>NC_090658.1:48635804-49260804 GCF_013368605.1 Nyctibius grandis | reverse complement strand
TAATTTCATTCCACGTCTCATCCCATCTTCCTTCACAGAGTACAATTAAAGTAGATGTGTATTTATGCAACAAACATTACAGCACAGATTTAGAAAGCGGACAGTGTTAAACCTATTGCTTTTCACTAGTAATCACTGAGGAAGTGGATAAATGGGGTGGAATAGTGATAGTGCCATTATTTGGATTTAATAACTTCTCTGACACAGGGTAGGAAGTTCCTAGACAGGTAAAACTGTCTGTGCAGTAATACTACAGAGCAGATACATGTTTTGACTTCTGTGTTCATTATGTGGCCTGCTAGGTTTTAGATCAGAGTAATTAATTATCATGAAGGTGTGAGACATTGCATGGATTCTCATGATCTGGAGTCTATTTAGTCTCTTCTCTATTACAATGAAAAAGTAAGATATTTTACAGCTGAAATCACTGGAGACGAACTAATTACCCACCACCCATAGATTAATAGGCTGTGGGGTGAGATTATGATCAGTACCAGAAACAGATTTGCAAATGTGCTCTACCTACTTTCTCTGTACAGAAAGTTGGTTTATAGGCTATAGAGAGTAGCTGCATGCTACTGTTATAGACAGTTTCTGCAGTCTTGTTCCCCACTCTCTTTATTGCAGGCACCTTGGATGTTTCCACAAAAGCTGTAGTCACAGCTTCAAATGCATTTAGACATGGTTAAATCAGGGCTTAGACTTTCCCCCACATATTCCTTATCCTGGGGCTTGTGTTGGAGTAGTTGTTGTAGAATTGGTTTAAAATGCTGCTGAAAAAGTAATGAACTTGCTTTAAAATATCAACATCTTTATTTAGAGTGTTTGAATTTAAAGGAACTTAAACAGGTTGCATCAGTATTTTAACAATGAAAGTTCAGATTTTAATTTTAAAATGGTATTTTTCAACTAAACTTGAGCAAGTGTTTTTAAGAGATAGAAGAAAATAAATGAAATATTACAAAGTAGTTCAATAGTCTGAAAATGAACTAAGTTTAGTCAAACAAAATGTCTTGGATTGACCCAAACAATTTTTTCTTCTTTTAAAAATCCTCTCAAACTTTTATATTGCATTACCTTAAGACATTCCTCCCACAGATTTTTTTTTTGTTCAGCTCTCAATTAAAAGACCAAAGACTTCATTTATCCAGGATAGCCTACCTCTGATGTTCCCTAGGCTTTCCACCCTCCCTGACCTTATGTACTTTGTTAAATCTGAAAAGATTACAAGCTGAAAATGGTAAAATGATACAGCTGGAGGTTATAGCTAGCTATCAGTATGACAGACATTGTGATGGGCAACCAGTGTATATGGGGATCTATGTACAGAAGGAACACAAGCAAAGTCTCTTGAGTATTTTATGCTCCGGGGCTTTGTTCTTGCTCCATATGATGGGTGACAAGACCAGTGCAGGGCCACCTTACACCCCCAAAATGTGGAAGGATGAGAAAACAGTGAAATTTGTGTATTGTGGAAAAGAACTTGAGGGTAAAGGCATTTCCATGAGTAAAGAAAAAGAAAATAAAACCCAGGAGCTCCACAGAGACTGTTTTTGAGGGGATGAGTTTGTCTCACAGGTCTACATTATCATGTGCACAGCTGATCCCACCCGTCAGCCTAGTCAACGGCGAGTGCCTGCGAGAGCCATCAGCACTGCTTGTCTGCAGCTCCGGTGCCTGCTGTGCCTGCGCGCGAGGTGGGATTAGATACTTCCTTCTGAGCTTCACAGGTAATCAATTCTCTGCTGGGGCCCTGGGGAGGAATAAATTTTGCCCTGCAGTTTGATTGCAGGGAACAGAAAAGGCATAATTTCAGTCCACTCCCTGTGGTAGGAAATGGGGTCTCTTCCCTCAGGTGACTGTTGGTTCACATTGGCATTGCATCCACAAGGTTGCCAAAGTGGGAGAGAAACTGTGGGCTAGGGCATAACTACTAAAATGTTGCTGAACTTCTTAAGCAAGTACAAAAAAAAAAATCACAGGTGTTGTTTCTAGGTTTAACCTGTCTTCCAGTCTTGTCCTCATGACCTTCTCACAGATTAAAACCCTGGGAAGGGGGTGGGGGGAGTTGGAAGGCTCAGATTATTTTTTTCCCACAATTACAGTAGATTAGCCCACTCCAAGGGGTTAGTTTTCCACTTTTCCATGGTGAATATGTTTGATATGAAAGAACAGTGTTTTTATCCCACATTTATAACATATAACTTGAATGCACTATTCCAGTGGTTCCAAGATTATATAATCCATAAATATGATCAATATACTGTGCCTAGGAATAACCTGGACATATGTGAATCTATTCAAACACCTACTTCCCCAAAACATTATGCCAAAGATGATTTAAATGTGATGCTTAGTGGTGAAAAACATCAGAACTACATGAACTGGTCTTCAAGGGCAGATATATACTCAGAAGTCTTAATTATGGGTTTTTAAAAAGTTTTTCTAATAATGATACAAGCAACTAGCATATTTCCTGGACAGCAGAGTAGTTCATACATTCATGAGGTTTATATTTATTCTTGTCAAAGGGGCTAGACAGTATCTAGGTTTTTCTTTTCCTCTCTGAAGGAGCTTCCCATCTTGGTAAAGCATTTGGATATGTAACTTAGATCCCTGAATTGAACTTGATTTCAGTGGAATTTGGAGACATCCTTAAAGCAGCTACTGACTGGGGACTCTATAGAAGTGACTTTATAGTTGCCAGAAGAAATACCGAGGTGACACAGCAGCAGGACACAACCACTGCAGAGAGTTGTATAACACTGAGGATGTGTGTAGCTGTACTGATGTCAGGCAACACAATGAGAAGCTAAATGAGACATCAAATGTGTATTAGCCTCTCCTGCATTTACATGCTGTAGAGGCAAGTTGATGAAGAGCAGTATATTTTGCCATAACTTTAAAAACTGTTTGCTCTCAGGCACTCACTGCCTGCTCAGTGTCTGAGGAACTGCTGAACTCCTTACAGTTAACTTCCAGCCTTGCTCCAGGTAATTAATCAAAAATAATTTGGGAAAGTTCAGCAAACCACTCTGCACCATTTGGTGAAGTTGGTTAAAGAGAACCACTTCAAATGAAGATATTTTAGTGAGGGTGTGTTTTGTTTTTTTTTTTTTTTTTTGCTTTCTGCCAAGGCAAGATTTTTTCCCCAAGTGTGCACTTTTCATCACATTGTCCATACTATCTAAAATGCACAGGCAATGGACTGCCCACATTTCCTTCAGGAAGCTATTCCACAGTCTAATAGATCTGACCCTTCCATTTTTTTCCAGCTGACATTGAACTAATGTTTTCTTTTTGCTACTTCAACCAAATGCTGCTAGCTATGCCCCACACTGAATAGTCTTTTGGCTGTTTTATATTCTGAAAAGAATTAGAGTTTTATTACTCTCTTTCTTTCTCAATTAGCCATGCTTAACATATTTAATTCCTATCATCATTTTTCATGAGTTGCCTTCAGTCCTTTCAGATGTTTTAATTTCAATTCACTGACTTCCCTCCCAAACTGTGTTCCTTAAGTCAGTCCTTGTTTCTAAACTTCCTTTCACCTTAAGTGTTGCTGACATCCATAACAGAGTATATGAGCTGTGGCATAGCCCATGATGTCCTGGTGTCCTCACTCTGCTACCTATTTCTGTGTTATTGAGTATTGTGATAAAAATGAAAGGCACTGTGATATATGGAGCCTAATGTACAATTGCTTAGACAAGATCCTGAAGGGCTACTGCTAGCACAGGTGGTTATTAACATCTCCCACATTACACAGACTTTTTTATTTATCTTTTCCACACCATGCACTTGGGTCACAAAGAAGCCCGTTCTTTTCCTTTACCTTGACATAAGCATTTAAATGTCTTGATTATCTGCCTTCCCTCCCATAAACTGGTGAGAAAATGCTAGATAGCTTTTATTTTGTACAACTGTAAGCAGTGCTGTACCTGAAAATGGTTGACACGTTTCTAATAAGAAGAGTTGTGTTGCCCAAGTCTGAAGGTCCACCTCACCAAGCAGCCAGTCTCTGAAGGTGGCCTAAACTGTCCTAATCTCCACTCTCCTAAAGTGCTGCTCTGGGGATGGCTGCCCACCATGGACTCTGCATTGCTCTGGGTTTGGGAATAATCCCAAGGATTCACAAACCCTTCAGCTTCATGTATGGAGAGAGCTGTCTTACTTTATGCTTTGTAATCACATTTGTCTGGCCTTAGGACAAAAAATGCTTGTTTGCATCTTCAGTGAGCCTATAGTCGATCAAAGGGGGCCGCATCTGGAGAGACAGAAGTGCCGATTCCAAGCCAAAATGTCTGTGCTTCCTAAAAAACATCCAGAGTAAGTCCACTGGCAAACTAGCTTGGCACTCAGAGATCTCAGAGGCTTTCAGATTTAGAGAGCAGATGAGCAGAGGTCTTGACGGCCAACACTTTGGCCATAGACTGTCCCCATTCCCTGCTGAATTTGGTACAAAGCTGCACAAACACTTGTGCTAGGACAGTGCAGCGAGTGGTGCAGAGTAAGAAATCCCGAGCTGGAGAAGGCCTCTAGAGGGCTGGCAGATGCCATCTAAGCCTGATTAAACAGCCTAGCTGCTGAAGTGTAAACACTGAAAAGTGGCAGTTTGTGGATGAAGTTTCATGGGTCTTCAGTGCAGCTCTCTCACTCGTCCACCTCCTCCTCCTCCTTATTTGTGTTATGGCAGCACTTAGGAGATGCTTGGCTTTTTTCATGAACAGAAAAAGAGATAGTTTAGCCAGTGATCAAAACCCTGACTCCAAAGCCACTGCAGAGCTCTGCAGCCTAGCTGCCACCCAGGCGGAGCCGGAGCTGTCAGCGATGGGCGTAGCAGCATACCCTGCATCTCTGTATGGGCAGGGAAGGGAGGGAAGGCACCTGCCAGGATCAATGAAGCTGATTTAAAGGCAACGTAATAGCTGTGGTGTTTTGCTGTAAAATGATCGTAAGTGCAGAGGAAGAAGGGAGGCAGCATTATTTTATGGTAATAAATTTTTAATATGAGGCCAACATTTAAATGAGCTCAAACTCTAAGCCTTGGATGTGGTGTCTGGAAGTGCAGTGGAGAGACAGGAAGGGGAAAGCTTGAACAGCTGTTAACTGTACTTTTTTCTGTCCAAGCAGAACATACTACCCAGTTTCTAGGACTTACCCAGAGTATCAGTGCATTCAAGGCAGTACATTTCTACATTTCTAGTGTCTGACCAGCAGAGAATTCAGTGTCCTGTGTCCCTCCCAGGCAAATAAAGTGATTTCTCTTTCCATCAGTAGTTTGTAGGGCCTAACTAGCTTTGCAGCTGTGGGTGCTCTTGTATTTGGGACCTGTCCCTTTCACCAGGGCTATGCAGCAGGCATGACTCTGCAGAGGCATAGCCCTGCTGCTGTTTGCCTCCAGGCTGCTGTATTAGCTACCCTTCCAACACCCTGATCCTGCTTTTTCTCAAACCTCCTGAAAACTAGCAACCCAGAGGGCTTAAACAGTTCAGCAGGTCAATACAATAACAGGGAAAATAAAGGGCCTCATGGGCGTCCAGATCCCCTGACGTGTGGTAATGCAATTACCAGCTGATCAAACAGCTGTATATTGCTGGGGGCAGGAAGCCGGGGAGGCAGCAGGCATCTTGTCACCAGCCTCTTGTTGCAGCTTCTGGCTGACCCTCCCCATGACAGAGCCAGAATTAGGGGGGCTGGGGAGCCGGGAGGGTGTGAGGGTCCCTGCCTTTGACTGAACATTCAGCCTGCCCTTTGTGATTTGCCCTGAAACCCTTTTTTGGCTTTTCCCTTTTTGGAAGGGTCAGAGGGGCAGACCGAGTGGTAAGTGAAACTGGAGGCAGGAGGAGCAGCCTCCTGTGCCCTCTGCTGCTGCAGGGGATAGGGGTCTCCTCTGAGAGAGGGTGTCGGGGGGTGTCCGTCCAAACAGTACAGGCTGCAGGGAGTCTTTGGGACAAAGGCAACAGCATCAGGGGTCACCGTTCAGTGCTGTAAAACGTGACGCACGGGGAGACGCGGGGAGACATGTCACGTCATGTTTGTGTCCTCGCCAGCTGGTGTCCTCTGGAAGAAACAGCTTGTTTAAATTAGTGATGGTCTTCACTGGCAACGCTTGGAATAGCAGGGCATTGCAATAGACCTCCAGCCATCTCAAAACGCTTGGCAGACAGAGTGCAGGGCCGCTTTGGCTGGGAAGGGAGATCCCTTGCTGCTGGGTGGACGGGGAGGCGGGTGGAGGGACGGGACAGCAGCCAGAGCCAGGGCTGGGGTCCCGGTGCTGGCACCGAGGCTAACCCACCCCCCACCACATGAGTAGGGAACAACTCACACTGTAATGCAAGCGATAAGAGAAAGGGTAAATGGATTTAGGGGAGAGAGGGGACAAAACTCTTGTGAGAGCAGGAAAATGTTTGATAGTAAAAGTGATGTGAGGGTAAAACTATTCTTCTGGAGAAGCAATTGTGCACTATCTTTAGAGGGAAGTGTTGAGCGGAAGCGGCTGAAGCAGAGTGGTGTCGTTCAAGCATTTGAACTGAAGATAAAAAGATAGGGTTTCCTCAGTACCTTCAGTATGCCCTTGTGCAGCACTTCCCTATATTGACTGTAGGAAATACCTCCAATATCTCAAATAGTGAGGTTATCTGACTGCAAACACTTACTTAGTCGTCTAAGTAACTTGCACCAGGGCAGAAAATAGGTAGTTTAAGTCATGTCGGTCCCTCAGTACCCAAGGGGCTGGATTAGGTTTGCTGACAAATTCAGTCCTGTGCACCTTTGCATCACTTACCCCTTTGCTCGTGATCCCAAGCACCACCAGGATTCACTGAAATTCCTGCTCTGCTCACTTCCTTTCTGTGCTGAGAAGTTTTAATGAGTGGACTACTTTCAGGAGACACCTAACCAACATTGCTTTTGAGTGGCTTTCACCTTCAGCCTTATCACATAGCCCTTGAAATACTGCCCTTTTCTTTCAAACGTCTTTACTACCAGGGCTAAAAGACATCAGAAGTGCAGTAGAACCCGAGCAGCTCAAAAAGCCGCATCTGCAGCAAAGTGTTTTAGGAAGCACAGATGGCTTTAACCTGTAGCTGGCTGCTGAACACACAGACTTGGAGCGTAAAATCCCTGCAACCCGGAGACATCAGTCAGAGGAGGGCACACAAGTGGCGACTGTGCACAGTGCAGCTTTCCCAGGCACACAGCTCACCACGGTGCCCGGGATGACTGCTGTAGTGATGGCCAGACACTTTGGTGTACAGCCCTGGTGACGGATAAGCGCAGTGTTGACAGATATCATTGCAGCTGGAATGTCCCAGCTTGTTGTGCCTCTGACTTGGATTGAAAATTCCTCTCTCTGCTCTTCAAACATGGGTCTAAAACACAAACCAGGTTTTGGGAGGTGTCTACTTTATGCTGAGAAATTTCGCTCCAGCATAGTACTAATTGTGGCATTAGAAATATCCTAATGACTCTAATAGCAGTATTGTTTGATCTGCACATTTTAATAAGTAGGAAAGGATCCTGCTTACAGTTCTCTGCAGAAAGACAAGTCATAATGTTATTACAAATGTGTATGAAACATCAATAATGTACCATATCCACTAGAAAAAAGAGGAGAATCTCTCTGGTCTTACAGACAAATTGAGAACAAAGTATTTATCAAAAAAATTAATGATTGAACAGTGCTGTTAAGTTTCTGCCTTTAATTTCATAAACAAAATGCACAGAGCAGTAACAGTTTACAGTTCAGGAAGGACACAGCTATCCCCTGTGCTGACAACCACTTATGCTCTATTTAACACGTGGAATTCAAGTGGTGCAGAAAGTACACTTGGCCAGGAATTGCTGTCTGAAAGCCTCTGCAAAGAAAAATGCATTTACTGCCAAAAATTAGTTTTCAGTAGGAAGTTTCTTAGTATTCTGCAGAGTCATAGACTTTCCTCCTGTTCTGTAAGTAGACATCAAAGGAAAGCCTGTCATATAAATTAAAAGATACCAATTGAGGTCCTTTGAAACAAGCAGCATGCTGTATATAAATAATTAGTCATATTTCTGTTTATTTTAATCATCTCATGGATCTACTGTTGAAAACCATTGTTAAGCACGCAGTCTGACATTGGAAAGCTCCTATTAACTTTCACAGGCTCTGGGATAGGCTCCAGCGCTTAACAGGTCGTATAGATGAAATAACACCCGGGATCTGCATTACTTACATTTGTCCACAGCTAGATCAGAGAGGTTATGTTTATTTTGCTTTACATGTGGCGACTGGGTAAAAATGAATGGCCTTTACTATGCGGGAGGTCAGAGAAGATAACTTAATTATGCCTCACAGACTTGTGGTCTGTGCATTTACAGATCAGTGTAAGCGTATGCACATGGGGTGGGGGAGTCCGGGAGACCCTTGTCAGGGAAGAGATTCCAGTTAGGGCTGGAGGCATGTGGCACACCATCCGTTCTCTGCTGTTTTCTTCCCAGCTTTGCAATAGGACATCCTGAATCAAGGAGGCATAATGACCAGCTGGGTAACTCATATAGCCCAAAGGCATATTTGCTTATGTGAGAGAGTTTGCACAAAGCAAATGTCACTTCAGATCATGCAGCAACAGACTGTTTCAGAGAGACACGGCTCTAGGAGTGACATGATTGGGGATGAATTCACGTGCATGCTTGCAAAGGCCATCTCAGTGCCTTCCTGGCCACCTTTCCCACTCCCTAGAAAGAAATAAGCTCAGGTCAGTGGTAAAGGCAGAGATGGCAATTCAGGACCATAATAGCCTAACTGTTGCTATTTCAGGGTTCATTTGCTTAACCTTTGTTGGTACAGGAAGATCAACAGCAAAAATTGTTGAGAACAAAAAAAAAAACACAAAAGAAGGGACAGTGCTTAACTAGTAATCAGGGGTATGGTAACTAGATGCAGATAAAGGAAAAAATGACAGGCAGTATGTAAGTCCTAGGTATTGTTATCCAGACTATTTTCCTTTTAAAAAGATTGTCTAACAAAGATACTGCTTAAAGTATAATAACCTACTTTGCTATGACTGAACACATCAGTTAAAAGAATCCCAGCTGCATTACTGAAGCTCTTCGGTCACTATTTTATGCTGTTATTGGCATTCGGTATTGAATTGGTGTCAACTGTTCACAGTTCAGCGCTGGGTGTTTGATGTATGTGGCAAAAAAAAGGGAAACTATAGAATAGTCTGTTCATTACTGACACTCCTACTCAGTAGATGATAACAGAGGGTTTTTCTGAAACTTTGCCTTTCTTTCACCTTGTCACCCAATCAAGAACAACAGAACAAAATCAAAATTAAATGTAGTAAAGGGAAAGTTTCTGTTCTGCTTGATTTTTATCTAGTAAGACTATCTTAAACTCTCATGGAAAAAGTAAACCAGTACAAATATCAATGTCAGTCACTCACAATCACAGAAAGTGGCTCCTAAACACCCTTTGATATTTCTTGTTGTTTCTTTGTATTGCAGTAGCAGTAGGAGACCAGAGCTCTATTTTTGTTTAGCCCTGAAGAAAAATCAACAAAATAAAGGGCAAAGTCTGTTTCTACTAAAAATGCTTCTAATACAAACCTCAACCAGGAGGCAATAGATGACTGCAGCAGCAAGCTGCAGGGTATTGAAACAGCTTATTTGCAGAAATCACGTCCCCTTTTTAGATAGCATCCATACTCCTTACAGTCATATTGACTGACCAGTTGTCAACAGTGGATTCTCCAGAGTGTTTGTTCATTTAAGGATTCCTCCATTTACCAGCACTTTAAAACCAAAAGGATTTCAAAAGCTCACTCATTGTCCTGTCTCTTTGACACATTCTTCCACGCCAGACAGATTTGCAAAAAAACTAGTACACAGAGTTCCCCATATCTGTGCACCCACAGAGCAATGCAAACTGGCTATATCAACATCAGAATCAGGTTCTCTTGGAGTGGTTTTGATTGTAAAAATAATCATTTAATTCTGTGAATATGTTTTTAAATGAAGTATTACTCTAGCCTGTTTCTTACCAATCTCACATTAAAAATATTTGAAAGGGGAAAGTTGCATATAATATGCAGTAACTGTCAATTATTTCAACATGCCTTGTTCATCAAAGTCCTGAGATGAAATCTGTCATGGCTGGAGTCTCTGTTTCTGAGGCTGTTAATGATGTTATTCCTGTGCTGAGGATGGGAACCAGGATTCCACCTGTCAACACTCATTTGCTGTGATTTACCTGAGGCAGTGGGCAGCCTCTTAGCACTCCCCAGAGAGGATGTATATCAACCACGCTTACTGTACATATGGCCAACTCTCTCTGGGAGCCACGGGAGAGGTCCCCTTCAGTTGATTCTGACCCTTACTTCCCTTCCCAAGTGAGATCCTTCCAAAACATAGGCTGGAGTACTCCTGTCAGCCTATGGGCTTTGCTCTGAGATGGTTATTCTGCATTGAGTTATACTCAGCACATGCTCAAATAACCCAGCTAACTCTGCAAACCAGGCCACGCTGTGATGCTGCCCTGCCCTTGGCTATATTTAACCAGTGTTTGCAGTCTCTGGGTGTTTTATCAGCTAGACTTTTGCCACAGAGCCTGGATTTGAAGGTTGTGACTTTCCAAGGCATGAAATCTGGATGAAGTTACGGTTTTTGAAAAGCCAAGAGCTTTCTTGTGCTTGATGGCCTGAGGCATGTGGGTAGCTATAAAGGGAGATAGGTTTAAATAATAAGTCTTTGGCCTTGAGTTGTTGTGGGAGAATTTCTTTTACCATCTATTGTCTCCCAATGCCGCTGCAACAACAGATTGGCACCTCAGGCACCTAATGATTATTTCTTCCGTATAAGATCCAGAAGAAGGCTGCCAAGAGATACCGATATGATGATTGCAACCTGGCTTCAGTCTGTGATGAGAGTATAATGAATCCTTAAGACCAGGGCAAAGCAGTGCTTGAAGGTGCTGCTAGACCATGGTCACCCCCCTTGCACATTGTGCTCAGAGGTGCACAGAGGTGGGAAGTACTGCAGTTGTTCTTCCATCTCTTTGCCTCTTTTTCATGTCAGGCTCTCAGACAGCCTGGAGTTTATTCCCCTTTGGTGACTTAAGCCCTGCAGAGCAAGGATATGCCCTCTTCTGTGACGGCATCCTTATCCTGAGTGGGCCTTTAGGCACTGTTGTAATAAAGGCAGTTTTACTCTTTCTTATGTAGCAATGCAAATTTGGGGGGGCAAATGCAGTGGCTCCTTACTGAAGGAGGCCAGATGATGATCAGCAGTGACACTCACCCCATGATCACGTGAGAGACCATGGGACTGATGTGTGTTTCCCATCTGGTTGAGCTTCTCTACACACATGTGTACATATATCTTGTGCTATTTTTAGTATGAGTTGAAAAAGGCCTAAATATATCAAAAATTATACAATTACACTTTGGGATTTGAACTGAGCTTATGCCTCCAAATGCCTATTCAACCATAGGCTTAGCTTACCAGCTGCTTTCCAACCTGCAGTTCAGGTTCCCATTTGGTGTCAGGGTGCCCCTGCAAGAGCTGAGACTCTTTGTAAATGATGGTCTTTATATTTTGCTCTGCATTTGCACAAAGAGAAGTCAAAAGGCACAGCACAGAAGCACAAAAATTGAGCCAGTCTTTTGTACTTTCAGAGGGAGTGGAGGCTGAAAGGATTTACAAGAGGTGACTCACTGGGATTTTCAGAATTGGTCCGCATGGATGGGTGCAAACAGGTCCAAGTTCCTTTGCTCTGACTACGTCTAGTTCAGAAGCCATGGAGCTGTGTTAATGCTGTGCTCGAGCTGACTTGCCTTGCTGAGAAGCTAATACAGTTGTGTGGCTTTCAAACCAAAGCTGGCTCATGGCCAACCAGCCTGGAGCACAGGCAGAGTGAGCTCATGTCTGCCTGCATCCACCCATGGAGATGGGACCATAAAGGTTGTGTTTAGCATAACTGCAAGCATACTGTTTCTATGTATTCCAGGCCGTAACAAGCATCACACTTACGAACCAGGGCTTTGGGTTTGCCTTGACCAGAAAGAACAAGTGATGTGTAGAATGTTCCAGGGAACATGAGCTTGAATTTCTGAAGCACTTTGAAAACGTGGGGTAAACTCCTTTTTAAGTACGGCTTATTAGATGACAGTGCTACCTAGCAGCAGATACAATCTTGTTGAAGTTTTAGATGTTCTGAATTTTTCCAAAATTAACTCTAAATTAATTTCAGAGTTGTTTTGTTTTCTTCCAGTATCTTCTGCTTGTGTTTCTTTATCTCATACCAAAGCTGAGGGTTCTAACGAGTTTCAAACACTTCAAAATCTGTCACTTAAGTCTTTGCAAAATCAGTCTGGTTAGACAGAGCCTATTTATATACACCCAGACAGCAATTCTAGCTTTCTATAGTTCTAACATCACAAAAAAGAAATTCAAAGGAATAATTACTTTCCATATTATGTTAGATTTAATAAAGCAGCCAAACAACAAATTGGCATTTGTTTCCTAGCATTTTTTTCATTATTTTGCCATAATCTCTTTTGAATCATGAAGTTCCTCTCAAAATGCCTGATAGGTTGTGAAATCTGAACCCAATTAAAGAAGATCCTGTGCTTGAAGCATGCATCTCTGTCATGAGGCCACCAATCAGATTTAAAAAAAAAGAATGTTTAAAAAATTTATCAATTTGCTGTCAAATTTTCACCTAACTAGATTCAGTACATTAGCCTTGTACATACACAGATACTTCTTAAAACCTCTCCTAAGTGAGAAAATTGAGTTTATTTCAAAAGAGAAAAACAGTAAACTTATCATTTCATAATGAATTCTTTTTTAAAATTCCCAAAGCATTAATGAAGAAATAGCCTCAGTTTGGACATAGGTAGAGTTTGGAAATTCAGGCCAAACCAAAAAGTGGGGAATCATGGTTTTGAAGGATTTCTGAGATGCTTTGGCCCAGATAAGGAGTCAATGAATTTTTATTACAAAGACTCCCCCAGACCTCCCTTGTTTCAAGGCAGGTTTTCACCCTTGCTGTCAGATCTTCTTCTTCTAGTTGCTCAAAATCTCTGGCTCTGCAGTCTGATTGAATGGTGGCTACTAATGGTCACAAGGTAAAAGACATTAATGAGCATATAGACAGTCCTAATGTGTCAGACCTGTGGTCCTTTATTTTTGTCTGGGGTGCTGGCCAGTGTTTGAATCAACATGTAACAAATCTCTCTGAAATGCTACAGTATGGTCATAGAAGACATCTCAGCAGTGGCAATTGTCCTGTGCTATGAAGAGCAACATCCTTAACCCCATGATACATACTATTCCATCTAATGCAGACAAACTTCATCCTTATGAATATTAATATTCTTTTCTGAACTCGGTTAAAGCTTTGGACACACAATGAGGCCTTGAAGTAGCAAGTATCTGTAGTATCTTCTAAGGAGTCCAGTCTATTTGCATATGTCACAGTTTAAAGCTGGGCCGGCTATTAACCCGGTGGCAGACGCTCTCTGTTAACCCTCCCCCCCCACCCGAAGGGAAAGGGAAAGGGAAAAGGGAGAGAGACTTATGGGTTGGAAAGTTAAAACAGTTTTAATAAACTATAATAATGAAAAAGAGTATAATAACAATAATAATAGAAATAATCAAATATATACAAATATATACAAAACCAAGACTGAGAGCTTGGAAATCCTCCTCAGGCAGAGTTGCTCCCCCCAGCACGGGTAGAGGGGAAAATGCAGTAGCTCTCACTACCATCACACCTGCAGGCTTTTAACTGGAGAATTGGCAAAGCTGGTACCAATCAGTGGAAGACAGGAGGGCCCCTCCCTCCTGGGCCCCACCTCCAGGAGGCGGTGGGTTAGTGATAAATAGGAAAGTGAGAATGACATGTATGGGATGGAATACCTCGTTGGTCAATCTTGGGTCACCTGCCCTGTCTGCTCCTCCCTGCAGGTGTGACTCGCCTTCGGCTCTTCACTCATAAGCAGTGAGGAATTTAGCAGTGACCTTGGTTCCTCTAAGACTAATTGGCCTGGTTTGGGCCAAACCAGGACAGCATATTTTTTTAAAGTCCTTTCAGTCTTGATTTACATATGAAAGGTAAGCACAGTAGCAATGGTTCTGAACCATTCATTTTCTTATAACCTCTATCATGCCCACTAAACATCTCTTAAAGACTTTCACACTTCTCATATTTACACCTTGGCTCTCTTAATTTGCTCCCACAAAAAAAAGCTCCCAAAAGCTTTTTTGAGATGCTGAACAGAACAGGATGATCACAGCAAGCGCTTATGTTCTCACAACAGTAGCATGTTTTCAGCATTGTATTATGGCAATGCAGTATTTTATTTATTAACTAGACTGCAGCTGAGGACTGATCAGAGACACTGTTCCTAGGAGAGGTTGGAAACCTGTTCCAGTACTCAATCCTCCCATGTTAATTAGATTTTAGCAGAGCTAGTTGTGATTCTACCATGGAGCTGATGATATTAAATTGAATACTTCACCCATCTATCTGAAAAGAATGTAGCTCATTATCTATCCACACACCATCAGGAGTATGCTTTACACCAAAGGATTCCCATGACTTTCTGAAGTCAATGTCATGTCTCTCAGAGGCTGGACTTGCCTGTGATTCTGAGACTTGTCTGAACAATGGTTAGCAAATTCAGCGTATTCCACTGTATACGTACACATGTCAATATCTCCTTCAGGCAGCTGTGATGAGCATTATAGGTTGTAACAAGCATCTTGCATTTGAGATCAGGCATAAGGTTTCACAGTAATAATAGCAGGTCTCTATTGTCTTTTTCTGGGTTAAGCCAGGATTTGGTCCCAGGTGTTGGAACCGGGCAAGAGGATGGCAGATCAGCAACCTTTAAGAAGGTCTGTTGTTAACTACAGAGGGCAGTTGGAGCTGACTAAAAAGGAATGGCTCACTTGCAGAGCATTCTTGGGTATACACTGGAGAACTGAATTTATCCTAGGTACATGGATAACCCCATTAGCAGGGAAGAAGAGCAAACAGCCACCAATACAGAGGAAACAGCTCCTAGACAGGGAGCTCCAGCTTTTCTTGAAAGTCTTGTCAGCAAGAGGGAGAGCCTCCATTCAATATGACTAAAAAATTGTGCTTTTGTGGGTTTTTATAGTAGCCAAGCTCCCAACTGGCACCATGAGCAACTAAGAGCCAAGGGCTGACAATATACTTAAGGCCAGTCTTTGAAGATTAAGGGAATCCTTAATTCCCTTCTTGCATGGAAGACAAACAGTGGAGAGTGCCTCTGGAAGTGGGCCACTTCCTCTGGCACATCTTCTGCTTTGTGCCCAGACAGCTCCTGGGATGCTATCAGGGAGCCACCTCCCAGGTTTGACACTCCACGAGCCAGGAGAAGCACGGGCAGACAGCACAGCGCTTCGCTCAGGTCTGCTCAAGTACAATGCTTGGGCATCGAGGGCTCCCTCCCTCATCACGCTGGTGGACTCTGGTGGAAAGCACCCTGACGAAGGTATGGAGATCTCTCTCCCTTCATGTGTAAGGTTTTTCCCCTTGGCGTATGTTATTTTACCTGTTCTGTTAAAACGACCATTCCATTAATCACTGAAGAACTACACAAAGCAAATATTGATAAAAGAATTCAGAATGAATCTGAAATTCATAACTAAACCCATCAAGATGAATAAAAAAAAAACAGGACACCTGATATAAACCCATAGAAGTTGTATTGCCCAGGCATTTGCCTGTTTGTTCTGACACCTCTTGCATTTGCTGTGCAGACCTCTGTCCTGCCTGTCCATGAGTTAAGCCTTTGCAGCCCTGAGAGTGGCCCTGTTGCTGGCCTGAGTACCTCACAGTCAATCTGGCATATTCTCCAGCAGCACTGAAAATATTAGAGGGGACCAAGAAAAGATGATCCATAACCCTGTTTTACCCAATGAGATAAGTTAGTCTAAAGATTTCTAGACTGCTTCTAGAAATTTCGCCCTTGTAATGCCTGTCTTAACTGTAAAGGAGATGTGACTGTGCTGCCGTAGTTAGCACTGTAACTGGGAAACAGCAGTCTCATTTCACCATGGGATAGTGTCATATAGGACGCTGAAAAAAGGGCATTTAAATGGTGAAAACATTTCTAGAACAGCTATATGTGTCAGGCCTTTTCTTCTTATCTCCAATGGTTCAACAGGATGACCAAATATAGTGTGTATTTGTGCTGGTGATTTTAAAAGGGGTATGGTTACAGGGGACTGACAGGGCACTTAGGATGTACCCAAGGGTTTTATGAGTAACTTTATTTTCTTCTGTACTGTTGAAGGAAAGGTTGCAACCACACTTACGAGCAGCAAAGAGCTACATGGGAAGTGACATGTCACTATTGCTTTTTTTTTCTTAGATGAATAAATCAGCTCTAATCTTATAACTGCCACCTGTCCAGCCCAATATCAATATTACATGGTAACTCTTACAGAAATGCTTTTAGGATTGAAGTGGACAGAAATGACAAAATATAATAGAATAGGCAACAGCTGTTTTCTCTGGCATCACAAAAGTGAATTTTGTGCCTGATTTCTGTTGAAAAAAAGCATGTGGTGTGTCTGGTAACAAAGCAGGGAGCTGTCAAATTACCAGTCATATGATTAAGTGCCTGAGCTTCCAAAGATGTTTTCAGGAGGAAAGCTGGAATCAAAAAAGCTGAAATGGAGGATACACCACAACAACCATCGGAGAACTACAGAATATAAGACTACCTCAGTCCCAAGCTCCCATATGCGGGTTTATGAAGCAGGGGACAAAAGTGACAGCAGACGAGGAGCCGACAGCAGGGGAAGAAGTGTGGTCTTGAAAGGAGCAGGCAGAGCCACAACGTGGTTCAGCAGACACTTAAAGGAAATGAAGAGCCTGAGGCATGCTATAGGCATGGTACAATAAAAATCATGTAACAAGCAGTACTGGGCCAGATTGGATGTCCATATGTCCTGTGTGACCAACAGGAGCCATGAACACAGGTAAGAAGATAAGCATCTGCGGTTTGCCCCCTACTACCCCCAGCCTCCAGCTATTCTCATCTCAGGGACTTCCCAGGTTTGATTCATGGCACCCTCCCAAGCTGTTCATCCCACAGACTCCCAGGAACCAGGGAACATGGTCCACTACAGAGGCATACTCTCCTTTAGTTTTTCCTTAGAAATTATTTGCCTGTCTTAAGTTATCATCACAGGTATTGTTTAAAGTTAGGTTTAATCGGTAATGTCATATTCTGCTCTGGTTTTGTATATGTACCATAATGTCTACTGCTAATACTAGTTAGATATAGATATGAATATATACTCATGGATATAAATATATGTTATGAAGTAACTAATTTTAAAATGCCATTAAATAAAGTTCCTTGAACAGCCTATTATGAGGTCTGCAAAAAAAATCAGAAGGACAAAACCAAATAATATTCAAGTCAAGACTCAAACTAAATAGAGCCAAAGTTGTCACAATTTGAAATCTTATCCTGAACATACGCCTCTCTGAGAGTGTACAGCTGGGGAGATTCAGAGAATGACAACTAAAATTATTACTATTTGTATATGCAATATTGAATATGTTTACATTACAGATGATTACTATTGTTACAGAATGCAAGTAATCATTGAATAACATCTGGTAGCACAGTCCTGTATAAGGGAGGATTTTTATTTCCTTAGGAGAGTGAATCCATTGATTTTCCAAGTTTGCTTACCACAATTAAAAAATCAAAGTTTTATAAGACTCTCAGCATATCGTTTTTTTTTACATTGATTTGCTCTTTTCTATAAGCCAGGAAGATGTGAAACATTTTTAAACCCCTTTCTTTCCATATTCCCATTAGTGAATAAAAAATTAACTTTGTGGATTAAATCTACAGAATTGAGACAAAGAAACATAGCACGTCTCATTTTAGAAGATGGGTAGTTCAGTTCAAAGTGTCTCCTTCCTGAATGGATTCAACAAGTTTACAGAGTAGCAGAGCATTTGTGTTCAAAGACTCTTCTTTTAGGAATACCATGTCACTAAGGGTACTTGATGGCTTTTGGAAGAAATGTAATTTAAATGAGCAAAATTTCAGCAAAGTGATCTGGCAGAAAGAGATCACAATGGGTTTGCTCATGAAATGGCCAGAAAATGTCACCAAGAGACAAAACCAGAATATCATCAATGGGTTCATGTGTACTGATACATCAGAAAAATCTCCCTGTTACAGTATAAAATACCTATGAATTAAATGCAGTGCCCCTTTCCAGAAGCTGTGCTTAGGCAAATGAAAGCAATTAGAATATATATTTAAAAAAAATATATTCTTCCTGGACAAGAAGATCCCATTTTTCTACAGAGTGTAATAGGGTGCTGATATGAACAGCAGCAAGATAAGATTTTGTGGCATCTCCAGTCACTGATTAAATTCTCACCTGAAAGGTGTTGGGTCAGCGGTAAATGGGGCCATTTTCAGCCCTGGGAGAACCAATGTCAACCTCACATTAAAAAAGAAGAGCAGGCAAAGAAACAGTTGCAGAGATCAGCTGAGGAAGGCTTGCTAGAACTAAAGAAAGAATGGCTCATTTATAATGCAGGAAGGCCCTTGGCCTTCATTAAAGAATAAATATGCTGTCTTGGGTACTGTCTTACCTCACCCCAGCATCTAAAGTCCTTGGTTTTGGAAAATGTCCAGATGAAGGCCATAATGATATGTAAGAGTAAAAGGGAATGTGATAATGGCTTTCAGGTTGTAACTTGCTCAGCCTACAGGACGTGTAAAGGGAATTCAGTTGGGATATACGAGCACCTGTGAGAGAAGTGAGCGCTAAAATGTCCTGAAAGTTACATCAGGTGCTGCCACTGCAAAGCCCATGGTGCGTGTGTGTGTGCAGTCAGCGGTGAAGGTGACTGAGGATGGAGGAATATGCTCTGTCAAGAAAACAATACCAGGAAAAAAGATGGTCCTCAGCAGGAGTCTCTGCTCAGGGGTGTGCAACAGGGATGTGTGTTAAAAAGCAATTGTTGGCTGTAACATGTGTCCCTGCAGAAGTGTTTTGAGGTGAAAAACCCTGGAGAACATCTGGCTAGCCAGTCGGCTTTGCTGCTTGACTGGTCATTGCAAGGTAGAGGATAGGGAAAAGACAAAAAGAAAATGTGAAAGCTCACTGTTTTGAGCCAAATCTGCAAATCCTTGTTCAGGAAAAGTCAAAGGAGGTCAAAACTGAATCCGTCTAAGACACAGGGAAGAATGTCATGATTCAGGGCCTGACCCAAACCAACTGAAGCCTGTGGGTTATGGACTGGATGTGCTGTTGTAAGCAACAAACAGGATGTTACCATGTCCATTAGGGTGGCAGAAACTTTGAATATCAGACTGGAAGAAATATCTTAGCTCATCACTTCCCATCCCCTTTCTATCATAGTCAGCCATGAAATATAATCCCATTTATAAGTGCATCAAAGGAGTTTTTATGCTGCTTTGGTAACTTCACTGCTATGTACAATACAAAATCAGCCGAGCTATGCTGAGCGGTGATGGAGAGGGAGATAAGCTGAATTAGAGAAAAAGACACCAGACGAAAACTGCCAGACAGTTACAGACAAAGCCTATAGTTAAGGAACAAGATGTTCAAATGGTTATTGAGAATAATTTTTCAGCTTCCAATTGACTGTGCATGGACACTGCACTGAATGAATGGGATTTTCTGGGAATTTCCATACATCAATGCATACATGACCAAAGGGCATCAGGCAGGATAGGAGTTAAATTCTTTTATACTGACAGGCTGCAACTAATGTGATTAGAAA
Source organism: Nyctibius grandis (assembly GCF_013368605.1). Taxonomy (NCBI): domain Eukaryota; kingdom Metazoa; phylum Chordata; class Aves; order Nyctibiiformes; family Nyctibiidae; genus Nyctibius; species Nyctibius grandis. Next base: position 49,240,994 of record NC_090658.1, on the reverse strand, counting down.
TATAATCATCTATGAATGCAGAAGATCTTGTAAAAGAAGTTGTTAAGCTTCTAAAAAAACCCAAACATTCAAATCAACTGCTAAACTGCAGTCCTGGAGAGTAGTGAATTTAAAATTGAAATTTGTGGGGTAGTTGGAGCAGTAATAGACTGATGAGTCTTCAGTGGGAGGTCTGCTATTTTAAGTAGCTGTTATAAAACCACCTAGATGAAAATTAAATGATTTCAGAAGCGATACTGATTTATGCCAAAGGAAAACCTTGCTTTCAACTATAAGGATTCATTAAAGTGTCAACAAATTAGTAGGTAAGGAAGCACTGGCAGATATAATTATTCAGATTTTTCTTAAAGTCCCTCAAAGAGGCTATTAAAGAAAACCAGGCACCTAGAAGGTGAAAGGTAATGTTCTGCTGTGCAGTGGAAATGGGCTGGGAGACAGCACATACAAAGGATAAAGAGCCAGCTTTCATCTAGAAATGAGGTTAATAGTGAAGTGTTTGCAATGTACCTGCTGGGACTGAGGCTGTTTATTAATAATCCGATGACAGAGCAAAGTACCAAAATCTGCCGATGATGCTAAGTGATTTAGATCAGTCAGGGATTAAGACATGCGGACATGACAAAACTAAGCCATCGGGCAATGTATTGTGGGTTTGATTCTTGTTCTTTATCTTTTTTTTGCTATAAGCAAGAGCAAAGTCATAAGCATTAAAAGAAAAAATTAAATTCCTTGCAGCACCAGACTGTATTCTAAATGAAGTGATAACAGTTTCAGAGCAAGATTTGGAAGTTATTACAGATGGTCCAGAAGAAACCTTTGCTTAATACCAGTGAAAGCAAAAGGGTTTTGATGGTATTAAGAAAGGGGGCAGCAAGAGCAAGGCAGCATGCTACAAGGCTGTCATATCTCAGTCCTCATCACCCCCTTGCTTTTAATAATGTTTATAGTTCTAGTCGGCCAGTCCTCATCAAAATGTAGCCAGGGAAGAAAATCAGTTCCTCCTAAAGTGCAACAGATGTGATCTCCAACAAAGAAATCTTTCCAGATACTAAGGAAGATCAATGAAGACATTAATAAGAAGGAACAGAAACTGAAAAACTCATGAGAAATACAGGAATGCTCATCAGTTTTTAATACAGCTTTACTACAAGAAAGAGAAGAATATGGTAAAGAGTAACAGTTCTGAAATAGAAAAATAGCTATTCATGCACAGTATGTAACGAACTTGCAGAATTCACGCAGAAAATATTGTTAAGGCAAATAGTTCTGGAAGACTGTCAAACTCTATAACAAGTGTACCATCGATACTCAGAATAGATGGATGAAAATTTGGAAATAACTGCATTTTTACAACAGTGCTGACTCTGAGACATGAGCTAACCACCATGCTAACTCCTGTCTGGGGTTAGGAAAATAATTTCCATTGTAAAGCTTTTTCATATTCTTGTATAATACATAGTTGCAGCTGCAGAGAGGGACACATTTTGTCATAGACCTTTAATGCATTTTTTTTCTCCTCCATTAAAAGAATCAGAGGCCTGTGGTACCCTCCAGCCTTGGAGATCTATATGTTTATTTAATTATTTCGGAAACAATGCAAGGCAGCAATTGACCCTCATCAATGTTCAAAAGCTCTGCAGTAAATATGCCATCGGAATGGCAGTCAAGCTGTCATCTGCTTCCTTGGCAGATGTAATTTTGGAAAGACTGGATGGTACTTCATATGGGAACATTATCTCTACTGTGTAATTATTATTATCAGTAACTTAGAATTAAATGAGAAGGAAAGAAATACAGAGAAGCTTCAGATAGAAATAGAAGAGTGTATGTGTTCTGAAGACACAAAATGAATCTTCAACATTGGTCAACAGGATGAAGATGAGACATTTGGAAATTAAGAAACACCTTGTATTAACAGATTATCACAAATTCCCATTGACAATCCAGTAAGCTGTTCTTTCTGCCTTCCTTTCCCTTCTTCACTTTTCTTTCACTGCTGCCTGGTGTTTTATGTGCAGACTCAGGTGCCAATCATATTTTTGTAGATCTTGCATACAAAATAAGTGCCATTGTTGTCACCCTCAAATGTATTCACCTGTCCATTATCTCTGAACATATCATTGACTTACACAAATTGAATCTAAACTCCCATTTTGTTAAAATAAGAGACCTACCTTAAAGATATACCTTTATCAGCATGTATGGAGAAATTTAAAGTTAAAGTGTCACTCATTATTTCTGTACAGACTATACTGCATTTTACAGTCCAACCCAGGTGTCTTTGGAGAGATGTCAAGAGGAACGAGAACATACAGTACTGGTCCAGGTATTTCTTGTGGTGGGCTTCTGTTCAGAGATGCTTTCTCCACCCTTCTTGATGGAGATGCTGGCACCTGCCAGCAGGGGAGGCTGCTCTGGATGGCGTCACTCCACTTGCTAGCCTTCCTCCCGGTTCTGCAGCTGGGTGAGCCTCCTGGACAAAACCCATGCCTGGTGTGAGGCGGGGGCAGCCCCAAGACCCGACAGGACATTGCCCCCTCTCCCTGCTCTCCCTGCCACAGCAAAGACAGAGCTTAGCTGAGCTGGACTTCTTTTCCTCTGCTTCTCCTTCCCAGCCACCCGTTTCACAGCCCCTGGGCTGAACAGTGCTCAGAAGGAATCACAGAGGCCGCCGGGCAGCCCCAGAGTGCAAAAAATCAATGCAGCCCTCCCTGCTAATTAAAGGCTGCCCCACAGGCGCTGGCCCCAATGACCCAGGATGGTCATGGCCCTGGCTTCCCCCCACTGCCACTCCAGGCCGTGCTCCCCTTGCAGAGACAGGGACCTGGGATGATCCATGTGCAAGGCTAATTACAGCATGGGATAGAGAATTATTAGCAGATTCAGCCCTGTTCGAAGTGGAAAACACACTCATCAGCCTGCAGTCCCTTAACAGGATGACGGCACCCTCTCCTTCGGCAGAAAGGCTTTGTGCTTTGAAAGCAACTGACCCCGAATTATTTACATACAGCCACATATTTCTTTGCAATTTCTCTTCCCCTCTGGTCCAGGCAAGCTCATCCTCCACCCAATGTAGCAGGAGGCATCCTGCGCTGCGTCTGCTGCTTTTGAAGGTCATGTGAGCCTCCACAGAAGAAGAATCAGACACTCTTTGTTTCACCCTAGTGTCATCCACTCTCGTTTATGGAGGTGGAGGCTACATGTAGAGATGGGCACTGTAATTTCCATTTTGCAGGCAGAGACCCGGCAGTGAGGTGACTTCCCAAGGTGGTACAGCCTGCAGCAGCCAAGGCTGCAAACCAGACGCCTGGCACAGAATCACAGAATGGTTAAGGGTTGGAAGGGACCTCTGGAGATCATCTAGTCCAACCCCTGGCCAAAGCAGGTTCACCTAGAGCACGTTGCACAGGGTTGCGTCCAGGCGGGTTTTGAATATCTCCAGAGAAGGAGACTCCACAACCTCCCTGGGCAGCCTGTTCCAGTGCTCTGCCACCTTCAAAGTAAAGAAGTTCCTCCTTATATTCAGATGGAACTTCCCATGTTTCAGCTTGTGCCCATTGCCCCTTGTCCTGTCACTGGGCACCACTGAGAAGAGTCTGGTCCCATCCTCTTGACACCCACGCCTATGGTATTTGTAAGTGTTGATAAGATCCCCTCTCAGTCTTCTCTTCCCCAAGCTGAACAGACCCAGCTCTCTCAACCTCTCCTCATAAGAGAGATGCTCCAGTCCTTTGATCATCTTTGTAGCCCTTCGCTGGACTCTCTCCAGCAATTCCTTATCTTTCTTGAACTGGTGGGCCCAGAACTGCACACAGTACTCCAGATGTGGCCTCAACAGGGCCATGTAGAGGGGCAGGATAACCTCCCTTGACCTGTTGGCCACACTCTTCCTAATGCACCCCAGGATACCTTTGGCCTTCCTGGCCACAAGGGCACATTGCTGGCTCATGTCCACCAGAACACCCAGATCCTTCTCTGCAGAGCTGCTCTCCAGTAGATCAGCCCCCAACCTGTACTAGTGCATGGGGTTATTCCTCCCAAGTTGCAGGACTCTACACTTGCCTTTGTTGAACTTCATGAGGTTCCTCTCCGCCCAGCTCTCCAGCCTGTCCAGGTCTTGCTGAATGTCAGCACAGCCTTCTGGTGTATCGGCCACCCCTCCCAGTTTTGAGTCATCAGCAAATTTGCTGAGTGTACACTCTGTTCCTTCGTCCAGGTCATTGATGAATAAGTTAAACAGGACTGGGCACAGTATTGACCCCTGGAGAACACCACTAGCCACAGGCCTCCAACTAGACTGACCACCGCTGATCACAACCCTCTGGGCTCTGTCATTCAGACAGTTCTCTGTCGTTCAGCATCTCAGATCAGGCTCAGCTGTTGCATGCCTGGAGAGCTACCTGGGTTTGAGTGGGAGAGAGGGGTAAGGGATGGACCCTGGGTCTCACACTGCTGAGCCGGAGCTTTGTTGCCCTTCCCATCCCTCGGCATTCGGAGCAGGGGAAGAAGAAGCCCTTGTATGCCAGTTGTAGCATGGCTAGAGCTTGCCTAGCTCACTGAAATTGAGGGCTTTCCAGCTGGGACTGTGTGAAGATTTATTACTTTATGCTTTTTATCATGTTTTTAAATTGACACAATGCAGTATCATTACCATTTTAAGGTATTTATGAACTGGAGTGGGCATTTATAAACTGAACTGGGAGGATTTATAGACTGAGGTGCATACTATTCTGCTCTAAAGTAATGAAGACAGGAGGGGAGAGGGCATAGAGGTTTACACCGAGATAAACAGTTCTGACTAAATAACCTGGCAAATAAGGGAATGTCCCTAGTGCCTAGGTGAAGGCCATGTCACCCTCCCTTCCTAGGGCAGATCAGGGCACATCTCACTTCTCCCTCTTCTTTTCCTTCTCCCCAGCAGGTTCATGCCGAGGAACCTGCCTGTGCCTGGGGTGCAAGGGGATGGCAGTACACTCTGATCTGTCCCCAGATCTGAATGGCCAGCAGCACAGGACCCCATGGCAAGCCCCTTGCCCTCGATCAAGTTAAAGTGATTGCAATTCAGGAGAACCCCGAATAGCCACAATGCACCCATTTTCCATTAATTAGGCCTGTTTTCTTGCTTTCTGAAATCTAAATGGAGAGCAGACTACAGGATTCCTAAGGGAAACATGGTTTTGAGTGGTTGTGCTGGGTGTGCACTTGAGCCACATCCTTTTTCTCTCCCTGTCTCTGAGTTTTCCACTGGAGCCTCACCTAATGCTTCATTTTGCACAAAGATTGCTCTGAAGCTGCTCAACCACGCAATCTGCCCGGAGGAGTACCAGGGCTTGGGAAGGCTGTGTCAGAGGCCGTGTCAGAGGCCATGTCCTCCGTGGCGGCAGTAGGGAAAGGGAGAGTGTGTTAGATGTTCCCCTTCACAAGCCCCGGCTCTCCCGGGCTGCCTCCCAGACCCCACACTCCAGAAGGCAGTGAGCCCTGCCCTCGGGGAGCCAGGCGAGAACGCAGCTCTGAGCGCTCTCCTCATGCCGTTTTGATTTATCTGCTGAGCGATCATCAGAGTCCGTTCAGCTGAAGCCAGCTTTATGGATACTTATAAGCATGCTTTTAAAAGTGAAAGGCTTTTCTTTAAATGGTTAATACTGAACTTTTAAAAGCCTGCAAAACCACCTGCAGCCACCAAATGGCACAGGATATCATCATCCAGTAATAATTGCCTGCAGATTCATTGTGTTTTTCAAATCTGTTCATTCCTCATTACACCTATTCAGATGCAAGACAGCCAGGCAGGTTCAGATGTCACCGACAGAGCCATCCCTAGGGAATGTGGGTGTGACCAGGAGCAGTATCCTTCTCCCAGTCTTCAGCAGGGTTTTAATGTTTTAATGACCAGTAAAGGAGGTAGGGTCATGTTCTGAACTGTGGTAAGTTAGGACAGTTCTGCATATTTCCGAAGTTACGACAATTTATGCCATCTACCTGGTTTTATACTAGCTGAAGATGTAAGGTGGGGATGTAATTCAATAAAAACAACACGAATTTTGCTGTTGAGGTCAATGGGATCCCATCTCAAGACTTTAAAACATCCAAGTTCAACAGAATTGATTTCAATGAGCAATTTTCTTCCTAAGGAGTTTTTATTTCTTTGATGTTATATCTGAAGCGTTAGAAGAAACCTACAAGTAGCAGAAAAATTGAAGTTAGGTGTATTTTGACCTCATCATGATGACAGAAAAGTCACTGTCGGGAAAATCAGTAGAATTCTGCAACCCAAATGAAAACTAAATAACTTTTCTGAGTTAAAGGCACCAGGCACATGGGTCTGTCTCTTTTGGCAACACTTCCACGGAAAAGACTCTCAACTGGACTACCATCACAAAGAATCAGAGTTCCTTCCTAAAATACCACAGATTACAGTTTCTTTTTGTGTTAGAAACTTGCTAGCACTGAGGCTCTGGAGAGAATGAAACTGAACCTAGCTGATCAATACACAAAGCTTATGCAACCATGTTTTCTTCTGGGTGGGGGAAATTCTTCGATCCATCATTGTTCAGCTTCATTCTTCAGTGAATTAACATCTCAAATGACTATTCAGGTCACATAGATTCAAGTCGCTAAGGCAGAAGCAGGTTTGCCTCTTGAGGACTATCAGGCAGCAGGGAAGGTAAATAAAGGGTTTTGTTTAATGTTTAAAAGAGCGTACTAATGGACAATTAGCCAGGGGCTTTGGGAGTAGTTTTTAAATCCACAAAAAAGCAAAACATCAAACACTTAGCAAACTCTGCCATCCAAGCGCTGTGTTTTGGGTTAACGTCACAGTACACATCTCAGAAAGACAGAGTTGATGGTAACGGTAACCCATGATTTTTAACAGCTTCTGACGGGAAGTGACAAAAAAAGGTTGCAGGTGTCTTGAAAAGAGAGCAGATAATCTTAAGCGAAGTAAAGTTTGCAGGGCGAGGAAACATCTATACCAAAGTATTCGCCCCAAACTTCATCGTGTCTGTGATGTTACTCTTTGTAATATAGGTGATGTGGGAAGAAACGCTGAGTTATCTTCTGGTGCAATGAAATCAATACAGTCCTGCAACACTTCTGGTGCTGTTAAGCTCTTCAGAGAGTAGACCATGTTTTAAAGAACGTGGCTCGTAGTTATTTCATTTCTTATTTACAGTGGGTTGAGAAACAATCCACACAATTATTCTGTATGTTGGTCACAGCATCTCTGCTGTGAATAAGTAAATTGAAAAGAAGGAAATGTGATTTTACAGAAACAGCTTATTTCTGAGGTATTTCAGTGAAATTCTGCCTCTGGAAACAAGTTTAGACAGTACAACAGTACAATTTCACTGTGTCCAAATTCAGACCATACACTCACTATTGAAATGAAAAGCCGAAGGGAAAAAAAAAAAGATGGCACATGCACTTGAAAAAAAGCAGCTATATTCTAAGTTATTTATTTTTGAGTTTTAAGTTTCTTGTACAGGTCAGGTTATTGAAGTTTGTAGCTCTGTTGCAGAAACATACCCTGGTTCTGAAATGAGCTTCTCCAGCTTTGTAGGAAGCTTCATTTAAAAGCAATCTTTCCACAGTGCCATTGCCTCCTGCGTCACCATCAGCGAGTGGAACAGTTGTTCCTCACTTTTGAGAAGTAATATTTTGTGTTGGTTTCCTAGTAAATTGATTGATGCTTCCTAAGTCTACAAGCAACAGCTCAAGTCCTCACACAGGACAGATTGCTGAAGAACCCCTGGATAGAGATGGCCAAGTATAAACGTATCAGGAATTTAAAAAAATAAAATTAAGTAACCAGTAATGAACTAAATTATAGGTTTTATGTCATAAGTATCAGATCATTTCTCAATTTTTTGATCTGAAAGTGGGTTACTTGTTTCTCTGATGAAATTGGGTAGCAAGATAAAAATAACAGAATAAATATATTTTCTCATCTGTGAGACTGAAACAACCCAAACAGTCAAGATTAACATTTGAACCGTCCAGTGAAACCTGTGCTAAAAATAAATTCAATAAAGGACTAAATTAGTCTTTCAAATGATCTGAGACAAAGCTCCTTCCAAATTAGGTTTGGCATTTATTAGACCAGCATTCTGTTCAAAGAAATCTGAAAAGAAGTCTTAAACATCTTCTGCTGATGCCATCATGCCAATGAATTATTTGTTTGCTTTGCAAAGCAGGGCATCCAGTGTTGCCTGTCAATATAGTAGCTGCTAATTAGCTATTTTACTTCCTCTTTGGTTGCCATTTCTGAGATCACACTCATCAACTTTTGAGACGAAGTACTGTTACAGTGCAGAGTAGGATAACAAGTTAACATTTTCCAGACATTGGGTCAATTCTTGCTTTCTGAATACAACTAGACCCAATTCCTAGCCCGAATTAGACCAGGACAAGGACGTCAATAAAATAAAGTCTCAGCCAGCTACAGAAATGCAACTGGCTGAACATTTCCTGAGAAGTTTGAATTTATCAAATTGGGTAAATAAGCCAGTTTCTAGGACAGACAAGCTCGCACTCTGCATTGACAGGGGCTGGTGTTGCGTGTACATTATATTTCTGCATATAAAACAGGCTGCAAGTATGTTCCCATTATGTCCATGTCAAACCTGGCCAAATGCCTAATTAAATCAAGATGAAGCCCTTACTAACCTTTACTAAAAACATAACTGTCGAACAAGAAAAGTTATAGTACATGTTGAGGACATTATTTGAACATGTCTTATCAGATTATTTTCTTCCATATTTACAAATAAAATATCATGATTATTCCTGCACCTTCTACAGTATAGATGATACAGTAGAAACACAATGTGTTTCGTCCTCTTCAGACACTGGACACATGATCTGTGAATGTGCAAGTGTTTGCTATCTGTGAACAACTTCGAGATCTAAGGATAAAAGAGAATCAGAAACTAAATATTCTTATTGTTGAAAGGAATTAAATTCCTAATGAAAAGATTATTCAGTACAATAAAACATCTGAAACTGCTTCATCTAAAACCCTTTGTAGACATCTGTAGTTTTGTCTGATCTGTGTCTGTTGCTGGAATTAATTTCTGGTTTGTCAAAATACCTGTGAAATCAGGTTCCTTATGGAATCTGTAGCCATGTTTTCAAAAGAAATAAAGTTTTAAAAAATGTTTCTTTTGCAAGTATTTCAGTAGTGATACCAGCTGTGAATTGTTCTGGAAGTTACAACGAGGTTATAGCTGCTATTGCACCTGTGCTTAAGGGGCTGTATCACAAGTGACAGTAACATAACAGCCATGGCCAGTCAGGCAGCTCTTCCTGGTAGCCCACAAATCGGGCAAAGAGCAAAATGCAGCTCTGAAGTGTTTATAGGTATGACAGATTGATTGACCTCTGACAGATATGTAGCTTGGGACAGCAGTAGTGATTACAGCCTCAGTGATCCCGTCCCCCACCTTCCTTCCTCGTCCTTCTCCAGGGCTATATCCCTCCCAGTCACTCAATGCCAGGAGTGCTCTGGTGCCTGGGACTTGATCATCTCAGCTGATATATCCTTAAAAGGGCCCAGGGGTGGTTTTGGGCTGAGCCAACCAACACTTGTTCCCAGGAACAGTTCAGGTGTTAGCATGGGGCTGGGGATGGTGCCAGCCATGCAGCTCCGCTGCAGCCCCCATGCTGAGAGGGTTCAGTGACACAGACCCAGGCTGCTCTGGGCTCACCAGCTCAGGGCAGGGGACAGCAGTAGCTGTGCTCGGGGTGAAACCTTCAGCCTGGTTCAGATGAAAACCTGAGAGGAGTCTCTTAGCAGCAGGAATGCAGCAAGAGGGTGCAGTTAAGGTAATGCTGTGGCCTATGAGAGCACAGCAAGTGCCAGGAATGTGTGTCACTGGTAACCTCCAGTTTTCTCCAGTTCATCTTCCTTTGGTGGGGAGAGTGGTGGGCTTGTGCTGCTGTCATGAACTTCTCAGCTGCCACAGCACTTACAGGATGCAATGCATCCTCTCTTGTCTAACACTTAATTTTTTATAATCCACTCCAACCACCACTTAATCAGAACAAAACTGTGAATAGTAACACAGGCAGGAGCAGAGTAGAAGTTTGGAAGCAGGTTTTTCTCCTAATGAGCTGTGGCTGTGCCTCAGACACTCTCAACATCCCATTTTTCATTCTCTCTGGTTTTTGGTATGGTGGTAGCCAGGTGCACATGGATGCCTCACATCTATTAAGGTTTTAACCCTCTCTCATGGCCCATAAGAGCCTTTTCTGGGCTGAAAACTGATTTTTATTCCAAGGGTGACTTGAAGATCCTGAGGGAGACCAGATCACCCCTCTGCTCACTGCTGTGTGCTGGAGAAAGAGGCAGCACCTTGTTAATAGAGCAGTCAGCCTAACTGAAAGCCAGCAGGTGAATAACAACACAGAAGCAAAACCAAGACAACATTTCTGGTGAATTTACTAAGCAAGAGATCAGCAAGCCAGCTGCTATATTATTGTTAAAGTTTACATAGACTTTTCAGCAAAGTTAACTCACTGTCTGATGCTGAAAGAACAGCAAAAGACAGTTTAACATAAGGTCCTTTTCAAAGAACTAATGTTTAAAGTATTAAAAATAGTTAAAATTAAGTAGTAAGAAGGTTCAGTGCCTTTGCACCCTTAGAAAGCTCTCATCTCTCACCTGGAATGTTATGGGAAATAAAAACTGTGTTTGGACTACAAGGAATGGTATGATTAAAACTGAGGTGACAAACTGGAGTTGTAAACTGGGAAGTGAGGGTTTCCAGCACACACAAAACCTTGCGCCAAGGGCTTAGCTGGCCTATAGAAATGCAACTCAGTTAACAGCTTTATCACTCTTTTACACTTGATAATTTGCCTTTTTATGTAGCTATGTACTTTACACATTCAAAGAGTACTTGAGAGTTAAGGAAGTTTGCCAGTTTGGAGGGTTTTCAATGCCACCATTATCGTGCTTCATTAACACTTCCTCCCTTTATTTCTGAGCTGATCCTCTGTCTTTCAGGTACTTTCTCAAAACACGTCACTAAGTCACTAACTTCAGTTATTTTTGTCTCAGAGTACACAACCTGTGAGCCGGCATTATTCCTATTGCACACACACAGGATGAGGGACAAACACATCAAAATAATCTGCCTGGAGTCATCTTGGAAACCTGCCTCAGACCCAGCAGCAAAATTTAAGCCCCAGACACAGATGTAAGCCAGAGAGGGTTAGTATTTGTGAAGTGTTTTGAGAGCCTCCAACCACAGGCTCTGAGAAAGCGAAAGGATCCAGGCTAAACCACTTCACTATGGAGACATCAGACCAGTTCTTTTCTCTCCCTAATTTCTGAAGTGATGCCTGGCCAGTCATAAGATTCTTTGCAGCCACCTCTGTTGTACAATGTGTAGGAGAAGGCTGTGCAGATCAGTGTCTACTGCTCATCCCTTAACTGCTGCAATACCAAATGGTATGAAATGGCCTGATCGTGCCTGGGATCCTTGCAAGCTTCCCAGCTGGTCTGCCACAGCTTACTCTCTGTTTCCAGGATTAGGTCTCCCAGACCAATGCTGCATTATACCAGTAACAGTCTTGCAAATCCACAGCTCGTCTGAGTCCTCACTTCTCCCATGCTTAGAAGAGAGAAGAAAACCTGTTTTTAGGGCTGTCAGTCTAGAATCTCTCATAAGAAAACCTCTCAAACCCCCTCCCCCCAAATTTTGAGACCAAGCCTTTTTTTACCGAATCATTTTAAAATTAATCACAACTGAGAATACCAGGCAACTTTGAAACCCTCTGTACCTGCAACTCACAGAAGACAGGTTAATATTTCAGTATTCTGCATCAAGAACAAATGTGGAGTAGTGTATAAAACAGGCAAAACCTCATTTTTCCCAAAGATATAGCTGCTGACTAGCACGACAGAAGCAGACTCATCCTTTGATGTTTGGATTTGTGTCAAAAAGAGGTGATCAGTAGAATCACAATTTCAGATGATAAAACTCCCTTAAGCTGTTGGATTTTACAGAAGATTTTGTTCTTCTTTTCCCCTATTGAAGAAGTACATCTACCCAGTGACAACTTGGAATGAAGCTGTGGTCTGAAGCAGTAGGGTCATGCCATCTGGGTGAGGTAACAAGGGCAGTGACTAGTTATCTGCTTCCTGACTGCAAACTTGTGTCTCTACCAGGTCAGGACTGGGCTGGGTAAACCTGTCTCATAGGCTGGGTTTCACTTATTGTCTGTAGTACTAGGCAGTACTTGTACAGTTAGTGAGGAGGCTTGTAGGGAAGCATGTTACTCATTATGAGCCTTTGCCTTTTGTTTAATACGTTTGCTTAATCCTGAGGGATACAGCCTGTCGCTGAAAACTCCAATGTATGAGATTAGATTTTAAAAATACAGCAACGTGTTCTGTAAATTCCAGACAGGTGTATTTGGCTACATTTCATTCACTGTTCCCTATGAGAATTCTCTTTCATATTTTCCACAAGCAAAAACATGAGGGATAGTTTACTGTATTGTTCTGGGAAAGCTTGAACGAATTTGATCATCATGAACCAGGAGACATTTCTCAGAACTCAGACAGACTTCACTGCAAGAAAAATGTTACGGAAAATACCAAAAAACTCGCAACACAGACTTTAAACCTGCAGCTGGTCTGATGGAAGGAGGTCATTGAGACATGCTTTGAATACTCTTTTCCATGTGCACTGGGCATCAGTTGATGGTGTTTGATTGCTCCTGCTACCACAATGTTTATTTTCTGGATGATTATCACACATTTTTTGTATTTTAGATCTATTTACCTTCACACTCTGCTGACAAGATGCTGGGAAATAGTATACCATTTCCTTTTTGTTCAAAGGTGTATTGATTTCTAAACAACTTCTTTGATAGCTGACAGTTTCTACCCAGAGCTTGATGTAGATAGTACATGAAGAATCAGCTGCTGACTGCTGGTCTGGTATTTATTTTTAGAGTCTACCACATAAACATATCCATGATTCACAATTAGGGATTTTCAAAAAGCAAGACTTTCATTCTGAAAAACAAGGTCAGTCAGATGCTAATGTGAGAAAATTGATTAAAACATATTTTTGTGTTTTAATAAGAAAGCAAAAAGGCAAAACACATCAATTTGATACTTGGTGTCTTGAAAGGCTGAATTGCTATTAGTCAGTTATTACCTGTGCAAATACATGGTTTTCTCCCTGTATTTATATGCTAGATTTTATTCTTACATGAAGGAACACTTAAGCTCCAAACTGAGACTGGAGCCTCAGGATACGTGCCTCTGAATATATATGGCAATAAGAATACAGTCTAGCTCTTGTACTGGAGTAGGTCAATACCCATACTCCCATTTCATGATGTCAGCAAAGAACAAAGTTTACAATACAGACAGGAATGAAACCTGCACCTCTTGATCTTGGTCCACATTGACCATCCAGCCAGACTTTTCCCTTTCCAGCTTCTTGACATGCAGAAGTTGAAGCCAGGGATCTCCTCCATCCCTAGAAAAGCATCTTCCCCAAGGAGAACCCTGTCTGAGGCTCAGATAAGCCAATCCTACCAGAGATTTGCTGTGATGAAAAGGGGAGACTTTATTCTTCTGTTCTCTTCTCCTTGACTCTTCATATCACACAATGTTGTAAATTCAGAGACTGAGGGATGCTGGTGTCTTGCTTGCGCTACAGGTATGCACCAAAACTGCACGAAGGATGACCAGGAGTATATGTGGAGGAACTCTGCTTCCTGAGTGCACAGACATGGATCTGTTCTGCACTCAGGGTTACAGAAGTAAGTAATCTCTGTGGCCTTTTGTGACTGGGATTGAACAATTTAAGTAGCAACACTTAGAGAAGGAAGAGGCAAACAGCTCTTTGTCACTGGAGTTTCATTTTCAGAAATGAAGGTACTATGGTAAAGCACTGGCATGAAACACTGCTTACGTTGCTCATTCCTAGAGTACCTTCCAGGGCAGTAACCATAATGAGGGAGAATTAAGCCTACACATGGTTCACAGTGACCCAGTTTCATCTTATGCCTCTAATGAGGATTCTTTACAAGATCATTTTTGACCAAGTACTAAAATCAGTACTTACATATTGCACTTTTTAATCCTGAGAGCTTCAATGTACTTAGATGACAAATCAGTCATTTATCTTTACACTACCTAAGTGCCTGGCCTGTTGAGAGCACACATGAAGTGCATTAGTGTTCACCTCTAACCCTTCCAAATATCAAAATGATGCCAGTCTTGCATAGCGTCATTGCTGACAGAGAAACATGTTCTCTTCATGTGCAGCCTTTGCCTGGTAAAAACAAAACACCCGTAGCACTGTATGAACAACCCAAGTGGTCAGGTGATTTTGCCTAGCTGTTTTATGCCTTCTCTTTGCTCAGCACTGGGTAGCATCCCTGTTTTGTTCTAAGAAACACTGAAAATGGAGCCCTACTGCTCTTTTCAGTTCACATAGAGCCCGGAGACTGCTCTAACAATTTCACACTATGAACAGTTGAATTACATTACTCAGGAATGTCCCCTGGCACTATTTAATTTACTAGTATAGGCATAGCCCAAATCTCTCTTTGAGGACAGACCTTGAAAGGTAGCATAGCTGTAAGCGGTAAGCTCTGAGCAGGATGGAGTGCTGCAGTACATGTGGGTGGAGGGGATGCCCTCTGCCACTCCTGGGCTGATCTCCCAGGCATTGCAAGTGTTCGCTGGTTGTTTCCACTGCAGAAAAGGGATGGCTAAAGCTTTCAACACACACACAAGATGCCATGTCTTGTGGAGTCTCTTCTCCTTTCATTTTCACCCTTTGCGAATGGGAGCCTTGCTTGAAGCTGATAGCTCTGTCCAGAAAGACTCATAGAGATGGCTGAAGAGAAATGTGCCTGAGAATCCTTTTTTCTGGTTCCTGATAATGGCAAAAAAATCCCACTGATGTGAACTAACTTCTACCGCTGTAGATTTACTGTACATTCTTAATCCCAACTGCCCCAAGGCAAGAACATCCTCAAATACTTGCATGTTCTCCATTTCCTAACAATCTTTTTTCTGATTTAAAAGCAAAAATCTGTAAGGAATGACTTTTTGAACCATCTTGGCCGAAGAGAACATTTCTCCCGGCTTTCATGCAGATCCAAGTTCTGCATGCACTATGCTAGTTTTTTATTAATATTCAGCTCTCACTTTTACCAATCTCCTCTCCAGCACAAAAACTCATCTGCAAGCTATTAGTGTCCCACCTTTGGAGCTCAGATCAGCACATCTGTTGCTTATCAGTGGGGTTTGATACCAGTGAGAGATGACTCCATCATCCACCAGATTTGTCATTTTAAGGGGAAGAAAACCTGCCCAGCTGAATATGGTGATAGAAAGTGTACATGTCCCTTAAGTAAATAGACCTCTGTTTGAATTTCCTGTTGGTCTGGAAACAAATACAAGTCATGGGCTTTAATTGCTACCAATAAATCTTCAAGCAGTGCTGTTGTTAAGGTGGGCAGGTATAAATTCAGTGCTTCCGAAAGGGGTATACTGGAAACAAAACACTTTTTCTTTCATCTTTTCAGTCATTATTTGTATCTTTCCTGCAAACTGATTCAATATTATAGTATATTACAATTTGATTTAGAGTCCATTTCATACTCAAGAATACGGAGGTGATATTTCTGGGTAATGTATTTAGGCATGTTCTTCTGCCTTATGTTGCATTATACCAATAGTTTGCTGTAGAATTAGTTTTGGTGAGAATTCTTGGTGTTCACAGGTCAGAATCTGCCCATCAGAGAACATCTCTAGAAGTGAATGAATCTGCATTGCTGGTACTTGCAACAACTTTTGTTCCCTTTCCACTTACAGGAATAGGTTATGTTTGTTACAACAGCAGATGGTAACCAAAAAAATATAGTGCCAAGTACTTCTTCAGGTGACAAGTGCCAAGACTTTATTCAAGAAAGCAAGCAGAAGCCCCAGTTTCACAGTCCTGGCCGTCTTGCTAACAGATAGACAAGGATATATCTGCTCACGAAAATGCAACCACATCCTCCCAGTCCTTCCAAGGCTTTTAGAAGTGTTGCAAGCACTTGTGTAGACACACTTGACAGAAGCTGACTAGCTGAAGTCTTTTGTTTGTAAAAGTGCTTGGTATTTTGTGGCCAAATGTCAGCTTGCTCCACGCAGGCTTCAACCTGGCACATTAGCTGAACCTGGCTAGAGACGCCCAGTCTCACAGCAAGGCTTTCCAGTCCAGGTTCACTGTGCTACCAGCATTTCAAAGCTTCTGTTCAGCCCTCAGCACTAGCAGCCCTCACTTCTAGTTGCAGGAAGCACTGTAGACGATAGCCTTAAAAAATTTGGCAGTAAAATTAACTCATCTTCAACAATCCGGCAACACCAGATGCTGGACAACAGTGAAAATCACTGAAGAGCTGGCTTGCAAATTATTGATTGAACTTGTTCTGCATGAAAAGGTGCTCAAGCAATGTTTTATGGATTTCCACACACAAGCAACAGAGGCTGTTTTCAGACAATTTATTAGAGGAAGAAGCTACAATTATTAAAGCGGTTATTGCAAGTACAGCATTAGCAGTACAATAAAGCTTCCTTAGCTCTTTCAGAACTGGTGAAGTCAAGAGAAATGGAGACAAAAATAGGAAAAGAGCTAATTTGGGGATATGGTGAAGATACATGGCTTGCTTATAGTCAAAATCTCCCTCCACTTTAGGGAAGGATTACTCTGAGGTTCAGGAATATGCAGTATATAGCTTGTATATGCACCCATTAAACCCCAAACCCTCCATTTCTTCTCTGCTTCAGTGATTAGAAGATAGATAAAATGGACATTCATGTTCAGACTTCAGTGGTGTCTATTCCAGGGACTGACTGACTAAAGACCAAAGAAAGTCTGTGGCAACATATTTCTCTTATCTGCTTGCCCTGATGTGTATGAGTGTGCACTTGAGAGTTCTCTATTTGTCTAGTATACTAACCATCTTAAGAAAAATATAATTTGCCCTTGCAAACCTTGCCTTGTAAACAAAGGTACAGAGGGAAAAATAAATTGTGAGAATTACAACAAGTATAACTAACTACTGAGGATGCCGTAGCATAAGTACCCAATAGAGAGCTGTCACGCCCTTGTGTGAGCTGAGTTAGCACAATGTCTTCTTTCATGAAAAGAAGTAAACTTAGGTACCTCAGTTATTGCTGTTCAGTAACTGATTAGTTTGCAAAATAAAATAAGCGCAGCTCCTGGGTGTTTTGTTCTGACTGCTCCCATCATGCTTTCACTTTATTTCTATTTTCACTATAATATGTTCCTTTTACTTGCCATTACAGATGAATGAAAGCTCAGTTATCAGCACAGGAGTTACCTC
The DNA here is from genome assembly GCF_013368605.1 of Nyctibius grandis. Taxonomy (NCBI): domain Eukaryota; kingdom Metazoa; phylum Chordata; class Aves; order Nyctibiiformes; family Nyctibiidae; genus Nyctibius; species Nyctibius grandis. The sequence continues at coordinate 49,223,621 of NC_090658.1, read as the reverse complement.
TAGTGAAGGAAACGTACTCAGAATAGAAGTATTGTGCCACCAGCTGTGTTAAATTGCTGCCTCTAAGCTATTGCAGGACAATTCAACCCTGCTTGTAAAACAGATAGCAGGAAGGCATGTGTGTTGCCAAGGAAACCCTTGGCTGTGAATTTATTGTATAAATAACACCGGGGTGGGGAAGATGTGGCTAACAGAAGAGTGGGGAAAAATGAAGAAGTGCCTGGCATGTCTCTGTGCCTGGGGGAGGGTTGGAAGCTGAGGCAATGAAACAGATTTACCGCTTTAAGTAGTTGACCTTTCTTCAGCTGGGGAAAGCAAGGAAAGTAGGTCCATATTTCATAAGTGATTGGGGAAGCAAATAGAGGCTGGAGGCCAGAAATATGACCATGATGGGCAAGTCCATGCACTATGGGGTGGAGAAGCAAGAGTGACCCCTGCACCTTCTCATACTCACTACAGGAAGAGAAGCTGCTGGATTTGCCCACAGCTACGCAAGGGAAGTGGCAGATGAGGTCTGTGATGAGGGTTGTAGTGGCAAGCAGGGAAGTAAGGGAAATAAGGAAGAAGGAAGCCAGCACAGTAATACATCTAAACTTTGGGACAGATTCCAAACCAAGAGCAATACATTTATGCTCTCCAAAGATTATCTATGTATATCTTCTCTAAGGTTTGTAGACAAGATGCTACCAGAATTCAAAGCAAAGCAATGGGCAATGAATTCAACTCACTGCAGCAAGTCACACATATGCCATGACAACATAAGTGTGTGCCAAAAGCTTGTCTCTTCCTCTAGACCTTACGGATAGTGTCTACAATTCATCAGCGCTTCAGCAGTCATTAGTGAAGTGGTTGGATCAGCTTTCATCTGTTTTACATGCTTTACTGCTTTCACAGAATCACAGAATCACAGAATGTTAGGGATTGGAAGGGACCTCGAAAGATCATCTAGTCCAATCCCCCTGCCGGAGCAGGATTGCCTAGACCATATCACACAGGAACGCGTCCAGGCGGGTTTTGAATGTCTCCAGAGAAGGAGACTCCACAACCTCTCTGGGCAGCCTGTTCCAGTGTTCAGTCACCCTCACCGTAAAGAAGTTTTTTCTCATATTTAAGTGGAACCTCCTGTGTTCCAGCTTGCACCCATTGCCCCTTGTCCTGTCAAGGGATGTCACTGAGAAGAGCCTGGCTCCATCCTCATGACACTTGCCCTTTACATATTTATAAACATTAATGAGGTCACCCCTCAGTGTCCTCTTCTCTAAGCTAAAGAGACCCAGCTCCCTCAGCCTCTCCTCATAAGGGAGATGTTCCACTCCCTTAATCATCTTCGTGGCTCTGCGCTGGACTCTCTCTAGCAGTTCCCTGTCCTTCTTGAACTGAGGGGCCCAGAACTGGACACAATATTCCAGATGCGGCCTCACCAGGGCAGAGTAGAGGGGGAGGAGAACCTCTCTCGAACTGCTGACCACACCCCTTCTAATACACCCCAGGATGCCATTGGCCTTCTTGGCCACAAGGGCACACTGCTGGCTCATGGTCATCCTGCTGTCCACTAGGACCCCCACGTCCCTTTCCCCTACGCTGGTCTCCAACAGGTCTGCCCCCAACTTGTACTGGTACATGGGGTTGTTCTTGCCCAGATGCAGGACTCTACACTTGCCCTTGTTATATTTCATTAAATTTCTCCCCGCCCAACTCTCCAGCCTGTCTAGGTCTCTCTGAATGGCTGTGCAGCCTTCCGGCGCGTCAGCCACTCCTCCCAGTTTTGTGTCATCAGCGAACTTGCTGACAGCGCACTCTATTCCCTCATCCAAGTCATTAATGAATATATTGAATAGAACTGGTCCCAGTACCGACCCTTGCGGGACTCCGCTAGACACAGACCTCCAACTGGACTCTGTCCCATTGATCACCACTCTCTGGCTTCTTTCCTTCAGCCAGTTCACAATCCACCTCACTACCCGATCATCCAGACCACACTTCCCCAGTTTAGCTGCGAGGATGCTGTGGGAGACCGTGTCAAACGCTTTACTGAAATTGAGATAGACCACATCCACAGCTTTACCATCATCTATCCACCGGGTAACATCCTCATAAAAGGCTATCAAGTTGGTTGAGCATGACTTCCCCTTGGTGAAGCCATGCTGAGTGCCCCTAATGATCCCCCTATCCTTGATGTGTCTAGAGACAGCACCAAGGACAAGTTGTTCCATCACCTTTCTGGGGATGGAGGTGAGGCTGACCGGTCTATAGTTACCCGGGTCCTCCTTCTTGCCCTTTTTGAAGACTGGAGTGACATTCGCTTTCCTCCAGTCCTCAGGCACCTCTCCCGTTGCCCACGACTTAGCAAAGATGATGGAGAGTGGCCTAGCAATGACTTCCGCCAGCTCCCTCAGTACCCGCGGGTGCATCCCATCAGGGCCCATGGATTTATGGACGTCCAGGTTGCTTAATTGGTCCCTGACCCAGCCCTTATCTACCAAGACAGATTCCTCCTCTATCCTGACTTCTTCTGAGGCCTCAGGGGTCCGGGGCTCCTCAGGACAGCCTCCAACAGTATAGACAGAGGCAAAGAAGGCATTCAGTAACTCCGCCTTCTTTTTATCCTCTGTCTCCAGGGCCCCCACCTCATTCATCAGTGGGCCTACATTGCCTCTAGTGTTGGCTTTACCTGCAATGTATTTGAAGAAGCCCTTTCTGTTGTCCTTGACCTCTCTTGCAAGGTTTAATTCCAAGGAGGCCTTAGCTTTCCTAGTTGCCTCCCTACATCCTCTGACAACAGACTTATATTCCTCCCAAGTGGCCAGCCCCTCCTTCCATGATCTGTACACCCTCCTCTTCCACTTGAGTTTGCCCAGCAGTTCCCTGTTTAACCATGCAGGTCTCCTGGTACCCTTCCTTGACTTCCTACTTGTTGGGATGCTCTGATCTTGAGCTCGGAAGAAGCAGTCCTTGAATGCTAACCAACTATCTTGGGCCCCCTTACCTTCTAGTACCCTGTCCCATGGGATTTCCCCTAGCAATTGCTTGAAAAGGCCAAAGTTGGCCCTCCTGAAGTCCAGGGTTGCGATTCTGCTAGCTATTCTGTTCCTGCCACATGAGATCCTGAACTCTACCATCTCATGGTCGCTACAACCAAGGCTGCCCTCAACCTTCACCTCTTCAACCAGACCCTCCTTGTTAGTGAGGATAAGATCCAGCAGCGCTCCTCTCCTAGTTGGCTCATCCACCATTTGCATCAGAAAGTTATCATCAACGCACTGGAGGAACCTCCTGGACTGAGGATGGCTGGCTGAGGAGGCCTCCCAGCAAATATCAGGGTAGTTGAAATCCCCCACAACAACCAGGCCCTGTAATTGCGAGACTGCTCTCAGCTGCCTGTAGAAGGCCTCATCACCCTCCTCATCCTGATCTGGTGGCCTGTAATAGACACCCACAACAGTATCACCCCTGCCAGCCTGCCCCTTAATTCGCACCCACAAACTCTCAACTCGCTCCTGATCCACCCCTGGACAGAACTCAATACATTCTAGCTGCTCACTCACATAAAGAGCAACTCCACCACCTCTCCTTAGCGGCCTGTCTTTCCTGAACAGGACATAGCCATCCATGACCACATTCCAGTCATGCGAGGCTTCCCACCAAGTCTCTGTAATTGCCACTAGATCATAGCCCCCCGACTAAACACGGATTTCTAACTCCTCCTGTTTATTCCCCATGCTGCGTGCATTGGTGTACAGGTATTTCAGGGAGCGAGCTGAGCACACCGATTTCACCCTAGGGGGATGGGGGGCCTCCTGGTCTACCTCAACACTAGAGCGTTGCCCCAGTGGTGCAAGCCCAGCTACTACCCCATCCCCCTTCGAATCTAGTTTAAAGCTCTCCGAATGAGCCCTGCTAATTCCTGTCCCAGAACCCTTTTGCCCCTACGACATAAGCCTTTCCCATGTATTACCGTCACACCTGTTGTCTTATAAAACCAGCCATTATCAAAGAACCCAAAGCCCTGCCTGTAGCATCAGTCTCGTAGCCAGGCATTAATAGAGAGAATCCTACTATTCCATCCCGCGTCATCACCTGAAAATGGAAGGAGGGAGGAGAAAACAACTTGTGCCCCAGACTCTTTCACCAACCGTCCTAGGGCCTTGTAGTCTTTCTTCATCCACCTCAGACTACGGGATGCAGCTTCTTCCCCACCTGTCTGGAAGATCAGCAGGGGGTAGTAATCTGTGGCCTTCACCAGGTTGGGGAGTTTCCTGGTGATATCCCTGATTCGGGCTCCAGGCAGGCTGCAGACCTCCCTGTGATGGGGGTCAGCTCTGCATATTGGGCCCTCAGATCCCTTTAGGAAGGAGTCTCCAACCACTAAAACTCTTCTCTTCCTCCTTGTGGAGGAGGTAGCTATACACCTGTCAGGTTTTTCTGACTGTGGTGGGACCTCTGATATAGGTTGCCTCTCCACCACATCCCCATTGGACCGGCTGTATTCCACTAGGGCTTCATATCTATTGCTCAGAGGCACCTGTGGAGGCAAGGTGGGCAAGGAGGGCATTTGTAGCTGGATCCTGAGCACCATCCTGAGCTGGATCCAGCTTTGTAGCTGGATCCTGAGCACCGACGTGCTGTGAAGTACAGCTGGGGTAGTGGGGTCTAGCAGTGAAAGCAAAGGGCTTACAGCTCAGGAGAAGGGCTGATTTCCACCCTGACAGTGATGGGAATAGGTCATTTCACGTCCTCATGCCTTGCATGGCTCATTCAGTAAAATGGGATAACTGGTTTATCTGTAAAGCAGTTTGAGCTATGGGTCAGAAGGGTGCTCTATAAGAGCTGACAGTATTATTAACTTCAAGCATCTATGTAAAGAGCAAATCAGTGCACAGTAGTGAGTACTCCAGAGCAGATGAGCAGCAGAAGTACCCACTGGGATATGGCACCTGGCATGCTCCAGCGCATGCCTTCACACTGACCAGAAAGATCTTGCTGTCCTGGGCTCCTTCTTTCTGACTGCAGATGGTTACATCAAAGCCAGATCAGATGGGAGGCAGCAAGAACTTGCCACTTGAGGTCATTGCTGTTCACCTTAGGCAACTAGCTTTGGCCAGAGGGAGCTTGGTGTTGCTACTAACTGAACTATCTGCCCAGGTCTGCCAGCTACCGCTTGCTGTTAGTGAAAACCCACTCATCTTCCATTTTGATGATCTGCCAGATCCCCTGGCATCTGGCTATCATGGCTGATGGACATCCAGCAGTCCTGGACTGATGATCACAGCCAGTGGGATACGGAGTTGCTCTGTATGCATGTTCCAGGCTGTGTCAGGTTGGGTATGTTCTGCTCAGCTGCCACGGGATGCAGATCCATCGCTCCTGAACTTGCTCATGCTGACAGGTACGGAAGGGAGACATAGGAGCTGCTGCAGAGATGAAGGCCCACTTGGCTGTTCTCTTCTGGAGTGTCCTCTCTCCACTGAGCAGAAAGGCTCAGGAAAGGGAAGAAAACAGTCCAGTCTGCAACCTCCGTCCTTAACAGGAATGTAGCCATAAACTGTGATCACAGTTCAAGCCCCAAGGTATTTGTACTCATTGCAATTCATATTATTTCATATTAATTTATATATATCTTTTAACTCATCCAATGCTTCCCATTCTTTTCTCCTGTACTTTTTATATCCTAAAGAGTTCACAGTCATAATTGCCCATCTAACATCTTTGTGTGAAGGTTTGTTAGTCCCCTTGGAAGGGGGGACTAACAGAGCTAGACCTTAGCTTGAGAAAACCTCCTCTGACTGTGGAAGGGCTACTGAGTTCCACGCTGGACAACTTGCAGGATTGGACCCATGGTGCCCACCTGCACGGACAAACACATATATTGCGAAACTAAGGCCAGGCATTTGGAAACATCTGCCAAAAGGTTCAAACCAAGACAGGAAAAATCTATGCTAACGGAAGTGGTCCAAAATACAGTCTTCCATTCAGGAACTTCATCAGGTGTCCTCAGAGACCATAACAAACTGATGAATCCTTAAGGTATTTTGCTTTTGGAAGCTGCCATGCACTATCAAGTGCCATCATGTTTAGTGCTTATACAATAGCATTTCCTCAAACTGGAAGCCACAGTTGCTGGGTTTATGATACAATTTCAGCAAACTGGCAAGTTTCAGAACATATTTTAAAGTGACTTGGGAAGAAAAATAATCTCTCATTCTTGATTTATTAAATGAGTGAATTACAAACTAACTTAGTATCTTTCTGCATTGTTGTTTTAATTTTTCAATTAAGCTGAAAAACACTAATCCAATTTTACCTTAATGAATAAACACCTCAAGTCAGCATCTGCTTTTGAAGAAAGATTTCAGGGTGAGTTATTTTTGCCAAAAGAGATGGTGGCTTTTTTCCACTTTCAGACATGCCATTGCTCTCAGAGGTGTAAAATGAGAGAATACAGGATAACATAGATACTATAATTAAAAGCAGTATGTCATTGCCAGCAGATCTTGGAGGATTCCTTCCCTTTCCAGACTCTCTATCTCTATTTTCACAGAATACTTATGGCTAGGTGGCACTGCACTATTCCATCCAGGTCTCTGGAATGTTAAATACAGACTTAGTTCCATTTCATTTCAGTTCTCAATACTGACAGACTGTAAAGTATTAAGTTGAACTTCACTTAGAAATCCTATATTCTTTAATGTTAGACTGAGCTGTTCCCTTAATTCATTTCCATTTTCCTGTCTCTGTAGAGGTAATAAATACTAGTTTTACAGGAAGACTTCTTTTATCTAGTAATTTATAGACATATGGGTTTTTAAGCTTTGGTGAGTTTAGGATTCCTTAGGTGAAAAAATCGGAGAATAATTCTCAATGGAGAAGCTAGCAGCTCTGATATATTTGCTGGACACTGAAAAATCAAGGATTTTTAAAATTTTTAGTATGATGAAAAGAAACAGGTTTTTCTTGCAGTTTATATGGATTCCTGCTTCATGAGAATTGTAATATTTCAGACAAATCACCACCTTTTATGTCCCTATAAAAAACATTCCAATTTTTAGTATGAATTCTGGTAAGGTTTCAGATATTCAACCCAAACAATAGGAAAGCTAGACATTTCACATGTTTTCTCCCCTAAATGAGGGATTTATATTTACTTCCTCTAACATCAGCAAGCCTGTTAAAAGCTCAGCTTTCAGATTCTTTTATGAATTTTGTCCCTGCTGTAGTGATTGCTCTGAGTTGCAAAGTGCAACCTGATTTATGATACAGGACTCACAGTCAGGAAAACAAGATGCTGAATGAAACCCCGGTCAGGCTCTACCTCATTTTGTTGTTGATTTGAGTGGGACCAGGCCTTTACTTCTGTTCTCAACCCTAAGTTTCATCTGAATTTGTGGAAAGGATGGTGATGAATTAATATGGATGAGGCTGAATTCAAGCACCTGGACTCAAGAGACTTGTACCCAAAACTGCCACTCAACCCTCAAGTTAACAGTTACAGAATCACAGAATCACAGAATGTTAGGGATTGGAAGGGACCTCAAAAGATCATCTAGTCCAATCCCCCTGCCGGAGCAGAATTACCTAGACCATATCACACAGGAACACGTCCAGGCGGGTTTTGAATGTCTCCAGAGAAGGAGACTCCACAACCTCTCTGGGCAGCCTGTTCCAGTGTTCAGTTACCCTCACTGTAAAGAAGCTTTTCCTCATATTTATGTGGAACGTCCTGTGTTCCAGCTTGCACCTGTTGCCCCTTGTCCTGTCAAGGGATGTCACTGAGAAGAGCCTGGCTCCATCCTCATGACACTTGCCCTTTACATATTTATAAACATTAATGAGGTCACCCCTCAGTCTCCTCTTCTCCAAGCTAAAGAGACCCAGCTCCCTCAGCCTCTCCTCATAAGGGAGATGTTCCACTCCCTTAATCATCTTCGTGGCTCTGCGCTGGACTCTCTCTAGCAGTTCCCTGTCCTTCTTGAACTGAGGGGCCCAGAACTGGACACAATACTCCAGATGCGGCCTCACCAGGGCAGAGTAGAGGGGGAGGAGAACCTCTCTTGACCTACTAACCACACCCCTTCTAATACACCCCAGGATGCCATTGGCCTTCTTGGCCACAAGGGCACACTGCTGGCTCATGGTCATCCTGCTGTCCACTAGGACCCCCACGTCCCTTTCCCCTACGCGGCTCTCCAACAGGTCTGCCCCCAACTTGTACTCATACATGGGGTTGTTCTAGCCCAGATGCAGGACTCTACACTTGCCCTTGTTATATTTCATTAAATTTCTCCCCGCCCAACTCTCCAGCCTGTCTAGGTCTCTCTGAATGGCAGCAGAGCCTTCTGGTGTGTCAGCCACTTCTCCTAGTTTTGTGTCATCAACAAACTTGCTGACAGTGCACTCTATTCCCTCATCCAAGTCATTAATGAATATATTGAATAGTATTGGTCCCAGTACCGACCCTTGAGGGACTCCACTAGATACAGGCCTCCAACTGGACCCTGTCCTATTGACCACCACTTTCTGGCTTTGTTCCTTCAGCCAGTTCACAATCCACCTCACTACCCGATCATCCAGCCCGCACTTCCTCAGTTTAGCTGCGAGGATGCTGTGGGATTCAATGGGTTAAAAACTGGCTCGATGGCCGAGCCCAGAGAGTGGTGGTGAATGGGGCAAAGTCCAACTGGCGGCCGGTCACTAGTGGTGTTCCCCAGGGCTCAGTTCTGGGGCCGGTGCTGTTCAATATCTTTATAGATGATCTAGACGTAGGGATTAGGAGCACCCTCAGCAAATTTTCAGATGACACCAAGCTGGGTGGGAGTGTTGATGTGCTGGAGGGTAGGAAGGCCCTACAGAGGGATCTGGACAGGTTAGATAGATGGGCCAAGACCAACAGCATGAGGTTCAACAAGAACAAGAGCTGGGTCTTACACTTTGGCCACAACAATCCCATGCAGCGCTACAGGCTGGGGAAAGAGTGGTTAGAAAGCGGCCCGGTGGAAAGAGACCTGGGGGTGCTGATCGACAGCCAGCTAAACATGAGCCAGCAGTGTGCCCAGGTGGCCAAGAAGGCCAATGGCATCCTGGCCTCTTATTAGGAATAGTGTAGCCAGCTGGTCTAGGGAAGTGATCGTCCCTCTGTACTCGGCACTGGTGAGGCCGCACCTTGAATACTGTGTCCAGTTCTGGGCTCCACACTTCAAGAAAGATGTTGAGGTGTTAGAGCGAGTCCAGAGGAGGGCGACCAAGCTGGTGAAGGGTCTGGAGGGTCTGATCTACGAGGAACGGCTGAGGAAGCTGGGGTTGTTTAGCCTGGAGAAGAGGAGGCTCAGAGGTGACCTTATTGCAGTCTACAACTACCTGAAGGGAGGTTGTAGTGAAGTGGGAGTCGGCCTCTTCTCCCGGGCAACTAGCGATAGGACAAGAGGACACAGCCTCAAGCTTCACCAGGGGAGGTTCAGGTTGGATATTAGGAAGAATTTCTTTTCAGAAAGGGTTATTAGACATTGGAATTGGCTGCCCAGGGAGGTGGTGGAGTCACCATCTCTGTATGTGTTTAAGAAAAGACTGGACATGGCACTTAGTGCCATGTTCTAGTTGACAGGGTGGTGTCAGGGCAACGGTTGGACTCGATGATCCCTGAGGTGTCTTCCAACCTCGTTGATTCTGTGATTCTGTGAGTCTGTGATTCTGTGGGAGACTGTGTCAAACTCTTTACTGAAATCAAGATAGACCACATCCACTGCTTTACCATCATCTATCCACTGGGTTATGTCCTCATAAAAGGCTATCAAATCGGTTAAGCATGACTTCCCCTTGGTGAAGCCATGTTGACTGCCCTAATGATCCTCCTATCCTTGATATGCCTAGAGACAGCACCAAGGACGAGTTGTTCCATTACCTTTCCAGGGATGGAGGTGAGGCTGACTGGTCTATAGTTACCCGGGTCCTCCTTCTTGCCCTTTTTGAAGACTGGAGTGACATTCGCTTTCCTCCAGTCCTCAGGCACCTCTCCCGTTGCCCACGACTTAGCAAAGATGATGGAGAGTGGCCTAGCAATGACTTCCGCCAGCTCTCTCAGCACCCGCGGGTGCATCCCATCAGGGCCCATGGATTTATGGACGTCCAGGTTGCTTAATTGGTCCCTGACCCAGCCCTCATCTACCAAGACAGATTCCTCCTCTATCCTGACTTCTTCTGGGGCCTCAGGGGTCCGGGGCTCCTCAGGACAGCCTCCAACAGTATAGACAGAGGCAAAGAAGGCATTCAGTAACTCCGCCTTCTTTTTATCCTCTGTGTCCAGGGCCCCCACCTCATTCATCAGTGGGTTGGACTCGATGATCTTAAAGGTCCTTTCCAACCAAAACGATTCTATGTTTCTCTGTAAAAAAAAAAAATACTTTGGCTGCAGAAATGGAGACGGTGCTGTGTGCTTGAGCACCTGGTGCTGTGGCATTTTCCACTCCTGCTGTGCAAATCATTCAATTTATATGGTGTATCTATATTATTGGGCTGGTGAAGAGCAATAGGAAGACTTTGGCCCTGGTCCTTCCTCCCACGGTGTTTAGCATCGATTGTGGTACACATGAATGACGACTCAAGTGAGGAGTGCAATCGGAATACCTATACATAAAGAGGACAACTGTTTCATACTGGCTTTCTTTTGTGTTTAGTTGTTTTGAGAGCCTACGTGCCCTGACAGGGGTGAAATATCAAATAAAATGCTGCTAGTGGGATTTATGGAGTGACATCTGTCATTCATGATATGTTTTCATTTTCTCGTGACATTCTTCATGCTGAAAAACACCTTCCTGAAGTTAAAAAATTTCAAATACTCCTTGTGGAAAGGCAAGGGGGAAAGCAGAATGATTAGATATGCAAACAAAGCCCTTACAAATTCTTACAGGCTCCTGTTATCAAAGAGCATTACCAAACATGAAGAGATCAGCGCTGTAGTGTGCCGACTGCCAGAGCTCTCCTCCACCAAAGAGGCATAGTCAAATTATTCTTTTCTTTGTGCAGTCAATATTTGTATCATTTCTGAAAAACATTCTCAACTGAATCTCTAAAAAATCATTTCAGGCAGCTGCCCTGGCTTTCCCTGGCCTCTCAGGGGTTGTGTTGGCACATTAGCCTCCTTGCCTTCAGAAGAAGTGAAAGGCCAAAAGTCCACAGAATAAACTGCAGATGGGGCAGACTAATTGGTCTCAAAATTGAAACATATTGCTTCTTTCAGGATCTTGACTTTTTAAATACTTGTTTAAAGTAAACATTTGCAATTCCTTATGAAAGGCACTTTCCTCCCTGAATCCTCTTGACCCTCGGTGACCTTTCTTACCAATTGCACATTGCTTTACCCTTGGGGATGATTAAATCTTGAGAGGCTTTTTTTTCTTTTCTTCTTTTATCCCCCACATTTGTCTGCGAGGACTAACTTAAGAACTGGCTTGAAGAAAGCTAACCTGGGTCAGAAGGACATTAACATGCCCGATGCCCACCTGCGCAGCCCACATCGGTGTCTGAGCCTGGGGCCAGAAGGGAAGGAAGCTGCCGTTCGCTCGTGTCATCAGAGCACTGTATTCAAAAAAATGGATCACGAGAAATAATCACCAAACACTGACTCACCAAAGCTAAGTTTTCAAGCTAATCTTTGAACCGAAAGGCAGCTGGAATGCTTTGTGTTCCAGAGGCAGCAGAGGGGGAGCATAGGAGGGAAAGGTGGCCTGGGGCAAAGTCATCAAGGAGACAAGGCATTTTAAAACTATGGCCTGTGGCTGTTGTCTCCTCTGACAGAGAAAGGCTGACAAAAGTGATTGACTGCAGGCTGTAATCGCTGGCAAAGGCAGGCAAACCCTCCCAGTTTGTCTCCAGGGTGTCAGTGCACAAAACCTGACTAAAGTCTCTCTGAAGTCACTTTATTCATAACTTGTGTTCTGGCCTTGAAGGCACTCCCAAGCTCTCGTGTAATTGTTAGGCAATATCAGAGCTTGTAGAGGGCCGGGCATCGCACAGCCCCAGCAGGTCCCTAACAGGACCGCGAGGAATTGTTGTTCAAGTCCAGGCAACAATTGTTCCAGCCTTTCTTTTCACTCTTGTTTGCTGAGAAGCTAGGAAGATTAGTTCTTGTAAAGCACTTCATTTTTAAAAGCTCTGCTGCCTAATGCCTCTGTCTGTTGAGTTAGATGTCAGCCAGCTCCTCCCATCCTCAATGCACAGACAGAAACGTGCCTGCAGGGCTGCAGCATGAGGCAGGCAGCACCTGCTGTCTGGAGTGGCGCAGAGGCAGCAGGAGCATCCCCGCATCCCTGTATGCAGAAGAGCAAGAGTCATAGAGGCAACGAGACACAGCAGTGCCACGCACAAATAGCCATGTGGAGAAGCAGGCTGGTAAATCATCTGGACAAAGTGCCACTGTCTTTGGAGAGATCTGCATTTGCAGCCAGCTCACACAGCCCTGTGTGACACTGTGGTGCTTCATGCCTGACACCCTGGGAAACTCCCAGCCCTCTACCTCCCCGTATGCTGTACAGAGGGAGATGGGGTGTCTATAGTGCACCTGCCATTGCAACATGCACACTTACCTGAACTGGCTTCAACCTGCCTGCTGAGCAGCTTTATGCACATAGAGTACTTGTCTAAATGAAGGGTATTTTGCTGGTTTTCATGATCTGCTGAGCGCTGTAACTTGACTGCTATTGCACCCCATGGTCTTCCAGAGATTTCTGTACTGGAACAGGAAGTCCTGCCCTGAGACACCAACAAGTTGGCAAGGACCTGCAAAGGTAGGCAGGAAGATTTGTCAAGAAGGTAATCTGTGCCTAGGTATGGGCACAGCCTATATGGGAGAAGCGCCTGCTTCCACCAGCGATTCCCCAACCCACAGCTCCAGTAAAGGACTCAAAAGGAAAAGAGAGATCCCTGTTATAGGGTGAGGGCTCTCCTTCACAAGGACCTGAGCTGTGCAGAAATTCCTCATTCGACCCACTTTGAATTAGGACCTCGAGTTCAGATTTCGCCTGTCCACAGGGAGTACCCTCACTTCTGCATTGCTGGATACCCTGTCCTCCTGGTTGAACCTGTTGCCAGTTTGTGTAACTCAAGGTTCAGGAGAGGTACTTGTCATGGCCTGCTGCATCTCTGCTAAGTGCTCTAACCACTGTGCTATGAAGTCACAATTTTCTGATCTCATTAATGTTTATTTATTCTTGAAGAGTGAACTTACTTCAAAGGAAGAGCTCACCTCTGAATTCCCACAGCCTAAATGTTATGTAACCCACCAGATCTGGCTGCTGGCCCCTTTCTGAGCAAGGTAAAATAGGTGTTTAATGCTGGATCTCCTAGAGAGAGAGAGGAGAGTGCCCTAAGCTAGGGAGGAAAAACAGTGAACCCCTCCTCAGCTGCTTTGTTAGGAGCTCTCTGAGAAGATGAAGTAGAGCATGTCCTTCAAGCAATGAGGGAAAGTAGAGTCTAAGCATCCTTCCAGGCCTTAGGCATTTGTCTAGTTTCTGCACAGCTTGGTGGTGTCAGAATGTAACTTGTCCATGTCCATGGACAAAATCTTGATTGTTTAGGGGCATTCAGGTGTCAACTGTTCATACAGCATCTGAGCAGATATCTAAAGCTGGATCCAACAGACATGTTGATTTAGGGCATCAAAGTGACTTTTTTGTGGACCTGCTCTCTTATAGCAGTGAGCAGGTGCGTTTTTCTGATAGAAGCATATGCTCATTTCTGTCCTCTCTTGTTTTGAAGTAATTCTATTTGTGACTACTGGTTTAGCAATGAGAAGTTTGCATTAAAATCATATTTGTAGATGAAAGGATAATCCTAACACTGGGAGAGTTAAACACGTGTTACTTTAAATGGATTTAGTCTTCAGAAAAACACTATTTAGATGCTCATTTGTTTAATCAAGAAATAATTAGGAGATAGTTCAGTGAGTAATGTTTTATGATAGGATTTAGAGCTAGAAATTGAACCCATACTTATCAGACTCCTTCAGGATGTGCTCTGGTGCTTCATTTCTCCTCCATCTGTAAAATGAGGAATTCTTTCTCAGCTGTGCCCTAGGTACAACTGTATCAGAGACCTAGATGTGATACAACCAACCTCGTATCAGACAGGATTTTAGCGGAATCAGTGAAAACTAGGCTGAACAAGACTCTTGAAGTAAGAGCATGACCAAACGTGAGGCTTTCTGTGGCTTAACTGAATATATTTCTAAACTTATTTGTCAGTTTCTTTCATACGCAAAGTCTCAAATTTGGGGCATATGGCCATACAAACCAGCAAATGTATATCAAATGTGTTCAACTTCACATGCCAGCAGGCTGCACAGCCATTTTATGGGGAACATTCCTTCACAGAGCTGAACATACACATGCCTATGCTTATCAGCTATCTTTGCTGATGAAGTTATCCCCTCAAATACTTTTTTCCTTAAAGGATTCAGACGGCTTACATTAGCTGAAACCCAAAAAGTACATTTAGAACAATGTGTTTTGGAGGTTAGACCTGTTGTTATAATCATGAAAATAGAAAGGTTAGCATTTAAAACTTTATATGGCATGCAAAAGTTTACAGCTGGCATGCTGTACTGCTGAAAGTTAATCACTGGAAAGGAGGAGATAAATCTCAGCATTATCTCCATAAATGATAAAATGAGACACAAATGGAGAACTGCAAGTCCAGGAGGGAGAACCCAGGGTATTAATATTAAACAGGTTGTTCATTGAAGAAGAAAAAAAAGTTAATCTATAAATTTTATCTCACATTAACATAGCTCCTGGAATGAGATGGGGAAAGTTCTCTCCTGCTTGCTGATAATGAGTCCCCACGGTTCTCATTTTCAGTGCAGGTAAGATGGAGATATGCATAAACTTGTCTCTGACTATATCTAGACTATGGGTATGTCTTAGTCCTTTATCTATATCTTGATCTGGCTGGAGTGTGATATAACTCCTTGCAGCCTGCATGCCTGGGTTTCCTGCTCAGACTTTTGGGAAAATTGTGCATGCCCGATCCCTTTTCAGCAAGAAGCACGGGTGAGGCTGGGGCATCCTCCCGTAGCCTTGCAGGGGGTTCAGGGAGGAAGTTGCTGAAGAGCTACACAGCAGGAAGAGCACCCTGGAGCTCTACAGGGCAGTACAAGAGAGAGTTATTATCCTGAAGATTTTTATAAAAAAGACTACAGTTTCAATCTGAATGGAGGTTGCATTACTCATTCAAATATTGAGGCTGCCATTGTACATGTTGGATGAAGAAGTTGTAAAAGTAAATGACAAACTACCTTGGAAGTGACACACTAAAGATGTACAAAGAGGTTTCTTCATCTAAGTTATCTCTTTATGTGCAGATAAGAAATTCCTTCCTCCCCACTCCCACCCCAAACCTCAGCATGAACCCTCAGTGAAAACAACTCTCCCAGTCTCCCAAGAGGTGAGGCAACTCCTTGCACTCCACCCTCCTTTCTCCTCCAGCCCAGACTAAAAGCTGAGGATTGAAATACCACAGAAAGGGCTGCTCTTTATACTGTCATTGCAACAATCAGACGGGGTTTGCAGATGTAATGAGTACAAGTACCCTTGGGGAAGAGCACGCAGATGTCCACTTGTTTGCCGAGTGCCTAGACCTGATAATTTGATCACAAGTTTGACACTGCTTTCACAGCAGTTCCTTTTGTTGCATGGCTGTGTGGGCATTTCACTTCCACATGCAAGACAGTGAATACCAACAAGCATCAGTATCCACCTTGTTAACACCTATGGGAGGACCTTTGATGTTTGACCAGGAGTCAAACTGATGGCACTTCATAGCCCCCTGGAATCTGTCACGAATCCTGGAATCCTGCATGTTTCAAAGGCCCCATGGCACCTGAACTGGCTTTGGAAATCTCAGCCTTACCCATTTGCTAGCAGAGACATTAACCTATTTATACACATGTTCTTAAATCATATGGCTCAGGTGATGTTGAATGAGGAGGAGAGCATCCATCTCTGGGGTTGTCCCTGTGCTGCCAGGCTGCCCTGTGGTCATACCCCTGACCTTTAAAAGAATTATTTTTAATAGCAGAGGACCACGCTGGGAGGGGGCTGTCCTTATCGATGTCAGACACACATACAACTTCCCTGACATAATTTGGCAATACAGTATAAACAAAAGACACATTCCACGGAAAAGGCATGAGGCACACCCTGACCCAGTTCCTCTGCACACTCACCACCCAGCATAAGAAAAGGCTGCATAGCTAGACTATTTCCATTAGCTGAAGTAAACACCACTTCAGAGAAAGTCGGAGGGACGCATAACTCCTATTGAAATATCTGAGTCCTTTCAGAAATCGAGACCTTTCAAATGTTTACTGCCTTTTTCCTAAGACCCTGTTTATAGTGACTATTAGTACCATGCAGTAGCAGTGCTACCCAGCACCGTCCTGTTTTCTAATGAACGAGATTTTGAATGGATTGGTTCAGATTCTCTTGCTGGGGGAACGTACCTCATGGAGAAGACAGAAAGCAAATTTTTGTTATAACCTGAGACTATCTTATTTCAGTGGTAAAAAAACTTCTCCTAGTTCAGTTTTAAAATTGATCCTGTTAGAGTTTTCCCTTTGTCTCAGCTTTTTCATCCCTCTTAAAAGAACTGGAAAGTGAAACATATTTTGGCTATTCTGATAGTCGAGGAATCAACATATGAAGAAGACTGGTACTTCTTCTCCAAGGAGTATATCAGCCATAGCTCAAGGGCTGATTCCTGGGCTGAGGGACAGATGTCTAGGAGCTGCCATCTCACCTTTCGCTGCCCTTTGAAATTCCAGCCCCCCCCACTGCTATCCGCGACACTGACTGCAGCCCTTAAACCTCTGTACAGAATAGGATAAACAAGATGAGCAGGAATACTTGCCACCTCTCACTTTTTTTTTAAATTAAGGTGGAAAGAGTATGCACAGGATCCCGAGCCCATGCCATGCTAAGCCGATGCAAAGCCAATGATCTTGCTGCCTTCTCCAGCAGCAGCACCCCTCTAGAGCACAACTAGGGCTCTTCTTCTAAACCACTGTAAACCACATTCTGCCTCACCAGAAATTATGAGCTTTTATTCTGGTTTTCTCACTGGTAGTCTGCAAACAGAGCGCATCTGTAGAAGCTTTCCCAGCAGTCAGTGGCAGTCGTCCATGTAGCTGAGCTGACGGCTCTGAAGGGTGCAGTGAGGCTGAGCTGGTAGAAATTGTGAGCAACACTGTGGCTGCAGGCAATTCACAGTGAGAATTTATCCATACGGAAATTCAACAGTGAGTAGTCTTGGGTATAAAAATCCATATTAAAATATATCTGCCTGAAAGTTACAGTTAAATAAACAAAACTCATTTTGCAGGCTGACTTTTAGACGGTCATTAAGTGCTTGGGCTCCTCAGCATCTTACTGACAAAGAAAGCAGCACAGAGAGCCTGGCTTTTCTACATCAGCTCTGTGTTCAGGCGTGCTTAGCTCTGCACTCTGCAGGGCATTCACTCAGGCCTTTGCCTGGGCCAGGGTGGGCTTCACTGCAGCATGCACAGGGACCTGAGGAAGGGACAGTGAGGAATGGGACCTTCAGGTGCTTCCGAGCCTTGGAGCTGTGCTCTGGTCCCAGCTAGTGGGAGGCTGCTGTGGGCTTCTGAGCTGAGCAACGGCACAACTTCACTCCTGGGTGCTTTTTCCAGCCAACAGGCTCTGCTCTGCTGTCATTTTAACTCACAGGTCTGCTCCCGTGATACTCACACGCTTTCCACTTTCTTGACTTATAGGAAACATCCATTTCTGGATGGCTGAATATATCAAGCTCTGCTTTGATATTCTGGCCATCTGCAGCCTACGTTATCCCTAGTTATGCACAAACGGAGCATCTGCCTCCTGCCATGGCCTGAGCTGACCCTAGCTTCCCTCTGCTTGTCTGTGCTACACTCTCAGTCTGTAACAACAGCCCTGAGTTTAAAGGGATACAAAAGTTATATCTACAAGGGATCTTTTCTGGTAGTTAAAAGCCTCCCTAAACCTGAAGCTGCAGAGATGCAGGTAGGATGCTGCTGAGGGCACCCTGAATCATTCACAACCCTGTTGAACGACAGGTTATTAAACCTGGGCCTGGAGCTATATTAATGCAACTGTGCAGCATCAGTCTGGTTTGTTGTGTGGGCACAATGAATCTTCAGCCGGCCAAACACTCTGAACATGCCTCAGGGCATTTCCTTTCCAAAACAGAAAGGATAATACCTCCCCCAAAACTGGGATGTTGCACAGCAAAGCCTGCAAGGCTCTCAGATGCAGTTGTGAATGGAGGTCACATAGATATCAGCAATAATATTGCAGATAGGTAGATTACAAGGTGATGATTGACTTTGTCAGCTTCTAGCTTACTTTGAGTATTCTCAGGAATAATTAAAGAGCTTTGCTGCTGAAAGTTTGCAAAAACATTTATCTCTCAAATAAAGATCTATCTTGTTACAGCTAAGGGAAAGAAGCTGAAGCTGTAGAACGACCGATTTCACTAGGGCAAGGACAAGCTATTGCTGTGTGCAACTGGCAGCAAAATTCAGCAATGTGAAGGGATCAATGGGAGAAGATGTGAATATAAAGCAGATAAAATCTAGACCACTAAGGCTGTGTACTGCAAATTCACGCACATGAAAATACGTGATGCAATGAACAGCCAACTGAGAATTTCAGCCATAATTTGATAAGCCTTGAGTGGTTCTAAATAAAGTGGAATAGAAGAACAAAGACAACAATTTGTAATTGTATTTCAGATGAGTTTCTCTTAATATATACACTTTAAAAAAGCATGAGTGTTATTATGTAGAAAGAGAATAGAGAGTGATTTTGTGCTGTCTGCAGTGATGTGAAGAATAATTTTGGTCGAACATGTTAACCACTTACTGTTATTTTAAATTTGCCTCTGACCTATCTGTTCACCATTGCAACCTCAGCGTTATAACATGGCCTGCCTTGGTTTGTTGCAGGTTTACATAGCACAAGAAAGCACCACACTGAAGAGTGACCTGTACAAATAATAGCTTTGCAAATTCATCTTCCACATTTCTGCCTGCAATTAGACACTGGTAACCACAAGTTAACCTTTCAGGGCAGTTTCGTACTTTGCAAAATTCAGATGGTTGCAAACGTAATGTGTCCAAGCAATAAACACATTTCTGGCATTCATAGGCAGTTGCAGCTGTTGAGTCCGGCAGCTGTTTTCAAAAGTTTGGTCGTAAGTGGGAAAAGAATGGCTTTCTTGGCTGACGCAAGAAATGTTAACTTAGTTGAATGTAGTACCTATAGTTCAAAGGTGAATTAAACAGACCAGGAAAGGTGCACATGGCTTGGGGCCATATTGCTAAACTCTTCTATCCTTAAACAGGTTGTCCAGGTCTAATTTACCTATTTGGAACAACCCTGGCCCATGCTGTCACTTTTCTGGGAGAGGCTGGTCACCATGAGACTGAGCCTAACTGGGAAGGCTGATACGCACACGTGCCACTGCCTGAGCCAGTGCCCAGGTCCTGTTGGGCTCACTGGTGTAAATGCAGACACCGGTGACAAGGGATGATGCAATAGCAAATCACAGCTGCATCACACGGCTCCAGCAACACGAGGCGTCAGTGTGGTTGTGTCAGGAAACCTGAGCCTGTCCTATAAAACTGTCTGTTATAGAGCAGCATGGGATATATGGGGGAAATACCATAATGCCCTTCCTCCTTTCCTTGCCACTGACTTGCTTTGAAAGGGAGGAAGAGGAAGAAAAGGCACATGTTGTGGCTTAACCCCAGCCAGCAACTAAGCCCCACACAGCCACTTCCCACTCCTGCCCGCTGGGATGGGGGAGAGAATTGGAAGTGTAAAAGTGAGAAAACTCATGGGTTGAGAGAAAGACATTTTAATATGTAAAGCAAAAGCTGCACACACAAGCAAACAAAACAAGGAATTCATTCACTACTTCCCATGGGCAGGCAGGTATTCAGCCATCTCCAGGACAGCAGGGCTCCATCACACGTAACGGTTACTTGGGAAGAAAAATGCCATCATTCCAAACTTTCCCCCCTTCCTTCGTCTTCCCCCAGCTTTTACTGATGAGCATGATGTCATATGATAAGGAATATCTCTTTGGCCAGTTGGGGTCAGCTGTCCGGGCTGTGTCCCCTCCCAGCTTCTTGTGCACCCCCAGCCTACTCGCTGGTGGGGTGGTGAGAGAAGCAGAAAAGGCCTTGACTCTGTGTCAGCACTGCTCAGCAGTAACTAAAACATCCCAGTGTTATCAATGCTGTTTTCAGCACAAATGCAAAACATAGCCCCATACTAGCGACTATGAGGAAAATTAACCCTAACCCAGCCAAAATCAGCACAGCACTGCATCACGTAACAACGGAAATACTGACCTTGCATAGCTTTACACATAATCTTGACTTAGTATATTAGGGTATAGTCTGACTTGACCTCACATGTGATCTTAGAAACACTTTGGCAGCTATGTAAGAGTTTATCATCGGTGCAGGAAAGTCTCCTTCCTTGTGTGCTTTAAAAGATAATCATGCTATTGATCCAGGCTGTTTTTTATAAGACTTTCACAGTTGTTTTTTTTCAAAGAAAGCTGAGAGACTGACTGAATCTTAGAAATAATCCCTTTAAGCCTTTAAACAGAAGGGCAATATTGACACAAGGACACGTATGTACGAACCAGGTAAGTAATGATAAGGGGGTACCCAGGGTGGAACAGCTTTGTGTGGAAGCAGCATGGCGAAACACTGCACTTCACTAGGGGATGATATGGTGGTGGTGGCTGCAATAGCCAGGGGCTGGACTTTGAATCCAGGGAAGACTGTCCCGCTCCTGTGCTCCTGTGAGATTGCTCTGTAAGTAACTTCAAATTCCACCACAAATTTTCACTGGCATGAGGCCTTAGCCTGACCAGTCTTTGCTCCTCTGTAAGTAACTTCAAATTCCACCACAAATTTTCACTGGCATGAGGCCTTAGCCTGCCCAGTCTTTGCTCCTCTGTGTCTTCTCTGTACAGAGAGGGAAAGAAATAAGAAATAATGCTCTTTCTTTAAAAGCTTTAGTGTTATCATAGGAAAGATGAATTATCCAGTGTATATATTCAGTCTCACACTGGTTTGGTAGGTTGATTTGAGATACAGAGAACTAATATCACAATTGTTTAAAAGAAGAGTAGAAGGTGGCAATTGCAGTTTCTGCTCACTAAACATTTGTAGCAGAAGGAAAATAAAAGGAAAGTAAGTAAATATAAAAGACACAAATTCTCAAGAAGAAGAATGCAAGAAGTGTCACCACAGGACATAGCTGCTGTGCTCCCTCCCAGCAAGCTCTCTGGGTGCAGATCATACAGACTTTTAAACGTCTGAGGCCATTACTGAATGTAGCCTGAATATATCAGGAACATTTCTCATATTTATAATCTCTTAATAACAGGCTACTCTCTCATAAGGTATGCCAGGGACATCATTAACTTCGGCTATAAATTGCAGGAATTGCATGGTTGTTTTCTTGTGTGCTGAGCACCTAAATACTCCCAAGGAGGAAGATGAGAGCCATCCATGGTCAGTGAGGACAGAAGTATTTGCATCTATGTGGGTCAGCTTAGAAAGCATTATTAAAAACAAGCATAAAATCTGGCATTTTACTTGTAGGTGTTCCTGAGGGAACTTTCGCCTTTCAAAACCCACAGACAACTCCATTAATGAGATAGGATGCAAAGCAAGCACAGCACTGCTGTAAAATGAACTGCATGCTCCCTCCGAATGACCAACCCATCTGAAAAGCAACTGAGTCTAGCCCCATTTAAGTAGAGTCAAAACAATCATCTGCTCAAAGATAATTACCACCTTATGCAAGAAAACTATGTTCAAGTCAGAAAAAAGAGTTTATATGGATCCCAGCAGAGCCTCAATCTGCAGTCAGGATCAAGGGACGGTACAAATGCCAAGAAAGAGCAGAGAAGTGAGTTTACCTTGTGCATTACAACAGTACTTTGTCTGCCCCATACTTGCATTTAACAAGTTCTCCCATCACCATAAATGACTATGGTACTTTTTTTCTCACTGGAAAATACCAGCTTATCAAAACAGAATTTCTGTTGTAACACTCATTTTAGCTAAATTTATTCGGGGCATTTCTTACAGAAAAGCACTTCCAGCTCATGGAGAAGGGAGGACAAACACTCCGGAAAAGCTGAGTGCCCAAGAGTGACAGTGCTCGCCTTGGCCAAGAGCAGAGTGGTTCAGTGGATTAAGTTAACCAAAACCAACAGTTGCTGGTCTTTGCCCTGGGCTTCGGTACCCTCTGGAGCAGGATGCGACTGGACAGGAGGAGCCAGGAGGAGAGGCAACACACAAACACCAGAGCACTTGTTCACATGTTTGATCAAGCAAACCTCATGGCTTAATTTATTTCAGGAAGGACAAAGACAAAATAAATTGAAAAAGGGGCAGCCCATGCCATGGGTAGGTTCCAGGTTGCAGGGAAGGGCAGAAACCCAGCAGTAGCACACCTACTCTATGCCTTTCTCAGATATCACTTCTTCCTCACAGTCAGTATTTCATTAGCAAATGAGAGCAGCCTTGTGTAGCCTTCTCCAAAACATTTGGCTCCAGGGGTAACCTTAGACAGTTGGGTTTCAGGAGGAGGACTGCAGCCAGGGAATGCAAAATAAGTGAGGTTATTTGTTTACAGAAGAAAGGCATCTGATTGATCTGGAAGGGGAATTTCAGAAAGAGGAGACTCAGATACAAGTCTCTTGTGACCCTCAGGACAGCCTAGCACAGATGTCTTGCTATACTAGATCAAAAAAAAAAAAAGAAGAAAAAAGAGAGGAGTGTGAATTTAATATTATATTAATCGACTAAAAAAGTTTATTCTAAATTCAGGAGCCCTATCTAGCATAAGAATCATAATGATCTCTTAATAGACTTGGTCAAAACCCATATTCTGCCTTTCTGGTCCTTACCTATTTCCTTTCAACTGCCTAATGGCTTCCTCTTGAAAGGTGTGACAACATCTTCCTTTCCTACTTCAAAAACTGCTTTTTGTTTATTAGTTAATAATTTACTAGGAGTCTCAGGTAGTTCTCCTTTGTAAAAAATGCATGGGCAATCCCAGCTGCAAAGTCAGCCTTGGCATTGTTACACCTCCACATCATCATTAAATTACCTTATAGCTGTTCAACACAAGATAAAGGGCCTGGCCACTGCATCTCTGCTTCATCAGCACTTGTTATTAAAATATCTGCCTCCATTTCAGGCCCCTGAAGGACCTGAAACACTCATGTTACTTTTACACCAGGACATGGAAAGCAGGTCTAAAATTGCTTGGAGCCTCTCTGCTTTTGAAGCTTCTGCTCAGAGGATCCACATTGTTTGTAGAAGTAGACCTTAGTGTATTTACTGTCAAAGCATGTGGGAATACAAGTGGACGTGCCCTCGCCAGGCCATGTGGATGAGAGGTGGGGCTGTACTGTTGTATCATATACCCATGAAAAGGGAGGGCTGAAGCCCAGGTAGAGGCATCCTGCTGAGTGAGGTCTTGAGGGTCTTCAGTGTGGGGAGTAAAAGAGGCTAATTTGCAGAGCAGGTTTCCAGCCACACTTACCTGGCAGTGCTGGTGTACCCCAAGGTGCTTAAATCCCACTGGGAACACACAAAAATGGTTTTCCATATAAAAATTCATGTCAGTGATGGGCCAAGGAAGGGGAACGTGAATCCGTTGGACAGATGAAAAGAAATAGGTAAGGACTGGTAAGGTAATAGGTGAAGATAGTCATAAGTAAGGACTGGAAATGTCAGGCCTATTTTCATGTGAGAGCTGAGGATTTGCTGCTGCCATTTAAGCATTAATTCTTTTGAAGGCCAAGTCCTCCGCTCCCCAAAATTGGCATACTGATACTGATTTAGTTGTTTATTTGTGTGTCTTTTCCCGAGGCAGATCAAGTGTTTTCTTTTCAAGCTGAAATTTCATTTAATGATAGAATTATTGGCTTCAGTAAGTTTTACTGTATCATAATCACAAAGGATGTTCTTCATGAAGTACTTTCTGTAGGAAGCCTGGCTGTTAATATCACATACTGTGCATCACTGAAAGGCTGGTTACTGGAGATTATGTAGGAAAAAATCTTATTTACTTGATTT
Source organism: Nyctibius grandis (assembly GCF_013368605.1). Lineage (NCBI taxonomy): Eukaryota > Metazoa > Chordata > Aves > Nyctibiiformes > Nyctibiidae > Nyctibius > Nyctibius grandis. The sequence continues at coordinate 49,199,458 of NC_090658.1, read as the reverse complement.
ATGTATTAAAACAGTAGAGCCAAAACATAATAAACAAAGCCAAATTCACATGCAACTTCACTGAGACAAAGATTTTGCTATGAAATATACAGTTTGAGTGCTCTAAACGTTCTATTTTTCTTCATAATTACATCAAACACTTCCTCCCCTGTGTCCACTACAGGGGGAGAACAAACTTTGTGTAAACAAACAAAATCTAGTTTGTGTCTATAAACTTGCCTTACATATACAAATATTTTAGAAACTATGTATAATTTTATACAAATTTTGCATGGGTCATTGAATAGTAAGTATTAAAATGCAGAACTCACGTATGTGTATATATGTACATATAACTGTTCCAAGCTAAAAAATGAGGGATGGCTCTGGCCCAGGATGGGCAGTATATCTGGAGGAGAGCTTCCGTGTTTAATAAAAGCTTTTTTCTGTCAAGTTGATTTAAAAACTGCAGCTGCTGTTTGAAGCTGCTGTATTTCTTGGAAACTCATTATAATGCCAATGGGCTGTTTTTAACAAGAGCAGTGCATTCTAAAATTTTTTTGCTCACATGCTATGACTATTACACAGAATACTACAGATTTTTTCATAGAATTTGGAACCCATAAAAAAAGGGATAGATGTCTCAAAGAACATTGCAGGTTGTATGCAGAACATTTTTTAATTTCTTTAATAAACTCTATTTCTGTGCAATACTCCCACAAAAGCCAGATTTTTTAATGGTCTCAGTTGGTAGAGCTTTAGATGAGTTACACCAGTCTCCTAGATGATGTGTAAACCCTGAACCAGATTTGCAAAGTTTCTTTCGCATAAATTAACTTTTTTGTAGCTATTCCTTTTTCAGGTCACTATGAAAGAAAAAAAAAATGGTGTGACTGTTTTTTGATTCTGACAAGTTCTAGTATATAGCATTTTCTAAATTAAAAGATGTCTTTCTTCTTCTACTCTTTTCTTTCCCACATTCCTACCATATATCTTTTTTACCATGTGTAATATACTAATTGGTATCTTCATGAAATTCTCCTATTACTTCTCCTCAGTCTTGTTGTTTACACCTTTTCCCTTTATTTACACCCCTCGTATACACACTCTACTCACACTTTTTTCACGGTACAAGTGTAATGCAGTGAGAGGAAAAGAAAATGAAGCCTACTGCTTCCCTCCCCAGCCCCACTCAGGGCCAGACATCTGATACAAATGTAAGCTTTCACAAAATAAGAGGCTCTTTAAAGATAGAATTACAGTTTGTATAACCTATATTTTGCCATACACAAGAACCAATACATCCTCTTGCCATGGCTGATAGAAATGAGAAGCCGTAATGCTGCACATGAACTAGTAATGTACCTAGAACTGTTCTGACAGATGTAGCCTTAAAATGCGTTTTTAATGTACTCAAATAAGCTATACATAATTAGGACTAACATTGCTGTCCCCTGACTGATTCATGATTAGTATTTGTGGGCTTTAATATCACTTAGGAGAAGGATCAAGTGACCCTAATTGTATCCATCTTGTCCATTTAAGTGCTTGATTTTTTCTAAAAGAGTTGTTTGTGTAAATAACACATCTCAATGAATAGAAGCTGATCTTGTTCTGGTTAAGTTTCTTTTAAACATGGTGTAAATTACAATTTCAGTTATCCATGTCTTTTGTAGAACTGTACTTCAAAACATTTCACATTAGAACTAATAGAGACGAGGAGGCAATGCATGAAAAAGTAGGAAATGAGGTTCTGAAACCTTATTTATATGCATCAGAATAATTACTCCAGCATGTAGAACTGTTTCTTTCTCTTTGAGCTAAATATTTTCTTTTCCGATTCACTGTTAAAGCAAACAGAATACGTATGGTTTTGATCTTATTGTTGATTAAGAAAACCTTCCTAAAACCCTGAACCAGACCTCAGAAGCATCATTGTGCAGCGACAAAAGCTTTTTATTGCTAATTGTAAAAGCAGGGCAGTCTCCAGCAGAGAGTTGCTCGGTTGCTGACTGATGCCTTGACAGATAACAGACAATCAGTGCAACACTCCAAGATTCCTGGTGGAAAAACAAAAGACGCTTAATTTACGAACAACAACCAGTCATCCACTTAGCTATACCATTATGCACTGGAAAAGACCCTGTGCCACTCAGACATGCAATGAGCTTGCTACAAAGTAGGGAAAGAGTTGGGCTTGTCCGTGAGTGGGCAAATAACGAAGGAATGGCCATGACACTCATTAAAAGCCCCGAACCTTTCTTTCCCAGCTTGGGTGGGGCTGTCCAGTATTTGCACAGCAGGTCTTGGCGAGAGAGTAGAGGTGAACTGTGTCCACTTGGAGATTCAGACTTATTTTAAGGGATTTTCTATCCCTCTGCTTGTCAAAATGGGACTGTTGGGGATTTCAGTCCTCTACCACGCTGAAATGGGAGGGTGGCAGCAAGCAAAGCTACCAGAGCAATTCATAGGTGAGGCACGAGCCATCGGCACACTGGGGACACAAAAAAAAAGTCCAAGGATTAATGGGGTTTCTGAAGCTTCCCAGTAGCTTATTACAGACAGGCTGCAGCTGACACTTTTTTTCCTTTGAATTTAAATCTTGCAGCAAATGCACTGCAGGAGTGTCAGTATGAAATACAGAATTGTGTCACCAGCAAAAGGCAAGTTTTCCTGAAGCAGTGAGGCAGATCTAAGTTTGTTATGTTTGCTTACCCCTTTTCACCCTTCATCAAATCCCTGTTGTTGTTGTTGTTGTTATTATTACATGGATGTTCACTGGGATGGCGTGAACGTGCCACAGGCAAGACCGTGCAGAGGCAGATGCAGGCAAAGAGGCAGAGGGGTTCTCTGCCCCACAGCACCTACCGTGTGTGCTCAGGCAGATGCCACAGAGATGAATGAGAAAATCTGAGGGTGCCAAAAATTTAGCAAACAGCTGCGGGAGGCTGAGATGTACAGGTCTTTCAGAGCAGGAGCTGGCTCGTTCATAGTGCATGAGAAACGCTGGGTATGGCAGAGCTAACAGAGCAGCCCTGAAAATGCAGGGCCTCTGTCACAGCAGTTTAGCTGCTGTCATTTGTTTTATTAGGCCTTTTGCTTTTAATGTCACTCCAGCCTCTCCAAACTCTGTTGTCTCAGTGAGTGCTGAGGTTGGGTGTGGAGACCTTTGCCTTGTGGAGGTATTTGTAGCTACAGAGCATGGGAAGAGGAAGAGATCGATAAAGTGCATATAAAACCTGGCTGGTTACAGGAAAGACTTGCTCCCACACCTGCTGACTACACGATTAAAGCCACACACTGTCTGCCAGTGCTGCACTGAGTGCTACGATGGAGGCTGGCATATCCAACAGCTTGTAATGAAACCAAAGGTAGGTTTGTCCAGACATGGGAAAGGGAGTATGTGGGGAAACAAACCTGGCAGACCCTCAGCATGAAATCACACCAGCTGGAAAATCTCTGGAGGAGAAGAGCAGGGGCTTGAGCAACAGATAGCCAAAAAGTCATATGAGGAATAATAATGTGATGATAAATTACTGACTGAGTTGAAGTTTGGTTATTCCAGGCACTCTGCATCTGGTGCGACGGCAAAGCTGACTGACAAACTGCTCCTCCCCAATTGTCCCACAAAAGCACGTGCAGCTTCTTTACTTCGATTTAGATGCTCTGCAGAATACTCGAGAGAAACGACAGTTTTCTGATAGTCCTTAGAGCAGAGCTGAGACACAAGCAGTGACCTTTTGACCATGTTTGGTGGTGTTTAACACTGTGCTGGAATGTACACTGAACAAAGAGAGCAGTTTCTATGAAAACAGGTGCATTTGAACTGATCAACCAAATACAGAATGCTGAACAAAAAGGAAATGCTACTGAGATTCCTGCCAGACCCCCTGGGTGGGGACCTTTCAGTTAAGACCAGAGGAAGCTATCTCTTGCATAAGATACAGTTAAGTCCTATGGCACCCTATAGCTGAATGACCTGCCATCAAAAGCTACCCTTCTCCTCTGGCATGCAGGAAAATTGTCCCTTCCCATTCATATGTACACTAAGAGCTCATGGAGCTTGCAGGAACTTGCTCTGAAGTTTGTTGGTTTTTTTTTTTAAACTCTCAAACAATATTTGAATTACATTCCAGAGCTGAAACAAACACAGCAGTGCAACTGTCAAAACTATTCAGCAATTTCCCTTACGGGTTACAAAAGTGAACCTCTTACTAAAGGAAAAAGAGTGCATGTTACCTCTATTCAGCCCGCCCAACCGAGTAACCTGCTGGGAAAATCCCTGTCTCTGGGGCCATAAGCTTTTCCCCTTTAACCTTCTTTCCTTCAAAGTTTGCTTTTTTGTTTTTACTGTAAATTACCTAGAAAAGTCACAAGCCCACAAAAGGGCTTCAAAAACTGAGTATGTGTGCATGCCTGAGCCGATATAGTTTATTTACTTTTACATTTAATATCAGCAAATGAAACGAGATGTTTATAGTCCCTTTTTCACACAGATGTTTGTGATAGGAATTCGGGATTCATTACAAGAAATTGTGTGTTTAGGTAAATCTACAGAGGTTTAATGGCTTGGTTCCTTCTTATCCTGCATCTGGTATTTCGGACTAATGCAAGGAGTATGAAAACAGATCAGAAATATGGAGGAATTAGAATAGTCATTGTTGTGGAGAGGTCCCTGTGAAACAGGCACTTTTTCTGTTGACGGAGTACATCTAGGACTAGCAGGAATCCAGGCTGCCAAAGACATACTCTCTGCTTCCACTGAACAGTTTTATAGAAGTGGAGAATGAAGCTTCGGTCATGCTTGGTCAAGATTTCAGTTTTGGACAGCCTTGACAGAGCTGGAGAACTTTTTTTTATTTTTTTGTTTTGTTTTGTTTTAGTTTGATTTTTTTTTTTACCCTGAATTAAAGATTGTTTGGTCATTTAAGTGTCATTCAGAGAGAAAGTCTCTCTTACCTCTTTTTTTTTTTCTATAGAATAAACTGAAGTGTTCATATCTTTACCTTTGGAACAATGTAAAGTCATATGAAAAATAGCCATTTTAAAAATCAGCTGAGCTTTTCAAAGCCTGTGGAAACCAATTATGTGCAAATTCCCTTTGATTTAAGTGGCTACATAAGGTACACAGGAATGGTAATCTGACCTCTTTGATTCTTGAACAGAACAGTAAACCAATTCTTAAACAGATTATTGAACAGAACAGTGACTAAAGCCTCAAAGAAAGAGGGACCCAGCTGATGTGTTAATGTCTAAAAAGGTAGATGTTGCAACTCTCCAGACATTATTAGATATTACTGAGGTTTTGCAAGTCTGTTCAAGTTTTGGTGTCCTCTGGAGTAAAAAATAATTAATCACCTCTGCAGAAGAAGAAGAATAAAGAAAAGTACAGGTCTAAGGGATTTTCAGTGTAACAATTTTTGATTGATAGATTCCTGTTTTATTTCTTTATTCTTAGATTAATCCAGGGTTTGGATATAATTTACAACGTCACAGCTCTATGCTGTGTACGTGCTATGGCTTGCCCTTACTTGTACCATCTGTACGTTTATGTACCGTGCCTACCCTGAAACTTATTACCAGCATTGCCAGTACTGTCTAAAATAACTCCTTTATAAAAAACCAAAATGTATTAATCTCCTTGCATTTCTTCTAACAATTCCTTAGATATCTCGATGACAGCTGTATACAATCAAAAGCAGCTATCCACACCCTCAGAAAGCAAATGCGTCTAATCTGATGTTACTTATTCAAAAGTCAGGTATTGCAGAACTGAGTCATTTTGGCTCCTTACAGTCAGTACTTCCCGAAAACGATTCAGCCCACCTATCTGGGAGACCTTATCTGGAATGAGGTAATTTCCCTGCTGGAGGCGGTGCTACTTGCACTCTACTGGCAATAGGAGATGCCTAGGAAACTGGCTTAGCCCAGATTCCTAAATTTTAGATGCTTTAAGATAGACATAACAAATTCCATCCTAAATCCATTGATATTTGCCTTTAAGGCATTGAAAGAGACTTTTTCCCCTAGCTTGCAACGAAATTTTAGAATTGCCTTGTGATCTAAGGATCACTCTCCCCTTAAAACAGAAATACAGTATAGGAAACAGAACAAAAGTTAATACACTCTAAAGCTCAAAAGGATTACAGGAGGATTTAGTCTGACCTCCTGCACATTACAAGCCACAGACTACAGATGAGATGATAGAGAAAGATGTTTATTTTTTTCAGAATGATGACATGGAAAGTATTACTTTTATAGGAAAAAAGGGCTTTTAATGAAATAATGGAATAATTTCCATTGAAGACAAATTCCTGGCAAGATACAACTTCACTTTATAATCTTCTTCCTAATGTTTAACTAGAAAAAGCATTATATTCTTCTAGAGATTTGGTTTGATCTGGCTTGAACTCACAAATGCTTATTGAAATGCTAGAGGTGAATTTAAAACGCAGAGATAGTTTTGGCTCTGAATGTCTTTAAAAATCAGGTTTGTTTAAGGGAAGATTTAATTATCTGTTTGCTTCTTTAAACATAGTTTATAACTCCTCAGATGAATATTCAAAGCAAACCGCAATCATTATCCAGAGTTTTTTATTAAAGGAAGAACAGAATGTCTGCAAATTCAGGAAGCCAAGTAAACCATAGATAGGAGGCTCTGCATCTCAAAGAGAGATCTTTAGCTTTACAGGAACAAGAAGCTTTTCCTACATGTGTTTGAGTAAATGAGAGGAATTAAAATTGACGTAGCATTGTGCAGCCACGCAGGCCCAACATACAATGACCGTATTATACGTTACAAGAGATACTTTATTTGTTGTATTCATGCTGTGGATTGCTCTTAGCAATATGTGTCTAGTGAATACAGTAACTATCCTAGCTGCCTTCCTTATAGTCTTGTATAAGTCTATATACTTATAGTATAAATGATATATACTTATATATACAGTATAGTCTTTATAGTCTGGATACGGACTTGGTCGTCTTATACCTGGAAAGCTGATGTGCTGAATCCATAGGGAAGTACAAACAGTGGCCCTTTGTTGCAAACCACATTATCACATTGAGTTTTGTTATAAAACACGATTTTATTACGGGCAATTTGCACTCAAATTCGTCTTGGAATATGTAAAAAATAGCACTCTCCATCAGAGAATCAGGCAGCGTAACTTCAGGTTTAGAGAGAGGCACCTCAGGAAGCAAAATCCACTGTGATAAAGGAAACTGGAGGTCATATCTCTGCTTCCCAGCACATGTTAGGACAGACAGACATGAAAAGGCACGGAGCCCAGCTTCCACAGGGCACACTCTTACCTCAGCAGGCTGGGGAGGCCATCTCGGAAAAGTCAGGGTGAGCATCGTGTAAAGGCGAAAGTGGGAGAAATTAGCTCTGTAATTATAGTATCTAATTATAGGTGACGGTATAGAGAAAAGTTTGTATGAAAACAGCCGTATTTGGTTCCTATTCATTCTCTTGGCTGCCTGTGGAGCCTTCAGCACTGCACAGGGCTTGATCTTCCTCTAATTTGTAAAGGTGAAAATCATGTATACTTGTGCCAAGGAGCTGAGCTGATGTGGTGTGTTGAGTGGGGTCATTCACCCCTGCATAACGTGGGCCCAACATGTGACCCAACATGCATGGTGTCCGCTTTGCATGAAGTGCCTGGTTGCACCTGAAAAAAGACAGTGGAGGGTCTGTTTGTTGCCTTTTTGGTTTTGATTTCTAGCCCAGGCTGCATCGTTCTCTGCAGTAGCTTCCCTTGCTACCTAGGGCAGTTAACTCCCAGTGTCCCCAAATTACATACCCCAGAGACGTATGAATGAACATGAGCCATGAGAGTACATTTCTGCAGGTTGATTGTGGAGAGATGGCCAAACATTTTCTTGTTAAAAGTTCTCTTCATGCTCTAAGGTTAATCTTTATACCTTGACGAGTCTTCTGAGAAAAAGAGGAATTCCTCTGGAGGAAGATTCCTGGCTGCAGACACAGGACACAGCAGCCAGGGAAGCGATGGAGGCTGGGTGGAGGGGACATGGTGCAGGAGCAGCCCGGCGGGAAGGTGACCCTCAGGCAGCTGGCACAGCAGGCTGGTCCTGGGAGGGTGCCTTCGGCTGTGGATGATGCAAACACATTTGGGATACTTGGCTTCTAAGCCCAGCACGTTTCCGTGGCACACACGCCTCCTTGACAACCACACTGATGTTACTTAATGTGGGAGGCTGCTGTGATTGTACACTAAACACAGTGCTAGAAAATTATTAACCCTCCTATAATAGCAGAGCTTTAAAGTGTCCCTTTTCATCACTCTCCCCGCCTATCTTGAAGCCTATTTCAGTCCTCTGTACTTATTTAACACCGTCTGTGGAGAGCTTTTCCCCTTGATTTGCAGTAACTTATCATCAGACTGTGAAATCTTTTTTTCTCATCTCAGCTCTCCTGGAATTCTTCCTATTTCTGGCTTTATAGATTCCTTGTTCTGAAGTCCTCTTCATCTCGGGCACCTAGGAGACAATACGTGGTTTTTCAGCCTTTTTTGATTTATGAGCTCCTAAAAATTTGAAATGAAAGTTCATACTGTGGTACAGTGTAGTTAAGCCCGCTGGAATTATGCTTACTATTCATAGTTACCTTTCTCTGACCTCCTAGAAGCAGCCTGAGCTCTATAAATACTTGTTATAAAGCTGTGGTTGTAGGCATACAAGTATTATATCAACTCCAGTGCCCCAGTTACAACAAAGGAGACCCAGGATGCAAACATAATCAAAACCACAGAATCTAAATGTAGCAAGAAGAGCTAGAAAAGCCATTCTACAATCATACTCATGTTATTAGAGGTACTTTGTACTTGTGCAACATATGCCTACTTTTTTTTGGGAGAGGGAGAGAAAGGGGCAGAACTTTCTAGCAGATTGTTACAAGTACACTTCAGATGATTCAGAATTCAGGTGCAAATCAGGTAAGCACATACGAAGCTTCCCTGAACATCTTGGTTTAACAAAATACATCACAGAATTATTTTCAAGAAATTCAGCCCACTCAAAAGTCAGATTTGATAGAACCATCCCCAAACTTGTTAGCTTCAGTAGGTGTGATTAAAACAAAAAAGGGAAATGTTCACGGTACTAATTTTAATCAGCAGCATCTCACTCTCAGTATCTCTCCAGTATTGAAACTTATTTTCTTTGGAAAATACAGTCAGACTCAGTGTCAAGATAGAGTGCAGACCAAAACCTGTTCTGCTTTGCTTCCAAAGCAATGTCTGTGGTCATAATCACACCCACCCATACACTGAACTGCCTCTTCCCAAATATCTGTATATACATCTAATGCTATGAAGATGTATGGCAAATTTCCATTCCAAGAAATAACTTCATAAACCTCAGTCCTGACGGAATAGAGAGAGTTCTATGCCAATGTCGAATTCTCAGCTATCAGAGGCCACTGTGTAGCTGATAAGCACCCTGTTCTTCCACTAATGCCACAGTGAAACAGCAATATTGGGGAGACAAGAGATACTGGTTTGGTTACGCACAGAAGGATGGCGAGCAACACAGTGAGCACACTTAGTATATAATCAGGAAAATCTCCCTCCCTTTGCACGTAATTTCTGTTCACGTAGCCCTTTGCCATAAAATGCATATGAGATAAGGAATCTGTTTAATTCCAATGATCTCAGCACAGGAGACTTTGGGTATGCCCTAGCCATAAAGTTCTTCCACTTCCTTGCCATTTAATAGGTTAAAAAATGGTTTCTGCATTGCATGTTTAAGATACAACCAATTTTCATCCTGACTGCAACTGTCTCTGCTTTTGCCCTTTTGCATGTCTAAGTGTACCAAGGGAGGGTCAAGTCAGATGACCCTCCTAATGAAGAGCATGAAAATGAACTTCTGCTTCTCTTCTGTTGATTTTATTCTTTAGGGAATGTTAAGTAGAAAATGGAAAAAAATGCATAAAAAGCCACACTACTGGCATTTTCTGCCAAATTCTGTATATCCAGACAGTGGTCAAACTCAAAGACTGTTTTCATTATTGAACTTCTTGGCTTTCATTAGTGAATGAGTTAATAATCTTAAGAAGATTTAAGATTTTATTTGTGTTTTTTACCAGTGCAGTGGTCCAGACACAGTCTTGAACTTTTATATGTTAAATAGTAAAGCTCTTGTTGATGCTACAACTTGTTGTGTGGGTGCAAGTTTCTGGATTGCTGCTGAAGGATACTTCCTGTTGTCTCAAGAGTCAATGTATCTGTATCGTTCCATCTTGGAAATTGTAGAAGAGTTCAGTAGAGTCTTAAATGTAATAACGGATTGAGTGAATTAGAATCTTTAGCTTTTTAGACTCACTTTTGGGACACTAGGAACGGAGAGAAAATACTGCATATAAATGTAGGAGGGAAGGTTTGCAGTAATGCGTATTTCTCAGAGCAACTTGCTAGCCTGAGTCTCTATCTTGAATGCTGAAGGCTAGGCACCCAGGGTGATTTGGCAGAGCTTTTGAGCACATCCAACTACTCAAGTGTCCTGCTGAAACTGAGATTCTTTATTTGGGGCTTGTAAGTCTGCAGTTTGGGTTCAACATTGCCTGATCAGCCCTGCCTGGTCAATTTGATCTGTGGGCTTTCTCCTTTCTTGGTTTGTAGCTTTACAGGATCACCAGACTGCTGATACTCTTTCAATTTGTGTTTTGAAAACCAGAATAAACATGAAATGCCATCGCTGTGCACAGCCCTAACCATCTCCCCTGCTCTGCCACTAACACAGATGTGACATGGCAGCAGGATTCTCCCCAGGCAAACCAGGCATAAACACAGTTACTTCCACAGCCTGCACCCCAGTCAGGAATGAAAGCGAGGTCTGAAATCCTCCTTATTTTCCATCTGTCTCACCACTCATCCCACTTGCTGACATCTTGAGAACAGCATGAGGGGGATAAATGAATCTGTGGGGCAGCTCCAGTGACTTCCCAGGAATTATGTCATGGGTGAATTTGATGCACTGCATCCCTAGTTACAAATGCTGAGCCGGGAAAAGAAAGGAAAAACACCAGAATGCTTGAAAAAAATCAATATTAGCTAACAATAGTCTCTAGGCTTCATTATAATGATAAGGCATGGAATTAATAGAATTGATGGTGGCTGGACTTCAGCTCATTTCAGCTGTTATTCTGCTGACGTTCTGCATTGCAGTATAATTAGACATACTGCGATGGTTTTAAACCTGAGAAGCACAAACATGAAAAAAGAGCCCTTAGCTGAGCATTTTCTTGTTGATTGCTCTTCATCTGTAGCTGAGTTATCACAGTAGCTGTCTGTACAGAGTAGCAGCTAATGCTGGAATCCCAGGTCTCCTTCACATCCATGCAGGATATGGGAGACTTTGCCTAAACGCTGTGTTGCTGTCATTGTATGTTTGTATTCCTCACAGGCAAGTTTCAAACATAGGACTCCCCATTTTCCAGATTAACATATGTTCTTTCCATTACATGGTCATTCAAGCTGCTCAGCTCAGGGCAGCTTCCTGGGGAGCGTGTTCAGTGCGGAGGGCTGAGTTCATGGTTAGGGAGAAATAGGTACTACAACTCTCTGCAGGAGCCAAAGGTTTTGCTGTGGTGTGGAGGGCCGACGGGCTGCTGCAGTTAAAAGCTGAGGTACTCTCTTCCACCGAGCACAGCTGGGGTGATCCCTTCAGCCTCAGGATGGTTGAGGAGGGCTCAAAAGGGGTTTGAAAACAAAAGCTGCTGCTATTGCTTCAGAGTAGCAACTGGGCAGTCCTTCCCTGGCATGCTCTTGTCTTGTTCCCTGTCAGAGACAGCAGCCATAGATGCCTTGTTTTGCTGCATGCTTCCTTTCAGCAATCTTTGCCTAACTGGGGATTTTGCACTTGGTAGTCTGGAAAGACTCTGAGCTGGGGTGCTCCCTGACCTTGTAGCTCAGGAGCAATCAGCCTGTAGCTTTGGGTGCAGGTGGCCTGTGACTACTTCAAGCACAGCATCCAAATCCCACCACTGCCACATGAGCCGTGGTGGGGCTGGGTTAGAGTCCTAGCAGCAATAAAGAAGCTAGCAAAGGCTGCTGGGGCTGGAACTGCCAGAGACCTCTGGTACCACGTTCAGCTTGCCTCGTCCTGCAGCCGGCGACTCGCTTCCCAAAAAGCCACTGCCATTGCCTGCCTTTCAGCTGTTCCTGGAGCACCTCTCACCTTCAGAGCTTTGGACCAGGATGGGTAAGCAAACACAAAACAGACACCAGCACAGCCTTAAAGTGTCCGCTAAACTCAAGTTCACCGGCGTAAGAATCATCTGTAGCTGGTTTTGAGACTCACCACATGATAACTGCCTTTCTTTTGACCAGTGCCCTGCTTAACCAGAAGTCACTTCAAACAAAGGTCTGGTCTGAAGGATGGTGCCTGCAACAAAACATCAATTCTCTGACTCTATCCCATGGTTTGGGTATCGGATGTGGACTTGAAAATCTAAGATTGTGACAAGGCCAAGAAGGTTGGTAATTATCCAGTTCCAAAATTATAAGAGCAATAAAAGGATTAATGAAGTTTTTAAAATAATAATTCTGATCTATTCTGCTCTTAAAGCGTCCTTAATTCCCTTTCTATTATCTCTTTTTTTTTCCTTTCTTTTCTCTCTTTTGTGGTTTAGGAGCAATTTGCTCGTACACCAAAGTGTAAATGTCTGCCTTTAACAGAAGGAAACTGCTGATCTGGTGCATAGATGTCAGCAGTGGATGATTTTGATTCACTAGAGCTTGGAGCGATGATGACAGATGTTAGCTCCTGCAACAGAGGTGCTGCATAAAGCTCTTCTGAAACAGCCGTCATCAGATCTATACACTTGCTAATCAAGTCACAGTGAAAGTGCTAAACTTCCCTCTCCTAATGTGTATCAGGTTTGGTGCTAGACTTCTAATTGAATTACCGACTGACATTTTTTTGCATTCTCTTAGGCCTTTATAGCACAAGACGCTGAGAGGTAAAAAGATTTTGTGGATTCCTTCTGGAAGGGAAAATAGACAGTGGATATTTCTATTTTGCATTGCCATGACCACAGGTAAAGCCGGGCATCCCTTATTCTCATTATGAGGCTTCATATGGAGCTGAAAGCTGTTTTTATGATGTTTGGTGTATATATATAAAAGAATAGTGCATTATTTATTGATATTTGTTGATTTTAAATATGTTTCAGATCTGTGTGCTTAGGAGGCATGTATTCCTGGGCGCTGTCAGCAGAGCTAGCCCATAGTCTCCGACAGACAGAGCACTGACAGGCATCACACTTGTACCCAGTGGTTATCAAAATTCTCAATGTACATGCCAACAGAACATACTAATTTTTACCTGTGTTCTGAACTACAATCATATTTTTAGTGCCAGTATAGCTGGAATATTGGCCACCTGAGCCTCCTGCCCTGCTTTGCACTGTCCTACTTCTTCCCCTTAGAGCTCTGGTCCCAAAGCAGTTTCTGCTCCAGCAGAGCAAAGCATTGTTGCCAATGGAGAAGGTCTGATGTCCTGGAGTAAGGAGGGGTGGCACCCTCTGTTCTGCCCTCCCCAGAAAGTCACAGCTCAGTAGCATCACTGCACATGGTGACACCTCAATGCTTAACAGCAGGTTCTCTGCATTGCTGGGGTTCCTCCTGCACCACAGGTTTCCTGTGGATCAAGTGTGGGCACATAATTTTATTTCTGTCAAATTAGCCAAGGCATAGGATGATGACATTTGTGCCAGCTATATGGTTTTATGTTGGCTTTATGTTGGCTTTACGCTGGCTCTGGGACGAGAGATGTTATCTGACCTGGCAGTGTGAACTGTAGAGGCAGTGATACCTCACCTGGCATAAAACCTGTCAGTACAAAATTAAGTAATCATTTTTCTTTAATTGAATTGGCAGCGTGAGTTCATTCTGGATCAGCACTTTCATCATGTGTCTGGCAACATTTCTGACGGAGTATTAACAGCCGTAAAGTGGGATTTACTGAGTTGTGGGACCACAAATTTATTGTTTGAGCTTACTCTGATAAAAAGGCAGGGAGCTACTGGGTGGCAGTTTTCACCAGGTTTCAGAACGCTCCTACCCAGAGCAGTTTTCTAGTTAGGAACAATTTCCTCCCCCATGAAAAAAACACCCTCAAAATTCCTATCTAACCAATAAACCCCACCCCAATACAGAAAATCCATGGATTAAAGGTTCATATATAACTTTCGACACACTCCCCCAAGTGAAACCTTTTGTGTAAACGGGAAAAAGAATCCTTTTGTGGTGTAAAAAGTCAACAAGGCATAAATCACTATCTTGTTTGTTCTGTTGCTAGACGTGCTGAACAAGAAACCACCACCAGACTTATGAAATTCTCCCATTAATCCTACTGGAGTGATTATGTCCAATACTCTTGGGACCATGAAAAAATGTTTAAATATATTCCACTGACTAAAATGTACTATTTTCCTAGTTGCAGTAAGGATGGTGTTATGCACTACCTCGAATACTTGAATTAAATGACTTCATGCAACTTTTACTTTTCTCTACCTCATTTTCCAAAAATTACTGGAAAATAGAGTGGTTTAAAAACATAACGTAGCTTCCAAAGAATGGAAGGCATTGGCTAAAAGTTTAGTCTTTCAATACTTCTGTTTGCTAGTGAATCCTTGGAGTAAACAAGCACTCTTTTTACCCATAGTTTCTGCAAAGCACTTGCCTTTTGTTTCAGACCCAGTACACTGGGCTGAATGAGGTAATGCCTACATCTCCTAGGCCAGGAATGCATTCACACTGGGCACCGAAACAGGGTAGAAGGATAATACCTGCTCTTTGGTAAACACAGGGTGAACTTCAGCTCAGCTTCCAGATTGCTGTGCTCAGAGGAAAGAAGTAGGACTGCTTGTCTGAACACAAAAAAACCACTTTGTCAGTTTAGCAACCAATGCAAAGCTTCACATAAGTGCCCTCAAATACATTCAAAACACATTATGTGTACATAAATGTGTTTTAAATTAGGAGTGTCTTGTGACAAAATTGCATCAATTTGAGTCAGCTAAACACTACACTGTCCTCAATATAAATACTGTTTTTAAATTCACTCATTTAGAAACAGGTGCTGAAGCAGGTTTCCTGAGGTAGAGACTGAAAGGACCCTGGTTCTGACTGAGCTACAGCCACCCTCTGAAAAATAAAAAAGAACCCCTCTGCACGGCAATCATGAAAACACAGATCTATTTCACCAAAGAAAGTGCCTTTGCATTTCTGACGTGACGTTAGAGTTCAGAACAATTTTCTTTAGACATCAAAGTCAGACAAGCACAATTTTCAGAAGTACATTAAATAGTATTTATTGGGTTTGCAATTTCAGGGGCAAAGCTATAATCTCAGTCCCAGCTACTCACACACTGTGGCACTGAGCCCTCATGTTCTTTCACCCATTCAACAAATGAACAATAACATGGAACATCATAAAGAGGAGGTCTGAAAAAACCAACCCTATACTCTCAGTTTTGAAAACAGGAAACAAACTGAAGTCTTGTTCTCATTCACAAATACATTTGCCTTCTTGAGTAAACATAGTATGCTTTTACAGAAGAACAGACTCGTCCTCCTGATGTTTATGAGAAGGTATGGGATGGGTGATCTGAAAGAAAGTAAAACTATGGAGAGCACTGAGAGCTTTTCCATATGAGCACAGTGACAGCTGGATAGTTAATGCGGACTTCAGACTGAAAAGAATTCCTCACAAGAGGGAGGCATGCTACCAAACACACAGTTGGGAACAGCCCATCTTCTTGGGAAGCCTTTGTGTCTGGGACCGATTCTGTGGGTGCATATGGTCAACAAACCACCAAAAGCCTGCCTCTAAAATCTTATGGCAGAGGTTGTTTTCATTTTCACCATGGTGACCCTTCTGCACAGTAAAAAAAAACGCATCACACAATATACACAGATCCGTATTTACAGAGTAAATGGCAAAAGAGGAAATTAGATACAGTGACACCTATGTCCAGGCATTACTGAACAAGATCCCCTGTGTTGATTCAGGGGTTATTCACAGTTTGTTTAGGTGAGACCTTTTCTCTGCACAGGGGTTCTCGTGTTTTGTAAATGAGAGCCAGCAGGATGTCTCACTGTATGAAACAGATGCTTGCTCTCCCTTAAACCATGGTCATGACCTTCAGAGAGGCAGGCTGGAATCTCCTAATCTTCTTCTTTAGCGCCTTTGAAGCTTTGATGCGACAGATTTTGGGCACTGGGGGCAGAGGCTTGGAAGAGGCCTGGACAGTCCCCACTTGTCTGACTGAACCTTCAGGCCAAATCAGCTCACTTTCATCACCCTCATCACAGTCAAGGGCAAGGGTGCTACTGTTACTGCTGCCATCCGAATCGCTCTCACTGGACTCACTGTCCCCGAAACGGTTAGTCGTGAAATCGCTGACCTCCCCTTCGCTGGTCTCTGCGATGGTGGAGTGAAAGAGGGAAGCGCACTCTGCAGAGTACTCGGAGTGGTCTGACTCGCTTTTGGCATAAGCTCCGTGGCGCTGACTCTTGGAGCGAGCCCTCATACTGACAGTGCGCAGGACACCAGCTTTCCTTGCTGGCTGCCTTGGCGCTCCCAGGCCAAAGCTACTAGAGAGGGTGGCCAGATGGGCCTTGGCAGAGATCTCCACTGTGGACTGCCACTTGCGCTGCTTCTTCTTGTTGGCTGTGTCCACGCAAGCTGCTTCGAGGGAATACAGGGCATTGGCAGAGGCTCTGTAGAGCTCTGGCCGGGATGGCACGCTGGGGAGCCTGACCTGCACGGGGAACAGGCTAGACTCCGAGCACGACCTGCCGGTCATGTCACCAGAATACGAAGGTCTCCGCAGGAGGCTCTTTGCTCCATGTGGTCTTTGGGGCTGATTCCACTCAGCAGGCAGCCTGGCAGCCCCATGGGACCCTCTCACCTTCTCCATATAAAAGGTTTGCTTCCCAGGCCGTAGTACCTTTTCACTGTTCCTCCTCTTTATCTTTACTGCCTTTGTTTTGGAGCTGGCAAACTTGACCCGGACTTGGTGGGATTCTGCAGGGACAAACTGAGCATGAACAAACTCACTCCATGCCACTCGCTCATGACCCCCGGCGTTAGCCAGTTTGGCATTGCCACACCTTTTGAGGGGCAGCTTTCTGGGTGGGATGGCTTTAGCATTCCAGGTGCCCGGGCTGGAGTCCTCCTGGCACAGCTGCGAGCAGGACGAACTGGGCTCCACGCTGCTCTCCGTTGCTTCTGCCAGAGGAGAGCCCCTTGCTGCTGACTTGGCAGGATAACAACTATTCACAGCTGATGGCTCTGTGTCAGGCCTAGGGGATGGCTGTTCTTCATTCACACAGTGCACGGTCTCCTGCTGCTTGGCACATTGCCCCTCCGGCACCTCTCTCTGCAGCTTCCCTTCAGCTTTGTTACTTTCCAGAGAACTCGCTTGTTTTTCCAGCTGGCTACTGCTGCTGTTAATTTTCACTCCACCGGCGCTGGGGGTTATAATGAGTCTCTGGTGCATTGTGGCTGGCTGGCTCTTTGTTGAAACCCACTCACTGGCATCAGACCGATTGTTCCCTTTGCATCTCGTCAGCTGCAGTAATTTATTGATGTAACCCCCTGGCTTGGCCTCAGTGGTTGGCCTAGTCCTAATCAAGCTGGGACCTGTCATACTAGGCATGGGTTTGCTGGGAGGAGCCTGGAGGTCTGTTTCTGGGCATGTCCCCACCAGGGAGAAAAGGGGACTTTGTAAAGCCACCGCATGAAGGGGGCTTGGGTAAGGATACACATCAATGCCATTCTTGGAGACCAAGTCGTTCTGGAATTTGGGGTCCATGCTGAGCAAGTGCATGTCTCCGGCATGGCACAGAGGCAACGTGGATTTGGGATCCGTCTCTTTCTGAAATCTAGTGTCTACTGGAATGAGTCTTTCCAAGTCACCTACACAGTGGATGAAAATAAATAACCTAATTAAATCACAGACAATTACATTCAAACTGGCATATGCTAAAAGTGCTATTTCAGAGGGATGTGCTAGCTTCTACTAAAATCAGTAGCATGAATGAAGAAAATAGTTTCAGTCCTCCAAGATCACTGAATTACTTCCAGGCTTTTATTCACCTGAGCATAACAAAGATTAGAATGCCTTTTAATGCCAATAATAAAACTCATGCCTTTAAACTGTGCTACTTGGATGAAAGTAAATCTGTGCATATACAAAAATGTTCTAGAATATCACAGACTAACAGGAACCCAACCAACTAAACAAAAATAAGGGATTATTTTTATTTCTTAGCAGAGATAAAAAGTGAATCCAACAACCTGAAAGCCTGAAGCTGAATGTCATGTAAAATTATCCAACACAACAGATACAGTTTTGAACATTTACCCCCCAGGACAAGATAAAGACTTCCTCTGGATATATGACTGTAACTCAGAAATTCCTGGAATTTCCAGCATGCAGTCAATGGTATTTTTTTTAAGTGGTTAAATTTGAATTCCAGCTTTTCCTCCAATCCTTTTACAACACTTCTCTTGGAAAAATCTATAGCACTCAACCAGCTGCTTTAATAGGACTCAAGCAGACACTGGATTATAGTGTTTCTTAACCTCTTAAATGCTGGAAGCTGTACTTGTTTATTCTTTTGCATTTTGCTTTAGTAAGGTATTAGTAAACAGAAGCATTCAACAAACATGGGAGAGCCATTAAGACTCACATGTCCCATGGGCCAGAGAGTGACATGATTCTACTTTTCCTTAACGCCAAATCCAATGAAGCCTCCTAACTGGATCTCCCATTTCATTTGATAACATTGCCAGTCTCATGCCTTTCTCAAGTAAATAACTTCTTAAGAGTATTTAATTCCAGAAAGAAATATTTAGAGGTTTTATTAAAAGGCAGAAAATCAGGAATGACATAATTCTGTGGGGTTGTTTAAAAGTCAACCTTAAGGACGTAGAAGAATGGACTAAAGAACCTTTAATCTGACAGAGAAAAAAAATCTAAGGGTAACTACTCAGGCAGATGGGAGGCTCAGTGCCCTGAAGATGGCATTTATGGCCACCAATTCAGATCTCTTAAATTTTGGAGTAATGTCAAGGTTGCTGTAAGTTACACTTGACTGCTGCATCTTCCTCTCAGGAGCATCTCCTGTGTGCTAAGAGGACAAGGTGCGTTCTTGTGTGAAGGAAGATTGTTACATCCAGACAAGTTATCTGATAGAGCACTATGGTGCTGTGTTACCTCTGGTACCAAGAGTACCACAGAAACCATCGGCAGTTAGCTTGGATTTCTCTGTACAACAGTGCAGACTTCAGTGCCAACAAATCCTCAGCTAACTAATTTCCTGTCTGCTTCACGCTACCAGGAAACCCAACCATCAAATCCAACCACATATTTCACTTACAATGACTACTTCTGTCCTGTGACAGGAAGCTTCTGAAAGACTTCAAAATTTGGCATTGTCTGCAGTGTCCTACCCAAGGCACTTACAGACCTGCTACAGCAAAGGTTGGATGATGATTTCTCAAACATATCTTCACAATGAAAATTCTTCAGGAAATTGTTGGCAGTGTGTAGTGATGCTCTCTTGTGCAAACAAACCAGGAAGGTGTCAGAAGAATGCTGTGTTTGTGGTGTCTCAGCAAGCTTTCCACTTGCCACTGAAAGTAAAGGCAATTGGTTTGTACCTGCAGTTACCTGTGGGGACGAGCTAAGGAGAAGAAAAGAGAAATTTCTCCCCCTTTCCAGATTATGCTTTTCTGAAGTAACATCTTGCCTCATTTCCTGCAATATGGTCAACTTTGCGAGAATTTTTTCTTCGTGACTACACCCACTACTTATGTTTCTCACACTGAAGGAAGTAAGAAGTTGCAGTCAGGAAGAAGGAAGGTGATGGTGGAAAAAGGAAGGAGGGCTGAAGGAGGTCTGTAGCCTCACTCCCACACCCTTACTTAACATAAACAATCCCTTTTTCTGCTAGTCTATCTCCATATTCGAAAAACCATAAAGCCCCTGGGGTGTTAGTAAAATGTTGCAAGGCAGGAAAGTGTGATAGAACAAGAAGTCTGTACTTTGAACATGGAAGCCACAGATTAAGCTCAGCTCTATCCCCAGCCTCTGAGAAGCCTTGAGAAGACTTTGCTTTTCATAGAATCACAGAATCAAGGAACGGTTAAGGTTGGAAGTGACCTCTGGAGATCATTTAGTCCAACCCCTGGCCAAAACAGGTTCCCCTAGAGCACATTGCACAGGGTTGTGTCCAGGCAGCTTTTGAGTATCTCCAGAGAAGGAGACTCCACAACCTCCCTTGGCAGCCTGTTCCAGTACTCTGTCATCCTCAAAGTAAAGAATTTTTTCCTCATATTGAGATGGAACTTCCCATGTTTCAGCTTGTGCCCATTGCCCCTTGTCCTGTCGCTGGGCACCACTGAGAAGAGTCTGGCCCCATCCTCTTGACACCTGCCCCTAAGGCATTTCTAAGCATTGATAAGATCCCCTCTCAGTCTTCTCTTCTCCAAGCTGAGCAGACCCAGCTCCCTCAGCCCCTCCTCGTAGGAGAGATGCTCCAGTCCTCTGATCATCTTTGTAGCCCTCTGCTGGACTCTCTCCAGTAGTTCCTTATCTTTCTTGAACTGGGGGGGCCCAGAACTGCACACAGTACTCCAGGTGTGGCCTCACTAGGGCAGTGGAGAGAAGGAGGATAACCTCCCTTGACCTGTTGGCCACACTTCCTAACGCACCCCAGGATACCATTGGCCTTACCACCATCACTTCAGGTGTGTCTGCACAGATAGGTACAGAATAATACATATCTGGGTGGTCTTTGCTTCTGCTCTAAGCAAGCCAGAGGTGAGCTAGCTCAGGTCAAGAAGCTGTGAGAATGACTCCAGCGTGACACGGTACTTGAATGGAACTGTCACACACCCAGCTGGGTCACCATATGAACTGCACTAACACAAGGTTGCTCTGAGGCCATGGAAGGACCCAAAATAAGAAGTGACACGATGTCACTTCACAGATGGGTGCACAAGAGATTTGGAATATTTATGGACTTGTCCATTTTGTCTAAAGGTATGATGTAAATTCATAGTTGATCCACTATTAGGCTCACAACTGGTTCCTAGATAGTCAATTAACCTTTGGTGTCTGTTATCCCTAAATGTACATAATAAATTATGAAAAAGAGTATTGGTTGAGTCCACATTGATTTGAATAAATAGGGCAAGGTGTATATATAAGTATTATCATACATATTTTACAACACATTGAGAAAACAGACACTAAGTCTGGAAGTGTCTCTTTCTCCTTAGGTTTCTGTAAAATGTTTCTCAGTAAAATGCATCACCTCTGATTTTGAATTCACCTTACGTTTTTCATACATCCCTGCACTTTCACACAAAGTATTTCAAATACTGAAATTTTTCTGATTTCACAAGCAGGTAAATTTAAAAACGCATCTCAACATTCATTACAATTTTATCTCATGCACTTAAACTGAGTATGGAGACAAGTGAAAGTCTGACAGTAAACGGTTTGGCTCTGTGGTTTTGACTAATTCTCACTTTGTGTATTGAAAATGAGTGTTATATATTGATTACACATTGGTATATTAGGTCCTAAACGTAATAACAAGGATTCTGCCCTTCTCTGGAATGAGTATCCAGTTCTGCAGTCGATTACCTGTGGAAACTGGTCTTGGTCGGGACCTGGCAGGAGTCCCAGAAATGTCTGTGCTAGCTGTAATCCAACATCCATCGCTGACATAGGTTCCCTGCTGTTGGAAGCTGGTGGTGTGCACAGTAGTTTCATCTGCAGACTTGGGTCGGTAATCAAACACACTGAGCCTTGCTTTAGGGCGTTGAGAGCCAGGCAGAAGACTGGTGTGGGAGGAGGAGATGGACTCACTGTACACAGAGGTACAAGAATTGGAGAGTGAGCAAGAACCACCGTCACTCAGGTCATAGAAGCCTGCAAAGTTAAAATAAACAGGAAGATATTTCTTATTCACAGTAACCAAACATGGTCTGTAGAAGAAAAATGCAGAGAATAAATCTTCATTTGCTATGTGCTACAAGCCTAAATTTACAATCAGTTATTTGGGTAACCTTAGCAGAGGTACACTCTAATTCAACCACCTTTTATTTGGCTTCTGCGTATTTACTTAGGCCCTGGGTCAGCTTGGCACGCACATGCCTGCTTAATTCTGAGGGTGGGATGGGGTGAAGTGCAGCACCATCATGCCCAGTTCTTCACTGGAGAACGTCTTTGGAAACTATTATGCAACTGGTGCAAAATAGGGCCTTCTTACGCTGTTGTAACTTGTGCTAGGTGCATACAAGCATAGCCTGGATGGGAAAGTAGAGTAAAACTAGTCTGTGATCAGAGCTGCCAAGTCTACAATAGCTGGAATGTCTAAGGGCAGAGAATGGAGGCTATCTTCCCTCTCCAGGTCTTGCGATCATTGCCAATTAATTATGGAAGCATCAAAAAAGCCTCTGCATAAATTCAAGACGGGAATTTTTATTATTCCTCTCTATATAAAGCATACAGAAAAAGGAAGCTGTTTCCTTTGGAACTGTATGTGCCTAAGCGCACAACTCCTGAACTTAAACGCTGAACAGAAACTTGCACTTTTTATACCCACCCTAAGTACCAGGCTGCAAAAATCCATATGCTGTAAATGAAAAAATTATTTCCTTGTCTCACTAAAGACTTAAGGCTTTTCAAAATCCTGTTTCAAAAGAAGTATTCCCATTGTCCCAGACTAGATAACAGGAACTAGTTTTAACAGACATCTTAGCTATAAAAGTCTGCAGTACAGCGCACTCTGTGAATCAATCAGACCAGAAACCTGAAACTCAATCTCTTTCTGTCCATGAGAGATTTAATCAGCAAACTATTGGGATGGTTTTTCTCAGTGTCTTTTGATAGAGCTGCTTCATTTTTATATAAATGATGAAACATTCATTTGGCCAGAGCACTGCAGTAGCAGTGATCTTCAAAGCCTTAGTCAGGTTCAGGACTCTTCTTGGATTCAAGCAGAGCATTGACATGGATGTTGGTCTCCTTTGCTTCTAGTGAGTACTCTAGCCACTTTGCCAGTGGTCATTCTGCACTGGACAAGGTAATTAATTAATAAATCTGCCTTCTCCTTCTTCCATTTGTGGCTAAAATGTCCATATTAAAATAAAAAAACAAATCCATAAAAAATACTGTTTGAGTGAATAAGCAGTTTCCAACTAAACCAAGTTTGCAGGAAAACTCCCACCAGCTCTGTCAGTGTGCTCTGTACCAGACGACTACTCTCCACCTCAGCCATGGGTAACTGTTTCTGACCACACAACACAGAGAGTTTTGCTTAGCAGTTGACACCCTTCAGTTCTCCTAGCACCACACCCCTGGGAATAAACGACCAAGTGCACATTACCTGAGCTGGGCCGGCTGTCACTATCCAAGTATTCACTGGAAGTCTTACTGACGTCCAATTTCAGCTCACTTATTCGCTGGTCTAGCTGATCCAGGTGGGTTTTCAAGCCGACATCCTGTCTCCTCAAACGAGACTAATTCACAAGTCGAGGGAAGAAGGAAGAAATGAAGAATAATCACAGTTAGAATCTCAGTGGCAACGTATGAATTCAGGCCATCTGTGCCGGACAGATTCTGCCCTCATGAAGTGTTTTGCTTAGCTAGGGGCTGTTGCAATTGACTCTCTGTAACGAGACTGACATAGTGGACAAGTAGAAAACATTCTGTTTCTCAGTATATATTGTCTTCTGCCCAGCAGAACACATTCTCAAACCTTTGGGGTTTTTTGTTGCACCTAGGGCAGGAACTGTATCTCTAAAGAGGATGGCAATTCTTTAATTAACATACTAATATATGCACTGCGTTTTGCCATGTACTGCCTCTGAGCAGAGGATGATATAAACGTTATGGATTGACTGCATGAACTCTAAGATGCTGCCTGATGAAAAGAAACCTGTATGCAAAGATATCTTATTGCCTCACAAAGTAAAGGCAGCATACCAATTTCTGTAAAACCCTTGGCTTTGAGGACATGTTTTATAGTTGAAAGGGTACGCTGCATGAATTGTGACATCTATTTTGCTGCAAGTTTTCCTTGCATGTCTCGTGGCTAGATATTTCCACATATTTTATGCAAGGAGAAGGTGGTGTTTGAATGCTGCTGTAAAAATGACTGTATTTAAAATAAATAGTGTCTCAAGCTTGTCAGAAGCCAGCAACAAGATCTTTTGCCTACTGTAATCACTGACCAGGCTGATCTGCAGTAACAGCTCCTGCAGTTGCTCCCCCAGTATTTATGCTGTCAGCTTGGCGAGGCAGATGGCCAGGCGTTAGGTACCAGCCAGAGAATCACAGTTGTTTTCTGTCACTAACTTCTCATATGGCACTTGGCAAATTATCTAGGCCCAGCTGCTATTTAGGCAGCTTCTAATTATATCACACCTCACCATCCACCCAACAGTACTTTACAGAAAGGTGATCTCTTGAAGTTGGTTGTAAAGTTGTTCTCACAGCCCTTGAGTGGCTGGGTTTCCACTCAGTAATGGCGAGAAAAAAACATGATTAAGATTATGCTTTATGCGTAAGTTTCAGATTTAAAAATACAAGTGGCAGTTCTAGCAGCACTTCCAGCCCCAAATACAAAAAAAATATAATCTAGGTCCCTTGAACTAATTAAAGTATCTGCAAAATTAAATGACATGCAAAAAATCAAAAACAGTATGTACATATTTTCAACTCCACTTCCCTTGTGTTTGGATTATTCAGTATTTAATATCTGCATTTTTAGTTTTCTCCATAGCTATAAATCATGAAGCAAGGGAAGCTAAGATCCTAAGGTAATTGGTAAATGATTAGAAACTGGGATTCAAGGAAAAGAGAAAAAAGACAGATGTCCGGAGTCTCACAAGACAACTGTTACGGCTGTAACGTCTTTATTTCCTTTACGTTGAAAAAGCAAAACCAGGCTGAGCCTCCTTCAATCCCACCTACTCAGGAAATCACAAAGTTTTGTTTTCACAACTGGAATTAATTGCTTAATGATTAATGTTTTGCCAGCCAATCCCTCAGTCTGTGGTTTCTGATTAATGACAGAGAGGCCACAAGGCTCTCAGGTATTCAAAGATTATTTATTATACCTCCAGGTTCTGTCTGCGCTTTCACAGCATTTTAACCAACACACATAATTTACATCGTCATTTTTAACCCTTTTATGGTGTCTCACACCATTGGGTTTTCATGTTTCCGGCAGACTTCGTAGCTTTGATCTTTCAGTTAACTCCTTCTGCACTCCAAGACGAGAAGCATTCCTCAAACCATTTGGATAAGGATGACTTTTCCGGGGCCTTTGCTTGAGGTTGTTATTGGTCTAATAACCACGCTAAGCAGCACCCAGAACAACAAACCCTACACACACTCTTTCTCAATTCACAACATGAATTTTACATGAGACAAAACCTTGCAGGTGAAACCATCTGTTTGCTTTGGGCAATGCAGCTGTGAAGACTTCTGCACGCCGCACAATGCTGGGCCAGACTTTCCAAATCAACTTGTACTATCGATGGCCTACAGTTTTTGGGAGCCACAAATCTGGGATATCGTCATACCACTCATTTTTCAGAAAGAAGAACACTCTCTGAAAGCGGGTTCCTTTAAGTCAACGCAAACTGGCACTCCAAAAACACTGATCACACTTGAGTATTCTTTTCAACTATTAATCTCTTCAGTTAAAGGGGGGGTTTGACGTTTATTGATTGTAGATTAGCACCTGATAATTTGATTAATCCAACTGTTTTTTGGAATGGACAAAAGAGTGCATTAATCTTACCTAGTTTTGCACACCTACAATCTATTCACCCTTGGGCCTTTTTGTCACTGATGGTGCAAAGCAACCAGTTTCAGAGGAAAATTAATCTCACTTATCCCAGACTCTTATTCTAGAGTGAGGTGAATTCCTTCTGCAAGCACCTCTTTCTCTTAGTTGACAAAAACTTTAAGTCAGTTTAATACTAAAAAAAAAAATATAAAATCCCTGGTTTAAAAGATGCTTTCTTCCATTTAAAACTATCTGAAGGGGAAAAAAATCTGTGCAAAATGCAGGGTACCAAGTGTTTTCTTTTTCTCTCTTCAGTATAATGTGTCCCTTCTCATATGTTTATAACATCATAAGCCATCTGAAAGCTTGCAAAACAAAATCATCGGATTCAAATCAAATCAAGCAATTTTTATTGTCCTCCAAGGAAACAGCTGAGAAAATACTGGATGCTGCAGCCTTAGATATCCATCTACTTTGACACTGAAAGTGTCATAGATTTCTTTCTTTCTGTTAGCCTGGATCTGCATCTCTTCTTTTTCCTCTATGTCACCATGATATAGTTTGGCCAAGACACTAGTTTAGCACCTTTGAGATCACTGACAGTAAATGGTATCACTTAACTCTGCTTGTCTTCTGATCCTGCCTGCACAATAGTAACTTGCAGCTGCCAGAAGAGCTCCCAGACACCAAAAAGAGACACTGGCTGGGGCAAAAAAAAGACACGACTGCTAGGGGCAGCAGAAAGCCAGCAGCCTTGCTCCCTACAGCAGACTGCTGGAAAGGCCAGCTGCTGGCTGTCGCTGGTACCTGTTGTTGGGGAAGAGATTGAGATGCTGGAGTGACATCCATGCATGGTCCCTATGGCATTTGATGGCTCTGCTCCACCCATTCCCACTAGTGGCACTGGATTCCTTAAGCGTACTGCCTCTGCTCTTCTGTTTCTCACCTTACCATTACAGGAGAAGCCTGGCTTGACTCTTATCTGCATTGTTTCCATTGCTGAGATGCCCTGACCCAGCTCCAGCTGATACAGCTTCCCCATTTTATGTTGCAAGGACCAAACTTTTTATGAATTAAACCACAACCATGCTAAAGCCCAGGGCTACAGCCCTACTTGAAATTTGAATCAAGATACACTGAAAGGCAAGGCTACATTTACATTAATGAGTTTCTCAATCTGAAAATTTATAGAGCAGCGATCACATAATCTATCGTCCATGAGCCAAGAACAACAACGAAGACATAACACTCCCTGAGCAATGCTGTGCTTTGCGTTTTCTGTTGTTTTTAGTTTTAACTTAATTTCCTGTGATCACAAACAGAATTTTCAAGGGTTTTGACTGCAATACGCTGCTCATGAGTCACCGAGAAACAGTTTACAGCCTGTGGTCGCCAAGTTCCTAGGATCTGTGGACTACTTCTAACAGGACTGTGAAAAGCCTGTCTTCAACTGGGTTTACTTTGCTATTAAGCAGCTTTGAGGTATGCACCTCTACTCAAATACATGTCTGCAATTTGCAGGGGAAAAAAACAATAAAGGCACCAGGTACGCCAGTCTGAAAAGCTTCCAGCAGCCACGGGTCAATCCGAAGAGCTTTGTATCACTACTTCAAGCATTCGCACAACTGCATTGCTGCTGAAGAACCTGCCCCTGGATTTATGTGGTTCTGAGTCATCCCTCTCAAGCTCGATGAACACTTCCCTCCCGGGCACCCCCAGAAGACACGATTCCCATAATTGCACTGGCACCTACTGGCGAAATCTGTCCCTCTCCAGTGGTGTGCGGAGTTACTCGCATCCTCCAGACTCCTGCATTTCTAAGGGCAGCAACTAAAGGCCATTTTTTTCTCCCATTTTAATGGCTAGTTTCTCCCACATGCTTGGAAAGCCTTGTAAGGTGCCAGTGAAGTCCTGACAAGCTCATCTTCTATTTTCATATTTTATTTGAAAAATATATAAACAAATGAGTGATTAAAGCACAACAGCTGACATGAAAAAAGAACAGTCACTATGGTCAGAGGTCATTGGGTGTTTCTGTTAACCCAGCAGCCCCAGACAGGCAATAAATGCCTTCAATTCTTTCGTTTAGTTAAAAAAAAAAAAAAAGAAATAAATAAAGTAGAGCCATTAGTTAAAATTATCAATGACAGGTAATCAAGTGGTCGGCAGTCCCCTTGTTCTGCATTTTTTACTTTAATCAAGATATGCCCGCTGCTGTGTTTTCACAGCAGCTATGTGGTGGCTACGTTTCCCTGAAGGTTCAAGCCAATTTTATTCTGAGATGCTGCCTGATAAAGCTGCCTACGGGGAGCGAATAACCGTGCTGTTTTCACACCTGATTGATAACTCATGGCCGAGCCTTGCACCAGCACAGGGAGGGAAAGGGCTCTGAATTAAGTCTGAGTTTACTGAAGTGTGTAATTGCCTATACTAGGGATTAAAGCCCTTTACCCTCTGATTGTTGTCTCACCTATGAAACGCGTTTCAGTCGCAATTCAGTTTTTTTTTCTTTCACAAAAAGCCCATGCAAGCGGCCGCTGTAAGAGTTCAAACACAAGGTCTGGCATTCAGTTATTCTTCTCTTTTGATCACGCAAGCCGTGGCAAGAACAAAGTACTCCTGGCCCACGAAACGCTTCCTGGCGGATTGTCTCCCCTCGGCACACCACTGCGCGGGCGCACATCCCCGCACCAAGCCCCTGAGCGCTTAGTGTATTTATGCGTATCTCACTCTGCGTGTCTTTTGATCTCCTTCTCAAACGGCTACTGCAATTAAGAGCGGAGCGCACGCAAGCGGGATACGTGTGTTACTGAAGTTAATCATCTCCTACTCCTCGGCTCCGATGAATGAGCAGCGCCGGGTAACAACTTCTCCACGGCGCTCCTCCGGGCACAGAGCCCCCCACCAACACTACGCATTTCGGGTCGGTGCCTACGCGCCCCGGTGAGCCCCGTCTGAGGGAAAGAAGCCACCGGTATAACGGCTGCGACGGGGACGGGCGCTGCCGCCGCAGCCCGCCCCAGCCACCGCCCCCCCGGGCCCCGCCGCTCGCACCTGCCCGCGGGGGGAACGGCCGCCGGCGGGGCGGGAGGAGCGGCGGGGGTCGCGGCCGCAGCGCCCTGCCTGCTCTCGGCCCCGAAACGGCGCCGGCGGCTCCCGAGGGGGAGCCGAGTGTCAGGCAGCCCGGTGCGGGTCGGCTCGGCGGCGCTCCCCTCCGCCCACCCTCCCTCAGCGCCGCGGCCCCCCAGGACCCCCGGGGGCGGCAAATGGGGCCGGGGACAGCCGGGCGTCCCGTCCCTTACCAGCTGCTCCTTCAGGGCGGTGAGGGTGGCCTCCAGCCGGTGCTCCTTGCTGTGGGCGGACAGGGGCTGCTCTCCTCCGCCCGCCGCCGGCCGCTGCGGCATGGCCAGGGCGGCCCGCACCAGCTCCCGCTGCTTCTCCCGCAGCACCTGGAGCTCCTGGAGGCCGGCCAGGGCCGCCTGCAGCCTCTCGCCCACCCGGCCGCGATCCCAGCCGCCCGCCCTAGGGGCGCCCAGCAGCATCGTCAAAGCTGGGCCGCGACACTGGCCATGGCAGTGGGGCGGCGGGGAGGCGACGGGGCTTCTCCCGCCCTGGGCCGTGCCTGCAGCCAGGGCCGGCCGCCCGCCCCTCTCCGCGCCTGGCACCGGAGCGAGTGAAGCGAGGCCGCAGAGGCTCCTGCGGTTTTGGAGGAGAGGTGGGGACGGGGGAGGGAGAGAGGGAGGGAGGGAAGGGAAGAGGGCTGCGGCGGGTCCACCTCTCGGGGTAGAGAGGAGCGGAGCCAGTGCCCGTGCGCTCCCTCCGCCCTGCGCGGGGGCGGCTCCCGCCTGCCCCTGCCCTGGGGACTGCCCGCGCCTCGTCTCCCACCCCGGCGGCGCGAAAGGACGGGGTGCCCGCCCTCCCCCGGCAGAGACGGCTGCCGCCGATCCAGCGCGCAGCGTCGGGGCGAGAGTGCCTGTCCCGGTCTGGAGAGAGCCGCTGGGATGCTGCGGAGACGGGACCCGAGCCCCGGGTAAATGCAAATGATACGAGGATATGGTGCGGTGAGCGCTCGCAGGTATAACATTTCCCTCACCAAAACGTGGCGCTTATAGATCTGTCCCTTCCCTTTTTTGCTGGTGTTTCCTGTCAGGCGCTAGCACTCGTCATCTTGCTCTCCAGAAACCAGCCCAACTGGGATCTAATCGCGGAAGTTCGCTTTCTTGTACTGAATTGTTGATTGTCACTTTAGACACAAGGCAGAGACCTGGTTTGTGAGGTCAAGGTGTGGCTCATCCCCCCCAAAAAGTCATTTGAAGGGCTCAGGATTTGCTTTAAATGGGACCTGAAAACACAACTGGTCATGGAAATCCAAGACTATGGTGCTGTTGCTACCAAGAAATGCCTGTGTTAAAAGCTCCCAAGACAGGCAGCTGCAGCTTCTTAGGAGGTGGTTGGTTAGCAGGCAGCAAAGCCAGTATGTGTAGTCTCTAGTGATGCAGAGGAGGAGGAGAAGCCCTCATACCAAGAGTCCGGTAATCACAGTGGAGACCATGCTACGGGGGACTAATTTTCTGCTGCCTACACTGAAATAGGAAGCATTTGGATACTACAGATCCTGAGATCACTGTGTGCCACACTCAAAGAGATTGAAACAATTTCAGGAAGGGTGTACAATTCTCCATGAAGCAGTGAGCACACACACAATCCATCTGTCCGTGGTTATCTTCTGTTCACCCTGTGGTGTGAGTGTTTAAAGAGTACCCTCTTTAAAGGGTAGCATACTTTAATTTGAATGCCACTTGACTGTGTGCTGGGATACATGAATTGAGTGAGTGGGAACCAGTTGCTCTGTCATCTGTTCTTCAAGTAGCCTTCTTTCAACACCATGTGTGGGTGGCCGTTTCTGCTGCTGAGCCTGCAGTCAGCCTCACTTTCCCTGTAGCAGTCCCTAGCTGTAGGAATGTCAGAAGCACTAATGTCAAATCCAGCTCCTGCTGGGGTGAGGGAGGCAAATTATTCATGTGTTTGTTCACCGAGTCCTGTGCAACACATTATTTAATCGTCCCAGTAGGACCAAGCTTTGCCTTCACCATGTCGCTTTCAACAGTTTTCATGTAACTCGAAGATTTGAGAACGATATTTACCCTGCAAAGTTTAGCTATGTCAGAAGGGGTCCAGAGGGGTCCTATTCTAACAAGTCGTGCACAAATATTCACAAATGTCTCCAGCTGCAGGTGGAACTGCAGGAACAGGAATGATGGTCACAGCACTACAGTGCTTAGTTGGAAGTGTCTATGAGGTATGACGTGTATGACATCATCTAAGGCATGTTTTGTTTTTTTTTTCTCTTTCTCTTCAATGAATTTGCCTCTGCTCTTCTTCCTTCCCCATGCATCTCGCTGAACTTCCCTGTGTAGAGCAGTGCCATAGTGCCAGGATGACTGAACTCTTCATCTACAAGGTGGAAAGAAAAACTGAGTTCAAAACTGAGATGCTCTTGAAGGTGCTGACAAAAGACAGCATGAAATACTGTCACCTCTCGGATGGAGGGTGGCAAACAACCATCTGTGTGTAGCACATGGCAAGAGTCTTGCAAAATGCCATTGCAAGTATGAGGAGCTGAAACGTTTTTGTAAATCACTTGGCTTGGCACTTGTTAAAACAGACATACAGCGCAGTTCCTTATTTTATTCAAACCATGTTCTAACATGACCAACTACGAGTCACCGACACAAATACCAGTTAGTATATACTTGCTAGGAGAATTAGATAATATAAGGTCATATATCTTCCTTTCTTTTCCTCCTTCCTTTACAAGGAACTGTTATCCCTTGCTCTTTGTTCTCTTCTTTCATCTTTTTTATCTTTTCATACATTAAATCCCAAATGGGCTATATCACAGCAGTATCTTTATTCTAATCAGCTTCCTGATTATTCCCGCTGTTGTACTGATTACTTTCTTCCCCAGAACCCTTGTGATGTCACTTAATCTTTTCAGATAACTCAACAAATAGGTCGTGTTATCTGATTTCTGGAGGAGAGAGCAAAAGGTGTGAATCACCCTCAAATTTAAAACTATGATATTATGTGGGGAAACGGTAGTGGTAAAGGTGAAAGCTTCATAGTAGGGATTTATAAAACTTCTGCTATTCTTAATGACTGGTAGAGAAGAATGTTCGATATTGATGCTTTGTAAAGTTTACTAGACTTTTAAGAATAACTTTTTTAAAAAAGGAGCAGTCTATAGGTAACACCCCATTTTGCTGCCTAGCTTTCGTACACTGAATCTGAATGCTGAAATGTAGGTTGCACTTTTCAGGAGCCAAAAAGTTTGACTTTTCACTTATGTTACTTTAATTCCATTAATTTCAAAGATTTGATTTATGCAAGAGTTGGAATAAGATTTCTGTTTTCCACCTATGGATCCTGAGGTAAACTAAATTTTACGAAGAAGCTGTAGTAAAGGAATGATACGATTGCAAAATCAGACACCAAAACAGTAGAAAATAAACCAATTTGTCTACATAACCTTATTTTAGGTCCTGATTTGTATGATGTAATTGTACAGTGTTGGTTCACAGGTCTATTCCTCAATAAGTGTGTAGAATGAAAGATGGGCGATCAGCGGACAACTACTCAGCGTCCTTGGTCCTCATGCTCCAGCCCACGCCTTATTTACTGCAGATCATTTAAGCTCTGCACTGCTGGTAGAATTTCCTTTTGCTTTTGCAAAATACACTGAGCATTCTAGCTTTTAAGTGTCTTATGGTATGAATGAATAATGTCTTTACAACATCCTAAAAGGCATAAAGCTGTTTTTGTTTTCGAGGAGGGGACCTGAGGCACTGAATTTCATTTCAGAGGTGCTCTCTCATTTTAGGTGCCCATTGGAGATGCCTTTGGCTTGATTTTTCGGTGTACTTAGTATTATACAGTTAATATATATCTATTTTATTGTTCCAAGTATTTTATTGAATACTGGGCATTTTAATTTGAATCCCTAGAAGGATGAGGAACACAATTAGTGCTCCCTATATGGAGCCAGCTTGGGTGTGCCTACACCTGTGGAAGAGACAAGCCCTCAGAGCCTCATAAACTACCAGAAAGGAGGCAGGTGTTATTTACCCTGTTTGGCAGATGGAGATGTACAAAGAGGTTAACCCTTTTACGCAGGATCGAACAGGAAATCTGTGGCAGGACTTGAAAGTGGAGCCAAATCATTCATGTTACCACAGAAATGACTTTACTCCCTGTTTTGTGGATGCATATTAGCCAGTTTGTGTGGGACTAATTTTAAGGGTAGGACAATTTGTATTGACCTCCAGATGTGTTTAAAAGAAAAGCAGTTGAATGTTTGCTTTGGACGAAGTCCAGAATACACAAAATGCTTTGGTATACCAGACAACTTCAAGGGCTAAATTGCAGTTTGCTTCCCACGTTTGCTTATGTTTCGTTGTGAAAAATGATTCAGAGGGTTTTTTGGTAACATTACCTTGTGGAGGCATATAAAGTCTTCCCACATAGGCTTCAGCCTGTAAGTATTTTAGTTGTGTCTTTAGCCTGTACTGACATTGGCATGTGTAGCAATAGTTGAGGAAGAATCTGTTTGTTTAGGACTATCTCTCGACATGACAGAAAGTCAGTGCATGCACCAGCATCCTCACTTTGCCAGCCAGCCCCTCTGTCCTCTGTGTTGTCCTGTTGTTCCTGGGAGCTCCACAAGCCTCTTGCCATCGATCCTGCTGAGGGTCACATGCAGAGATACTGCCTAAGGGAATCTTCTGAGCCGTTGACATCCGGCACATGTTCAGAAGGTTAGTTGGAGGATGCAGAGCAGTCACATGTGGATTGAGCCAAGACTAACACAAGCCATTATCCAACTCAAGATAAGACAAAGTGCAATTCTTGTACCTGTCACTCTTGTTCGTGGTATGCCCAAGAAGACGTGTACTGAGCATATTCTTTCACGTAAAAGGACTGGGGCACTGCTTAGTGGTACAGGGTTATGCTACGATGTGGGATGGAGCCTTCTGCCATGTTTTGGAAATGTTAAGTTCAACCACTAAGAATATCCTGAAAGTGGACTAAACCCTTATGTTGCCCACACTGGGTAGTGTTAGTTCTGCGCTAGCACTGTTTGCTAGAGAATGCATAGTATTGTATGTCCCTCTATGAGGTGACTGTAAGTAAATTGCCATCATCCAGGCATTTCGTCTAATTAGGAGAGCAGCTGCCTTTGAAAACATTCTTCTTAAGGGCTCATGTCTCAAGGATTACTTTATTTAATTAGAAAGAAACAAATCACTAGTGGGAAGGTCTCTTTCTAGAGTTCAGAGAATTTGATTTGAATTATAAAAAATGACTTTTTGAACTATAGCTTACATGGTAATCGATAGGGAAAAGGAAGTGAGAGTGCAGCTGACAGATACAGCTTCTGCTACAAAAACAGATTTGAGTTGATGCAGGTCTTTAGAAAGAGGAATCTTCTAAAAACACGAGTAAAATCCTGCCTTCAGCTACCAGGGATTAGGAGATGTCCATCTGTTTTTGTGATTATTTCTGTTTATTTTTTGCAGGGTTGCAGATTGATTCTCTTGTGACACTCCCAGCACAATGGTGGGGGTTGCAGGGTAGTGAGGAGGCTTTGCTGAGGACTGTTACAAGCTTAGTATCAAAGTGTTCATTCTTGTCTCTTTCCAATTTATGCCCTCCAAGTGAAATCTTTGTAACTAAAAGCCCATATTTTGGACCACGTAAAAATGTGTACATATCCATAAATCTGTGGATAGTTAGGCAAATTGGGGGGGGCACATAAGCAACTGTTACACAGGTGGGGACTCAAGAAGCACAGATTATGCAGGAGAATGGAGAAGGTGGTGGGGACCAGAAATCCAGGTAGGCAGAAGGAGTGGCACAGAGTAGCCTGGAGGAGTCTGGGGACAGGAGCCTGAGAGTTAAGCCTGAAAACAGAGTTAAGCCTGAAAACAGAGTTAAGGGCATCAGTATTCAGAAAGAATGGGAGATGTGGGAAATTAATAGAGAATGGAAAAAAAGTGATACAATTTGGTGTGGCTATCGTGGCTTCTTGCCAAGGATCTTGAAAGCACTGCCATCCTAAATTGACAGAGAAGAAGTCGAAGCACAAAGAAATAATTTGAACTGCAAGAAGTCTAAGTTTACAACAGATCGTAACCAGAGGTGTCTGGGGGGCACATGTGGTGAGTACAGGTGGCCTGGGGCCAGCGCTCAGAGAGTCTCTGCACCTCCACGTGTTCATGGACACAAAGTTGATGTAAGACCCTTTGGAAATAAAGGAAACTTTTAATTTGGCTTCTGTAAGAATGAGATGCCAAATGTGGATGCTGGGTGCTTCTGCCACGGGATGGATGGACCTAAAGGGAGGAGCTGGGCCAGAAGGCTGTCCCACAGAGACAGGAATAGGGCAGTTTTTGGAGAGGAACTATCAGTAACTTCCTGCTTTGAGGGGCAGCAGTCCTTCCCCATCACTTCAAAACCTCATCTCTGTTCTGGTGGAAGGAGCCAGGCTGGTTGCTTGGGCTGGGGCACACGCAAAGAGGAAATGGAAGCACAGTCATTCTGCTGCCCCTGCAGGCTGGGCCTGTGTTGTCCATGCCGGCACTAGCCCTCCTCTGATGTGGCTTGTAGCCTTGCACTGGATTGTGCTCACTTGGTGCTGATTGCCCTTTTTCACCTCAGCTGCTGCTAAGAACAGTTTGCAGGTCAATGCTTGCCTGAAATCAGGCACACAAAGCCAGGACACAGTCTGCCTCGTGAAGCCGAGGAGAATAATGATTATTTCTCCACATCGAGTGATACCTTCTTTTATACCTATTGGTTCTCGCTCATTGGCATCCTCATGAAAATTCAGAACTGACTGCTAGTCAATCCTGATATTAGTCCCTAATTCTCTCTCGCAGCCTCCCTCCTTTCCATATTTCCTTCCACCAATTATAGCTTGTATTTTTTTACCAGCAGAACCTCAGTTTCTTTCCATCCTCCCCATTTCTGTTGGGTCTGCAGCAATATTTTTCTGCCTTCGTTATCGCTCATTAGGCTTAGCAAGTTCACGTCACCGGGAGATTTCATTACAGTATTGTTTAAAACCCTCTTCCTGATCGTTAATGTTAAATGCCAGTTCCAGCAACATTGCAGTACAGTTCCAGACACTCCTCCCAGTTCGGTCCTTGCTCTTCATTATTGCTTTCCCTTTACTTCATTATCCCTCAGCAGCTTTTCAATGTAGGTGATCATGTTTGCATATCCAAGCTGCCACCTTTTCTGTTTGTATACCAGATTACTCCAAGTGGTTTGTAATCCCTCATTCCAGGGTCTGCTGTCATTCTTGAATGCACAGTTTATTTTTACTTATGGGCTTTTCTGCTAATATTGGAAATATTTTGGGATTGCACAGCTGTCTTCTAAAAATATTTGGAATCACAGTCTCTGCTGTTTTGTTGATTTAATCATTTATCATATTTATTTTCCTCTAGTTCAAGGGATCCCAATTTTCTTCTTTCACTTGTCCAGCATTAATAAGAAATGAATCCATCAAAGCCTTTAAAGTTACACCAGAGTATTGTTGTCCATTGCTTCATATTTCATGTCATATGCTTCACATCAGATTCTTAACTAGCATTTGCATGTGGATTTGTCTTTTTACCATTCTTTGTGTGTGCATGTGTGTGTGTGTGTGTGTGTAACTCTCTGTGATCTATTTTCAAAGCTCCATACTTCTCTGAAAAACAAAGCAAAACCTGGTGTGTGCAAGATCTGAGCCTACTTCTTTGAAAAAGGAATATGTTTCCAAGAGGAAAAGCTACATGCCAGTGTGCAGTTCCAGACTATAAAGTATTCCTCCTGCCCTACTGCAGGATTCCACTGTTTATCTCTAAAGTCTTGTAAAGGAAGGGCACTACTTTTTTTCTGGACATATGTAGCTTAAAGTTTAGTTAGTGCAAAACAACCTCAAATAGTTTTTCCAATGAGAATAAAACACAATGCCAGAAAAAAAAGAAGGAGGAAAAAGGGTCCTTTCATGGTGATGTATTGACAAGCTTAGTTAAGAATGGCAAACGTTTTCAGGAAATATGGTTAAAAAGCCCCAAGGCACCTATTCAGCAAGATGTGTAAACACTCACCTATCTCTAAATAGATGAATGGTCCCACTGAAGTCAAAAGCACTACTTCTATGCTTAAGGTTAGGCACATGCTTTAATATCTTGCTAAACTGAAGCCTAAAGACCCACTAATTTTAATCTTGCCAAACACTTCTGCAAATTCTGAGTTAGGGCATTCAGAATAAAGCATCTTTTGTTAAAAATAGTTAAAGGACATCCAGGGGGAACGTGGAAAAAAAAAAGAATTCCTCTTACAGTTTCACAGCATGCTGATGTAGCTGGTGTTCGTATTTATTTGCATTGGAGATCTGTGCAGGTAGTGGGGGTTAGACTGCAATGCCGAGGATGGCATGGTAATGTACTTTTATTGACTAACAGGCATTGAATGCATTCAGATAATGCACCTTTAGCTTGCTGGATGCTCCTTTTGGATTCTTTCACTAAAAAGCAGAAGGAACAAGCCAACAACCTGCTGACTTGTGAGGACTGTGATTTTATTTGGCATGCTTTAAAATGCATTCTCTTTTCTAGGAAAGATAAAATGGGGCAGATTCAGTTTGCTCCACTGACCTGAATGATTAGTGGGAATATTTTTGTGAGTTTTGTGAGCTAATAAGATTTATATGATGGTGTATAAGAATCACTCTAAGCACTGTGGTGACTGGGAAATGTTTTCACTTACATGACTTCTTTTAGAAAGTGTGGATGTATGTATCCCCACAGAAGCACATCAGTGTCAGCGACATCTGAGATGGGAGAAGAAGCCTTGTCAAATTCCTTGTTTCATTCCGATAATGTTAAATCCTTACCTTTCGCTAGGACCAAAGTGTATGAAAACCCATATACTGAATCCTGTGTTTCAACCATTGCTTTGCCTCTGGTTATAAGAAGGAGCAGTCATACACAAAACATGCCTTGGGGAGTGTGCTTTCCTGCTGAGTCTACCCTGAAATAATGAATCACAGAGCTTCAATTGTGTCTCCATTTCCCAAAGCTGGAGCCTGTCTGGGCCCCATAGCTGGTCAGTGATAAAAACATAGCAGAGATTGCTTCAGCATTATAAATTGGCAAAATTTACTGGTGTACATGACACCGCTGCAGTATTGCTAAATGCATCAGTGGAGCAATATTATGGCAAACTTTTCTCATCAACAAAGCCTCTGCTTCATGTTTTTTTCATGTCTAAAAAGAGCAGTGGCAAACTAAAATAGTGATGTTTATTTCTTTCACTTCTTTCTTTCCCATAAAGGTTAACTAAACTAGCTACTGAATAAAATTGAATTACTTTACAGACAATGGTTCTTTGCTCTTAGGCACATGGCAGAAGAAGAGCTGTGCTGGCAGGAAGATGGTGCTTATTCTGTGAGACTGTATTTTCAGCACATTATGCAACACCAGCAGGTTTGCAAAATTCCAGTTGCGTATGGGTACCAACAGTTAGCGTTTTGCATGCCTTGCCATTTGCGTATAGGGTCTGCTGAATTCATCGTTGTCTTTTGCATCAGCGTGGTGATCAGGGGCAGTTATAAGTCGTTAGCGAGATGTGGAAAAACAAATGGAAAACTTACAAGCATGCAGAGACACTGACTGTGTGCTCAGCAATGGGATGGGCTAAAGCACATATCGCACATTCCAGGATGGGGAAGATGAATGGGAGATGCATAGCTGATCTCTGATTCCTCTGCTACTGAGGCTGTGGAGTTTGTGCTTCGTTTAACATTTCTGTTCACTATTTTTTTTGTGTGAATAGGCTGTGAACAAACACAGACACATATACATTATCTATGCCCTGACTTTGCCATGTCATCCTCTCTACAACTTATTCCTCTTCATCAAATTTGTGTTTTTTATTGTCAGGTGCCTATGAAGATTCCTTGGTTACATTCTTAACTGGATTTGCTATTAGACTAGTTTGATTGCAAAGTGCGTTGCCATGTGAGCACCTGGGAAAGACAGGGGACAGGAAATTGCAACTAGAGCTTTTTATAAAATACTGGCTTCTTAAAATAACTTAAAGTATTATAAATAAATATCACCAACCCATGCCCAAGTAACCCTTAATCATAATTCAATTGCAAAAAGACATATAACACGGTTAATTGGACATGAGACAATTTGGTATTGTGTGAAATACATACTGCTATGTTCTGTACATACTACTGTACATAACATCTCATCCCTCACCACAGGAGACCTACACAGCCTTGTTCTCTTTCCACATGTCTCTCTGATGTAAGAATGTGAGCATACAAGGCATCTCTTACTTGTCTTGCTGTCCTTTTGGCTGCAGTGATACCAGGTACTCTTCCCACCTGTGCCAGGCTATAAAAGAAGCATCTAGAGTCTCACCTCCTGCTGCATGTTCTTACACTCAGCTTCAGAGGTGTTGTGGAGGGCTTTCTTGAATGGACAAGTGTAGAGGAGCTTACAGAATTGAGAGAGGCCTGTGTCAAGAAGGTGCTGGGTTGAATCTGCATCAAGATCAAGACAGCAGAGAAATTCTCCCAAAGGATGTCACTCTCTAGTTCCTGGAGAAGCACAAGTAACACTAGAGTGTATTTCAGTTATGGCACTGCTAGAAAATTTCGCATGGTAATGACTCAGTACTCCCTACATACGAATTATCTGTCTATTAAAGCTATTGAGCCAGGTCCACTTTGAGCATACCTGAATC
Source organism: Nyctibius grandis (assembly GCF_013368605.1). Classification (NCBI taxonomy): domain Eukaryota; kingdom Metazoa; phylum Chordata; class Aves; order Nyctibiiformes; family Nyctibiidae; genus Nyctibius; species Nyctibius grandis. The sequence goes on along the minus strand of NC_090658.1, from coordinate 49,159,814 downwards.
CAGCTTGAAAAATGTCCAGGGAGTTAAGCTTGGTCTGAGCTTGACCTATTGCCTGTAGAACAGTCTCCTCTGATAACAGGTTTTCTGGACAACAGACATGCTGCCATTGGAAATGCGTGCAGCACAACTGCAAGAATTGCTAGTGCTCTTGTTCCACTGACTGAGGTAATTGTGCTTTGGTGTTGTGGGCATGGGTGTTCTCTGAAATACCAATGCCAAAACTGTTGGTGAAGGAATTTTGGAGGAGCGTTTACCCTTCATATGGGGCTTTTGTAATTGTTATGTTTAGACAACACTATAGACCAGTGATGCACTGGTACACAATCACTGCCAAATGTATTGGTGTGAGAACCGGGAAAGTATAGCACTGCCACAAGTTAAGCATGACTTTTAGGTCAGCAAGGGGCAGGCATATCTAGATCTCAGTGAAAGTTTTCCCTGACTGCCCACCCCACTACATTAATTTAATCTGGAGCTTGGAAGAAGGGGTTTGAAGATGCAGTGTCTATTTGAAAGTGTTTCCACAGCTAGATATTTAAGAATGATTATAGAAAAAAAAGTCAATAACACCATCAGGAATCCTGAATGATATGGAGAGAAATAGAGGAAATCAGAAGTCACTTAAGGGATTAACTGAACCTCCGAAAATTATTCAGGTCATGTTTGGATTTGGTGGCTTGTCCTACTGCTATCTGCACTTGTTTGCTCTTCATCTCTCAGATCTGACATTCTTCACTCTCAGGAGAGACTGCTGCTCTTTTTGTTCTCACTGACCATGGGAGCACTGTGCTGTTTTGGAGATCTGGAGCAAGCTGCTATGTGCAGTATGTGTCCAGAGATACTCCTTCAGCTCCTAGGAGGACTGTGTGAGTGTCATGTCCTGGTGTCCTTGAGCTCTGCTGTGCCTCAGCGCTGCTCTAGCACAGCAATGCTGTTTGTCATTGTGGTGCTAGCTCATGGCCCCACACCATGGCTTGGGCGTCCCCTGACAGCATTGTGCAAGCCTGCCTGAGAGACACCATAGCTCTCTCACATCCATGTCTTCTGCAGCAGCTTGAGCAAAGTAGGATCAAGTAGCACAGACTCTTTTCTTCCCTTTTACTGAGCTGAAATTATCCATCAGGTTGTTTCCATTCCTGCTTCCTAGATTCCTCTTCCCTGCAGCACTGATAAATTTCCTCTCTCTTCTGTGTAGATATAGTTGGCTACTATATACTATATTGGCTATATCTTCTTCTATATCTTCTTCTATAGTATCTTCTGTGTAGATATAGTTCTTCAAAAGCTCTTTCTCAACAGAGTAGATACATGGCAGAAATCCTTACCCAGAATTTGCCTTGCAAAGGTGGAGAAGTTAGTGCCCAGACCCACATTAGCAGCAAGGTAGATTTTTTTTTCCCTATTCTTCTGACCTTAAGTAAGACATTAGTGCTTTTTTAAACCTTGCTAGGTATGCCAGAAGCCCTAAGACCAGCCCTCTCCAAACATCAGTGTGGATTGAGTTTTCTCCATTCTCTCTTCCAAAACAGAGGCAGCTGCTATCCTCATTGCTACCATGAAGAACATCTGCCATCTGTTATCAAGAGTCTGAAACCTTAGCTAGCAGCTACCCTGCTGAATGTTTTTAATACCTGTAAAATAACACTGATGCACCAGCTGCAGTACAGATTAAGCATAAATACAGAAACATTTGCAAAAAACAAAGCATCTCTTCATGTGTGGGCACCCAAAGAAATTTTTTGTCTTCACAGAACAGGATGTTTTTAATTAGATGCTCAAATCTCCTTCCCTGCAAGCAAATTCTTGTGTAAATCCTGTAAAGCTCTTCCTAGAGAAAAATTGGAAGGCTAGATTTGCTTTGTGTACATTTTCTGTTTGCTAATCAGCATATTCCATTGCAGATCCATCCTGGCTAGGAGACAATAATCCACCCCTCCCAGGACATCAAATTAAGGTAGCAACAGGAAGTCTTTGTCTTTATCGTCCTCTTGAAGCAATGTTGAAATGAATGGCATTGTCTCTTCTGTCCACCACATAAGGTGAAATGCAGAGGAGATGGCAGGCATTACTTTACTATCCTATGACAGAGATTTGGGATGAGGTTCTGGTTGTCCCCGGGATGAATGTGGGACAATGAGGAAAGAAGATGAGACTCAAGAGGGTATAATGGAGGAGGAGATGCTCACTTCTCTTCCCAGCATTGCTGAAGAGAATGAAAGTGGGACAAAAAGACATGCTTTGCTGTCTTCCAGGCTGAGAAGACAACTGTCTCAGACAAACTCTCAGAGTCTTCAAGGACACCAGCTGAATCATACAGCAGGTTTTCTGGAGAACAGTTGCGGTGCAACTTCAGCCATCATTTTTCCAGTATGCAGAGCAGCAGCTTGCCCCTTGAAATGGTGAAGATGATGGTGACAGTCAGAAGTTGAAAGGTATTGGTTTCCTGATGGAAAATGGGGCACCTCAATTTGAAATGCTTCAGTTTGAAATGCTTTACACCTACCCCAAAGAACACTCCCCACCTGATGCTGATATCAAGTCAATATTTACGTACCAGCCTGGACTTGGAACGCTTCAATATTTTTTGCAGCACTCCTGCATCTTTGGTGTTTGTGTTCAGGCTTGTCACTTCATTTGTCTTAGGCACACTGGGAGCCCCCTAAAACAGCACAGTCATGTCATGTGACCCCCAGGAACTTGTGCTCTGGGTACCCATCTCTGGAGGGAGGGATAAGAGTTGCTTCCCTATGTAATGTTTCTGGGCTAACTTCTCCAATGAAGGCTGTCATTTCTGGTATGTGAGCACTCAGCCTGACAGTGCTATGCTTCTTGCTTGATTCAAAGTGAATTTTACTTACATGGCTGTCAGGGCTTATACCTACACCACTGTTCTTTTGGCTTTCTACCTGTGTTGGTTTCTGAGAGGGTATAATGCCTCCGTACTCAGAAAGCAGAACCTTTAATAACTTCTGGGGTTTTATAATCTCTTCTTTCATTTACTTTTAAATTAATCCAACACTGTCTTGCTGTGACATATGAGGTGCTCTGCCTAGAAAGACATAAATGTGATTAGATTACAAGGTACTTCAAAGATGCCCCACCTTCAGCTGTTTGTGAGCTGCTTAGAACTAGTGGAATTATGTGGCAATGGGCAAATGTCTTATCCCAGGCAGGACTTTTCCCTTTGGCTGAAATTCCAGGATGTGCCCCAAACTCCACAGCTGTTGTGTGCAATAGAGTCATGTCAGCAGGATATCTGAGGACTTTTAAAATTTGTCCTGTTTTGACACGGCAGCTCTGCTCCCTGCAGTTTATGCATAAAATGCCATGATGCCCTAGACTGGAAGGTTAGGAATATAATAAATGCCATAAGTGCAGTTAGACTCTGATCCTGCTGCCACGAGATGTCAATATGTGTGGCTTTTTCCCCCCAGGATTTCAGCATCAGCATAATCCACCCGACAGATGTGGGAGCTCCTCACCTTGCCACTGCTATATCTTCCCCCAAGATCAAAGTTACCATCACTCCCCCCTTCCCCTGGGGGAGTCGCAACAAACTGATGAAATGCTTCACTCAGAACAAGTCAGTCAGGAGAAAACTACAAACAAACCAACCAATTAAAAAGAGTAAAGGAAGCAGAACCCATAAGAAGCAAAGCAGGAATAGAGTGATTGGCTTCAGGAACTGGCTTCAGATCCAACCCACCAAACATCTAATTTGCTGGATTATTTGCTCTAAGCTCAGACACCATACTCAGCGTTGCCCTTCGGCCCTCCCAGAGGCACCTCACAGCTGTGTTTTTTCATGGTATCTCCGTGTGATTGAAAACTATGGACTTTAGAAGTTGTTCCTTCGTGAAACGAAAGGAGGACAGGACTGCGTTTTTGCTGTATGGCGCCTACATGCTTTCCAGTGTGTGCTGTTGTGTCAGCACAGCCTGTAGCCACAGAAGAACGTGGAGGTGGAGGCCAAGGTGACATACTGGAGGGGGCACATGGGTAAGGTGCAGTCTTGGAAGAGATTATCTCCTGTTTTGAAACTGGGGTTATTGTTTGCTGATGGGAAGATGCTAGTTCATGCTTTTGTTTTCTTTTGCATGGTCCAGAGTGACATCTATTGGCACAGTACCGGACTGCACCAGACTGGAGACAGCTAAGTGAACAACAGCTATAATAGCCAACCATTTATCAAGTGACAAGGACAAGGTAAATTCTATCAGGGGTGAAAAACCAAATAGACTGTATTAAACTAAACTATAACACTGTTTGTAGCCATACTTCGATATATATTACCCGAATAAAGCTGGGAAGTTTAGTCTAAAGATTTCTGAAAGGCATTATATTATTTTCAAAGGATTATTTTCTTTATGAGTTTTTACATTAGGAAGTTGAGTTTCTAGCTACCTTTTTGCCTAGAAGTCTTGATAGGGTGTTTGAAGTATTGTCATGCTTGTGATAGTGGAGAAGCAGTACAAAAAAATCCTTTTTGCACAACACTAAATTCAGTTGAGGAACTTGTTGCTACAGGGTGCTGTGGAGACTAAAGTTCACATAGCTAGACAAAAGAAGATTAGGAAAAATCGTGAAGGATTGGTCCACTGGTGGCTGTTAGATGTAGTTGGAGTGTATCCATCACCTCAGGAACTCACAGCTGCTGATTGCTGAAGAATGGGTATATGAACAGGGGAAAGGATTACCCTCTGACTGTGCCATTACATATACTATCTCCCTTAGCATCCAGTATTAGTTACTGTCAGAAATGCATTTCAGCTAGCTGCACTTTTGCTCTCTCCCCTATGGCTGTTCTAATGGCTGATTTTTTGTTACATGCAACTCCAGTAACAGCTTTCCCCTCCCCCTTTTTTAACTGCTCCCACCAGAAACAATGAGCTGAACATAAGCTAGATTTTTTGGTTGAAGAATCAAGTATATTAATTCAAACTGGAAAAGCGTTTGCTTATCTTAATCAAACTATAAGTGGTCTGTAGTCTTAAAGGTATATTAGTTACTGTTGTGACCATGTCACCTTAACCCAATATCCAATATCTTAGATGATTATTAAGCTGGCAGATCTGAAAATGTAATGTCTTTGGTAGCCTCAAGCTTCCTTTCGCTGTATAGTGATTGCACTCAGAAGGGGCTTTCAGCTGAACATCTCCAGCCTTCAGGCAAGGAGTTTTCTCTCACAAAACGTTTGGTATCCAGCAGCTGGCGGGGACACTTTTAGACACTGGTCCGTTCTTCAGCTCTGAGGAAGGTGTTTATATAACGTTTCCCATCCAGGAAGTAGCCTGGGAACACACAGACTACTCTGTAGGCTCTCTTTGTGAAAAGACAAAGAATGTTATCTTTTCATTGTGTTGGCTTCTTAAAGCCCCCTTTCCATCTCAGAGGAAAAGCAGTACATTATTTGGGGATAAAAGCCATTAGAAACAAGACATACTTTTTTGAAGCTGGGGTAATTAAGCATTGGAACATTTTAAAACCAAAGGGAGGTGACTTATTTAAAGGGTTGGAAAGAATTTGGAGAAATCCTGAATAGGCTGTGACCTGTTGGAGGTCAATCTGATTGTGATAATAGTAGGGGGAAAAAAAGGAGAAAAAAAAAAAAGAGTTGGGATTCTGAGTGACTATTACCTCTCAGGAACAAGACTATACAATTATAATAGATATTTCTATGAAAGCATCTAATCAGTGCGATGTGTGAGTTGGACGCCCAGAGCTGTGGAAGGCAGCAGAGGGCGCAAAGGCGTCTGACAAGCGCCCGGCTGTGCGGTGGGGCTGGGGATCGGGCTCCGGAAGGATTTAGGGGGAGCACGGCAAGAGGAAAAGGATCCGAACAGGTGTGTATCAGTTTTATTGCTCAAAATCCAACAAGGATCGTGTGTGGGACGAAATGAAAGAAATGCAATCTATATGGGTGCTACACATGGCTTTAAAGTGAATTGTCTGCTAATGCTATCTGCTAAAATACTTTGATTACACCTACACCTTTGTAGCTTTTTCTAGTTGTGGTTATTTTTAGCTGTTGTGTCTTTCCAGTTTGAACTTTTCCCACTCTGCCTTGAGATGGAACAAAGCCTTCAGAGCTTTCCAAAATAATCAATAAATTACCCTGCAATGCTCCCCCAGACCCAGGTTATAAGAGAGGCATATTTAACTCCTTTGCTTCTGATCTCCCCTGTATCCTTACTCCAGGCTCTGTACCTTGGATACCCTAGTTATTAGCCTCTTTGAGATAGGCTAGTCTCTTTCCATCTCTTCCCATTAAAAGTTTCATTCTGAAGCTGAGAAACTTTCCCTAACAAAAATTAAGTGTGAATGTTTTGGTGGAGCAAGTGAATCCTTATGAAAGTGATGATGACCCAGCATTTCCCGACAAAACCTCCCCTGGCAGCCTTCAGAGCAGTGTGGCATTTTCCTGCTTTTCTGGGACACGAGGGTCAGCGCTCCAGCCCTACTCCAGCCCCTGGCTCTGTGATCATGGAGTTGTGGGTGAGCAGAAGTCACACAGGGTCTACTCATGGCTCAAGTACATCGAGCCGGTGAGTTTGCCAGTTATTATTTACCCTGTCATCTCTAGAGCTCTCCACACAGCTGCTGCCATCTTCACAGCCTTACACATATGTCAGTCTGAAGGAATCACCGGACTGCCCCAATGCTCTCCTTGCACTGTGTGGCTGAGAGAGGAAACCAGCTTAAATGAAGAGTAATAGAATTTTTCTGCTCTAGGTCAAAACACTGTCCTCAAATTGATCCTAGCACTTTCTTATTCCTGCTCTGCAATCACTTAGCATCCTCTGCTCTGCAGGGTTGGCAACAGCTCCTTATGCTACTGCTCTGAGGTAGGAAACTCTCAGTGAAGTGCAGGGGAGTAGCAGTTGTACTATGTGAAGGGCTTTTCTGGGGTGCGGGAGGGGAGGTAGGAAAGGGTGGATATTGTGGTGGTGAGTGGTGGAAATTGGGGACAAAGCTGTACCAATATGTAAGGACAGCTTGCTGGGATGAGGAGGAGAGAAAAAGTTTGGGAAGTTGCCTACTTTAGAAAGCCAAGAGTATGCAGTGCCTCAGGGATAGATAGAAGTGCTTCCAGAAAAGGCACCTGTGGAGTGCTCAAAATTGTGCCAATGTAGGGAGCAGATGTGAGTATAGCTGGAAAGGGCTGGAAAGACAGGTTTCCTACAAAGGAAGGTGGGATCTTGGCAGTAAATAGTAGTTATGGAAGGATGACTAGACATGCTAGGCATGTTGCTTGCACACTGAAGAGTGAGTGCCTTTTAAGGTGATGGCACCTTAAAAGCAGAGGATCAAGGAGAGGCCAGGCATTGCAAAGAGTGTTAGTGTGTCTGTGCATCAGGAACTAGCTGGGAGTGAGAAAATGAGCTTCAAGGATCTTGAATATGCTGGGCTGCAGACAGGCAAGGGAAGGAGAGGGGCTTGAAGAAGCAGATGCCTGCTCGGTACATTGACACAGGAGCTGGGTAACTGCTGGAAGCAATCAGAGATTGTTTGATGAAACAAATTTTATTTGAAAACCAAGAACTTTTCCAATGGAAACATTTTATAATATTGTGTTGGCTTCAACAAACTTCTGGTAAAATGCAGGTAGTTTCTTTCTAGCCTACTTGGAGGCAAACTCAAGCTTCTGGAATATATGGCTGTTGGATAGCCCTGCTATCCACGTGTTTCCACAGCTTTTAAGGTTCTTCTTATCATATCCACAGTATGCTGTTGCTTGATTCCAGCCTCATTTACACTGAGTAATGGAGGTCTGTGGAAAGACACTGTAACTAGTGCTAACCCAAGCTAGTGCATCCCCCTGATAGTGTGATGCTGTGCAGAGACAAGAGACTGTGGCCAAAATCATTAGTACAGGATCATATCTGAGGTAATAAATCCACCCTTTGGTTCTCCTGCTTACGCAGCTGGTCAGGGAGTCACTGCACCCCCCTCCATTAAGTGCGATAGATGTCTTGCTCAGCATTTGCTGACAGCTGTTTGCACAGCCGCGTGCAAACAGTACAAGGACAGGAGTTGCATCATTGCCAGCGCTCCTGATACAGGGGTCAAAATCATATGAATTAGTGGCAAGTCCTCAAAACTATCCACAGTTTATTAGTGTATCTTTATAAATGTGCAAGACAAGTTTTTCATTTAATTGCTGAGAAACAAATAACCTAACTGCCCCTTTATATCACTGCTTGCACAGATTTACATGGCTATAGGAAAAAAAAACAAACGGCTAACAAGAAGTTCATTGACATGCTGGACAAAGGTTATAACTGCCCCTGATAATCTGTCCCCAGAGAAGCTGATGTTCTCCTTCCAGGGAGTTTTGTACCCTGCTATGATAAGCAGCCAGAAATTTTTAAAGCTCTTAAATCCTTTGAAGTCAGGAATGGTGATCTGTTATTAGCAGAATATCCTAAATCTGGTGAATATGTCATTTTTTCTCAGCTTTGAGTAAAAGTATTATAAAATGACAGGAAGTATTTTAAATGAAATGGAATGGAAAGGAGTGGAATGAAAAATGAAATTAAATGAAGTAAAATGAAATAAAAAAGAAATTTTTATCTGCTGCTAAGTGAATGCTAATAAGAAGTATGTGCAATGAACTTGTGTGTGTGTTTGGATAATATATTTTCTTTAATTCATAATTAAGGTAATGCAAAAGAAAAAATAAGTGGTAAAAAGTTAATGTGCCCAAAGCAGTCTTAGACTGGCCTCCATACTTTCATGGTGGTTGCGGTACTCAGTAGCTTTTTCTTCTTTCCACTTAGTATGGGCCAAATTCACCAGCTCTTCCACTGAAAGGGGAGAGCTTTGGGGTTGGAATGGGTGTCAGGGGCATGGCTATTGAAGAGCTCAATTCTTCTTTTCCGCTACAACCATCATGTGCCAGGGCCACATCAGAAAGAGTTTTGTCTTATGGCTGAACCTATTCATCTTTCCTTTGTACCAGATTTCTGGGCAAGGAGAGTTGGAACAGTGACAGACTGGTCAGGTGACATCCCTGTGGGCTGTGAGTGTAAGATACTGAGATGTCACCACTATCCTTGAGTCAGTTATTTCCTCATGGTTTGTGTCAGAGATCCTCACTGGGATTTTATTATTGATTAGTGGTCAGAGGTGAATAAGTTTATCTGCCAAATGTAGACTCGGATAAGGAATATAGAAGCCTCTTCATGATACTTCTTTCAACAAAGGATTTTACTCTCAGTTGTAATTTTTTCATTTGAATTGCATGGTTTTGTTTTAAATAGAGCTTGCACTTAGTTCTTCTGAAACAATTAGAAGGAAATGTGAATAATTTGGCTGTTTGCAACCAACAGTTTGCTGTATGTTGTACTTAAAAACTGGGAAGCAGACAGAATTACATGTACTTTAATTACAAGTACATCCATCCTCAGAGAATCAGCTAGTGCTGCCTCTCAAGCACTGGTACAGAACTGCTGAATAAGGGAGGAGAGTAAGTGAAGTCCAGTGCACTGAAGTCCAGAAATAGGTCTTGAAAACTGCACTTTGGTGAAATAAAATTAGAAGTAGGCGACCACTGCTGGCAGTTCAGTTCAAAGCAAGTTGTTGGTCTTAACATGGGAAACTGGGTAAAATTCCACATTCTGTATATGTGGTCAGACCAGATACTTAATTGTTCCTTTTGGACTTCAAGAGAAATCTGTATTTTGGATACCGGTGGAACAAGATTAATTATGGAAATGCTTTCTGCAGAAGATGGGTAGGGAACAAGAAGTCTCCATACAAATAAATAGACTTGATAGGAACAAGGGAGACTAAAGCATACCTCCAGTGGTGGAAGGTTTGGGAGGAAATTGAGGGCAGGGCTACACTAAATGCAGCCAGGGAGATGGTTTTCATTGAGTGGCAGAGTTATCCTGCTTAAGTACCCATGCCTGTGGACCCATACGCTGCTGAATTTAGCGTTGTGGACTTAAAGGCTTAATCTCCATGGGTGCAGGGTTGTCTGCCCTGTGCTTCATTGCACCCTGTGATCTGCTCCGAAGATGTATGCTTGAAGACTTTCACAGCGTTTCTTTCCTCAGTGACCACTGCTGCTGGTTGAAAAAAAAAAAAGAGTGAACGAGAACTTTTATTTCTCACTTATTGAATACAATTCTTTAATTACAATTGTTGCTTTGCACATAATGGGGCTTTTTCAGTAATAATTATGAGTGGAAGACCATAATTCTCCCCATTAAAAACAGTTGTTAGGACAAGTGTGCGCAAGTGGAGAAGGCGGTAATTTCATCTCAAAATGGTTATCTGACCGGAGCGAAGCGCATTTTTCACCCTTTGAAGTAGTTGTAGAAATGGAGTCTTCCTGAGTTTTCATGTAACAAAGGGAAGTTTTCAAATACTACTGCTTACTTAATGCAACTTTAAAATTAATATTAAACTTTAACTTGCACAGATTGTTAGGTAACAGCACAAACATTAATGATATTCTTTCTTGTTAAGAAAACAAAATCAAGATGTGTTAACAAAGGTCAAAATATGGATTATCCAGTACGGCATAAAACTGGAAGAATGACAAATTATAAAACAAAACACAGAGAAAGACAGGTGGCAAATCAGATGTACATTTCTATTTTTCTTTCTCTCCAGAAGGAAAAAAAAAAAAGAAAGCTTTGTTAGTATAATGCTGTGATTATGAGTTTATACACCTACAGGGGTTAAGAAAGGAACAGGTGAATCCAATAGTAAAAATAATAGAAAATAACTTCTATTATACAACATTTGCTTAAGTGGGGAAGATTATGTAGTCCATAAAATGGGAGATTCATGTTTCTGTGATTTTTTTACAGGGGTTTTTCACCCTATTTCTTTGGGCTTTTCAAAAATCTTTCTTCTGGGGTTCTACATCTAATAACTTCAGTTGTCAGCAAGAGGAGAAGGGCTGTTCTTTGGGTCTCATGCTATGCCTTTTGGCACTATAACTAAGTGTCTTCCAAAATGAGCACTAAGTGAGGTAACTAATAACAGTGGTTTTAGGGTTTTTCCCATTACCATCTGGAGAGGAAATGTTGGGTGTGTGCTGATTATAAAGAAAATCCATATGCTAAACAGCACAATGCACATCTGAACATCAAAATAACAGCCACCAGATATTTGGCTGGTGTCCATATGTGGAGTTTAAAAAAAAAAATCTAGCTTTGTATTCCAGCCTTAAATACAATGAGAGTTCCGAGACAGAAAGGATGGGAGTCAGAGGTTGATGCAATTGTAATAGTCAGTCTTAGATCTCTGAAAGGCAGTTTCTGTTTGACAGCTTGTACCATAATTCCCATGTGAGACCATGGGACGTATGAACGTGTCACTGTGGAAATCTGTCTTATGGTGTTCATTTTTGGTTTGATTATTTTTGAAAATTGTTCTTCTTGCATTTGAAGATCCTGCTCTTCAGGAGTCTCAAAACATTGCATCTGAACCTGCTTTAGCAACACTTGTCTGGAGAAGGAAAGACCAGAAAGATTTTCCACTGGAGGCAGCAGCAGTAGATACAGAAATGTAACGTTAGCCAGAGCACTGTGTCATAGTGTAGCAAGAAATTCAGAAGAATGAGATGGGAGACACTAAAGTAGAAATAATAATGCAAAAATCGGTAACTTGAATGTATGACATTGTCTTCAAAGATGTACTACATTTGACAAAAGAGACAGCTTATCTTTGAAAGTGTCTGCAGTTATGTTCTTCTCTATTACACAGAGCCATCACTGTTAATAATGCAAAATTCAGCCTCCCTGTGTGTTCTGTACAGTGTGGAAAGTTCACTGATAGGAAGTTCATTAATTCCAAAGAAGGGCAAGTGCTCTCATCAGGTACTTACATGTAGCTGTGCTGCACAGCAGGAAGAAACTCAGCGAACGCGAGCATTATCATAGAGTAAATGTCCAATCCGTAACCTTCAGTATGACTGAATCTATTGCAAAGATTCAAAATCTATTCCAGCGTTGTCTACATTTGTGTTCCCTTCTTTACTTTTTTTTTCCCCTGAATCATCCTTCTTTCAAACTCTTTGCAACAGCCGTTTTTAAGAGGGATTGCAATTATACACTCCAGGTAGCAACAGCCAAGATCACTCTTCTTTCTACCATTTTTTAAATACTTTTTTCATAATTTCTCCGTTCTCCATTTTTTTCACAACCCATTTATATAGAAAAAATGCCAGATATTTCTCTTTTCCCTTTGGAGACTCTTCAAAAAGTTCAGCACAAGGTGATGCAGTTGCTCAGTTGTGGTTTTTTTTAAAGCTATTTCTTAACTGTTTCACAGAATCATTGCATTTTCCAGATATTGTAGGACATTGTTGCAATAGATGCAAAAAAACCCCAGAGTTGACAGGTGAAAAAATTAAGTATGCTGAAGAAAAGATAGAGTATTCGTATCTTGAACTGGGAGATCCAGGGAAGTCCCACATTATTACAAGCACTCTGCCTTTCTTTGAACCTCCTCATCCACTACACCATCAAGAGTGAAAGCTACTTTTGCACTCCTTGAGCACAAATGACAGCAACTGTGCCCCTTTGCTAGCCCTGAGACAGGCTGATGGTGGTGGCTGAAGGCTCTTGAGATGGAGACGTACGTGCTCTTGAGTGGTTAATGGCTATTCTGTTCCACACGTCTACCAAGAGACGTTGGTACTTCAGGGAGGCAATTAATGTGACTCATTTTAGTTATCTGTTTCAGGATGAGAAAAATGATGCCCTGGCAATGATTACATCTCTTCACTGACTATGATGGAGTCCTTGGGGAGCTAACTCACATATAGAGCTGTGGCCGTGCTATAGCTCTTCATAGGGACATCAGCTGAAATGAATGCCAGTGTCTGCTTCTTAAATCTGGAATCAATAGAAACTTTACCGTACAAAGAATGCCTTGAGTTTAATGAGTCCAACTCAGTATGGAGGGAAAATGTGCACTTGTGTGGTAGCTCTGGCCTGTCAGAGGTCTCATAGCTTGAAGGAACTACAGTCACTTATTCATAGATTGCCAGATACAGCAATGCTAACTAATGGATACATCCCATAGATCAACATAGCCGTGTTTGTTGATAGCAAAATCTTTATTAGGAAGTTGTTTCACTGCCCCTGTTCCTTTTCTTCCTTCGTGCAGTCACTAGCGTAGGTGTTTGCTCTGCAGTATCTATGTTTTCCCAGACCGCTCATGAAAATTCACCATCGCTGTCTCTGTTGCTAGTGTTAGCTATTGTCTTCCTTCCCTCAGTTCTTGAGTTCAGTTTCGCAGATGCAGTTACTCTCTGCACCCTCTTAACTCTGAGACCAACCCAGGCCACTACAGAGGGACTCCCTTTTCCCACTTCCAACTTAGACGACACTAGAAAATTAGAAAAAGGGAAGGCAACCATTCATTTAATTATTGGAAGAAAGAGGAGACCAAAATTTCCCTGGGCATCCAGTATATGTTTTCTTCTGCGCTTTCTCTTCTGATGGAAAACCTTGTTTTGTTCCTGAAGAGGTTGGGGTAAAATTCCCGAATGGCTGCTTCAGTCCACGAAAAATAGATAGTGGACAAGCAACTATTTAGAAAGGAATTTACACAATATAAAGGCAGTGTCAACCTTGCCAAAATCCTATCATTCATGAGACATTCGTGAGAACTGTACTGGCACTCTGTGATTTACAGTGAAGCAAACAAACACTTGTGTGCTTCACACTTCTGAGCTGCAGTCTGGTTAATATCTTGGACCTTCTGTTTGCACAGTTATGAAAGCAGAGATATCAAGTAAGAACACTCAAACTACTTGAAAATGTTTTGGGAATTTCCCATAACTTTGTGAAAGACATTTCCAGCATTAGACTGGTCCAAAGACCAAGAAAATATATGTTAGATGCCACTAACTTGCAGTGTGTCACCTACTACTTTTCAGAACCAGATTCTGGGGGTCAAAAAAATAGTTGAATTTTTTGAGTTCTTAGTAACAGGGAAAAGTGTTAAAATAATTGTTGAAAATAGTAACTTCTGGTCTTGGAAAAAATTGCCAAGAAAAGCCATGGAGAATGAGAATATTCTCTCTTCTGCAAAGACAAATTACCAAAGATACAACTGTCGATGCGTATCAGTAAAATGCCTTCTTGAACACATGATGTAAATTGTGAAAATATTAAAGAAATAAAAGGTTTTGGCATGGTATTTATTTAATAGATATGGAATTTTGAAAACACTGGTGGTAGTCTTGTTACTATGGTGTTCTACATATATAGATGAAGAATATTTGTTAGAAGAAGGTCTTGTATTGGATCATCATATAATGTGGGATAAACTTTTGGCCACAGGGCAAAAATTATAAAAAATAAGAAAGCAAAGAAGCTAATATCCTTTATTTACTTAATGCTGAAACAGTTGGGTTTTTCATAAATATTTTGTCCTCATTTTTCCTCAATACCAGTTTCAGGGCAATAATGGGCTCAAACAGAATGATTCAACTGATTTGGTTTCCAGACTGCGGTACAGTCAGTGAAAGGATTCTAAGCCTAATTATATCAGTAGGGTCTAATAAAATTATCTAATTGCCATAAAAATACATTCGTTAGAATTTTATCTTTGGGACCAGGCAGTATTCTCAGTCCTATTCAATTTCACTTCTTTTTAAAATCAAAGTGCCTGAGACTTTCTCCAACCTCATAGTCTTTAGTATGGAGGACAGCAGGTCGATCTGCCCTCTCAGAACACAAGATTTATGTCATGTGTCATCCATAATCTGCTTTTTTCTTTTAGGTATCAGCAGTGCAGCTGATGAGAACTTTTCTGATGAAACAAAGTTTGATCAGAAAATACTCTGAAATGCTCCAGAGCAGTCTTAGTGTAATAGTATTTCCTCTGTATCTGTGCATACAAACTCACCAATACCATGTCACTAGTTTTATTCCAAATTGTTCCTCTGTTCCAAACTGGGTCTCATAAGTGAAATATATGTACACATATGTGGTGCACATTCTGTATCTCCTATAAACATGGAGTAATTCTGCAGTGACTCATGCCAGTAAGACTACCTAAGCAATAAGATAGTGTTCATTATATGATATTTCAAGTATGCTTTATATGTATCATATGGTGAAGATCTGATCTGGGAAATCTCTGTCCTTGGTGATATTCAAAAGCCATCTGGACACAGTCCTGGGCAACCTGCTCTAGGTGACTGCTTTGAGCAGTGGAGTTGGACTAAATGATCTCCAGGGGCCTTCTCCAACCTCAGCCACATTGTGTTTCTGTGATACAGAGTGGGCAAGGCTGGCTAAAGAAAATGTCCTCTATTGAATGTGCTTAAATATCTGCCATAACAAAAAGGCTGTGTCACTGCTCCCATAGTGCTTCTGCCTGGCTATTTCAGCATCTGAACTGTTGAAAAAAGGTCTCCCTTTTGATGTTCAGAACCAAGTATGTGACAGGAGATTTTACTTCTGATTGGGTTGCAACACTGCCCAGCATTAGCAGGAGACAGAACTTAGCTCTTCTGCTCTGGGCTGCTTCCACGCTTGGTAGTGATCTGGGCTTTTATGCAGTGCTTTGTGTTCAATGGCAAATAACGAGGTCAAATTTCTACTCCTTACCCCAGTGATGTACTTCAGCTCAGATACCTATGCAAGTAAGGCAACAGTGGGATGGTGGTAGCTGTGGTTTCCATTCTGGCAATTTTGTGTCATTTATACAATAAGTAACAATAACATTCCCTGTAAATGAAAATTTTTATGTTATTTTACTTTTTTGAGCATGCAGAAGAAAATACAAATGGATAAAAATCATGCGAATTATACCATGCCTATTAAAGCTCCAACTAAGGCAAGGCTTGAGTCATGACTTCAGTAATTAAGTCCTAATCATAATAGCCATAAAAAGGAGGGAAGAAACTATTTTCCCAACTGTTTTTCTCATACTTAAAAGTGGCAAGATCATTTTCACTCAAATTCTCATAAAAATATAGCCTTTGGCAGCAAGTCAAATTCTCAGCCTGAAAGGCTTTGGGATGATTGACAGAATTGACATGATTCATTCTTCGTAAAATAACATGAAACTGTACTCACAGAGCCTACAAATATATCCATCTAGAGTAGGCTAAACCCCTCTATTTTTAAGTATAATTGTTAGCTAAGCAAACAGAACAGTGAAATAAAAGATTGAGAACTGATCCTTTCACCAGCTGTAACCTGAGAACAAGCTTAACTGTGTACTTTAAACAAACATTGCATAATATAACATATATTGAAGCTCAAGCCATATTTTAGATCAGATATTTTATTTATCCATTATAGGATAAATATTGATTCTGTCCAGACTCCTGTGACATGAGGCCAAGTTAAAATGAAGTCCTTAAAGAATATGAGACCCTAATGTCCCATCCTAGAATGGACCAAAGTTGTGTTTATCTGAGTGCCCTGTGTACAGGTGTGGCCAACAGAATATCCAACATATAATACAATTCCTCAAAATAGTTTCCTAGTCTCCAACAATCTGTGACCCAAGGACGTCTTGAATCTGGAAGTACTTGTTTTTAACAACCCTATGAGAATTTCTCTTCCGTGAGGTTGTTGCCACTCTTTGAAAGCTTCTTAGCTTTCAGTACCACAGTGTCCTGCAGCAGGGTTTTGCTTGAACTGGTTAGGTACTTTTAGGATGAGTCAAGAGTTATGGCTCCTCTTGCTTCTAGCATGGCAGTTCTTCATTTATGTAACACTTGGAATGATAAAATTCCAGTCCAAATTGTTAGCTCACCATTTAAAACGCTTACGTATGGACCATTGTTTACAGAATGTAAATGTCTTAGTTTACCTTTGGGGTCAAAGTACTGCTGATACATTTACCCCATCCTTGTGTATCAGACCTGCCAGCACCTTTCCATGCCAAGCAGGAACATTTTATCGCCTAAGCAGCAATAAAATGTTGACTAGTTCATAGAATGGTTTGGGTTGGAAGGGGCCTTTAAAGATCGTCTAGTCCAACCCCCAAGTATTTCCAATTGATCCTTCTTTTTAGGGAAATACAGACGTCTGAAAAAGCACAATATACACTTTTCTTAGAGCCCATTGATCTGCTCCTTTTATCACACTGAGCCCATTGATCTGACCCTCAGTGGCGCTGCAATGAGTGTCCAGTCTATCAGCCGTGAATCTCTTTTCAGGGCCCTGTCAACATGCTGATATTCCTGCTGCATTCCTTACTGTCTTTTGGACCCTCTATACCTTGATCTGCATTCCCAGGCCAAAGCTTTGGTGTTGCCGAAGTCAACTGAAAACCTACCATCACAGGCAGTCCAATCTCTTCGCTCCAGATTATTTGGAAAAACCCCCACATTCTCCCAGGATTAGCCAACCATGTTATCATATTCACTTATTGTCAAAGTATGAAGCTTAATTGCTCTTAAGTATCTCATGTCCAATGAACATATATCAGAGGCCTTCTTAACAATGATGAAATCAGAATAAACACCTGAAGATGTAGGTTGCATGTTAGCTGTCCTTTGAGTCGTAGCTGTCCTTTGAGTCATCATTAAAAATAAATAGCTTCCTTTATATTTCCTCTGGAGTCTATTTATTTCTCAGTGAGGTCAATAAGACAATTTTAAATGATCCAGCTGCAGCTAGTTCAGGATCTTTTTCTGCAAAGGGCTAGGAAGTTAAGAAAATGCACGGACACAAATAACCCATAAATATGTAACCTGTACCTGCCTCTGCTGGCCACGATTACATGTCAACAGAGACTTTTAGAAAGCAAAAGGGAAGAGAAATGAATGGAAAAGTCTAAACCAGCTGATGTGTTGGAAAAATTGGTGATTGCTGCTGACAGACTGGAACATAAAGACCTGATCTTTACCTATGGGGGGACTGTCTACCCCACTACTCTTTGCCCTTCTGAAATACTCAAAGCTGTGGAGTCCTCTGAAGCCAGAAGAGATGATGTTATCCTAGGCAAGCTTTCCTGAATCAGGTATGTTTTTCTTGCTGATCAAATGAGGTTGCCAGTAATAATGCTGAGAATCAGAACAGGTATAACAATAGCAACAACAACAACAACAGTAATCGCTACTACTAATGTAACTATGGTGTTGCATTTGGTACCATGGAATATTTACTTCAGGTTTTATTTGAGATGAATGAGAAAGGAAAGTGACATTCCTATTTGCAAATTAAAAAAAACCCACAAACTTTGGCATAAAACTATCTAATTTCTTTTCATGTGTAATACTGTATGTTGTAGACTTTTCTCTCCCCTTCCTATAAACTGTATGAAATATTTCCATCCTACAAAAATACAAATCTTAGCATTTTTTGTCTTAGGAAACCACAGACTCCACAGGAACTCAGACTGAAAAGGGATATGTGCTTGGATATCGGGCATATGCAGAGTTATCAGAATTAAATGAATAAAGGTTTTTGAAGGACATCTGGTTTTCTAGAACACAAAATGCTATCCTTCATTTTTCTAGTTGCTTAATATAGCCTATCCCTCAGGCAAAACATCTTTCCAGTGTATGAGTGTGTGTAGGAAATCAGTGTAACAAAAATCAGTGCAAGACCTCAGGGAGAGGAGGTGATATCTATTTTATAAAAAACTCAAGTTTATTTTATCTATTTGCATTCATTCTCCCATACCTACATACTTTCGAGCAGCAAAGTGTTTGTATTTGAGTGGTGTAGCCAGGGTCACTTACGGTATGTGACACAAAGGATAAGTTGAGTTCTTATCATATATCTTGGGTTGTTCTTGATTGGTGGTGACAAACTAGTTTTTGGACAGCTCTCTTTTACCCGTAGGGTAAAAGTAGTTCAGTGTGATGCTTTGAGTCCCAAATTTTTCTTACTTCAGCCTCTATGAATGTTAGACAAGTCTACTGCATGCTGTAACCTTGTTGCCACACTCCTGTTGTCACAGTGCAGGGTCTTCCGCTGACAAGTTGTGGTGCTGTATTCTTATCAGAGCACCGGCCTCCTCGGCTTGGCATAAGGAACGCATTCCTCAGTTGCATTGCTGTGAACAGTCTCCTTCCTTATCCATACAGGTTATCCTCTTAACCCTTGTTCTGCTCTTTCTCCTGGTGCCTTCAGACATGCATCCCATTCATACTGCACTCATACCAGTCTTAACATTGCTGTTACAAGTCCTTACATGAGTGCTTTAAAGTTGGAATGATTTACACCTGCTCATATAAATACTGAGTGACAAAAGAGAAAGTTCAAGCTTATGATAATTCCACTGACCAGGAGTTACGCTGGGGTCAGTTTGAGCCAACATGAATTTTGGCAGACAAGGAAGAGGATTGGCTAGAGGACTTAATTTGAGGCAAACCCAAGACATTTCCTCATGGCTTTTACTAAAATTCCTATGCAATCCAACTAAATAATTCTTTTTACCCCATGATGTACTGGTCAATATCCTTCTTAAAACCATCTTGTTAATTAGCAGTAAGACAAAGAACTAATGAAACTTGTTTGGAACAATGATCAACATTTTAATCTCTTCCTATTTTATGGTTTGATACAAGTTCAGTAGAATGGTTCCTTCTTTTATCCTGCCAGAGCAGAAGAAGCCTCAACTACCTTTTTATAGGCTTTAGCAATATTTTAAATGCCACAGACCAGGCATATTTCTGGGTACTGTTGAACATCTCTGTAAGTGTGAATTTCTACAATTGACAATATTTTCTTTTGTTTCCTTAATGAGATGTCAGTGGTACCCCTCATGCACCATTTCATACATTACATTGCAAGACTTTTCCTAGAGTCTTCAAAGCGATTCTGCTCTTCATGCTTCCAGGTACAAACTGGTTTGCACAAATATTAACTGACTTAATAGCAACAGCTGAAAAAAAAGATAAAAATGAAACAAATAATCAGAAAGATGTGCCAGAAGAATTTCACAACCTTGAAATTGGATATCCTGAGAAATACAAGGTGGGCACCGAAGCTTATATGTCATTTCACAACTGAACATGTGACATATGAAATACATCCTTGCAGACTAAGGACTATGGGCAACTGCAGGGGTTCCCTAACCAAAATAAATCCATGTAGCCCTGTAAGAAAAAAAAGATTCAGAAGGACTGTGTGAGAGACTTTCCAAAATTCAGTCCAATTTTATTCTGTAGAGGTTATAAAGGAGACATTTCATGCAAAGATAATAAAAAAGACTACGTAACACAAGATGAAATGGTGGTGGTAGTCTCATAAGGAACTTCTGTTACACTTTCAACAAGCCAATTCAATTTGCTGCTGCCCTGCTGCTTTCTTATGCCCAACATTTACTTATTAACAGCAAATACGTATATTTGTTTGCTTTCCAAAGCCAGATTTTTTTTTCATAAGGAGGAGTAGCATCTGTTATTAAGAGCTTTTAGGTTAGGATTACTGAAAACAGACAGTATTTGGTCCCAGGAAAAAGCTTAACAATTTCTCCTCTCCCAGCTGAAATTTTTGCTGAGGGTTTTGAAACCCTTTGCATTAGCAAAGGGTTTCAAAATACTAATGTTATGTTAATTACACTTTCTGCTTTTGCTCTTCTCTGAATTTTATTGATGCGGTTGAAGAAATTACTCCCAAGAAGACTTACATGTACCTATATGGCTCCTCAAAATTTACCCGAGTCCATTTTCAAGAACAAAGCTAAAGTGAGTGCTTTTTAAATGATTTATAGACGTACTGACTTCAGTGGATTTTCAAACAAATTTAGATTTTTTTACTAGTCTTCTACTGGGACTATTTGCTTGTGGTGTTGCAAGAGGCTGGACTCTGAGTGCAAGTCATCTTGCAAATACTAGCATTTTACCCAAATGTGACCCTTCTTGATCATTTTATTGTTTTATCTGGTCTCTTTTAATAAAATCACTGTTAACCATAAATATCTGAAAAACTTCATGCCAAGCAAAATACACTTAGATTCAATATAATTGATTTACATGTGCTCAATAAATACATTTTAAAAACTTTTCTCAAGGTGAAGAACAGTGAATTAATTTGAATTCTGCTTATAATGTGAAATCAGTACTTCAAGATTAATCTACATGGTCCAAGAAATCTTTGCTGTGGTAGTTAAATGAACATTGCTATTTTCCCATTACAGTCCTTTCCTAATACCTGTATATGTATTTTAATTTATATCTTTCAGATACTGCCAGTGCTCCAAAATCCAAAAGATTTAGTGATATTTTATTATCATTTTTCCCTAGTCTTTTTTTTGCTTTTCCATCTTATGAATCCTGGGATAAGTTCAAAGTCTTCACAGCTGGAAGAGGTATTGTATTCTTAATGGATGCATTCACTCGTGGCTACTGGTGTTTTACTCTCACTGTCTTAACCACCAATGTAGAACAGTCTCTAACACAAACACTGTCTTGCCTTCAAAATGGCATTCTCATAAATTGCTCTCCAATTGCCTCAGCTGACTGGGAACGATTGCTAGAGAATTGTTGCACACAGATGTGCATAAGCAAATGCCTACTGCAATGCTCTCACTGTCCAGTAAGGAGAAATGGTTTTTTTTTGATGTTATTCTCAGTTTGTCTGGGCTACCCTGACTTCTGAGGACCTCCTGCATTTCATCCAGCTCAACTGAGCAGTGAAGAGATTCAGTAAGGGTGCCTTCACTACTCATTGTGGCTTTTGATTATAAAGGGTATTTGTCCATTATTTTCAAACATGAAAGTAACACTAGCATTTAATAGCAACATGGTAAAGGATAAGAAAGCAATGATAATAGCAGTGATAATAAAATCTTAGTAAACCACAGGTATTTGCATGTCTAACTCTATTTTATGACTGAAGTGTGATAGTTATTTCCAAAACAACGTATCCAGTGGATCAAGTGAACATAGTTATTTCTTAGAACAATGACCTGAGCTAATCATCTTTGCTGCGTTTCCTGGGCAGTCAAGTGACATTAATTTCTAAAGCCTTTTGTTGTAGAAGCAGCAGATGATTTTACCTGGAAAGGAGCTCTGTCTGTAGTTTCAATGTATTCAAGATTGGAAAGCATGCACTCAGTCTTCAATAATATTTCATCATATAGTTATTACCTTATCATGTGCTTTGCTCTTACCTGGTGCTGTGGGGGTCCTATTTCAACTGTCTGAATGGAACATACATGCCTTCATCACTATTTCTGTAAAGGGACTCTGGTCATCATAACAGGACTTCAGCTATACAGAGCCCAATTTGAGTAATTAGTTGAATTAATCCTGTGTGCATTGCTGTCTTTACCTTGTCATGAATGTGTTGTGAAAAAAGATACCCTGAGAGCTGGATGGCTAGGGGGAGGAAGTGCTGTGTTTCCTTGAATATTATCCAGTGCATTACTCTGTTCCTAACAGAATATGTATTTAGGAGTGAAAAAAATTGTTGAATATTTCTGAGTTCTCTTTGCATGAAGTAGACATTCATGCTGCTGTATAGAGGAGTAGCTTCCAATCTGTGAAGAAGACCTCTAAGGACACTCACGGGACATTTGGTGTTGTTCTCTTCTGTAAAGGTGAATTTTCAGCCATTCTGAAGACACTGTTCTCAGCCTTCCTATTGTTAGGTGTGCTATTCCCAGCTTCATTAGCAGAATTTGCCTTCCGTAAATATTAGCTGAATATTCACTGTGTACAATGGTGAAAAATTCAATAGATTTCCTAGCTTTAAGGGTTATTTCACAACTGTCTTACAAATGGCTTGGTACACAGCTTTTTGGACACCTTTCCTCTTTTAAAACTGTGTGCATCTGACTCACCAAAGACTCGCCTGAGATGGGGAGAGCCAGGGAGTTGGTGAAGTGGCAATGAGTTCTTTCCTCCTCTGTGGCTAAAAGGATATTAGATATTAGATGAGAGCATGACAGACCTTGTACAGCCATTAAGACCATTAAGCCCTTCTTCCGAAGAGACATTTGCTTTTTTTTTTTTTCCTTTGAAAAAGCTATGGGAGCTTTTTGAGGAGCCATTGGCTTTCTGGAAAGAAAAGATTTATTTCTGAGTGTCTGTAAGCCTTTTCCTCCAGACCATAAGTGCTATGTTATACTGAAGTAACTCTAGATTTACAGCCTCCATGGCAAGAATAACTAAGCAGACGGTGAATATAGTTGAAATGCAATTGCTATCCAGCTGGTGTATTAAGGTGAACAAAAAATGAGGTTAACTTTATTTCACCCATGTAACAACCCAGGAGTTAGTCTGTGGCTATTCACTCATCCCTGCCCCAAGACTGGGGCCATCTGTTGGATAAGTGAAGCAGAAAGCTGGCCACAGATTGACCTCACCCAGTGGATCTCTGCAGACTAGCAGGTTTGGAAAGGAATGAAATCCAATCATAATTTTAAAAAGCAAGGAAAAACACTTCACTTATATAGAGGGATATAAATAATGCTTCCTGAGAAAATAAATACACTGAATACTAAAACCTGTGCATTACATCTTACAGTGTCAATAAGTTTCTTTGTAGGTGGTGGTAGCAACTGGAGGAATTGTTTTGAGGGAAAGCATCATTTGGAAATGGGGAAAAAGTACAAGAAACGCTTAGCAGCAACCACTCCAGGTTAAAATATGATGTCTAGTGCAAAGCCTGAGAGATAAAACTGAGCTATTAAAGCAATCATTTCCTGAACTCTGATCAGAAATGCAGTTGCATGATACACAGGACAAAAGTCAATGTTGCAGATAAGTGTTGTAATATTCAGACTACAGCTGCCTTTGTAGTGGTTGCATCAGATGTTAATGCTAAATGTAAGACCTTTGGCATACTGAGAAGTTGTTCATTTACTGAACAGTATTATAATTAATCACATACAGAGGAATCTAACAGCCCTGCTTCACAATATGCCTTCTTAAAGGAATAATTTCCCCTTTTATTAATGGATTCTCTCAGTCTTTCTAGAGTGCTTAACTGTATTTGATACCTAGAAACCTTTCTGAAAGACTTTCAGTTCAGGTCCCTTCTTGGCAAAAAGTTTTCTGCCATAGTTAAGCTCTGATCCAATTATGATTCAAATAAATGGAAATTTTTCATTGACTTAATTGGAAATTGAATTAAATCTGCATTAAACACTGCTAAGAAAGAATCTCTTAACACATCAGTAGCTCAATCTGTTTATAGTTATCTTTTTATAGGCAGAATGTCAGCCTCTCTCTCCATAGCTTTGGATAATTTTGATGCATATCTACTAGCAAAGTTTGCTCTGTAAATTCTCTGCCAGGCCTTGTGCTTTTTTGCAATTCTGCATCAGCAGAAATCTGAATCTTATTAACACATAACATGCCAGCTTGAGCCTCCTTATTTCTTTTTTTAGCCTAATAAAAATGGTTGTCATAAACCAAACAGATCATGTTTGTGTGTCGTTCCTAGACACCGCTTTTGTTGTTGGTTTCGTCACAATACAATAAAGCTACAGTTTACAGCTGCCTTTGACTTTGTTTCACTGCTTTCTAACACATCCCAGGCCTGCTTTGCTGTGAGGTTTGTTCCTGGTCAGAGAAGCAAGAGGTGGACCCTTAACCATAATTTTGGTGGTTAGGTTAAAACCTAACGAGTGAAACAATAGTTTCCCACAGTATGATCTGGTCTGTGTATAATAAGGCCTTCACTAAAGAGTTGTGCTATTCAATCTGAACTTCTTTGTGTGATTTAGTAATCATTCTTATTCTAGGTATCCTTCAAGTAAAATCCATTTATAATCTTAAACTTTAAGGATGTCATTGATTCATTGAGAAATAGGGTGATCCAGCAAAACTAGTCTCAATGGCCTCTGGTCGGTGGCCTCACTCGTTTCTGTAGGGATTCAGGGATCCCAGTTACCAAACAGCTTCTGCTGCTGTCACAAGACAGAGACTAAGTGTGGGAACAGCACTGGAATTAATCAGGAGTGAAAAACAATTTACTAACTTGGCACTCTGCTCTAGCAGGAGCCTTTTTGTTGTCTTGTCGCACTGACTTTTACATCTCGGCAATTCTGATAAAGTTTGC
Organism: Nyctibius grandis; assembly: GCF_013368605.1. Classification (NCBI taxonomy): domain Eukaryota; kingdom Metazoa; phylum Chordata; class Aves; order Nyctibiiformes; family Nyctibiidae; genus Nyctibius; species Nyctibius grandis. Next base: position 49,134,855 of record NC_090658.1, on the reverse strand, counting down.
AGTTACAGCTGTTATAAAGTTGCTATTGAAAATGGGAAACAGAGGTTTCAAGCCATATAGTGAGATAGATTTGAAACTAGACCAGTCCCAGGTGTCTACCCTATCTCACCATCATGAAGAACTCCTCCATCTCTGGCTGGAGGTAGTGGGGGAGACAAAGTAAGGCCTGGAGGACTGAGCTTCATAAGCAGTTTCTGAATGGTATTCCTGGCACATCAAGGAAAATACCATCAGTTTAAGAATACTTTACATCAGGTTGGTAAAAGCTGCAGGTGTTTAGGAGTTTTGTCATTAACTATCTGTTTTCACTCTTCAAAGGCAGCAGCTGTGGGGTTACTATCATGTAGAACAGCCATAACTATTGACAGAAAAAGAATTAAATAAGATAAATTACTTACCTAAAAATAAAAAGACACCGAAGTTTCGCCTTTTCTGAGCCACATGTGGAAATATATTTAATGGACAGATTAGTAAGTCTAGTGAGCTGTGCTACTGCTGACTATTTTTATCTTGATTTGGATGAAAAATCACTTCATCTTTACATAATGAAGCAAATTTCAATATAGGGAATGGACTTGACCTAGAGAATGTGTAAAGAAAGATGAAATCTGAGGAATTGTGTTAGGATCAAAAAAGAGGAGTGGTGAAGATGAGGGAGCCTTGAGACTGAGAAAGAAGTAGGGTGAAATAGAAAGAGGGAGAAGCTTTCATGTTTTTGTATCTTGTGTTTTTCCTGAGATCAAAGGGGACTGCGTATTTTGATTAACTCTAAGCTCTAAAAGTTGCTCAGATTGGAGATTTGAAGAGACAATTGTCCAGTATCAGGTACGTCAAGTGAAATATGAGTTCACCTTTCCCCTCTAGGAATGAACCTGGAGATATTGAATGGAATCTAATTAGGGAAGATGAGAGCTAAGCAGTCCTGCTGGAGCTCAAAAAAATTAGTTGGCAAAATGAATCAAACCTGCTGACCATATGAAAAAAGGAAGAGAAAATCATGAGGGGATAAAAAAGTTTTTTTATTTTTTTCTTTTAATGGATCAGGAGGGTAAGAAAATGGTAGAACATGGAAAAAGAAGCATGGGGAGAAACTTTATGGTGAGCACTTGACATTTGGCCTGTGTTGAAAGCTCTTCAGCAGAGTCCCTCAGTAGAAAGTAGCAGAGCACTCCCAGGAGGCAGGCCAAGAGCTGAGCAGCCATATAAATGGACTCACTGCTTGGCTCTAGGGTTTGCCCCCTGGTTATGGCTGATGTACATTGCCTGGGCACTGCAGGGGAATGTCAGCTTATCTGGCACATATATCTGCAGAAATAGTTTCTTATTCATGAGCACTGGGTTTGCTTGGGAAGAAAATGCAATGCAGGAATTTTGTCATTTGTAAATGATGAGATGCTGCATGAAGCAGGGGAGGAAAGACAGGCAGTTATGAGATATCTCTGTTCAGACTGGGAACGTCTGATTATATGGCTACCAGAAGACATACTGGGAAGCCCAATACTGAGACAGTGGCTTTGTTAGCCTGTGTCTTGCCAGGCTTGAATTGCCTGTTTGGCATCACCTTGGTCCCTGAGGGAGTGGTTAGGTGTCTCTGCACTGGGTTCTCCATGTACATCTTCTAGGAAAAGTTGTTTGCTGAGGGTCAGTGCAGCACAAATGCTGGAGCCAGCCTGGGTCCTGCACTGCACCCAGAGCACTTGGAAATGCAGCACAGACATGCAGAGAAGCTCTGCATGGAGCCATCTCATGTTTCTCAGGGTTTGTTAGAGGTGATGCTGCCAAGAAGAGCTATGCTGCTGAGTTTATCCTGGAAGCAGCAGAAAAGAACTTCTCACACAGTGGTGTCTGAGCTTTTAACTCTTGTTCTTGCACTAGCTACCATTAACCTTCAGTCTGGCTAAACTGCCCATAGATAGTTGTGAACTGCGTATTTCTAGGGAAGAGATGCTCAAATTTTCGTTTCCCTCTCTGTTCCCTTACATCAACTCATTTCACCTGTACTCTCATCTCCATACCCTATGCGGGTAGGAGGGTATGGATACAAAGCCCTATGTCTTCCTCCAGTGTACCAACTTTGCTTCCAGCAGTACACGCTGCAGCCCTCATCTTCCTCCGCAACACACCATGTGGAGCTCAGTCAGCTTGCTTAGTCCTTCAGAGGGCAGCAGGATGTGAAAGAAAGTGGTAGATCATGGGCCAAGAGTAAATATTATTGGTGGTGCCCACATTGGCCTGGTAGCCAGCTAGTCAGCATCTGAATTAGCCCACAGGCCATTAACTGGCAGTTCTTCTTTAAACTTTCTAAAGGATTAATTTATAGGGTCTCAACCCTGGGACTCAAGAAAAACCATGGAGAAACATGTTTCAAAAAAAAATCAGAGAAAACCACTGTAGTTCTTTTGGCACGACTCTCCAGTCCTAATACTACAATATTTGAGTTAAACTAAATGACTTTGATAAGATAAGTGAAAAAAACAGTTGAAATGTGATCTTCAAACAAGGAATTGAATTATCTTGTCTCTGTGAAAATACACAATTTTGACTTTATGCTCAAGACCTGAGCTACACACTTCCAGCTCCTATAGGAATATAACCACTGATGTCTCATATGCTCTACTGAGCAAGTTGTGTTTGCTTTGATAATCCTGATTTGTGCATTCAAATTCACATACTGGAAATTAAAATTGCAATTATTCTTTTGCAAAGAATGTGACAGGACTAATTTTTTTAATGCATCTGGATAACCTGTTTCAAGATAGCTCTTTAATCAGCTTTATTTAGCATACTTTACATTTGCATTTTATATTTGGCCTCATTTGTATTGCCATATTACACTTTGTATGACGTAATTACTTCTGTACTAAAGGCTCCAGAGCTTTGACTATTACAGGGGCATAGACCATAATGGGATTAATGACAGGTTTGCAGGAAATAGGACATTTAGTTCATTAGCAAGAATCAGAATGTCCTCCATAACATCAGTGAGTGTTTTGTGACATTCTTCTTTGCTCCCTCCTTCCTGTTTCTTCCCTTTCCTCTTTTAATGTCATGTTGTATAGATACACAATGAGGCAACAGGTGACTTCTTGAGGTTACTGGCCTGACTGCTCCATCTGCACATTTATTTGGCAACAAAGTTCCAGTCAGAGACTTCCAACTTCTAAAATTAATTTCACCAATACAGTTGAGAAAGATCAGATAAAACATGCAGGGAAATAAATCTCTCTTGGTGATAGTTTGAGGAGTCTGTTAACGTACAGCTGACATCTTCAGATTAGTATGAGAAGATGATTTCTCTAGTATTGTGTGTCATGAAATTCTCTGTATTTACTGGCATGTTCTTTCTTATTACCTAGTGAAGTATTAACACAAGGGAGAGGGCAGTTAACCTTTGCATCTGTACTTTGGCAACTAGCCAATACATTAATAGAGATGATGAAAGCTGTGGAAAATTGCTCATTTCCTACCTTGTTCCAGAGAGGGGTTTAAGAGAGTGGAAACTCTCCAGAGAAAGCAAAGCTGAGGCTGAAAAAAAGCTGTGAGAGGAAAGTTTAGAAGACACGTGGGAAATTTTGGGTAACAGAAAGACAGAGCTAGGTATACTGCTGTAGACAAGAGACAGTGTTCTAATCTGATGTGACCAGCTTTGTCCTGGTCAGGGAAGGTGACCGTCACAAAGAAGACTCTACAATTCAGGAGGAAAACAAAAGATGAAGGAAGATCCTAGAAAATTTTACAACAGATTAGACTCCATCTCAAACAATTTTTTAGAGTACTCAAGAAAATGAGCCTGGATCGTGTACTGAGGATTAATTATTTTTCATCTCTGTTTCAGTATTTCCTGTATTTTTAAGTAAATAACCATAGTGTCATGCAGGTTGGTAAATAATGTGTTTTGTGGCAGTTGTCTCACACCTGTCTGTACTCCTGACATAATAAGTCCTGTGCAATCATGAAAGGCTCTTCCCCTTCATTCCTTAATGTGCCTATACCCCCGGGCAGCAGCCTCTGCCAGTCTTCAAAAGGTGCTCCAGCACTGATCATCTTGATGGTTCTTCACACCAGGACACTGGGGCTGAAACTCACCTGGGCCAACTCTAGAAGGGGCCAGGACAGGGTGTTCCTTGTTTGAGTCCTTAACTTGGGTTCCTGCCTGCCTTTGTCTCTCTGTGCTACTCAGGGCTTGTGTAGACAGGCATTTGATGAGCTGATGGCTACTGTGGTAGGCCTGAGAGTATCTGAGCAGGGGCTCCCCCTCCATTGTTTCTCTGTGCTCCTTTGTGGGTGTGCAGACAAGCTTTTATCACATAACCTAAGACATCCTACCATCCTGGTCTCTGTTTGGAGGCTTTGACTCTCCTCTGATCAGGCACATGCTAAATTATTCAAAGCGAAAAATCATAGAATCATAGAATTGTTAAGGTTGGGAAAGTCCTAAAAGATCATCAAGTCCAACCACCAAAATGCCACATATGGCATTTCCATCACAGACCAAATTCTACTTTAAGCCCTACTTTTCATGGACTCATTCATAGGATCCCAGGGAATGTCCCTCCCCCTGAGTTCTTTTTTTTTTTTTTTTTTTCAGATGGATGATCAAGGGGACTTTAGGGTACCTCATGAATGGATCAATCTTAATGGATCCATCTTAAATCTTATAAAGTAATTTTAGAGGACTAATTTATGGAAGCCTTATCCAGAGTTTTACTGAGATTAATGCAGATCGTAGGAACAGTTATAGAAACCCACCTCTTCTAATTTACCACCTGAGAGCACAAGTTTTGAGGGTATTGCTTTGTTGTTTCATTTAACAGGGAATGGATCTGCATAAGCAGATCAGTCCACTAGGCAACTGTCAGCTGGCAATGTCCTGTAGCTATCACAGAAAAGGTCACCAGCCTCTTTCTGCAAAGCTCCACAATCAGGAAAGACCAGGTCTGATAAGTATGGGAAGTCAGAAACCTTTAGAGGCACTGTGGTGGCTTGAACAACAAATACCATTTATCTGGAGATTACCAAATCTTTTAATCTGTTTTTAATCTCCATGTTTTTAAAGCTGCTTTTTAGAAACTTTAAGTCAACTGATGTTTTCCATCAGTCTCCAGGTTCAGTATTTGGCAGGATCAGAGGGTCTTCTTGTGTAACACTACGGTGCAAGGTACGCTCCTCCCACCTCCCAGCTCAGGTGTCCTGGCAGATGGTTGTATCAAAGGCTCACATTACTAAATCTTGATCCTGCTTTTTTTTTTTTTTTTTTTTGCCAAGAAATTTAACTCCCCTCAAAATCCCTTCTCATGACTTATGTCTTCTAATTGTTTTTTCTCCACTAATGCTGGGCTTTTTTTTTGGTTCCTAAGGATAAAACATGCCTCTAAGGAATAATTGGCCTGACTGCCCTCTCTGGCAAAAATACACTGGAAATACACTGGATTTTCTCTGTTGAAGTTTCTTTGGACTGTTGGGGGGATGAGTGAAGTGTAGGAGTGAAATGAGCTGTCTGTCTATCACGGAAATCCTATTCCATCACTATGCTATTGCATGAGATACATTAATAATTTACATACCATTTTCCCTCTTTTTCCTTCCTTAAGGAATGTGTACTGTCCCAACTCTTTTTTTCTCCAGCAGGTAAAAATACCAATTAAACACATTTTTGTAGCTTCAGTCCATGACAGTCTAATGCCAAGGGAAGGTAAAGGAAAAAAGTTAAGGCAAACTGCTTTTTTGTTTTCCTAGAGTGAGTGGTTATACTTCAAGAATCAGAAAAGCTGCTATTTCATGGTACAGCAGTTTTTAGCTAACATCAGTGAAGTGATGCAGGTGGTGCCAACTGGCTGCACTTTGGCAGAGATCTCATTCAACAAATGGATCGAGGAAGAGTCATATGATGTCCACTTGGTTTAGATGATGCCTGTGCATAGGTAGTCTTTCTATACTGACATAGTTTTACAAAAAAGAGAACATGAAGGGAAAAGCAAAAGATTTCCATGGAGTGAATAAAACTGATGTCAAAATGTAGGGCTAGGTCATCCCATGAGCACTGCAGCATCGTCAGCAAGCAGGCATGAATCCCTCAGGGTGAGCAGATGGCAAAAGCATACAGGAATGCAGTTGCTGGTCCTCCTGCTCCAAGTGCCCAACAGGCAGCATTCAAAAGATGCAGATAAGAAAAAATGCTATTTAGATGCTTGGCATGAATTTTTTGGGGGAACTGTTTTCTTGTTGCTTGTGACCCATCCTCTTGCCAGAGACTTGAGTGTTAAACCTGGGCCTAACTTCAGTTTTTCTACTGAGGTCAGTGAACTCAGAAGTTCATCACCTGATATGCATTACAAATGCTAATCATTGTATCACAGAATCACAGAATCACAGAATGTTAGGGATTGGAAGGGACCTTGAAAGATCATCTAGTCCAATCCCCCTGCCGGGGCAGAATTGCCTAGACCATATCACACAGGAACACGTCCAGGCGGGTTTTGAATATCTCCAGAGAAGAAGACTCCACAACCTCTCTGGGCAGCCTGTTCCAGTGTTCGGTCACCCTCACCGTAAAGAAGTTTTTCCTCATATTTAAGTGGAACCTCCTGTGTTCCAGCTTGCACCCATTGCCCCTTGTCCTGTCAAGGGATGTCACTGAGAAGAGCCTGGCTCCATCCTCATGACACTTGCCCTTTACATATTTATAAACATTAATGAGGTCACCCCTCAGTCTCCTCTTCTCCAAGCTAAAGAGACCCAGCTCCCTCAGCCTCTCCTCATAAGGGAGATGTTCCACTCCCTTAATCATCTTCGTGGCTCTGCGCTGGACTCTCTCTAGCAGAGAGCTGAGGTTATATTATTACCAACTCAGTAATGACTGATCAGTTGTTAAACAGTGATTGAGCTTATTAAGGAAAGAACATGTATAAATGAGTAATTTCTATGTAACCACCAGAGAGCCAGGATTCTGTACTGCAGTCCAAACAATGGCCAAAGCATGTGTGTGTCCACGTGCCTCCCCTGGGCACCAGCTGGAGGGAGCAGTCGGCTGCCCTCACGGGATGGTCCACAGCTCACTTGCTAGTGCACTGAACATTTTCTCTCCCAATCCACACGTTTGATTCCATTTAGGTAAGAATGATGAGTGATATAGCAAAAAAAAAAAAAAAAAATCCCAGCAGAGCAAGTACTGGAAATACCAGAACTGCCATGAGGAACGTGATCGTGCTGTTTAAACTCCAGCCTGCAATTCACATCACTGTACTTTGATATATTTTGTTTATAAACTCTGTGTTGTGATTACAGATTTTTTGGAATGAAATTTTGAAGTTAGTTAAGCCCTTTAACCTAGAATGCAATTGCATTTTCTTGTTTTTCTTGTTTGCTTATGTTCAACTTCTGTTGATTTCAAAAGGTTCAAATGACTTAAGGTCTTTGACTGGAGTTGCGCACTTCATTACAGTTTCAGAAAGAGTCATGCATTATTGCTCACAGGGGTCAACAAAAAGACCCAGCCCCGTATTAAAAGGTAACACGTGGCTCTCTTTTTCTGCATAGCATTTCACAACGTGACGGAGCCTGTGTGTGAGAGAGAGAGAAGAATGGAGAAGTCCAGGAAAAAATTTACTGATGTCATAGATAAGGCAATGGTTGCTGCTAACACAATGGATCGTGACGAACTGCTTTTTTCTTACAACGGGATTCTCTACCCTGTTACACTTTGCAGTCCTGAAGAATTCAGAGCCATGGAGTCCCTTGAAGCCAGAAGTGATGATATTATTTTGGCAGGATACCCTAAATCTGGTGAATATCATTTGCTTTCTTCATAAATAAAGTTATGTAATGGCAAATAAGTAGGTTTGTACTGGGTATATATAATATATATGATATATAGAATATTATATATTGTACTGAATAATAGTATTTGGAATTTTCACAGAATTCTGTAGAACTGATTTTGTTCTCAAAAAGCACAACAAAGTTAATAATTAAGATTTTATAAAGGGATTTTTTCAAATGACTGAGAAAAAGACATGGGATTTTCTTTTCTATAGCATGTAAAGGGTTTTTTTATCATTACTTTTTATAGTTATGAAGTTAAATGCACAAATTAGAGAGAAATAAAATACAGTTCTCACACCACAGATAACTAGATCTCTTGATATTGCAGGATCTGCTCTCACATTTATATTTGAACATTAATAGCTTTATATTTTTATACAGAATGGAGCTTTTCGTAACTTCACATGGCATGCTGCATATTCTTTAGTTTATTTCACATAGATGTCAAGAATATCTGAAATCCATAACTATAAAAAAATTATTTTTGTAACACTTGAAGTGATCACACTGATCTTTTGACTATTGGGAAATCAAGACGAGATTTTTGCTAAGGTTGCGAGTTTACCCTACATCTTTATTCCTTCTGCCTGAAAGCACCCTGTACTGGCCTATATCAGAGCTACAAGTTTGGATTAGTGGTGTCTCATATCCATTTTAATGTAGCTGTTTCTCTCCTCCAGCAATTGGATTCACAGTCTTACAGTAAATAGTAACAGTTGACAGGATTGTAAAGTTTTTGCTTTTTTATCATGTTTTCTTTTTGAAGAAATGTTATGCACAGAATGCAGTTATTAAGACTGTAGTGAAACAGATGTAGGAGCCCAGTGTCCAGAAATCAGGAAATGTTAAATGAAAGACGGGAGCTCTCTACAGGCTCTTTTTTATGTTTTGGATAAAAATATAATAAATGTGTATAGGAAATGTCACTTCAGAGAATTTTTGCCTATTGGTAAAGAAAATGAGCACATACAGCACAATTTTCAGATCTGGTTCTACTCCCATGTTGAAGTTCTGTGACCCATGTTTCCTCCCAAGATGATCCTGTGCATCATGTCAGAAAGCGTATATGATATACTAGGTTTTGAGGTAGAGGTTTACCACCCCAATCACCTTTATATTTGTCACAATAAAAATTTATTACATTAATGCATGTTTTCCTGTTTGAATCTTAGTGGTTCTTCTCCTTTATTAGTTAATTTACAATATACAAGTTAATTTACAATATACAAGTTATTTTATGATGTACTGAGCCATTCAAGTTGGAGAAATGTATCCTTGTAAAGAACAAAGGTAGGACCCTGAGAGGCAATTGTCCAGATAGTCAGCTGTGATTGCATTGCATGAAAGGAGACCAGTCAACTCACCTGGTAGTACTACCTAGCTCTTGGCTTTCCTGGCAAAACCATTTCTGTTTATTCTAAGGATTTTACAAACAATTCTGTTTTTTTCCCCTTTCAGGCACAAACTGGGTAGGTCAAATCTTAAGTGATCTGGTAGCCATATTTGAAAAGAAAAGACAGAATAAGGAAAGCAGCATGAATGATGAAGAATTAGAAGAATTTCCATACCTCGAAATTGGAGATACTGGGAAATATGAGGTAGGCACATAATATGTATGAAAGTTGTCAAAATTTTGCGCTTCTAATACTGAATATATGGTGTGTGAAATATTCCACTGTTTGATAAGAACTCTCCTACTTCTCTCTATGTGGCAAATGGTCAGGATAAATCTCATCTGCATCACCAAATGCTGGGGGATAAATGGACACTTCAGAGGACTTGAGAGGAGCCCATACTCATCAGATATGCAAGAACTGCAGAAATTCAGTGTACCATGTTTTGTATTTAAGAAGAGTCTCATGAAATGTCAAATACTGAGATACTGGCTTTTGTCTCTTTTGCTAGCTCTTCCTTCTCACACCTTCTCTCTCTCCTTGAGATCCTTCAGCTTTCACATATCCTTCGTTAGAGTCTGCATCTTACGTTTAGATTTGATCCCTTGTCTAACAGAACACGTTAAATTCATTATCACTGAAGAGAATTAGCAATGGATAATCTTTTTCCAATCGCTCATTCTCAGGGGCTTTTGAAGATTAGAGCTACTCAGAGCAGTCTACTAAGATCCCAGGATGACACTCACAAAAAATAAGTACTTCTATCAGACAGTAACTGTTGATAAGTTTAGCAAGGCAATATTTCATCACAGGCTGATGAAAAGAATACTTGTACTAACTGAATTGTTCACTTTCCTCCTTCCGATTCTTAAAGCGAATGAACAAATTACCTTCTCGAAGAGTTATATTTACTCATCTCCTTCCTGAAAATCTTCCCAGGTCTATCTTCAAAAATAAATCCAAGGTGAGTGCTGATTTTAATGTCTTGAAAGCAAACACTCCAACAGATTTTTTTTTAAAAGCCAATTTAGTACTCTTCTGCCAATTTTCAGAATCTTAAGTGTTTGGCCTGGCCATTTCTACATGCCTGTTTAAGTACTGCCATTCTTCTCATTTAATCTCAGTTCATCCTTATTGACACCTTTGTGTCAGTCTCCACAAGTGAGATGGGAGGCTGGAACAAATTCTCCAGCAGTAAAATGTATTTTGACACAATTTCCTATGGGAGTCATTTTATGGTGTCACAAGTGAGGGCTTCAGCGTGTCATGTTTCAGAGGGAATTTGTATTTTTGTGATTTTTTCCCCACTACCTAAAAGATGAATGATGCTTGTATTGAGCAAAACATACTTGGATTTTGCATAATTAATTTGATTAATGTGTAAATGATATTCTAGTAATTAGAGGCATTCATCTTCACAAGATACTGAAGCAAAGTGAAATATTTCACCTTCTGAATTTAGAATGAAATTGCTACTTCTGCAAGTAGTGTACAAGATATTAGAAATTCCCCAAGGTTCAATTATAAAGTAGATTACTGTTTTCTTCATAATATAGTCTGTTATGTCTTTCTCTACAAATAAAACATTTTAATTTTTTCTAGATATTGTTGCTGATTCGCAATCCAAAAGATGTAGCTACATCTTTTTACCATTTTTCCAATGCCGTATCTTTTCTTCCCTCCTATGAGACCTGGGATGATTTCTTCATAGCTTTCATGACGAAGAAAAGTACAGTATATTCTTCTGTCTGTGTCAATTATTCAATGCTTTAATTTTGTCTAAAAACCTTGCACTTTGTAAATCAGCGTCACTAGGATTTTTCAGTTTACAGTACAAAAGCAGAGACTTAAGACAGAAAGTTAGAAATTTGACTAAAGTTTACAGTACTTGTCTTACTGCCTGAGGATAAATCCTTATCAAAACTGCACTTCCGCAAACTGCTTTCACTTGCACAAACTGTTTTTTCTCTGGAAGAAGCAGTTCCTTTTTATCTGTATCTTGGATCCTTTTCACCCCTCCTCTCTGATGTCCATCGCCTTGTGCCCACGCAGATGTCTGAACACCTACATGCCAAATTGGACCAGAGGAATGATTTGGACTATGTCTAGTGCATTAAAAAAGAAAGAAAATAATCCCACTAGTTTAAAATTGCATAAATTCTTCAGTTTGGCATATCACATGGCCAACAGAAGGGAGGATTAAACAAGATTTTAAACTGGATTGAGGGAGTCTGCAAGATGGTTTGAGTACTGATAGCTCTGTGGTGGACTCACATCTGTCTTGAAACACTAATAAGTTTTACTGTACCATCTTACAAATTGAATCATATGCCTGAGATATTTTCACGTGTCAGAAAAGCCTGGAGCAAAACCCCATAATTCCCACAGAAGGGTGTAAACGCTGGCATAGTTGTGATTAATAATGCCCATGGCTGAGGGATCAACTCAAGGAGTAAAAATTGGTTTATTTCATAAGGAGCTTGTCTAATCTTCATTTATGCTTCATCTTAGGATTCTTTTGTTTTATTTAGTGGCCTGGGGATGCTACTTTGAATACCTTTCCAAATGGAACAAATATGCTGATGAAAATGTTATGACAATAACTTATGAAGAGCTAAAAGAGGTGAGATTACCAATAGTGAAAAATATTTTATACTTCAAAGAGCGTTTGTTCCTAAAACAATTAACCGTTTTATTCATGTAGTGTTTTCAAACTGCGTGATACTGTATGAGATAGATTATTGTTTTAAGGGAAGGAAAGGTGAAATTCAAACTTAAAAGCTTTTTAAAAATTTTGCTTGTGAAAATGATTTGGTTTTAGCTCTGATATAAGCCCAAATCACTGTACATAAAATCCTCAGTAATTTTTTGGGGGGAGCTTTTATATATCCAACAGTACAGATTTTGCTCAACTGTAAATCACATACAATCTTTTGTGATCTATAGGAAGACAGCTCATAGCTTCTCTGACATAATTATGGAGAAGAGAAGCACTATGTACCACTCCAGTCCTACTGAACTCTATGAATAGTCTATATATGTAGCTATCAGAGAGATGTAGGGAAGTGCAAACACCTCGGAAAGCAGTGTAATTTGCTCAAATGTCATGTGGTACGTTACATTCCTCTTTACAGAATCCACTTCTGGGTGTGAAAAACATAGCTGCTTTCTTTGGGATTTCCCTGACTGAGGAAGAGCTTCAGAGTGTAGTAGAGAGGAGCAGCTTCCAGTCAATGAAGAAAAACTCGATGAAGACCCATGGGGCATTTGGCAATACTTTGTTTCGCAAAGGTAGGAAGCTCCAAGAGGTCCAGAGGATGTCACATTCTCAAGAACCTGGGCAACCCATCCTTTGCTTCTTTTTTGCATACATATTAGCATTACAGGTTAGTATCAAGCAGGTTATCACTGTTACGCTTCAGAAGACTAGTCAAGTCACCACAAGACAAGTCACCACAAGACAAGTCACCACCAGGACTGGTGAGGAAGACACCCAGCAAGGCTCTGGCAGCAGGCTGCAGCCAGCACAGGAGAAGCAACCACACAGAGCAAATTTGAGAGGCCCACAGATGACTGGCATGAAGGAGGAATTGTTATGTGTCTGAACTCCTCTCCATCTCTGCACCAAGACCACTGATTCTTCAGCCATTAGAGGCTTATCTGAGCAGGCAAAACTGGGCCAAATTCAGCCTTAATGGCATGATTGCACTTTTTAGGAGAGTGTAGGATCTCCTGAAAGGGCCACTGCCAACCTCTTGTTCACACCCACAGGTTAGAAGCCAAGCATGCAAGAATCAGGTACATAGAGAAGGGGAAACAAAAGGGAACTACTTTTGCAGTGTAGTGTAGGGGACACAGACATCAGAGGGCCAACCTGGCTATCAGAATCTATTTCTGCATTTTACATTTAAAAAGTCACTGAATAAAAACTCAAGCTGCCAAGCGAGCAGAAACGCAGTTCTGCCTCCTACCAGATGGTTCTTAATTAAGCCTTTGTGATCTTCTACCTTGTCAGTCAGAACTGACTGGAGTAAAGAGCTGCAGGGAAACAGGACGTAAGGCTGCTTTTTTGGACAGTCACCTGAAGAGGAATATGTTCTTTTGCATTACAGCAGTTTCACAGATCTGTAGCTCCACTGACTTCACAAAATTATATTGGTGCAAAAATGAGTGAAGTTTTATCTTGAAAAACAGATCAACTCCATTTAGCGTACAATGGAACAAGAATGACAGATCTATAGAATAAAATATAATTAAATTTCTTGTTTTTCAAGAGTTTCTTTTCTTCTTTGAAGGCGGTGTACGTGACTGGAAGAATCTTTTCAGAGAAGATCAGAATGAGAAAATGGACAAAGCATTTGAAGAACATCTAGGAGGAACTAAACTGGGAACAAAGTTAAAGTATGAAGTGTACTGTAAAGCCTGAAAAGTAATGAAATATGGTTAAAGCAAGAGCTTTCCAATGTACTCTCAAATCAACTGAATGCTATATACTAGAAAACTAGATGCAATGATCCAAGCACCTTAGAATTACTGTAATAATCACATTGCAGCAGCCTTTACAGTAGCAATGATGAACAGTGGGCTTTTGTTTTACAGGTGAGGTCTTTGGTTTGCTTTGGCTACACTCATTTGCTGAATAAGATGGCAACTAACCATATTCAGATAAACTTAACAGCCCTGTTTCAGTAGCTGTCACCTGTAAGGAAATAACGCTTTTCTCTTTCTAGCCAAACCCAGTCTTTCTAGACTACTTATAATTATTTAGTATGTAGAAACTTTTTTTTTTTTTTTCAAAAATGTTTCAAGTCAGGTAACATCCTCACAGAAAGATCACTAGCAAAAATATGGATCTGACACAACCTTAATTAATGACAAAGGATACCTTCCCCATGACTTCAGCACAAACTGGATCAAAGCTGGAGGGAGGAGAATGAAGGGGAATGGGGATCAGCATTCCTAGGGATTTTAATATCTCTGAATGCAGAATTTCAAGATGGATTTCAGATTATGGACTGGTGTAGACAGGCAAGATCCACTCAGAGGCACTGCTTTTCTAGGATCATAGAACAACTCATGTTGGAATGGACCTCAAATGATCGTCTGGTCCAGCTTTTCGTGGGAAAGGTGGCCTAAGTGAGATTATTGCATCTTGAAAACCCTCAGCGATGAAGACTCCACCACATCCCTGGAGAAGTTGTTCCAGTAAATGATTGTTCTCACTGTAAAGAATTTATTTCTTGTATTGAGATGAAACCTCTCCTGATGCAACTTGTACCCATTGCCTTCTCCCTGTGGCTTCTTGTGAATAGAGACCCTCTGTCCTCTTTGTAGTTACCCTTTAAGTACTGGACTACCATGATGAGGTCCTCCCTGAGCCTTCTCATCTTTGTGGCCCTCCTTTAGACACCCCTCCAGTCTCTGTGTCTTTCTTGACTTGTGGTGACCAGAACTGGACAGAGTACTCCAGGTGCAGCCTGAGTAGTGCTGAGTTATGTATAACCATGAATAACTCTGTCCTTGTATCACAAAAACCTCAGGTAAGTTTCTTTTTAATATCACATACGTTTGCACTTGCTCCACTGAAGACCATATTGCTATCTGTATAAAGGTTAGTAAAAAGCAAAATCATGAACTTAATGTCTTTTTCTTGTGTTTGAAGAGAGTCCTTGATCTATACACCTACCTGCCACTTCTAAGAAGTGCTTTTATGTTTTTCATGCTCCAGCCATGAAATAGGAAAAGGAAATGTAGTGAGTACAGAAGATGACGTTTCCCAACATTAATGCCAGTGGAGTGGTCTTACCACAAAACTACAGTTAGCATTCCCTCTGTTCATTCTTGATTTACATGTGTGCCTACAGTTAAGCCTTAACTTAAATTAATACTTAAACACTGAAATAGATTAATTTCTGTAACTGGAAATTCTGTGAAACTGAAGATGCCAAAACTCTGAAACTGACTCTATTGAGAAAATGGAGTTGTCAAGGGGGATGGTGCAAGACATTACTATACTCAGCTATTTTGTGCTGGCGTTGGTATTTGGCACCGTGGACACAGTATTTCAGACATGTCCAGGGACCAACTGTACTTCAGCCATCTGTTCTGGAAAAATAGCAAAATAAGGGTCTTTAAGTACAGTTGAATTAAAAACAGGAAAAAAAACACACCTAGTTTATAGTTCCATCACCTAAGCAGATAAGAAGTAAAAATAAAAGATACACTAGGAAATAATAAAATATTCAGTGCCTTTTTGTTTCATTCTTCTAAAGCTGGTTAATTCTGCCTGGATATGTAGAAAAGCAGAGTTTTGCAAAGAAATAAGAATGCTAGAAATAATACTTAAAATTTAGAAAAAAATGCACAGATTCAAAAGCAGAGCATCTGAAAGTCCTGACACAAGCCATCTTTGAACAACTAGAAATCATCTGTAAGAACCCAGAAAGGTACCAGATGCCTGGAGGATGACATACAGAAGAGCTGTTTGTCTCCATTTAACCTGCACCCAGGGCTAAACAATAACCAGTTGTTCCATCACCCAATCTCCGCTCCCCAATTAAGAAAGGGAATTGGGAA
The DNA here is from genome assembly GCF_013368605.1 of Nyctibius grandis. Lineage (NCBI taxonomy): Eukaryota > Metazoa > Chordata > Aves > Nyctibiiformes > Nyctibiidae > Nyctibius > Nyctibius grandis. The sequence goes on along the minus strand of NC_090658.1, from coordinate 49,119,064 downwards.
AAGGAGGGAGATTCATGGGTTGAAATTTAAACAGATATAATAAAATTAAAAAAAAAAAAAGTCAATACTAATGCAAAAGACAGAAAGTTATACTTAACCCATAGAGTGGTGGCAAGTCCCTCCAGGGATAGCAACCACTGAGAAAAGAGGAAGAGAAAGAGGGAGAAGAAAGCAGAGCAAAGAACCCTAGTAAGTTTTCCAGTTTATAGTGAACCTGACATTAATGTTATAGAATACACCTGTGGGCCAGCCTGGTTCAGCTGCCCTGGCTTTCACTGTTAATGGTCTTGATCATCATACCATAGCTGGCCACAAACTAAACCAAAATGTAACAGAAAATGGATTCTATAACTTTATCCCCATGAAACCAGGACACCGTGCTTAAAAAATTTGAGAAAGAAGGATCATAATAGAGCAGTCACCTTAACATGATATCTAGAAATTTACTAACAAAAATGATGAACCAACCAACCATGAAACATTTTGAGGATAATAAGGTGGTAAGTATAAACCATGTCAAAGCTGTACTCCTTCTTTAAAAGATAACTTACCTCTTGAATAAGCCATAGACAGAAGATACAATAGATGACAGCATCGGAGAGATTCTGAAATTATATGACAAAAGAGACACAATCTAGATCAACAAATTTATGGCTTCATATTTGGAGATGGCAACTTACAAATGTGGTTATAGAAATTAAATTAAAGTACTGAAAGTAGATTTGTGTCCCTAGAAATTCATACAACAGTGACAAAAGGCATCTAGAAGCAGTGTCAGCAGCAGCAATACTTTCAGGAATATCCACTTGTTTACTGGCTGTTATAAACTTGGTTGCAACAGTGTGCTCGTGGTCAAGCTGCATATACTGAATGACAGCAAAATTGAGAGAACAATTAAAGCAATATCCTTTAGTGGTGAGTCCTGGTCATATTCAACATTGTTCTTAACACTGGTGCACAGACTAATATCTGTATCATATATGATTGACTTCTAAGTCTGGGGATCAAAATAAAGGGCTGAAAGTAACGGGGAAAATGGGGAAACAATTCAAAACATCATAACAAGTTGAGAAGAAGATTGACAAACATGAAGTTCAGTAAAGCTAAGTGTAAAATGCTACATTTAGAAAAGAGAAACCAAAGGCACAAGTACTTGTGGGCAAAACAGGCAGCAGCTGGCATGCAAAGACCTGAGGAATCACACTCAGCAAAGGCTAACATGGTGAAAGTGCTGGGAAAAAAAGGTCAAGTCTTATTCTGGTCTACAGTAACAGGAAGATCATAGCTAAGACACAGGCAATAATTATTACAGCCTGTGGTTGCAGGTCAGTCTAAACTGGAGAATGCTGCTTAGGGACGCTGCAGAAAAATTTAAGGAATCATCTGGTAGGGAGAAGATAAGCATGCTTGACACTAGCAGTACAGAGAGAAGACTAGAAAGTCACATCAAGTCCCTTCGAGATCTATACTTGTAGGCATCTTGGAGTATGGCAGATCAGCTTTCCATGTTCTTACTGATCCCCTGTCTGTGTTAATTCTTGCATTAATTGAATTATCACCAAACACTCCAGTTAATGAAACAGGTAAGACTGTACCAAGTCTGACTTCCTTATGTGACATTTTTTCCCCAATTTGATCCACACCAGATTTTAGAGTTATAATCGGCATTCTCACTGGCTGAATCCTATTGCAATTTCATGGCAGCTTTTGGGTTTTCAGACACCAACGCTGCGCAAGAGCCTTCCTTTGCAGTGAGGCTTTCCAGGCACACTGGGCTTTGAGAGGTAAATGTGAGTAGCACATTTACTTTAGTTAAGAAGGGGAAATCGTTGATCTTCAAAAACTGTTACCCTTGCAGCATTTTTGGATGAGAGATTATGTAGGTAGTTATTATCGAGTCTGGGAACAATCTTTGCAAAGACTATGTGCTACACTGCTCACAAGGGAACCAAAAGCTCTATCGGTAATTCCTCAGATAGTAATACTACATCACCACTATTGAACTAATTTGATTAAAACTGGTTGGGAACACCTAAACTGAAATAAACAGTAGACATGCCCTTGCTGATCTGATGGAAAACCAGACCATGACCTGTTTCTGAAGTTTATCCTCTCCTGTGTCACCCCAGGGCTATAGGTGCAGTCCCTTGCTGCTCTTACAATCTCACCCTGAAGGACAGAGCTATTCAGAGCACTAACACCTCACATGCTTTTGCTCCATTAAAAGACACTCTGTGGACCCTTTCATTCAGTGGGGTAAGGAGGTGGGAGAGGGGAGGACGGAAAAGGCAAGCTGCCATATCAGAAAATGCATGTGGGCAAGGAGACTTGATGGATGAATCACATTTTGAGGGGGTGAAAAGTAAGCAGAGCTGAAGGCAGTGAGTGTGAGAATCAATTCAGAAAAACTTGGGAATCTCTTTCCAGGGTAAGACGTAGCTGACTGACACAATAGCAGTGGTTTTCAAGCTTTATCGTTGCTAGATCCTTACCAACTGTTTGAAAAAAAAAGTATTTTTCTTTCTGGTCTGGTCTTTTTTGTTACCTATGATTCCTGAAATGATGTATTTCCACTGAAGAGGATAATTACATTGTATTTCTGTCTATTTACTTTAAAGAAGATGAAGAATCCAGAAAAATTATACTAACCCATCTCCCACCTCATGTCCTTTCCCCAATCCATTTTCCAAAATAAGGCTAATTTGAATGTCTGCTAATGTGTGAATCTTCTCTTTGTGTTGTACTGCAAATGGTCCTGCTAACAGCATTTCTATCCAAGGCAGATTTTCACGTAGATAAATTGGACAACTCAGAGTTTTCTCTGGGGGCCATGTGAGCTGTGCTACAGTCATACAGCTTCCCTGTGGGGTCACCTGCTTACCCTGAGACACTCAGCTGCTGGGCAAACAGCACTGGGATGGGCACTCCCAGCACCCTCAGGACACCTGGTTCCCCTGAGCCTCTCTAGAGAGACAGGGTTGCTCTGAGCCCTCACCTCTGCAGCTCCTGAGCAGCCTGCCAGGTGGCTGCAACAGCACTGAGGGCTCCGCTGGTAGCAGAGATCATGGTCCAAGGGTTAAAGGACCCGGAGGCACCCGTGTCCCCAGTGGCTCAGGTGACACGTTGTTGGATTTCATGTTGAGGTGTTACAGTGATCTGGCTCCCTGAGGATTCAGGCAGCTGGCTCTGGAGGCAGGAGGAAAAATGCTAATTTCTTGATGCTTTTACTCTTTAGTATTGGCAAATGGGAGGAGATTTTCCTTTGCAACTCAGAGTAAACACATGGACAGAAAACTGAAAACAGTAACAAAGCTGGCAGAAGGCATAATATATGAATGGTGTCTCCAGTTTTTATGAGTAGAATAGCACTGCTAGAGCAAATAGTTCCAATAAAATGTTCTATTTTGATCATTCTGCATTTTGGGAGACCAGAAAATAAATTTAAATGATTTTTTATAGGTAACTGTAAGCAATCTTCCAGGTCTCACTGTTGTGCTTTTGATTTGACGCCTCCTCACGCTTAATTAAGCTTGTGCCTAGGTTTACTAAGTGTCTAACATCCATTTATGAAGAAAGAGACAAGGATGTGATGCACAGCAGTGTGGAGATCTCTGTGGGTTTGATATATGGGTAGTGAACAAGGCCCATACTATATTCAAGGGCATGAACGAAAGAAAGAGTAAAAGGCCCCTTCACAGGCTAGTTCAGCCTTCCTGTATTGCATGTCTCTGTTGGGATGACCTTTGGAGATACCTATTTCTCCATCTCAGTACTCCTTATCTTCTGAACAGACATCAGCCAGAATACCAATAACTCCCCCATCAAGAAAAATTTCACCGAAAGATTAAATTATGGTCATGTGTAGAGAGAAATAGAACTGAAGTCTTACAGGTAGAATTTGATTCACATTAGTGCAGAACCTAAGTATTAGAGCTTCACACGAAAGTAACCTTCCTATAGGATTTGGTGAAGTAAAAGTCTCAAGTGGGAGTACTTAATCATGAGAAGTATGGTTTAGGTGGTACTTGTCCTTAGCTCTGGAGATATCGCCTGAAGTGATGATGTTACAGTGACTGGCTGCAGCATAGAGCGACTGCCTGGAAGGAAGTTGCACCGTTGGATGTGTATCCATTAGTGGAGTCAATAGCAAGCTAGGTTGAGATCCACTATCCACATGCCCACTACATGCTCGTTGTCCAGTTTGCAAATTGCACTGCATTGCTCACCAGTTAAAAATATTTCAGGGAATATCTTTTATAGGTCTTTCTTTGGTTTCATTTAACATTTTGAATGCTATTAGTTGTTGCCCCAATAGATTCCTGTTCCTAGTATCAGCTGCAGCAAAGGCTCTATGTCACTGTTGTCAGTCTCCAGTCCTGTAATTTCAAAAGGAGTTAACAGAGTACAGAGTTAATCAGTGACTTGTACCTTCCTTCCTGAGTGAACACTCTATCTGATTTGCTGATATGTTTATAAAGTTTCTCTGCATTGTGGAAAGACAGCCTGTATCTCTTTGTTTGAAAAGTGTTCCACAGGGATACAAACATGAGTAGAAATAGGGAAAGAGTCATCGAAGTAGTGGAAAATTCTTTTTCACAGAGTGAAAAGATTCCCCCAGAAGACTTGATGTTTTCCTACAGAGGTATTTTATACCCTACTACACTTAGCAGCCCAGAAACTTTGGAAGCTCTGAAATCCTTTGAAGCCAGGAGTGATGATGTGATTGTAGCAGGCTATCCTAAAACAGGTGAGTGTTGTTTTCTTGATAAGTAGTCAAGTACACAGTGTTGCAATCCAGAAGTTTGTGCCATCGTTTAACACAGCAATATCACTGAGAAAAGCTTATGGTGCCATCAGACTTTGTAGAATCATGAATTTAAGTTGTAAGGCATCTCTGGAGGTCAAATAATACAACCTTCTGCTCAAAGGGGAAAGACCTAACCTACAAAGTTAGGTTTGTTTGCTCAAGGCTTTGACCAGAAGAGTTTTAAAACTTTGAGAGTGGAGATTCATCACCCACTGGAAATCTGTTGCAGTGTTTTCCCACTATAGGGAAACCCACTATTTTTCTGGGGTTTGTTCTTCGTAGTTTTTTGTTTGTTTGCTTGCTTGTTTGGTTTTTTACTTCTGTGCAGTCAGACATCCTCATGATGTGATTTGTAATATGCCCCTTTTGTCATTTCCTGGCCAATTTTCAGAAGAGTTGACTGTCTTCATTATAACCTCCAGTAGTGGAAGACTGTAGTGAGAATCCCCAGTGCTTTATTATTTTTGATCCAGCCAGAGCAAAGCAAGCTTTCTATGCATTTCATTTGCTCCAGCTCCCAGTGATTTCATTGAAGTTCAGCAGGACTTTCTCTCCAGATTCTCAAAGTTGCTTGTGCTTCACTGCAGCAACTGCACACAGTATTCAAGTGGTGAACTCACCCGTGTTGGGTAAAGCGGGATAATCACATCCCTTGATATTCTGACCACTCGTGCTAATACAGGAAAGTGTGTTGTTACCCTACTCACTGCAAGGGCAATACAGGGAATATATCCTGCTAATGAGGGCAGAAGAACTGCTGTTTCCATAGACTCACTGCATTGCAGAATGAAGGTGATTCCCATGTATCTAAATGGAGGGAAAGACATGAATAACACCAGGACTCTTGGATTATTTCCCCTCTCTTTCACTACGGGCGTTTTAGGTTTCCTTAATTTTTTCCCTGTTCCCTTTAGAGAAATATCTTAATAGGTCATTTGCAGAAAAAGAGGAATTGTTGATCCTTATCACATCCCCTTTGTGTGCAGCCTGTAGAGCTGTGCACAGGCAGAAATGGTTTAAAGGTGTGGGAGTTCACCTACACATCCCAGAAGGTGTTAGTTGAAAATTGAGACTTGGCTGTCCAACCCCAGTCCCTCACACACCAGTTTTGCCAGGTTGCAGAGGCCAAGACAGCTAAGCCTCATGCAAAGATGGTGACAGGAGCTTGACGGTCTGGTGGTTTGGTTGATGACCCCTTCTGCTGCCAGTTTTGGAAGCTTTGCTGGGGGCTGGGAACGAGACCAAACTGTGTTGATCATGAAGAGACCATAAACTGAAGCTGGTTGGGAGGAGGGAACAAAGTGTTCCCAAAGACAACACTGTGGAAGGAGAGCAGAAACAGCCAAGGGATGACTCAGTTGGCCCTGTGCTGGGAGCTCCACTGCTCTTGAGTAATTTCCACAGGGAGTAGTCCGAGGTGACCAAAAAGTGCCAGAGCTGGAAAGAGCAATAGAGGTCTGCTTCAGTTTCCACTGAGGGATGGGATGTGCTTCTGAAGCAAGCAAGGTAGCACTCCACCACATCTGGGTGGCAGCTCTGTCCCTGTTGGCTTTTGGCATATTATTGTTGATTATTGCCCAGTGTTGTGGTTTAACCTCAGCCAGAAGGCAAGCCCCACACAACTGCTTACTCATTCCCCACCCCTGCTGGGATGGGGGAGAGAATCGGAAGGGTAGAAGTAAGAAAATTTGTGGGTTGAGATAGAGACAGTTTAATAGGTAAAGCAAAAGCTGTGCATGCAAGGAAAGCAAAGCAAGGAATTAATTCACTACTTCCCATGGGCAGTCAGGTGTTCAGCCATCTCCAGGAAAGCAAGGTTCCATCACATGTAACGGCTACTTGGGAAGACAAATGCCATAAGTCCCAACATCCCCCCTTCCTTCGTCTTCCCCCAGCTTTTATTGCTGAGCATGATGTCATATGGTATGGAATATCCCTTTGATCAGTCGGGGTCAGCTGTCCCAGCTGTGTCCCCTCCCAACTTCTTGCGCACCTTCAGCCTACTTGCTGGTGGGGCCATGCGAGAACCAGGAAAGTCCTTGACTCTATGTAATCACTGCTCAGCGGTAACGAAAACATCCCTGTATTATCAACACTGTTTTCAGCACAAATCCAAAACACAGCCCCATACCAGCTACTGTGAGGAAAATTAACTGTGTCACAGGCAAAACCAGCACACCCACCTGTTGACAGGCTAAAGTACATTATAGAGCCAAGCTGGTTCATAAATGTGAACTGTCAGCCACCTTGACATGAAAAAGTGCAATTGAATGGATGTGCTACTGGTGTCTTTATCCTTTCAGGAAACAACTGGCTTAATGAAATCGTGAGGGAGATGGAATCTACAGATGCCAAATATACAGAAGAAGAAATGGAAGAGATTAAAAATGCTGAAAGGAAGCTAGAGATATTTCCATGTCTGGAATTTGGAGATCCTGGAGCGTATGAGGTTGGCAGGGGCTGAAAATATTGGCACTCCTCTTCTTAGACGTAGTAATAGCCGAAAGACAATGGCTGATCTCAGAGGTAATGGAGAGCCTAGAGCCTTAACAACAGCTGTGGTCTGCACAAGTAGCATGTGCTGTTGTCCTTGGTGTCCCAACACAAGGGCCTCAGAGCACAGACAGTGCTGAGAAACTGCAGGGGGCTCCAGCCCTGGACCCAGTGGGTTTGATCAGTAAGACCTTTCTCTTGAGTGTCCTGTCCTCAGGCCTGTCTCATGCAAAATGGTGCTCTGTGGCAGAGGCTGGCAGAAGCCTACACCACCAGTGCATCCCTGTGGGTTTTCCAAGGGATAAGATCCTTTTTCTCTGGTCTCACCTTTTCTTATTACTCACAATTCCTGAAAAGGCACATGTCACAGAATAAGCTATTTCTGTCTTGTCACATTTCTTCTTACTTGTTTTAAAGAGGATGAAGAAACTGCCTTTCAGAAGAATTATAATAACCCATCTGCCACCTCATCTCCTGCCCCCGTCCATTCTCCAAAGCAAAGCTAAGGTGAGTCTTCTCTTTGCATCACACTGCAAAATCTTTTCCACCCCAAATTAGCTTTCCTCTGTCTGCGTGAGATGTGTTTTCTGCACTTTCCTATGGGCTGGTCAATGGACGGGCACATTTCCAAGGTTAAAGAGGCAGAGTGCTGTGTGCTGAGGCTGTGAACAAACATCCTCTCTTGACAGCAGCTTTGCTGACTCAGGAGGTTACTACCAGTGGGCTTGTTGATGGGTGTCACTGCCCCTTCAGATCTCCTTCAGAAAGATACTTCCAGGTTTGTGTCAGAAAACTGAGCAAGGCAAGCAGTTATTCCATTTGCTTTAACTGGCCTCCAAGACCAGGGTACCTGTGGAAAGCCCACCACAGGCTGGGGCTAAGGTAGTCTTCAATGGGAATTGCTGCAGAGAGGCAAAGAGAAGCAAGGGTACACCCACAGCCTGCTTGTGGCTCTCCTGTTCAGTAGCCCATGAACTCATTTCTCTGGATTGGAACTAGCTCAGAACTATGTCCCAAGGGCATCACTGAAAAGGTTCTTGTTTTCAACCTGAAGCTCACATTAGCAGCAAGTGGCCTACCAAACTCTGATTTCTTGCTTAAGAAAAGGAATTAGACCGGTATTGTATGGTCTGGTGGGTGTTAGTGGACAAGTTAAGTTTGCAGACAACACCAAGCTGGGCGGGAATGTGGATCTGCTTGAGGGCAGAAAGGCTCTGCAGAGGGATCTGGACAGGCTGGATTGATGGGCTGAAGCCAACTATATGAGATTCAACAAGGCTGTGTGCCAGGTCCTGCACTTGTGTCGTAACAACCCCATGAAATGCTGTAGGCTTGGAGAAGAGGAGGCTCTGGGGAGACCATATAGCAGCCTTCCAGTTCCTGAAGGGGACCTACAGGAAAGCTGGAGAGGGACTTTTTACAAGGGCATGTAGTGATAGGACAAGGGGTAGCAGTTTTAAACCGAAAGAGGGTAGATTTAGGTTAGATATTAGGAAGAAATTCTTTACTGTTAGGGTGGTGAGACACTGGAACCAGTTGCCCAGAGGAGCTGTGGATGTCCCCTCCTGGCAGTGTTCAAGGCCAGGTTGGATGGGGCTTTGAGCAACCTGCTCTAGTGGAAGGTGTCCCTGCCCATGGCAGGGGGGTTGGAACTAGATGATCTTTAGGGCCCCTTCCAACTCAAACCATTCTGTAAATCTGTGATTCTAAGGGTGGCTGGAAAGCTGCCCTGCGGAAAAGGACATGGGGGTGTTGTTCAACAGCCGCCTGAATATGAGCTGGCAGTGTGCACAGGTGGGCAAGAAGGCCAATAGCATTCTGGCTTGTATCAGAAATAGTGTGGCCAGCAGGACTGGGGAAGTGATCGTCCCCCTGTACTTGGCACTGGTGAGGTCACACCTCAAATTCTGTGTTCAGTTTTGGGCCCCACGCTACAAGAAACACATTGAGGTGCCGGAGCGAGTCCAAAGAAGGGCAACGAAGCTGGTGAACGGTCTAGAGCACAAGTCTTATGAGGAGTGGCTGAGGGAACTGGGGTTGTTTAGTTTGGAGAAAGGAGGCTCAGGGGAGACCTTGTAGCTCCCTGCAACTATCTGAAAGCAGGTTATAATGAGGTAGGTGTTAGTCTCTTTTCCCAAGTAACAAGTGATAGGATGAGAGGAAACGGCCTCAAGTTGTGCCAGGGGAGGTTTAGATTGGATATTAGGAAATATTTATTCATTGAAAGAGTTATCAAGCATTGGAACAGGCTGCCCAGGGAAGTGGTGGAGCCACCATCCCTGGAAGTATTTAAAAGATGTGTAGATGTGGTGCTTAGGGACATGGTTTAGTGTTGGACTTGGCAGTGTTAGGTTTATGGTTGGACTCGATGATCTTAAAGATCTTTTCCAACCTAAATGATTCTATGATTCTATGTGATGTGTTGAGAAGATGTTTTTTTGGTCAGTCACCAAATCAGAACCAAATTATGTGTTTTCTTCCTCTAGATCCTTGTGCTAGTTCGCAACCCCAAAGACACGGCTGTCTCCTATTACCACTTCCACAACAACATGCCACTGCTGCCATCCTTCGCCTCCTGGGATGAGTACTTTTCAGCCTTCATGAATGGGAAATGTACTTTGCCCTTCATCCTCTGGCATTCCTCCTTACATGAGGGGCATACACAGGACCCTGTGCATGGGAATTCTACTCCAACATACCTTAGCAAGGCACTCCCAGGACAGGCAGATAGGCCTGTGTTATGGCAGAAACAGGGAGTACCAGAGAATCAGAGTTTCTTTTGTCTCTAACTCAGAATGGAGAGATCAAGAGAAAGCTTTAGCCTGACTTTTCTGTTCCCACAACAGAGTTTGTGATTCGGTACTTCCTAGTGGCGAGAGCTGGGGGATCCTGCACTGACCTGAGCTGAAAGAATAGACACGTTGAGCCGGTCACCACTTCACCATCCTGGTGTCACACTTAGAGAGCTGTCTGGGCTGACTCCTCTGATTTGGTAAGGGCCTGTTTTGGGAAATACTTTGTGCAGCTGTGTCTCTTCTTTGTTTGCAGTGGCCTGGGGATCCTACATTGACCATTTAGTGGAATGGAACAAATACATCGACCACGAGAGGATCATGGTGATAAGCTATGAGGAACTCAAAGAGGTGTGGCATCTCACCCAGCTCTTCCTTGATGAGTGCACGGTGCACCCCTCCAGATACGAAAGGCTATGGGGAAGAAGAAACTCTTGGGTCAAACCTGTCTGCCCCTTTAGAAGGGTGTGCCTTTCTGAGCTACTCTTTTATGTTTGGGGGAGGCTCATGGGGGTTAGGAGGAGGATAGCCTTGCCTGTTCATGGAAGGAGTCATATCTGGCACAGGTACAGTTACTTTTGGGACAGAAGAAAAGGCCTTGAAGCTGAGGCCACCATGTGTGGGTGCCCCCTCTGTTAGAGCTCTTAGAGTTCCTTGGTGACGCTGTGGGAGACAGCCTCCTCTGCTGGGCTTCCCACTGAGTGCTGGCTCCATGCCACAGCCACAGCGTCAAGTCTTTTGGTTTCACCTCTGTGCTATGTTCCTTTGGCCAGGATCAGGTACTGGGAATGAAAAGGATTGCTGCCTTCTTTGGATTCTCCCTGTGTGAGGAAGATTTTCCCAGAATTGCCAAGAAGACCAGTTTCCAAACTATGAAAGAGAAATCTGAGGAGACCCATGGAAAGTTTGGGGACATCCTCTTCCGGAAAGGTAAGTGTCTGCAAATGGAGAATCTACTTTCTAGAATAGAACTTCAGAAGGAGTACTGAGTAGGTTTCCTCACTTAGCCGTGAACTCACTGGGCTGGCTAGGAAGGACAAGTGTGGGTGAGTTCTCTGTTGTGGCATCCTGTACAACAAGCTTCTGCTGTTGACAGGATTTGGGGGCTGTTTGTGAGAAATGTACCAGAGTGCCGGCTTGAGGTCCTCAGCCATTGCTTCCGTGTTGCTCTATTTCCCTATGTCAGACCCGGTGAGAAAGGCAAGTGAGGTGTGAAGGTGAGGGCTAACACTGGTGTAGGTTATGCCAACAATTATGCACCAAATCTGCTTGGGCTGGATGGTTACTCTTTACAGAGCGGTTGTAGTGTGGTGGTTGCCTGGCTGGCAAGTGATGAGGCTGATCCTGGATCATAGGTCCAGGCTGCACGTGTCACTTCATGAAAGTCCTCTCTGGAAGAAGGTGTGCTAGTGGGACAAGAGTCTCTTCAACCTCAAGGGAATGCATTGCTCACTGCTCTGCTGGCCTCACAGGTGTCTTCTTGTTATGTACTCAGGGAGAGCTGAGGAATGGTCTCAATATTATTCCTCTTAATGGACATGTTAATGGTGGCCCCAGAGATGGTTCCTCACAAACCTGGGACCAAGGCCAGAGCTCTGGCAGCCCAGCTGCTCCCCAAGGCATCAAGAATCTTTGGTTTCTGACTACCATGGGCTCATTTTAATCCCTTTGCTTCTCCACTCCTTGAGGAAGAAGGATTTAAACGCTCTCCTCTCTACCACCTACCCCACTACCCCAAATAACTTCCCCCTTCAGAAGGAGGCATTCACGAATGAGCTTTCTCCTGTGACAAAACCAGGTTCCCCTCTCTTCCATGTAAAAACTTCATGAAACCATCTTGGAAACCTACTCTGGGGAGGGAAAGCATGCAGCCCACCAGCAATGCTCCTTGCGACCTGGCTGCAGCCTTTACTTCTTGTCTTTGCTACCTTGCCTCTCTCAGGCAATCAGACCTCTCAGGAGCATAAATCAGATCCTTCCTGCCTCATCTGTGCAAAGATTCTGCCTCATTGCTGCCTAGGTATTATTCTCTGTCAGGAGTGGCTGCCTTCAGTTTTTGGTACTTCTTGTTGTACACAGGGGTTGTTGGGAACTGGAGAGACCTCTTCTCTAAATCTCAGAATGAAGAAATGGACCAAAAATTTGAAGACTGCCTAGGAGGAACGAAGCTAGCGGCAAAGATGAAATATGATGTGTACTGCAAGGCCTGAAAATACGCAGATGAGCAGCACGACCCCAAGTCATGCTCAAAAGATAATTATCCAAAGGTGGACAGTCTGCATGTTTCCTCCCCATGACAAAAGAGAGAAACCCAGCCGGGATCTTGAGTTCTTACTGCCATGAACTCTTAATTAATTAACAGCTATATGTTTTCTGGAGTATTTTGCTACCACTGGCCTCTCTAGGGACAGTTAGGTAAGTGGCAAGTGGGAAGAACCATGACTTTTGAATGGAAGGATCAGGGGAAAGAAGCCCCTTGATGATCCTGTTGCTAAACTATTAAAGCTGCATTTGTTCAACAATAAATACATTTATGCTACATAGGTATGATTTCCACACCCTCCTTGCTGGTGTAGATGTCCTTGCTGTATCTGTGCAGAACATGCTGCATGACCTCTTGGCACAACCACTCTTCTGGCAAACAGAAGAATCTAAGGAAATGTCTGCTCTGTCTGGCAAAGGGAATTCAGTTGCTTGGAAGAGGAATTCCTCTGCCATATGCCCAGACAGATATATCTGCAGGACTCTCACACTGAACTAAGATTAAAAACTGAGCAACCAGCAACAAAAAATGGAAGTAACAAAACTGGGAAGTTGTTAAGGCCCTGTCAAAGCCCTGACTGTCCCTGCCCAGCCCCATGGGGCTTCCTCCACCCTTCCCACAGCCCATGACCCCCTGTCAGCCCCCCAGGGCTGTCAGCCCCTGCCCCAGCAATGCTGCAGCAGGGTCGGTCTCCAGCTCCTCACAGCCTGCCCTGTCTGGCCATGGGCCTTGCCAAGCTGGACCCATCCACGGGCCCATCCTCAGCCCATCACCATCCCCAGAGAGGTGTCTGATGCCCAGGACTGGGGCTGTCCTGGTGCCCCCAGCTGCCCTGCTCCTGGCTGGGGTGGTGGGAGAGGCCCTGGCTGCCGGGACCTGCCCTATGTCTGCCCGACAGACATAATGAGGAGTGTTGCAGATTTGGCTCTGATCGGCCACTCACAGCCTGCTTCTTGCTCAGATTTTCTAAATTTCTGTGCTAGAGCTGCCCACGTGAAATTGCTCTGCACAAAGAGTTGTGTTTGTTTGAACCTGATGATTCTGGGTTTGCAGGTTTTCATTCCCAGAAAAGCAGAATCATCTAACCCTGGGCTTCCATGGATCAAAAGAGGCAACCCACCATGCCCCATAATTTTGGAATTAGCAACATTTTAACCTATTCCTTAATATATGCCCTTTACTATTTCCTACATGGTGATATAAAAAGCTATCTAGATAACAGAAAGCGGTGTGCATCTTGGTGTCTGCAGGGAGTTGAACAAGGGAAGAATCCTGACCAGAAATAGGGAAACAGTCACTGAAATATTCAAAAGGCCTTTACTGAGATGAAAAGATGGCATCTCAAGATCTGTTGGTTTTTTTTCCTGCAATGACATTTTGTAGCCTAAGGGCTCTTAGCAGCCCAGAAACTGTCGAAGCTCTGAAATCCTTTGAAACCAGGAGTGATGATGTGATTCTCACTATGTTTGCTAAAATGGTTGTCTTTCTTGCTCGATGAAGAGTCCACTGCTGCAGTCCAGAAGTGTGTGACTTCACAGAACACAGCAATAATGCTCATGACAGGTTAATGATAACTTCAGCCTGCTGTCAAGGCACAGGAGCGGGGGTTGTTCCATGGAGGAGGGCAGGAGGACTGGTGTTTCCATAGACTTCCTCCACTGCAGGATCTGTAGGTCATTCCTGTGTGCTGGGTGGAGGCAGAGGCACACCTGCCACCCAGACTCTTGGACCTTTTTCCTCTCCCTTCCTTTGCCCTTCTATCCCAGCATTTGGGATTACTGGATACCTTCATGTTTTCTCTTAATCACTTAGAGAAATATCGTAACAGGTTGTTTGAAGAACAAAAGAGGAGGTGATGTTTGATCTGCATTACATCCACTTCACACTCAACTTGAAATTTTTTTCTCAGACAGGAAAGGTACAAAATTGTGATGGCTCATCTAAATATCAAAAGTATTTTAGATATCATTGACATTTGAGTTGTAACATCTTGAAGTTCCAACTAATCTTAAAAGAACTGTGTTAGAAAATGCTTTATGTGACTCATTTTAGTGATGTGGTCAAGATTCAACCCACTTAATTAGATGGTGTAGTGGTGAATGATGAGTAAGCTGAGAGAGATGCAGCCTAACTTTCAGCTCGACAGGGGGAAAGGGCTTCTGGCTTCTAAAACAACATTTCTCACAGAAATAATAGCAATATAACTTGGAGAGATGAGCTCAGACTCTCCTGCTGGTTAAAAGACTGAAACTTGGATTTGGTCATTAGGAGGTAACGTAATAGCTTGTTTTTTTATTTTTATCTATAGTCCATGGAACTATCTATTTCTAGTAAAACGTTTGTTTTGTTTTCGTTTCCAATCCCATTAAAGAGAATGAAAAAATTATCTTCTAGAAGAATGATATCAACCTCATGTTCTGCCCCACTCATGCTTTTTCAAAGCAAGGCTAAGGTGAATCTTCCTTTTGATTGAATCTGAAACTACTGTTATTAATAGTATTTTCATGGATTAGTTTTCCACTTCCTGTGTAAAATGTCTTTTCTGAGATTGTCTGTATGCTTTAGAGGGTAATTATACATTTCTGATGTGAGGTGATAAAGTTTACAGAGACTGTGGACACACATTCTCTTGCAACTCCAACTATAATAGCTCCATAGGTTATATCTGCCTTCAGCTCAACCCTGCCAAAGACAACTGCTCCCTCAAATTTCCTTGGGGAGATGCTCCCTGGCCTCTTTCATCGCAAATAATCCAGACTAGGATCTCTTTCAACCAACCGTGAAAGGATCTTGAGTTGTCCAAAGCTTAGAGGTGAGCCTACCTGGACCTTTTCTTTACAGTGGACACACCATAATTACCCAGAGGGCTGTAAACTTCTAAAGGCTACATTTAAGTTTAGCTAAACAAGGACAATCAACGTTTAAAATAAGGAAACTCAGTTTCTTCTGAGTGAGAACATAATAATATAACAGACCTTTGAAACAAATCTGCTTTGTCCTCACAGTTTTTTGTCTAAGTCCAGCAACATTTCATGGCATGTTGGGTTGCAGCAGGCTCCACACAGGCTGAATGTTCCTGAGAAATCTGAGCTAGTGGCAGCCCCAAAGGCTAGGCTTACTACCCTCTTCTGACTGCAGTTGTCTGCTCCTTCTTTTGCACGAGCTGTTGTGTTTGTCTGACATCCCCAGCTTTTTGAAGCAGCATGAAAGACTCACTTTTGGTGGCAGCAAGCTGTCAGATTGTCCCAGCTGTCTTGCACAACCTCACCCCCGGTGCCTGGGGGGTCTCTAAGAAAGAATTTTTCTGTTGCTTCAGAGGCTTGGCTTTGTCATTTTCTGCTTCTTTCCGGCATCTCCTAATATCTGCCCTCGCCGCAGGCTTCCTGCCTGCTGGGTCATACACCCATGCTCCAGATGGCTTTCCCAGCTCAGGGCTCTCCTTCACCCAGAGTAGAGCAGGCACAGCAAGGCAAACGGGCAACCCCCTGGCTGGCCACTGAAAAGGAACAGGGTAGACACAACACTCTGTGCACGCACTGACAGACAGCATCCTTCTCCCTCATACCTGGAGAGGGGCAGCAGTGCTGACTGGTTGTAGATATGCTAGAAGTTACAGCCTTTATGCTGGGGGGGAAACCAGACATGTTTCTGTAAAGGGAACTTTAGACCTAAAGTCCAGTGGCAATCTGGCAAAAAGGTTTATTGCATTCCCTCTGGTTGTTTTAGCAAGAAACTCAATTCATTATTTGCAAAATAATGAATTTATACCTTTGCTATCAAAAGACAGCTTGCTAGCAAATGTGTACATTCATTATTTTTTCAAACAGTATTGACAATTTCAGTAAATGTTAAAAAAATATATTTTCTAGTATTCAACAGCTTTTTTCCTGGCTACTCAGTTGCATACTTACGTTTTTTTTTCAGTTAAGAGACAGAACATCAAAGATGCAGCCATCTTTTACCCCTACTTTTACTTGTACTCCCGGGATGAGTACTTCACAGCTTTATTAATGGGAGAGATAGTTTCCATCGTCTAGAAAGATATTCTGATTAATAGTGTGTACAGGTAAAAATAATTGTAGTTAAAGTGAGCCTAGCTTTTTGACAATGAACATGAAATTAGAATTTGACCTTGTGTTTGGCACATACTCTGTTTTCCAAGACTGTGTTATTTATGTCTTTCCACCAGAAAAGTAGTTACGCAAACACTTTAGCCCTGAATTCTCCCAGGGTTTGAAATAATTCTTATATATTATTTTTAAAGTTCCAAAGAGACAGATATGATGTGGTTCCGCAGCAAACTCTCTTAGCAAACTCCTGAAACAGTGTTTAATGACAGGACCCGTTTTTGTGCAAGTCTTGGTGCATTTGGCTGCTTCTCTCCAGCTAATGCAGTACACGTTGGCTGCTGCAGCTGGAACCTGATGAATGGAATTGTGGGGGGAGGCCACTGTACCCTCTGCAGCGGTTCCTGTGCCCCTCACTACCTCTCACCAACTTTGTGATGGCTGGTAAGAAGCACATCTGGGCTGCCTGAGCAATGTTGTTTATCAGAGAACTGCTCTGCCTGGATTCCAAGGGAAAAGGGAAGGCTGGACTGAAACATCAGGACAGGTTGGACATAGTCCTCAGATTTCTTGTTGGACACTGTTTTCTAGGCCTTATTTATTGCAGACGTAATTGTTTACAGCCTGTGCAAAGCACAACATCATAGCAATCAGACTGGTGTAATTGCCTGAAGACTTGCTTATATTCATAAAAACAAAAAACACACTAAAAACATGCTAGTTATGTATGATTCAGTAAAAGCATATTAAAGCTCTGGTATCGAAATAAAAATTTCTCTTTTGGTGAGCATGCAAGATTAAGTATTTCAAATGGAAAGCTGCAGGTCTGTGACAAAGAATGTAGGCCATGCTTACAGGAGAGGAATCTTATCTGTCCTAGGAAACAATGATGAAAGGAAGGTAGTGGTGAGGAAGAAGAAGAAACCCTTTCTTCTTTACATAATACATCTTTACTTTCATCGTTGCTGAATACTTTTTTCTCTTCAACAGTGGCTTGGGAATTGTCTTCACTGTGCAGCTGAATGAAACAGGCATTTCAGTGATGAATATCTAAAGCCAATAAGCTATGAGGAATCAAAAGAGGTGGGGTTAATATTATTTAAAGTAAAGCATATTTCAACTTATTAGACATTGGAATGGGCTGCCCAGGGAGGTGGTGGAGTCACCATCTCTGGATGTGTTTAAGAAAAGACTGGACATGGCACTTAGTGCCATGGTCTAGTTGACAGGGTGGTGTAAGGGCAACGGTTGGACTCGATGATCCCTGAGGTCTCTTCCAACCTAATTGATTCTGTGATTCTGTGTATTACTGAAATCTTTACAACAGGTCATAATGACCGATTAAGATCAATTCAATGATGCTTCAAAATAGAAATGGTAAGGAAACTGCTGTTCCTGCATGTGAAATTAAAAGAACGTATATTTATGCAATACAGTTGCCGGCTTTTATTGAAAACCAAAATTCCAAAACACATTTTTGGAAAAAAATGGAAAATTTTACATAAAATTTTCTATTCGGTCAAAAAGCCCTTTTCTTCTTGGAAAATATTTTGGCAGGAGCTCTTACGATATACATTGAAATCTATTTTGAAAGACTAAAAATTGGGTATGGATATGACATAAATCTAATTGAATCCTTTTGTAAAGGAGGAATTTTGCCAACTTCAAACAAAAATGTTCTAAAGAAGCTAGGCTTCACAAACAAAAACACTTTTGTATTAACAAGCCATGTATCCAGTGCTCTCCATAATGATCCCCAGCATCCAAAGTATGCACATCTACACATAGGTGTAAATCCCCAGTCTTTTGGCAGAATCAGGACAACTCTTAGAGTTTCACTTTCGTTCCTAAGTTGTCTGGACAATGTTGGCTGTGTATGAATAAAGTCAGTGGCCTCATTTTTAAAATTACAGAGCATTTATTTTCCATGGGTATCAGTAGATGGTGATAGCATGGAACAGGTCTTAAAATCAGACCAGCTAACATCATTGTAAAGATATATAAAGATACATGAAGATACTTTGGAGGGAAATTTTGCCCAATATGGCAATTTTTTTTTTTTAAAAAAGGTCCAATATGTTGTCATGGAATTTAAACTGCCTAAGACTGAACTGAAGAGTTAACTGTAAAATACGTATCCTATAGATGGAATTCAAAACTGTATTGCAGTAACAGGAAATGTTACATATTTGGCAAAAGTGTTTAACTACTGCTTACATGTGTCCTCTCCCATTGGTCTTACTTCAGTTGAAAAAATGTCTTCTAAGTGTCTTCTTCAAAATCTCTGAAAGAGATAGGCATGTAGGGGATGCTACCCTACCATTAGACAGCCTGCTTCCTTAGCTCAATATCTCCCCGTCCACTGGGGTCAGTTCCCCAGGAAGTGTGATTTCTGCTCTTGGTCCTGTATCTTCCCAGCACACTCACTCTTACAAATACGGACTCATAGGCCATGTCAATGAACCTACCAGAGTTTCCTGGAAGTTAGTGTTAGTGCAATGTGTCTCGTGTGCATCATTTTTTATGGACAAAATAGCCTTGCATGAGGAGGAACCTCTGCCCACTGGTTCCCTACCTATTCTGCCTCTTTGATTTCCTCAGTGGACATGGGTTCCAAATGCTTTTCACAGCAAGCCCTCTCAGGGAAAACTGTGAAGCCTACAGAAACACTGCTGTAACTCTGCCAAAGGTACAGACAAAATATAATTCTGTACAAATTCTGTATCAGAATCAGGTGCTGGGAATGAGAAGGGCAGCTGAATTCCCTGGGTCTCCTTGGCTTGTGGAGATTGAAGCAGCTGCAAAGATGACCAGTTTCAAAGACAGGAAAGAGAAACCCTCAGAAACCCAAAACCATTTGGGAATATTTTTTCAGAAAAGGTGAGCTGACAATTCTTTGCAGGCAGCTGTAAAACAATCTGTTCTATTTCTTAGTACTAATAATATCTATCATAATTGTGCTTGGATAGCTCATGTTATACAGAAAAATGTCTGGATGCATTTACAGAATGACACAAAGTAGCATTGAGGTTACCTAGGTTCAGCTCTCTAAAAGTTAGATATCTAAGTTAGGCTGGTGGCCTAGGTATCTTCCTAATGGAGAGAGGCAAGTGCTTGCAGCAGAAAGTTCATTGCTCTATTGTTAGACCTCTGTCTTGGTGTATTACCTCCTGGGGGTACCCATTCTTCCCTGAGACTGTTTTACCCTCTGAGGAAGTCTCATTCAAAAATAAAACAATTTATTCATGACTTATTTAAGAATAATCTATTGAAGGGTTATTTTATGGGAAAATGGGCCATATTAAAAAAAAATGTTGTGAATCATAGCTTGTCAGCTGAGCAATACTGATCAATTACTGCATACTCCTCATGATATCAATCCTAGGTTTTCCTCACCAAGGCTAAGCAAATGGGTGACCTGCTGTATTTGAGTTCATCAGAATGAGCTGGAATCTTATAATTTTATCTACTGGTAAATAGGACACAAAGTTTCTGTGAAGAAAAAAAAATCACTTGGACTTTTATATCCTGGTGAGAAATTCCATTAACTCCATGAATGTTATGTTTGCTTTTAGATGAAGCTGTATGTGATTTATTGGACATGAAGAAGGATTTAATATCTTGAATTGACTTTAAGCAGGAATTAAAGTAAACAAATGTAACATTTTTCATCCTGTAAACCACAGCTCAGGTGCTGCCTAGCCCCAGAGGTGAAATGACTCCATATTTGTCTTAAAGGTCTCTAGACACCCAAACTCTGCTTCAAGACATGTCCAAGAATTCTTCTGTCTTAACAGGCTCTGAGCCGTGGGGCTTCTTGAAACTATGTACAGCTTATTTGAACTTCACAGTTAGATCTCATCTTTCCCTCATACTCAGCACTTTTGGTATATGAGGGCTCTTTATGAGACTCCATCTGCACCTCTCCAGATGGAAACAGATGAAAACGCTAATAATTTTTACAAACCTTTTGCATAGCATGTAGTGTTGATTCTCCAGAACAGCATTCAGTAAAATAAAATACTTGCTAATACTGGTCTGCCTACACAGGCCCAGAAGAACAATCTTGGTTTTACTAAAATTTTATTTTTACCCTGCCACTTTTAAAATGCTTTCTTCACCTCAGAATCACTTGCAGGCTGAATGGCTCACAACAGCTCTTCTGGTAATTGCAACCCGGCTCAAAATTCTTGGCATTGGTCTAAGGAGAAATGTGCCAACCTGGGAAGCAGGGTCTTCTGGTGGCCTGAGGGAAAACATTGGCAGGAGGCTAAGGCACTGTTGAGAAGGCATTTGAAAGCTAATGACATATGAAATAGTGTATATGTGTTGGTTAATATAGCACAGCATAATTATCTGTGTTCTCTGCAGAAAGGTTCAGGAAAAAAGAAACTCCCATTTCTAGTAGCCTTTCTTCCCTGAACCTAAGTTTACAGACTTCCCAAGAAACTTAATTTAAAGGCCACTTAAATCTTTATGACATTATGAAAAACAGCCTATGTTTTACACAGAGATATGTCTGAGAACAATTTTTCAGCTGCTCCTTGTCTGGCATGCTGAGAAGTGCTGGGCAGTTCCACACAAGAGTTCCAGTTTCATCCCATTTAAAGATTATCTGAGTAATATGCACTTGGGGCAGCATCATAAGCCCTCTCTATAGTTACTGGAAAGCAATAAAGCCTCCTGAGTTGCAAAGGTTGAGTCTGATTTTAGATGGGCTGAATCAACTTTTAATCTCCACTGGCGCTACAGCAACTGTGTTCATACTCAAGATGCTGCAGATGCGGATGAAGATGGGGATGAATTGTGTTGAACTGTGCCCTGTACCAGTTCTGGGCCCGCCCGGTCTTCATCCCACTAGGAATGAGTGATTCTGAAGTGAGTGGGTTTAAACTCCTGGGGTCAAAGGGAAAGCAATCAGGGCCCACATGTAGAAGAGGGCAGATCACTAAGGTTTTTGTTGTCAGGAGACCAGAAGTCCAGCCAGCTAAGCATGAGCCAGCAGTGTGCCCAGGTGGCCAAGAAGGCCAATGGCATCCTGGCCTCTATTAGGAATAGTGTAGCCAGCCGGTCTAGGGAAGTGATCGTCCCTCTGTACTCGGCACTGGTGAGGCCGCACCTTGAATACTGTGTCCAGTTCTGGGCCCTGAACTTCAAGAAAGATGTTGAGGTGTTGGAGTGAGTCCAGAGGAGGGCGACCAAGCTGGTGAAGGGTCTGGAGGGTATCACAGAATCACAGAATCACAGAAAGTTAGGGATTGGAAGGGACCTCGAAAGATCATCTAGTCCAATCCCCCTGCCGGAGCAGAATTACCTAGACCATATCACACAGGAACGTGTCCAGGCGGGTTTTGAATGTCTCCAGAGAAGGAGACTCCACAACCTCTCTGGGCAGCCTGTTCCAGTGTTCGGTCACCCTCACCGTAAAGAAGTTTTTCCTCATATTTATGTGGAACCTCATGTGTTCCAGCTTGCACCCATTGCCCCTTGTCCTGTCAAGGGATGTCACTGAGAAGAGCCTGGCTCCATCCTCATGACACTTGCCCTTTACATATTTATAAACATTAATGAGGTCACCCCTCAGTCTCCTCTTCTCTAAGCTAAAGAGACCCAGCTCCCTCAGCCTCTCCTCATAAGGGAGATGTTCCACTCCCTTAATCATCTTCGTGGCTCTGCGCTGGACTCTCTCTAGCAGTTCCCTGTCCTTCTTGAACTGAGGGGCCCAGAACTGGACACAATATTCCAGATGCGGCCTCACCAGGGCAGAGTAGAGGGGGAGGAGAACCTCTCTCGACCTGCTAACCACACCCCTTCTAATACACCCCAGGATGCCATTGGCCTTCTTGGCCACAAGGGCACACGGCTGGCTCATGGTCATCCTGCTGTCCACTAGGACCCCCACGTCCCTTTCCCCTACGCTGCTCTCCAACAGGTCTGCCCCCAACTTGTACTGGTACATGGGGTTGTTCTTGCCCAGATGCAGGACTCTACACTTGCCCTTGTTATATTTCATTAAATTTCTCCCCGCCCAACTCTCCAGCCTGTCTAGGTCTCTCTGAATGGCTGCGCAGCCTTCCAGTGCATCAGCCACTCCTCCCAGTTTTGTGTCATCAGCGAACTTGCTGACAGTGCACTCTATTCCCTCATCCAAGTCATTAATGAATATATTGAATAGAACTGGTCCCAGTACCGACCCTTGAGGGACTCCGCTAGACACAGGCCTCCAACTGGACTCTGTCCCATTGACCACCACCATAGGTATGACCTATGAGGAACAGCTGAGGGAGCTGGGGTTGTTTAACCTGGAGAAGAGGAGGCTCAGAGGTGACCTTATTGCAGTCTACAACTACCTGAAGGGAGGTTGTAGTGAAGTTGGAGTCGGCCTCTTCTCCTGGGCAGCTAGCGATAGGACAAGAGGACATAGTCTCAAGCTTCGCCAGGGGAGGTTCAGGTTGGACATTAGGAAGAATTTCTTTTCAGAAAGGGTTATTAGACATTGGAATGGGCTGCCCAGGGAGGTGGTAGAGTCACCATCTCTGGATGTGTTTAAAAAAAGACTGGACATGGCATTTAGTGCCATGGTCTAGTTGACAGGGTGGTGTCAGGGCAATGGTTGGACTCGATGATCCCTGAGGTCTCTTCCAACCTAATTGATTCTGTGATTCTGTGAAGTCCAAGCTGTATCTAGTTGTGAAGGCTACAACCCCTGTATCTTTGTTTTTCCATCTTTCTGTGTGCCTTTTACTGCAACTTACCTCTAAGAACATATCACTTAGAGCAAATCTTATAATTCGTGTGCTTATTCTCAACTTCTCAGCCAGTATGGACCCATCCTGCAGCAGCACAGAGTCACTCTTTCACCAGCATCCACTAAGATATTTTCAGCTTACTATTAGAAATATTCTTGGCTGGTTTGCTGCCGTTTTGAGAGGAAGAAAGGAACAGGTGAAACATCCTTCAGGCTTCAGCAGATAGTCAACAATGGTTCCCAGCTGCATATTAGATCAGGGGGAGTCACACAGTTCAGCCTGTGTGATATACATACACATATGCATGGAGCAAAAAGACTGTCAAAGACAAGTAGACTCAGCTGAAGAATCAGCTGGAACATACTACCTCAAGAACCTTTCTTTTGAAATGGGCAGGTTTTGCACCACTGCAAAGCCACCCCTGGTAAACTCTCTTTGAAAACACGTAGCGTACATCCAGCTGCATGTGCATTGTCAGACATTGCAGGTCGTCTGTGCTTCATCCCACTTTAGGGGCACTTAATCTGTACAGCCTCTGAAAGTCTACTTGTCATTCATGCCCACACTTCTAGCTAACAAGGGGCATGAGGACCTTACAGGCAGTGTATTCTGGGAGAAAGGGCTTGCTCCCTGCCTTAGATACAGAAAATCTCTGCTGCTATAGCATCACTATGCCACAGGCAATATAACTCGCCCCAGGACATATATCTCCCTGGACATCACTGAATAGTATTTGTCAAGGGGTTGAATTGTGAGGGAGCTTGTGCTGGAGCCAGGTTGGTAACTTAATTTTATGCAGTTGAAGATGTCACTTGGGACTCCCAGCTGGAATCAAAGGCCTGGGAAGACTCTCCTAGCCCCACATGACTGTTTTAAACTATTCTGCAATCCCCCACAAGTACAGATAGAATAACCACACTACATAGTCTCTACCTAGAAGGATTGTGGTATTAACATTTTTGAACTAGTTTCAAAAATACCTCTGATATTATATCTTTACAGTTTTTCCAGGTGGGTTTCATTTTGCTGGTGCTATAACTAAGCTTATCAGTTGTGAGCTTTTATGGTATTAATACATCCATTTATTAGCAGAGATGGATGGAATATTTAGGCAATGCGGTTTTAATTTTATCCCAGTTTTAAAAGATGATGTTACTGACTGAATATAGAAAACGTTCATAGAATTTGACAGGGATGAAACTAAAAGGGTTCCCTAAACTAAACAGGAGAGTTATAGGAGTTAGTGTAAACACACAGGGAAGTATATCCTCTCCAGAGTCTTTGACTGTCTTTTAAAATGTCAGCTCTATTGAATTCTGTAACAAGAACAGAATGTCCTATTAAATACTTGTAGAAAAAGTCTTTAGGGCTTTCTTAAGTATAGACAAAACACAGAGAAGTAAAAGATTTTTCAGTTGTGCTATGCATATACAACTCCCACCAACAATGAACAGTAATGAGGGCACAAGCACACTGGGGAAATGAGCCCATTAAAATGGCTAGCCCAAGCTTTCAGTCAGGCGATAGTTATTGAATCTAGTGGACATGACTCAAGAGACAATACTAATTTGTGTCTCAGGGATCTGCATTACTTTCAAAAAGGCAGAGGCAGAGGCCTTTAGTGTAGCTTCCATATCCCTTGATAAGCTGCTGGTGTTTTTATTTCAGTAGAGCCTTACCTTTGTTGTGCTCTAGCAGTAGCAAAATAACCATGCATAGTTGTTGATGCTTTTAAGAGACATTCCTGTGTTCTTAAACCGTTTGCTGCAATGTTTCAAAAAGGACACCAGAGGGTAAAAATTAACTGCTTTTCAGAGCCAGGCTAGCAGGGGTGGGGATGCAGAGCCCTACGTGTCCCTTGGCCAGGTGTGAGCTGTGTTTTGGGTGAGGCTGATGGGGCCCGTGAGGTTGCTTTGATTGGACAGGCCTCACCAAACCTGGTGCTCTGGGTTCCTTCTGTACCGTTGCACTGGAGACCGGTCCTCCTCCTGACTAAACTCAAGCCAGATGGTACCTCCCAAAGTGAACAAGTGCTGCTTGCTTTATTTAGCTCAAGGGTAATCCATACAAAATGTTAAAAATGCAGAATACTAAAAGTGGAGTGATAAATGTAGTTCCATGGCAAAGGAGTCACATGACTATTAAAAGGCTTATTTGGTACATCTTGATAAACAATCAGGCAGCTTTAAATATCCTTACCAAGAAAAAAGAAACAAGGAGCATATTTTCCCTTTGAAGTTTTGTCAAGTGTAGCAATCACAGATTATACTATTTTGACTAACCTCAGTAAGTATTTAACATATCTTTTTTTTCAAATGTTTTCTTTTTTCCTCCAAGACAGCTGTGAACAGACGGCGTAGCTACTCACACTTTTGGGTACTCTGCAAAAAGAAATGGAAAGGCTTTTGGATATATTTTCCCATTGTCTTCTGCATTGCAGTGCAACATGTGGGTAGGATGTTCTGTGCCAAAAGAACTGAGAGGACTCTTCTGTGCTATTATTGTCACCAAGAATGGCTGGTTCTGTTGTAGCAATGGAAAATGTAAAATATCAGCCATGATGGGTCTGATTTTTTAATCTCATACTGGAGGGTACATGTGAAGAAAAATTGTGGCCACATCTGATTATCTTATCTAGCATTAGATGACAGAAAATGCAGTCCTTTATAAATTCAAAGTACCTAAACCAGGGATTTTCTCAGGGCAAAACCAGTTTCATCCAAGTCAGACTTGTACCCTTGGCAGCTGGTGACTGTCACCCCATAGATGGAGCCTGCCATTTGTACAGCCCGTTCAGCCAAGAGCTGAGAAAGAACATCATGGATGTTGTTTCATCTCCAGATGTTCTGTGTGACAAGTCCTTTCCACAGCTCAAATGAAGAACTTTGAGGCCAAAGTGTGATGATCTAAAGGAACACTGCCAGATGTATGAAAATGTTCAATGTATTTTACACAAATTTGAACATCTGTGGTGCTCAAGGAAGATTTCATGGAGCTCTGTAAATATTGTTACATGTAATTAGCTTCAGAGCATGGGTATGTTATTATCCCCAGTTTACGGCTAGGGAGACTGGCAGAGAAAAGATAAGCAATTAGACTTTGGGAAACAAAAATATTTTATGCCCCAGAGGGAAGCTGAACTCAAGCAAGTCAAGCAGTAAACCTGTCCATCTCTTATTTTCCATAACACCATTTTGTGGAACTACTGTTTCTAATTTGGAGGTGATGGCAAACAACAGTTCATGGTTACAAAGTAGTGTTGTGCTTTATAGCAATAAAATGAGAAGGGAAACACATTTCTTATCAGATCTTCTTCTCATAGGTATCTAATAACAATTGCCAATTCCAAGAACACAAGGCATAAACTCATGTAATTCATTATTCGGGCTTCAAAAAGGAGGAGATTTTTTTAAAGGCTGTGTACTTCCTTTTAAAAGGGTATTTCTCTCTTTTGCCTTCTAATTTCTGATTCTGTATGACACACTTAAAATACATATTTAGCTTTTCTGAATAGTCACTGGAATTAGAAGCATTACTATGGTTGAGAATGAAAGGTGAAATCCCTTTTGGAAAGGAGCTGGGGTTTTCTGAAAAAGGCAATTTCTATGGGGCTCGTCATAGCCATCTGGCTCAGTATCATTTTTGCTTCCTTTGGTTAGAAGAATAAAGTTTTACAACATCCATATCTCTTCATGAGCAACATTGAAAGAGAGGGTGAACAGGACTTTTCTGCTGCTCTCAGATCACATAGCTGTTAACACTTACAGATAGGATGTTTGATGCAGGTCTCTGGGTTGTGGTCTGCTGACTGACAAGGCTGGAGACATCTCCCATGTACATGGCTGTCCCCTCTGGCCCTGGCAGACACTGCAATGCTCAGGGGGCAGTGATGGCTGGAAGAAAAATTTCCTTCTGATATGGCTTGGGGACCCCGTTCAGGAGGTCCAAGGCTTCCTAGTACTACCATTTTGATGTAGTTTATGTGACTTTAGTGAAGTAATTGGTGCTGCTCCATATTTAGAAGTTGTGCCTTATCACACCTGTGCAACCTTCACTGTTGCCTGGAAATGCATGAAGGCAACGAGACACTGAGCAGCGCTGGTTACCACAAGAGCAGCAAGTGCCCTGCCAAACATTTAAGAAAGGGAGTCCTGGACTCAGGGGTATGCAACTTGGCTTCCAGATCCTAGCCTGAGCTTTGAAGCTGTTAAAAAGAAACAGATGTTTTAAAAGTGCCATAATAACAAAAAGGCTTTCAAATTTTTTTGAAACTTGTGACACCTGAAAGTGTAAAACATGTACGAACAGATGTGTTGGTCTTCCTCCATGGGAAGAAGCAGTCCCATGGATGTGTCGAGGTGGTTTATCAGTTGAAGGTGAAAGATGTGGAGTATCTGTGTGCTTCACACTGCTGTGTTCAATTTTACCCTTGCTGCAAGAATGAAAAGCAGTGGGGCAGAGCGGTGGAGATTTCTGTCTGAATTCAGATAGATACATCTCCACACATGCGTGGCGGAGGGATGCATGGTGGGGGCGGGAGGTCCCACAGTTGGGGCCAGGAGGATCATATCAGTGGTGGATGAGCTTCAGGGCCCCTCTGACTCTCCAGAATTGCCATGATGGGCCAACAGCACCCCAGGTCCTTCTCAGTCCCACCACCAGCAAATGGCACCATCTCAAGCTGGCTGGGAGGATAAGGTGA
Source organism: Nyctibius grandis (assembly GCF_013368605.1). Taxonomy (NCBI): domain Eukaryota; kingdom Metazoa; phylum Chordata; class Aves; order Nyctibiiformes; family Nyctibiidae; genus Nyctibius; species Nyctibius grandis. The sequence continues at coordinate 49,091,191 of NC_090658.1, read as the reverse complement.
TTAGAAAGCCAGAACAGCTTTCTGAAGCCAGTGGTCAAAGAGTGTGGGGCAAAAAAAATCCCTCCTGAAGGGCTGAGCCCTGGTTTGGGTGTGGGTTACTGTGTGCCCTTCTCACAGTGTTAGAGGTGTGAGCAAATGGTCTGAGGACAGGTGAGTTTTACAAAAAATGTCTGACAACAGGCAAGCATGGTTGCTCCTGTGAAGTTTGGGCAGGTAATGCAAGAACAGATATTAAGTTCACAATCCATTTGAAGGGACACTACCAAATTTCTATATACTAGCATATTATCAAAAATTATTAATTAAGTAAGCTACCAGTTACACCAATTCTTTAAGGGGAGTTTTGTGGGAAGGAAGTGTTTGTCATTCTGAAAAACAACAGAATCGGAGGAAACGACACCTAACCATTGAAGATAACATGTTACACTGAGATTTTGTTTCTGTGGAAGGGAAAGAGACAGAGCTTGGTGAGGCAAATGCCTGCAGTCCCACTGGGAAAAGACAGTGCCCTGCAGAGCGACTTTCCAGGTCTGGCAGAAGATGATGCTTGTTATGGGATCTCTGTAGCTGTATGATTTTGCATGCAGTCTACAGTTCTCCTGCCTTACTCATCTTTAGGATACCAGCCAGCTGTTAATCACAGGAAACGAAGGTGGAAAGCTGTGGGGAAGCTCCCGATTTTGTTTGTGGAAGAAGAGTAGAAACACTGCTGGTTTTTGCCTGCTCTGGGTAGATTCCCAGTGGCTTGCACAGCATTGCATGGTTGCACTGTGGAGACAGCAGAAACAGGCAGAAGGGAAACTGCAGAAGTGTATGCTCTGGGCAAGCGATGCAAGATAGAGGAGACCAACTGGTTAGTGGTGTCCTGCTTTTTGTGAGGCTCCTTCTGGCTGGCCAGTGTCTGACATATACAGTGGCAGCAAAGTGATGACCAAGCACTCAGTGAATCCCACTGGAGCTACTACTTTGTAAACTACATGATAAACTGAATTAGAGATACTTCAATTACTTCATTTCATGTTATTAAAGATTGGATACTCCTTCAGGCATGGCAGACTTTGAAACATATTGAACATTTAAGTCCTGCATTCAGGGCTTTATAGGTAGCCATTTGGAAGGCTAGACCTTGGCAATGCTTTTGAAAACCCTCCCTAGGCCAGGAACCCAAATGATGCTTTCATATTCTGCTGAGACATGGGAACGTCTCGGCTGGGTGACAAAGCTGCTGTTGCCCCTGGCCCCCACTTTGGCCAACACTGCCTCAGCAGAGACCATCATACAAATGTCCACATTAAAGGGACTCCCCCACCCCCCCCGCAGATCCAAACCACTATAAATACAGGGGGGTGACTATATTAACGATCTTGGTACTGTTATTTGGCATTGCATAATAACGAGAAAATATTCAAAACCCGCCAAGTCAAAAGCACGGGCTGTTCGTGCTTGAGGGGTAGGAGCACCAGGTGTCACTGCAGCCCAAGGAAAAGGCACCATCTCACGGGCCCCAGCAACGGCCAGGGAAAAAGTAATTTTTATTTTTGCATTTGAGAAGAAGTTGGTTTTGATGGTGGCAGAGAAATAAAAGAAAAAGACAAACATACAGATATAAGTATAAATATATAATAAAAATTTTATGTGGATAGCATCTTTTCTTCAGAAAGGAAACAGATAATTTGTATGGCAAATTGCAGTCTATTCCAGGATCATATTTTTAACACACAGTGATAGAGCCCTCATCTTGTTTCAGCTGAAGACTCGCATCTTGAAAAGGTCTGCTGTACTGAAACTGCTTAATGTTATTTCCCGAATTAGCAGCAATTTTACCTAAGTTATGTAACACAATTTAAGACAAGTGGGGCACGAGAGGTTAGGGAACACCAATATGTAAGTTACAGAGCATACCAAAACAGAAACAAGCCCATGGGAAAATATCTATACCTCTCCAACACCTCAGATTTCCTAGTTCACTCATCTTTCTTAAACTTTTTAACCTTTTCTCCCCATTCCTTTCCCTCTGCATCCTGAATATTGTTATTTCCTCTACTCTTTCAGTGTAAATGTGTTCTGAAATAATTGCAGACATTGTGAGTTGGAAAAATGAGAGTGACAAGTAAGAAATACAAATTTATACTCAGAGCCAATGAATCCTTTTATTTCTTGATGTCTGGATATCATCATTTGCTGATTTGTAATGTAGAAGAGCAGCGTGAATGAGAAACAAAGTTCTGGCATTTTTTTTTCTTTTTTCTGTCTTTTAACAAATGATGGTTTCTGTCAAAATAACCCCCCATAAAACCTTACGTAGCTCCCTTGTGAGTTCTTTCTATGCCAATTAAGTTCAAATGAAATGTAGTAGCTTTTTATTTACTTTTTTACTTATTAAATGTGTCCAGACAGCATCTGGCTACCAGTAGAAATTTGCAAATAAAACAGATGGCTTATTGATCTGTGTCAACTCAGCTCAGAGTCCCCTCCGGGATAAAGTAAACATGTTCACCACCAGGTCCTCAGGCAAGGGCCTGAGCAAACAGATGAGCCATGCATCCTGCCCAAAAAAATCAACAGGTTGGGATTCTGGCAGACCAATGGAGGAAATGAAATTCACAGGTAGACAGACCTCCTACCGCTGAGTAGGTAGGAAGCATTTCCATGCTGAAATGCCCCTGCTAAGAATGACAGGTAAAAGAATATTCCTGTTGACCTTCTGCAAGGAAAGAGAGTGGGGTCAGGAGGTAGCTTGGTGTCTGCCATGCCTTCTCCCTGCAGTGGGCTCAAAGCTGAGTTCTGTAATCACCCACTGATAGCACTACTTTCTGCTGAAATGAGTGGGTAATTATGCATCACAATGGCTCCTTGCAGGGCTGAAGCTCAAAGGATCGGGCTCTTGATTTTGCAGGTGCAAGGAAAGGGTACAGATTCAAGGCCCTGTGACTGAGCTGCTCTTGACCCTGCTTTGAGTAGGGGGGCTGAACTAGAGACATCTAGAGGTCCCCTTCCCACTTCAGCTATGCTATGATCCAGAAAGTCTTTTCCATTTCTAATTCTGAGGTTCATAAGTTATGTTACAGAGAAAAGACAGAGAAGCTGTGATTCTGGTTTACACCTTTGCAGAGGAGAAAAAACTGCGTTCAAAGACGATGTAGTAGCATCAAAGCACTCTAAGAAAAATATGTGACCTCATGGTGGCCTACTGAACTTGCTCTAGTTTAGTTTAGAAATTTTATCTATTTTCACCCAGTTACTTCAAGCACAAAATTATCCTGTTAAGAATGGGTGTTAGCAGGTTAAAGAGCTGCAGACTGATAAATGCAGATGTCCTCAGTCAAGTCCAATGAGAGGCACTTAGATGCAACATGGACTGCCAACAGGACAATCTATCAACTCTGTAGGTGTACAGACCATAACTGAGGTAAGCTGGCAGATGACAGGCAATTATCCATAAGCTGTGAATAATAAGATGTGTGACACACAGCTAAGATCAGATGATGTCTTTTCCTTATTGATGTTGTAAAAAAAAAAAAGATTTAAAGGTGAGCTGAAGTAAACTGGAAAGTTCTGCATTGTTGCATTTTTTTTAGGGTTTAACAACTGTGTACATAATTACGGGGGGAGAAGATCATATAGTTAACATGAATTTAGCTTACAATAATATTTTTGATAATTGGTTGCGCTGTGTTATGTCAAGGCCTACATTCAGGGTCCAGTTCCCCGAGTAAGATGAATGTCTCACAAACAGCTTGAAACAGAGCATTTCGCTGAATTTTCCTTCTGACAGCATTACTATAGCGTATGGGTATGCTGATTTCTTCTGACTAACTCAGTGATAGCAAGGTCTACTGTTTCTATGTCAGTCCTCATGCTCTTGGTATGTTTGGTGCCATCCCATCATTCTCCTTTCTTCTTCTGGTTTCTGTCCTGTACTTCCTCTCTTCCCAGCTTATTTTCTTTCATCTGGTCATGTTGATGACTTTTGCATAAACTTCATGTGCTTTCCTTATTTTTCTCCTCTCCTTAAACACAAGCTCTCCTTCACGAGGGCCAATTCTGTAAATATCTGAGTCTTGCCGAATCACTCATTAATATCATCCCCACAGACTTCTCTTGAACAGTTTCCAACAGCACATCATCACATCAAGACTGCTAAAGAAGGCACTCAAAGGGAAACAAACTGCCACGCAACATGCCCAGCATGACACCAAACACATGTGATGTCATTCCACAACCACAGGACTTGCTGTTATTTTGTTTTGATTTTCCCCAGCCACTGGTACTGGACTAGCAACTTCACAAAGAATGATTATTTAATGTCAGCTATATAAGCCACAGAGTCTGAGCTAGTAGCTTTAGAAAGCTGTGATTTGGTTTCACCCTGGCCAGCCTGAGAATTGGTGACAACGGACCTGACATGATGCAGGCACAGACAAACAGAAGACATAAGATAGTGATTTCATAAGAGGAACTGAATTTTTATAATAAGCTTAGGGACCAAAATGTGAACAGTAAAGGTTAAAGAGAGCATGTGGAAAGACACTGCCTACTTCTTTTCCAGAGTAAGAGTGAAAATATTTGTCTTCTTTCCTCTAGCTTGGAGCACAACAGAGCTCTCTCTTCTCTTACTAGGTAGGAGAAACATGAGACAAATCAAAATATGGAACTTGATTTTGGCTATAAAGTAGTTATCCAGATGTATGGTCTCTTTCTAGCCCTTAGCCAGTAGTCACTTGAGCACTATCATGCACTATACATGGTAGAGTATTTAACCTTTGGCTTTTCAACAACATATAGTGCAGCATCTAAGAAGAGAAGATCTAGATGAAGTGGAGTGAGACAGATGTGGTTCTGTAATGTCTTCTTCTCTAAAAGAAGGAATGAACAGAGCCTGCCATGCTACCTTTCTCAAGAAAAAGGACACTGTCATCAGTATTACCTGCTTGAGTTAAAATTCAGAGGAAATACAATTGCAGTCTCAGCACATTCTTCCCTTTGTCTTGCCGTAATGGAGAGGTTCTAGAGAGCCCAATGAGCTCCAAAAAGAGCAGGCACTCGCACATATATCTACCATCTTTCCATTGACTTCCTGTCAGGAGACACCTCCTTACAGACGCATCCCTGTTGCTTTTTTCTCTACCCATCAGGTCACCAGACCTATATCTTTGCTTATTTGGATCCATTTTAAACAACACATGGAAGGTTTCTTCTGAGGTGCTTGGTCAACAAAAGAATCCCAAATAAGACTCATCTAATGAAAATGTGACAGGAAGTGTTTAGCTCCCCCTTATTCATCGAATCCTAGTCCTCCCTAAGAGCCACAAAAGCTTTATTTCTTGTACATGCTGTGCCATAAGGCTTCTTCTGCTTTTAGTCATATGAATTCTATCATCTGCTGCCCTGTCTTGCCATGGTGCTTTGTGATGAGTGCTGCAAGGAGAGGTTAAGAGTGTGCGCCAACCCAATGCCTCTGCGATGGCCAAACATGATATTTCCAGTGTTTATAGTAGATAGAAACTACAGTGACAATAAGGTTTGCACATGTGCTTCAGGCACACATGTGCATGCACCATGGAAAAGCTCTGAAAAAATCCCTGTTAAGTGTTTCTTCTGTCATTCTGTGTTTTTGGACCATTGCTAACAATTCAAGATATCAAGTACTTATTGCTGTGGACATCATCTCCAGTTCTCAGACAATCCACCGAAATACCAAAGTTTCCACACTGATACTTTCCCCTGAATATACTTTCTTCAAAATTTGTATTCTATAAATTGCCTGTCTGCAAAATTCGAGCCTGGTTGTGACAGGCTCGTGGCATCATATGATAACATTTCTGTTATCTGGGTTTGATAAACAGGAAAGCATTTCCTGCAAGAATTGTTGCACATGCATTTTTAACCAACCAACCAATATTTAAACAACTTTACTAATTCCTGTCCTCTAGGCATTCATGCCAGTGAAATGCAATCAGTTCAATGTTAAAGGAAAGACTGAAATGTCAAAGGGAAATAAACAATGGCATAAGCATATATATTTCCTTGCAGTTATAGAAGATTCTTGGATTATTTTTTCAGTTCTGATCTGGAATTTTAAATAGATTCATGAATTTGTATATGCCCACAAAGAACAAAATCTCATTCTAGTTGCTCACAGAAATGTAATTTATCCTCACAGGTTTCATGGGAGCTTCATATTTCAACTCAGATTATCAGTACTAGAATCTGTAGGACAGAAATAGGAATGCGATGGGTATTTTAAAGACTGATTGGTTTTCTGCTGAGTGCACTAGATGTACAAAGAAATATGCCAAACATTTCTGTATTTTAACCACAAATTTGCATTTTATCATTGCCTCATTCCAATTTGCTTATTTCTCATTCTTTCCATAGGCCAAATGAAAATTTTCTCTTATAAGGAAAACATACTTCTCATCAGAACCTTTTAAAAGCCATCAGAATTAAAAATTATAATGATAATAAAAAAATACCTGCTTTGGCTAGAGAATGGACTGTCATCTGTGAACAGGATATAAACTGAATTACGAACCAAAATAAATAATGAAGAAAAATATATTTTAAAGGTTCATTTGAATTTGATAGCAATTTTCTATCCAAGTCAACATATAAGACTCTTGTAGTGTTGCCAGTTCACACAATTTAAGCTTTAAAATTTCAAAAGTGGGTGTTCTGCTGTGAAGCTTGAAATTGGCCCATTTGCAAGTCTTAGGCTGAACTATCACCATCACTTTGAGAAGTGTTCACCGTGTGTGTACAAGTGCAAATGCTACAATTTCTTCAGGGACACAAATCACTCAATTGAGGACAGAAATGGTGTCAGATGACTCAGTTTCAATCCAAAACAACCCAACAGTGAGCATTTACAAATTCCTAAATGGTGAACGTTTAGTATGCTAACATTGAAAGCAGCAGTGTTAAAATCACTGGGTACAGCACTTGCCGCAAACAATATGGAAGACTTGCATACAAGAGTTAAAAAACCTCTCAGGAATGATTGCTTCAGAAAAGTGTGTGTGATCTTTTCCCTCTTCAAGTCAGAGTGAAGGGAAGAGGAAAGTTAGCACAGGACTATCGATATCCTTTAGTATAAAGATGCCCATCACTCCTTCCTGTAGAAGGTCCATTACTAGGGCATGACAACAGCTAATGCACCTATACATTGGATGTTGTGTTATTAATGGCCCTGCTAATAGCTGGTGACAGTGAGAGAGTGAATTTCCACAGTTCACAGCCCTTTGTAAGTCTTCTTCTGGAACATTTCTCTCCACTATCACCACCCAGACTCCCCCTCTGACCTCTTTATCAGTCAGTGAGTGGTACCAGAGGCTCAAGACACATAATCACAGCAGTGTGCCATGTGTGCTCTACAGAGCGGCACAATGCAGAGGGAAAAATTGAAAAAAAAAAAAAAGCATTGCTTTAAAAAAATACAAGTTCCTGTTAATACTTCATGAGGTAATGATAATGTCATTTAGTTTCACCTTCTCTTTTTGTGCTTACTAACTTCATATGAATTTTCATATTTCATCTTCAAGTGAATCTTCATATTTATAGCTATGCAACCTCATCTAAATTTCACCACAGTCAGTGAAAGTGCTGCCATTGACTTCAATGGATTTTGGATCAAGTCTGTATCTATGTTAGAGCTCTGGCTCCCTTGGCTCCTAGCCATGAAACCAGAGGCTGAAACTGGCTTATCAACATAGCTGAGGAATTTAAAAGTAACATTAAAAGAAAACTGTATTGTGTTTGCTTCCACTTCTGCCTCCCTTCCAAGAGAAAGAGAAGTAGCTGCTCATTTCAGTACATCTGCAATTAAAGGTAAAATCAACAGCTACAAGTTACAGTTTATTTCAAGCATGCTTTGTGCTCAGTAAACCTTAGAAAGTGGAAGGCTTTTGCTCCTGTCTTTCTGCTCCACAGATCAAGTGGTTGAGTGAATCCCCATTGTTTGATTCAGATAATGTTACACGGATGTAACTGAAGCACAGTACCGGCCCTTGGACTGCACTTGGTGTCTGCAGGAGCACCTGGAGTCTTCCAGGACCTTCAAAGCCTTGCACTTGGCCTTTCACATAAGCGTCTCTAAAAATGTTGATGCTGCTGGTGGCTGTAACAGGAAGGATGGCTGCAATGTACTGCTCCATGTGAGACAGCAGAAGCATCAAATCTCACTATTCCATCTCTTGAAATTGTCAAAGCTTCTTTGAGACACTTGGTTTATCGTTTGCAGTGTTAATGGTTACTGTGCTTCCATGGAAAGCCTAAGTTGTAAGGTGGGCAAAACCATCCCGAGTATCTTCTCTCTAACAAGGGACAATACAAGAACAATATAAGTACTTGACTGTCAATTTTTAGTAACTAAGACTTTGAGTTTGCATTTGAGTTGTTCAAAGAGGTTTAAAATACTCCTTTTTTTCAGGAGCAGCAAGGAGTTTGTGTTGCATAGCAATTTCCATGATTAAAAGATCAGTGAAGCTATGTTCAAGTTGGCTTTACAGTAAAAGTAACTTCAATCTTTCTGTTACTCTTTTTAGTGTTTTTCAGCCTGCTAGAAGAACACTTGAATGAATCACTTAGGGTATGTTCAATTTTTGAAATAAGTTCTTAAAGGATTCTTTTAGTTGATTGGTTTCCTTAACAGAAAATATGTATATAATCCTTACTCAAACTCAGAAAAGTTTAGAATAACACAGAGAACTACCCTGGTTTGCACAGTATTGTGGAGGGCTGGTCAAACTGGAAGAATTTATATACTTTTTTCCCCCCTTTGTTTTGCTTTGCTTACTAATACCAGTGGTACCTTTCACCTTTAGTGTGAGCCTTCAGAAACTGAGGAGGTACCTTTTCCTTAGTTTTATTTCCCACAAGTCCCAGCTCTTAGAGTCAGGTCAATACATGATGCACTCAGAGTAAAGGCACACAGGACCTAGAAGTTCTTTTGGAAGCACTAAGGCTAATATTGCCTGGCTTCCCAATAACATGTCATATCATGAAAATGATTCAGATATTTCAGCAGTTGGGGGATCCCTTGGCTCTTTCTCTGTCTTAGCATCTGTTTCTGGCCACCTACTTTAGTGAAATTTGGAGGATCTTAATTTTGTTGGAGCTTGCTATTCCTCTATCAAATTGATCAATGGGTTCAAAGGAGATGGGGCAGGAGGAGTAGTGAGACACAACCAGACATATGCAGATCATGATACGTCTCATTTCTTTAGGAAATCAGAGACAAAATCAGCTATCATATTTTAAAAGAGTTCAGATTACTGCATGCTTTCTGCAGATTTTGCATGGGTAGCATACACCTCCCTGGATTGGGCTGGCAGGGAGAAGCCAGAGGTAAATGGTGGTTTTCAAGCCCACCTTCTCAGCAGCTTCACAGGGAGACACGGGCAGCTGCTCTGAGCCAGCCCCTCCTTTGCCCAGGACTAGACCTTGCCAGGTGCTGCACTTGCTGGCCCCACTCCAGCAAAGCACTTAAGCACATGCTTAACTTTCAACACATCAATTACTCATGGAAAAGTCAATCCTGGAGAAGCTGCTGCTGCAGAGATAGCAGTGAAAAGGAAATGGGGAGGTGGTGACCTTATTGCCTCTCTTTCCCAATGGACCTGTCTGCAGACATCATTCAGGGCCTGGGGTAAAATGATCGCAGAGGCTAATAGGTCAATGACCTGCTACTCTGTCGTTGGCTTAGCCCCAACCTTTGCAAAAGAGAGGGGAAGGGAGAGGGGAAGATCTGTACAGTTTGTCAGATGTTATCACACTTGATAAGACAAAGCTTCGCTTTCAGGAATTTTTCTTTCCTAGTTTGCTATGAAAAAAGATGGCAACCCAGAGATCTGTGGTGGCAAAGAGGAAACTCACAATCTTTTGTTCTTGCTCTGCCACTCACATGTGTGACAGGTTTCCTTTCTCCCTTACGCTATTCCAATTTCTGGTTCTGCATGTGTCAAAATAAGTTCCCAAAGCAAATCACAAATGCATGGGGCAATTAGAGCTGTCAGTTTGATGTCAGGGGAAAACACTCCCCTTCCCAAGAAGAATACACCTCCTGGTCAACAGCATATTGTAGTGATGATGAAGGATTTGGCATTTGTCACTTTGTTTTTTTTTTTATTTTTTTGGGTTTTTTTGTTTTTTCACTTGGGGGATGGGATAAGGAAAAAGGGGAGGATTTATACTACTGCCATACGAGCCCTTCTCTGTTTCAAAAACTCTCAGAAAATGCTGCTGGGAGGTAGACAACTACGCATAACCACTGAAACACACAAAAGTGACCCTAGAGTCACCTCTTCAGAAATGTGGACATCTAGCTGAATGTAAAGAAAATTTTAAAAATATATATTCAAAAATCATATTCAGAAAAACTGAAACACAGGAAATTGAAAGATAAGATTCACTTCTTCAGATCTCCAGCAACACAAAAAACTTTTTCTAAATGTTTGGAAGAGTATCTTTAAAAAGTACTGTGACAAACAGGCATGCAGCCTAGATCCTCACTCTTTCAGAGAGACCCGCAGAGACACATCTGAAGCTCCCTTCACAAGGCTGGCACAATAACGACATTCTCACCAGGAATCTGCTCTAGACTGTTCTCAGAGTTTGTTTTTAATGTGAGCGTTTTGTAATAATGGCAACATATATGGAGATAATTATTTCAAAGATGACTTCTTTTCTTTGTGGGAATTTAAGTGCACACAAAAAGAAATACTTTTCCAAGCAAACTGCCCTGCTTTAGTTTCTGTACTCCTGTGCCATACATGACTCTGATCTCTGTAAAATTACAGCTAGCTCCCCAGTCTTCTCTAGGGTGCCTGCAGCACCTCAGTCACAGGAAATTTCAATCAGAATTGAGCCAAAGCTATGTTTTAGATGTGGAAAGAGTGAAAATCATTGGAGAGGTATCTAAAATTAATCCTGCAGGATGGGAAGAAGAATGGGCTTTCTAATCGAGATGCAGGACACTTGCACTCAGATTTACTCTCTTACTGCTGTCTGATCCACTTTTGGTGCGTCATGTGCTTTCAGTGTTTCCGGGTCCCCAGCTCTGCAGAGGGGATCACTATAATTCCTTTCACCCATGTTTCATGCATATTTTGCAATATGGCATTTTTTTAGTGCACAGGGAGGTAGTACTGTGAAGAACTGAGCGCGGAGAGGGGGCCTCTCCGAGGTGCAGTTTAGTGAAGTGGTTTGCTGGTGACATCAGTTTAAGGACTCCTGCCAGTCCTGTCTGCTTTTCCCTGCCTGTGTACTGCAATTCACTGGCCTGTCCGTTGTGCCACTCTGAATTTTGCTGAAAGATGCTGAAAGCAGCTCAGGAAACTTATCTAGTTAAAAATAAGTCTCCCCTCACCAACATAATTTCTCGTTCAGGTTAATGTACTGATAAGTGCAGTGTGGTCCCATCAACAGATCTGAGCACAAGCAAGTGGGCTGTGAGACATAGCACAGGGGTGGAAACAAAGACTTTGGGATTTCTTAAATTAGTTTAGTTGGCATTTCATTTCACTGCAGCCCGAGTAAAACTTTTTAGGCTGGAGAAGCATCAAGTATGGTTATATGAGTCTGTGCTGCAACACCATTATGAAACTTTGCCCTTCTGCAGGATTTCTATTCAAGTACCACAGCAGCTCTTTGCAAACATTAAGTGCTGTGTCCCTACAACACACCTGGCAGGCGGATACAGTATCCTCTTATCAGATGGGCAAAACAAGCTGCATAGTGATCACGACTGGCTCAGCCATGCAGCATTAGCCAACGCGAGGGGCAGCAAGAAGCAGAAAGTCCTGATTGCTGGACTGATGTTTTAACTAATAGGCTTCTGCTGGAAACCAGTGGCCACCGACAGAAACTGCCAATACAAAGATGCTTCAAGCAGCAATAAGAATGGGGTGAGGAGTAACAATGATATGACTTGCAGATGTCTTTCATTAAATGGAGTTTTTATTGGATTAAAGACACAACTTGGAGTCTACAGTAGAACTGCTTGAAATATTTTAATCTAATCTTCAAGAAGCTTTTTGACCAAATCAAACATTTTGCTGGGAATTTTTCAACTCCACTGAAATTTCCTGGGGGATTCTTTGTTTGAAACAAACCAAAAAAAAAAAAGACATTTCAAAACAGTTCCGCTTGTTAGTTTTAACACTGAAGATGAGATATATTTTATAGAAAATATATGTTTATACTTCTGAGAATAATTGTTATTTTGCCAGCTCTTGCCAGCAGAAGATTTGTCATCGATTATCACGAGTGTCTGACTGGGCTACAAGTATAGTAACAAATGAAATGGTTTTGTATGTTAAAGTAGTAACAAGAAAATACTTCAGTGATGAAACCAGCATTTCCTGATTTACCTTTCCTGAAAGAAAGCTTCCTTCATCTTATATTCGGTGTTTATCTTCAACCTTTAAAAAATATTCCTGTTTTGATAGTAAAAACTATTATCTTGTGGCATTGTTTTGGCTCAGGGATTATGGGAGCAGGCGCTTAGTACGCAAAGGATAATTGTATTTGGCCAAATGTTACCATTTTCACATATAGTCGTATCCTAACAAGACCTCTTCAAGGGACAAATTACCTTGATTTGCAATGCACAGTCCAAATAAAATTATATAAATGCTTACAACTCTATTTCCTGCTATATTTTAGGCTGTTAACATAACCTTTTCTTTTTGCGGGGGGCAAATCCACATAGGTAATCTCATGGATAGATGCTGAAGCTAGAAGTGGACAAGGTAAGTAAAAGTTTGCCTTCTTTGAGTCATCAAAGGAAGTAAAATAATTGCCATACTAGGTTTTTGAGCCATCTGTGATTGCTTCAAAAACCAAACCAACTGAAACTTTAGCTGCACTTTCCTTCCAGTTTTCAACTGTTCAAAATTAGCTGTGGACCTCAGGCTCCAGTAGAAACAGACACCCAAACCCCACCTAGGCTGAATCCTCAAAGGCCAGAGAAATCCCTTCTGATTACGGTTCATAAAAAGAAAAATTGTTTATGAGCATGGAAAATAATATCCATATTTTCATAAATAATGAGAACAAGTGGTGAGCGAGGTTAAAGGAAGGGATGCAGCTTGCAATTCTAAACCAAAGAAACAAAATACAAAGCCAACAACCCCCTGAAAGATTCGGAAGTCCCAACAGACCAAAACCAAATGTTTCCAAAATCTGCAAAAACCTTCTCGTGTGAAATAATTTCAAGTTTCAATGAGAGTGCGGTGAGCAATAAACTATAAATCACTGCACATAGAGGTTTCTAACTGGCAACTGGCAAACACATGAATGCTGTTTCTCCATACTTTTGGCTTATTTAAATACAATTTTTTGAAGTTGTTCATAAGGAAACAAGATTTATATAATATCACTGTATTTCTCAGGCCTTTCAATCTCTCTGATCCCTGCTGGCTAACTCCAGTCCAAGCTGACAGAGGCCTAGAGACTTGGAGAGACTGTGGTCCTAAATGCCCTGTGAATGTCACTACCCAGGTACTGCAGAGAGGCTCAAACGGAGACACAGAAGATCTGTGACGGGAGAGTGACTGCGTCACCAGACACCGGCGTCACTAAAGAGGTGAGACTCGTGGTGTGTGTACTGATAGCAGGGAAAGATATGGCCGGAGCTCACATCTTACCAGGCATGGGGTGTTTCAGCTGCAGAATAGAGGCCAGAGGCAGAGTCTGCTGCTTACTGAACAGATGCGGTATCATATCATTGGCGATATTTGGGGAAAGAACCTCTGATCACTCTCAGCTCTCCTCTTATATTGTTTTTTTTTTTCCACTGTGCACTCCTTTAGCTTTATCTTGAGAGAAAAATTAAAGCACAGGAGCTGAGAAAATGCCCCTGAGTATGCAGGGATTTGGACAACCAGATGATTTTGTAACAGCTGCTGTATTGCTTTCTCCTTCACGTTCCAGAAATTCTTTATTCCACAATGTTTCCACCCAGAAAGTAAAAAACTAAACATATTCCCAGTGTCTGCAGGAGTCACTGCTCCGATAGTACCATGTCAGCCCGTAGTGAGGCTGAACCCCTCCCCAAGACCCACTGACTCCTCATGGGGACCAGAAGGCTCCTGGCAAAACGTTCTTCATAATCCTCCTCTCTCTTAACCTCCTGTGATAACATTTCAGTCACAGGCAGGAAAAGACTTGTCTTCCAGCAGTGGATCCATACCTGATAGTGGCAGGAATGGAGAAAGGTGAATGCATGAAGGGCAGTAATTATCTGCATTATATGAACCTCTGAACCTCTGAGGACTCTTCCGTAAGGGCCCATGAAAGTCAAAGTTCTGCCGTAATACCTGGTGAATCAATTTTCAGACACAACCTGTACATCTATGTCACTAATACTCCAGTTTAAAGCTGTTTTGGTTGCCACCTGCTATATAGTGCAGACAGGACAGCATTCAGCGCTGGCTACCCATCTGAGTGTTTAATAGCTTCTCAGCAGGTTTTAAAAATTTTATACAGATTCAAGTTCAGCCTGCAGCCAGTGATATGCCTCCTAACTCCTGACTCCAGCTGGTCAGGAGTCAGGAGCCCCCTGAAATCTCACTGCTACATGCTATAGGTGTGACTATATGGTCAGGTGCGACTTTGGGGTGCTGGTGGTCATGGGCAGGCATGGAAAAGTTCAGGAACCTGAATGTAGGTTCAATGCATAGTGATCTTAAGAGGCTGTTCAGAAAGGGTCTTTATTGTTTTGGAATGGGAATTAACTGCACAAAGAAAAAAGGTTGACTCTGTATACTGATGCAGAATTAAACACCGGCAAAGAGACAGCCAAAAGAGAAGGGATACTCACTGGGAGCATTGGAGTGGAGTTCTGTATTGGGGAACAGGGAAGAAATGAGCCAGCTGAGCTTGATGTTGGAGAACAAATGTGATTCATCTTTTATTAATAAAAGAGGTCTCCCCACAAAGGAAATTCCCATCTTGGCCTGGTGATGTAGCACTAAGCGGTAACTGATACTTGAAATGCCAAAGCCCATAGATCTCTAGTTACACTGGAGTAGACACTCTTTGGGTCTTGTAATTACTGTGACTTGGCATATAGATTTCATCTTTGAGAGAGAAAAGGACTTTCTGCTCTCCTGCCAACTGGGATGACTAAGCTCGGTGCCAAGTTGGACATACCTTCCAGAGCATTTGCAAAGCAGTGTTCAGTTCTACCTCACATTCTTTCGCTCTCCAGGTTTCTGAAAATGAACTAATAAAATATTTGTAATGGCACCTGCAGCAGTGAGGCATCTTGGAGAGAAAAGCCAAGTCCTGCCTCCCAACCAGAGACAGGCACAGTTGAGAAACAGCAATAGCTCAGAGCTGCATAGGAGCAAAACAGGAAAAGTTTGGTGATGACTGGGGCACAAATGATGGTTCACGGACAGCTGATATTCCTGGGCACTGCCCTGACTGTGAACACAAGTTTGCTCTCTGGAGCCATCCTAATGGTGTGGGTCAGCCACTGATGTACCGAACCATGGGGCAAACATGGTTTCTCAGGCACTCTGCTAAAGGCAAGCTGCCCATGCTGCCAGGGGACATCTGTATAGTCCAGACCCATTGTAATGACACCTGGAAAGCCAGACCTGCCCTCTGTTGCTCTTGTCAGATTATCTCTGCATATTTTCCCTCTAATTTGTAGCACTGACATCAACCACACCAAATCTGGCCTTGGTGATCTATGCTGGCTGCCAAGGTGGCAGATGATCAGCTATCTGATATTTACTTAGATATCTCCACATTAAATATGTAAAATCTGTGGGCAAAAGAGCAGTACTAATACCTTTTGGCCAAATTCTGCTCTCAGTTACACCAGAGGAATGCAATTGAAGTCAATACGATTTACAGGAATTAAGGACAGCACATGGTTTGGTGTTTTTTTTTGAGATGACATTTAGATTCTAGTTGCAGCTAATAGGGCCGGCCATAGACAAATCTCAAAGAAAGTAACACTGTTGTTTGTTTTTCTTCCCTTACTCCAGTGTCAGCCCCAGTCTAACAAAGCACCCTATAATATTTGCTTAGGCACTGAATTTGTTAGCCTAACTTATTTTTACTGTTTATCCCATGTTTCTGTAAAAATGTGTAAAAAAAAAAAAATCTGTTCATGCCAAATGTTCTCAAATACTCTTTTTCACAGGCATAGTGTATACTAGGAAGAGCTTGCAAGTATAGCTATGCTGGAATTTTTATATCAATAACCCCCTGAGGGATGGTGTAAGTCCTGGCAGTGCACCGGTTCCAAGGATGAAATAACACATCTTGGCAACCCGAGTGGTTTTTGCCAACAGAGCTGCAAGGCATTTTTTTGCTGAGACAGAATACCAGTAAAAGAAGCTCTTGAGAAATGTAGCAGGGACTCCATTTAGCCAACTGCTTTGGATGCTCACCTGGCATGCAGGAGACAAAGGTGTGTGTCCCTGCTCTGCCCAAATCAGCTGCATCAAATTTGAGTCTTCTAGTGAAACATCTCCCCAGCCCTGGCCCTGCTGGCTGCCAAAAGATCGCTCCATTACATCTGTCAGAGCTGCTCCAGGACAGCTTGATAAACTCGATGGGAGGTGGGAGAGCTGGGTGTCAGTCAGGCAGCACAGGAGCTTGAAGAACGGTCTCCTGTACCTCTGGACAGCTCAAACGCCAGCCTTTGGGCTAGCCCCAGAGACAGAGCTATGTCTGATTTTCATCAGAAGTGCTTGTTGGGGCCCAAGAAATCTTTCCTGACAAGGATTTTGTTGCAAGTGATGTGCCTGTGCAAAGAGCATAGCTTTTTAGAAGTTGCTGTTTCCTGACACAAGCACATGCATAATTGTACTGCACTGAAGAATTTCTGATCAGCTCTTGTTGTGAGCTCAGGAAAGGCCAAATGACCTAAGGGTTACAAGGTGCCAGTTGCAGATAGTGTTTCACATTCTTTCTTAGAAAAATAGTTATGAAACTACTGGATTTTCTTTCCCTATTTTTTTCTGTATCTCTTCCAATACAAAATACTTTGTTCTCCCTGTGGAAACCAATCATTTACTAAATATTTAGTGTAATTCATATCTCTGTCTCTCAAGTGGGCCAGTGTTTACACTTCAAAAGCAAGAATCATTCTTCTCATGCCATAGTCACTCCATAGAAATAAATACAATCCACAAAACCTGCACAAATCTTTGCTGAGGCACAAAATTTTAAACACCTTATGGATTAATGTTTATGGAGCCTGTCAGAGATTTAAAACCACAATGAGAATGAAAGGATTTCTTCAGCTCTGAGAAACGAACTTTTTGTCTAATGTCAGCCCTACACTGAAAAACCCTTGGCAGGTTGTTTGTCTAAGCAGACAGGTCCTTATTCAATTGTTCGTGTTGTCTTTCCACTTAGTTCCTGCTATAAATTTGTCTCTTTGCCACTCTCTTTACACTGTACCTCGGTGTGCCTCAGAGACACGCAGAGCCAAAAGCTCACCACGAACTCAGCCTAAGGGGAAATGCTAGCAACAAAGACCAGTCTGCCAAAACCCATAAAACTTGCTGCTTTTTGCCTCACTTTAAAACAAAAAAATAATATTGTCTTTTCTCTAAAGTGGTAAAGTGACACATGCCCAAATGAGTTCTTGACATTACACTACAGGATTTTTTGAGGGTTTTCAAGAACCCTTGGCACTTATCAACATGTTCTCCAAAATGTATGACTGTTTATCAGTTTAGTAGTCAGAAAAAGTAACAAAACAGGCAGCAGGAGATGCAACCAGTGGCTTTTGGTAAGGCAATAGGAAAATCACAGCCTCTGAAATACTGAATAAATCCAAAAGGAAGGAACCAAATAAAGCAGAAATGTAGTCATGTCCACTGCCATGACAACCTCCTGTTTCACTGCTGCCACCATGTCTATGAGAATGTACCCACACTTACCTGCTGGGCAAAACCAGCTAATGAAAATCATATACATGAAGAGAAATTGGCATTTCCCCCAAACTGTGGTATTCTTTTCTTGAAGGTTTAACTGAGCTTCTTGCATTGTTTGTCAATTTTTTCCTCTTTCTGAAGGGAGTTTTGTAAGAAAAGATGACTTAATGGACTAAAAGCCACTGCTAGCCATTGTAAAGCAGAATTTGGCTAGGTCAAGCATAGCAATTTTTGCACAGAACCCAGCATGCTGATAATGCCACTTTCTGATCAGAAGTGCCTGATCCTCTGTCTACCCTCAGAAGCACTCAAAAACTGGCTCAGGGCATCCGCTGCAGACCTGCACCCTCCGTAAGGCCTGTTGGGCAGCCATTCGTGCTTTCCCCCAGTTGTAGGGTCCTCCCCACGCTCTTGCTCACATTTCTAGTATTTCACCCCTGCAAATGAGGCTGTTGTTTGTAGTGATGAGTTATGTTTTCCCACCTAGCACAGAAGATATGTTCTGGCTTTCCTTGAACAGTCATTGAGGGTAGAAATCAGAAAATACACTTTTCTTCCCTGTGTGCCCATCATGAGGATGGGGTAGGAAGGAAGGGGAGAAGGGGTGAGGAACAACTAGCCTACACCTGTTTGCTTTTTAGTTCCTCATTTCTTAAAAGGCATTAATTTCTGTGCAAGGTGCCACAGTAACAGCCCTGGAGACTGAAGCCCTCTGTTTCTATATGAGGCAGGAACGATACGGGAAGGGACAAGGGTGTCTGCCCTGCACACTCAGGTGGCTTCACCTCCATCTTGTCCTGGGTTGATCTCTGTTGGTGGTGATGGTGTGGCTCTGGCACTGGACCCATTTAGGCTTTGGCATCTGGGCTGAGATGGCTCAGTGTGGTGAAGGCTTTGCAAACACCTCGTGCCCACAGGCAGCTGGCTTGGGACCATGGAGCTCGCTTTACACAGGGCTGAGGAAGAGGCATGAGAATGTAATGGTTTTTGGGTTACTATGGGTTTACAAATCCGAAATAGCAAGCTGGTACACAACACAAATGTCAATGCTAGGGACTGGAAACAAGAAATATTAATGCACTTTACCTAGCTTCTTATTCCACATTTAGGACTGAATCAAATGTCCACTGCTAAAATACCACACTTTTCCTGTGAAAGCATTTCCATTTAACTCCACAACAGATACCTTCCTATTCTGAGAAGCAGTGCATATGGGATGCTGAAGTAGCACATCTCTAACAGCTGCCCGGATCTTCCCAATAAGACGACTTCCTACATCTTCACATTCAAACTGTTTGCTCCTTCTTTTATTTGCAAGTATAAAGAACTTGTTCCGGAAGATGATGAGCCATACAACAAACAGGTAGTGATAGCAAAATAAATATGGTCAAGGAAAGGGAATAATAATAATATGAGATAAGCACATTCTACCTGTCTGCCTAATGATTTCAAAGCTATTTTATGACTTACACCTTCTGGTGTTATTTTGTGTTCTGATTTTCTGCTGCATCCTCCGTCACTTCAGCTACTCCACTAGCACTCAGAAAAGCATTTTACAGCTAGTATTTCACTTCATGTAATGGCTGTTTTCCTGGACGATTTTCACAGTTGGTGTAAATCTAGTTACAAGCATCGGGGAAGAATTTATCCCTCCCTAGACAGAGCTCCTCCCGCTGACATTCTCCACACTATGGTTCGTTTCCAAGGCTCCGAGAATCATGCAGAATCTCATGGTTGTTTCCAGAGGATCAGGCAGCAGACCAAGTTTGTCAGCAACATTTCCAAAAATGCTATGTTTTTTCTCTTTTTCTTTCTTCCCTCTATCAGCGCTTACATCCTTCTTGCCATCCCAGTGCTCCTTTAACTCAGGAGCCAGTTGGGTTTTCAGGGTTTGCTCCTGCTCCCAATCACACCGTCCCAAGTTCTACACTTGGGCAAAAGAGGAGTGCTTCTGGCCACTGAGCCATGGCGACCCAGGAGGGTGATTCAGTGGAAGGAGAGTGAGTGAGTCAGCAGCGATGCCTCTCTGCATTGCAAAAAGCAACCTCCTGAGAAGTCTAAAGAGTGTGCTGGTGTCAGGTGGGGAGAGAGTGGCAGAAGTGTGTCTCTGACGGATGGGAAAGGCACTAGCGCTGCTCTGCTCTGCTCTCACCCCACAAGACACAGAGCATGTTTTTCTTTTTCTTGTTGTTGCCCTAAAGGATTAAGTCTTCTTCCTCATACTGACTGCTCACTAAAGTGTGATAAAACTCCACACAGTAAGCTCTAATCATGAAAAATGCAACATGCTGAAACTGGAAAGTCTAACGGAAGGATGACGCTTTTCAAAGCTATCTGTGTTTCCCAAGGACAACCAGCCCACATGGGCCTGTTCCTCCACAATTTTGACTTTACTGCTACATTGTGTGCCCTTTCTAAAAGACCGGTTTGATAACTTTGTTTTTCATGATCAAATAATGTGTGGGCCTCGATGTTTAGGGATGAGGATTTGGCTCACCTGTGTAGCTCTCAAAAAACAGGATCTCAGCTCCTGGTTCCCATAAACAGTTTTAAAAATTCTGCCCCACGTTTTATGTGGCAGAGAGCACAGCTCCATCATCAGCTGCTAGCTCATAGCTGTGTTAAAACAAATTGTGCATTAAAGAAGTTTACAAAGACTATTTTCTACTTTGAAAAAATAATTAAATGAATGAGTCATTTTTATTTTTTGATTAAGAAGTCTCACAACCTCCTACTTATCTCTTGGACTCTGTCTTCCCTACTACTCACAGCAAACGCAAACAAGTAAGACAGCAGAGGGTTTTATTATTCCTTTTTAGTTTAAAAACTAAACATATAAGATATATGTGGTATCACCCATATCAAGTATGAAAACCTATGAATACAGTTTAATGATACCCCAAGTATGGTAGTGCTGCAGTCTCGGATCACTGTTCGTGAGCTTTTCATTCATACATATTACAGCCATGGGAGATGTGCCATTGATGCCAGCTGGTTTTCATTTAGTACCTTTGTTTGTAAGAAGCTAAGTGATAACGTTTTACAAGTAAAAAAAATTAATTACTTCTATTTTGTTATTTTTTGCTACAGGCCTAATCAGTCTGTGACTGACCAGGACTTCATGTTGCTCAGTAATGTAGAAACATGAGGGAGGAAGGTAGGCCTTAGCCACACAGCATACAAACAACTGTTCTGTACTTATTTGCATGTCTGCAAATGTCTGTATGTTTTCTAGGTATTACAGGAACTGCTTGCTTCACTTTTAATATTATTTCCCATTATTTTTTCAAACTTTAAAAATGAATCAAGCATTTCATATACCTCAAACGAGGCTGTAGAACGCATTTGCTGCTTGAAAAACAGCAAACTTGAAAAGCAGGTTAGAGTGCAGGGGAATTCTTTAAAAGAGGGGGCCAGGAATCCATAGGAGAAAAAAGTATCTCTTTCTAAGAACTGCATTATCCTTTGCCAAGCAACACCTGATCCTGCTATGAGAAGCAGACTCCTGAACACTTACGTACCCCAGCCAAGTAACATGGCTTGGATCTAGCGGTCCATCCCTGTCATTACAGTGATGCATTGAAACCTAGGAGGATTTACTTTCTGTAGCCTTGATAGTTAAGAGCCAGATAATTCTTCCTTTCTCACAGTTAGAATTTCCAAGATCCTTTTTTGAACAATCCTGTTGAATTTAATGCAGGATGGTCAACCGTCCACAGGATTTTAAAGCAGCCTGCACAATTGTATAGCAGAGACATAATTCCCTTTTGCTTTTCCCGACCTAATTAAAAGGAAGAAAAGAAAGCATTCATGCTCTAGTAAATTCTTCTGAGTATTTCCTGCATATTTGGGTCCACTGCTGTTAGACTATACAGGATTGCTTCATGAGGCTCACTCATCTAAGCAACATGAGTTGCTTTCTGCAACAGTTCTAGAAAGACTTGGGGGAAGAGGAGAAAACGTGGGTCTCATTATGAGAGCAGAAGTGTTGGACCTCAGCAAACTTGGGTACGATTCCTAATGTAGCACAGATCAAGTCTGGACATGGTCCTGGTATAAGGCGGCAACTAGGTAAAAGCTGACCCCAACATGCCCAAAACATGTCTGGCCATGGGGACTGAGCGCTGCTCTCATGATAAACACACCACTGACCAACTACAGCAAGGAATGTAACCCAAAATTTTCCTTCAGTGGCATCTATGCAGAGGGGACACGCATAATGTATTGTTGTGAATGGACCTATGAGTCCTTCTGGAAATCTGTCTCCTTTTTAAATGGGAGATCAACACCTGTAAGGAGTACTGATGTGACTCTCTCATAGTCCTTCCCCAGCTATAATGAGGGAAAACATTTCTTTCCCTTTTTATATCCCTTATCTAATCAGGCTGGAAATTATTGGAGGCAGATAGCTTTCTTACCACCATGGTGGTGGCTGGAAGTTCTGCCTGTTAAAATCACTCTGTCTTTTATATTATAAAACACTATTTTCAGTTGTTTAGTCCTTGCCAGTTTTTTATCACTTGGTTCACATTTTCCTTTAAAAATATTTACTTTAGGCTGAATTATCTTCTGGGATGAGGGCAAAGAGAGGGAAGAAGAAATTTTAAGCAGCACAGTCAAGTCTCTTTTGAGAAAAAAGATGGGGAAATGACAGTAGACAAAATAATAGTGTATATTTTGGCAAGGCATCTTTATTTTAAAACCATAATGCCACCAGTTTCTGAACTCTAGACTTCCTTTTTTGCAGTTTTGGCCTTTTGGCTATTGCCAACTCTGTGGAAATCCACTCAAATTTGACTAAGTTATAAACCCTCAAAAATCCGCAGCTTGTTTTTATTAGATACATTTCTCTATTCTGAGCATGGATTTTTTTTCCTGCAATGTCAAATCCAAACTGCTGTGCCATTTAGTAGGTCCTGACAGATAAAACGAGAGCAACGGGACTGTCTGCTGTGAATCACCTTTGCCCAGCTGCACGCCAGCAGTGCACAGGAGGGCACCGAGCTGAAGGCAAAGGGACTGGGGGCTTAGCAACCTACAAAGAGTATGGCAGAAGGGAAAGGAGGCATGGGCTGTAGGGCTGCTCGGTGATGAAGGAGGCCTGGACCCGAACTGGGAGACAGACTGGGACGGACTGGCAGAGAAGGAAGAGAACTAAGAAGATGATTCTGGAGAGGTGAGACTGACTGCATTTGACAAGGCAATGGGAATGAGAGGTTTGATGAGGGGAAAACGGGACTAGGTACATGTCGAGAACAGCTTTGAGGTATGAAGGAGGCTGGAGTCATGGTCCCAAGAACAAAAGCTTCTTCTGTCTCTGACAGAGACATCAACGTTGCCAAGTTTCACCACCTCCCAACTGAGAGGAAAGGGCTGTGAAGCTGGCAAAATGTCCTGCACTGCCTACTGCAGCAAATGGCAATCTGCTATCTCTGTGAGACACTGCTAGTTTGAGACCGATGGAGGTCTGTGTGGTGCGGTGAAAGGTCCCAAACGTGCTCTGACCTGGGCAATGCCATATCATACCTTGCTTTTTTTTTTTCTTTTTCCCAGTTAAAAAGCCCAGGAGATATTATGGGCCACGCAACACACATGCATTCACATACTTTGTGTCGATGAGTTGTTTAAAACCAAACTTTCTGAAAAGGAGGCTTTCCAAATTCTCGTGACTCTGGGCGCTGAGTTGAGACCTGGAGAAGCTGTGACTCGTTTGTTGCCTGCATGCCTTGAACATCGTAGGATCTGGAAAAGTCAGCAGTAGGTGTCTCAAGTAAGGCACCCAAGTCTGTCTCTAATTAATACCTGCGTCTCTCCACCGTGGTTCACCGTGCATGCAGCTACTGCTCCAGAGAGCGTGCTCCATCCCGAGCCGTGGCCGGGGCAGTGTGTGACTGCCAGGGTGTGACAAGCCTGCAAGATCAGGTTTGGACGCTCGGAGAAATTGTAGGTTGTGTGCTGGGAGCGTGCCGCTTTGCAGCCTCCCTAAAGCCCTTTCACGCCCGGGTCCTCTCCCGCAAATGCACACACCCTAAGAATAAAGCAAGCCCTGACAGCTTCAGACTCCCTGGTAGCACCACTGATCCGTGGGGATCTCTGCAGGCTGGCAGCGAGCCGCGTGTCCCAGGGGAGGCGCAGGGGACTCCTCCGCTGACAAAACTGCAGTAAAAGGGTTTTTTTCAGGCAGGCGGGGGGAGGAGTGCTCTGGCGGTTCACAGTAAGGAAATAATAAAATGCGTCTATTTGGCTCCTAAAAGCTAAGCGAGAAAAGCGCAAAACTGTCGGAAGGAGGGTTTCACCTGGCATTTACCGCACGCATAGCGGCAGCCACGCAGCGACCCGCAACTCGACCCCGGTCAAGCAGAGCCCGCTCCCCGCCGTGCCAGAGGGCCCGGCAGCCCCCAGCGACGCCCGGATGCCGGCCCCCGCCCCACAGGGCGCTGCTGCCCGGCTTTTGCCCCGGCCAAAAATCTGGCTGCCTCGGCCCTTGCTCCCCGCCCCATGCGGTGCCCGGCGGGGCGGGCGGCGCGGCGCGGCCGGGGTCGGGGCGCACCGGGAGGGGGTCGGGGTGCATCTTGCCGGGCATCGGGGCGCCTCTCACCGCCCCCCCCCGCCAGGGGCTGTCGGTATTTGTACGTGTTGATTCAGCAGGAGGCGGGGGAAAATGAGCCCTGCGGGTGGAGCGAGCCGGCGTCCCCCCGGGAGCACCGGGGAGGGTTAACCGGCGAGGATCTGTGGGTCTGGGAGGAGAAAGCGGAGGCCGGGCTGGGGAGGGGGGAGGATAAGAGGAAAAAGGGAAGGGCGGCTCGCTGAGGTCGCACACCGCCAGCCTCCGCAGCCGCGGCAGTGCCTTTCCGCGGCCCCCCGCCGGCTGCGGACACCGGAGTGGTGGTGTGGGAGGGTCCTCCCTTCCCGTCCCGATCTTTGACTCCCGCTTCCCCCGCCACGGGGGAGACGAGGCTGGAGAGGAAAGGAAGCGACCCCCAGGGCTAGGCAGCAGCCCGTCCGAGGCGGAGGGAGGTGCGTCGCCCCGGGGGACGCGGCGGGGTTCGGCGGATCCCCCCGGCAGTGCCTGCGCGGCGGGAGAGCGCCGGGAGAGGAGAGGCTGGGGAGCATCTCCGAGCCGGGGCTGACTCTCCAGGAGCGAGGGAGGGACAGAGAGAGGGAGAGACTGCCGCCTCCGTGCTATACTCCCGTCCCCAAATTTCACGGGGTGGGGTGGGGAAAAAGAAAATAGAGGACCTAAGCTGGGACCTCCCAGGGGGAGCGATTGAAAGGAGCCAAAGCAGGCATCGTGGGGTGGGAGCGACATCCCAAGGAGAGTCCCCCTCCTCCGCTTCCCGGAGCCCCTGCGCGCCCGCCGCCGCTGCCGTCGCCTCAGGATGTGGGTGCCGGTGCCGCTGCTGCTGCTGCTGCCGGAGCTGCTCCCCGCCGTGCCGGCCCAGAAGCTCTCCGCCCTCACGGTAAGGCCGCCCCGCCGCTGGGCGCTGGGCGCTGGGCTCCGGGCGCCCGGCGGGTGGGTCCCCGGGGCGCACCTGAGCGGGCTGATGCGCTCCCCCCGGGCGGCGTGTGGCCGCCCCGCGCCCCGCAGCTGCCGGGCAAAGGGCTGCTCCCCGCTTGGGGCGAAGGATGGAGCCCCCAGCCGGAGTGGGGAGCTCTGCCGCGGCTTGTCCGGCAACGCGGGGCGTTGAGCAGCCGGCACCGCCGCCCCTGCGCGTTTTCCCAGGGGAGATCACGGCCCGTGGCAGCTAAGTGGAAGTTTACTGTGGGTCTCCGCAGAGCTTCGGGCCAATGCTAGTGTCCATGTTAATGCTTTTATTTTCCCGACGAGGAATAATGCTGCAGTGAGGTCTGCTTTTGGACCGTCTTGGGTTGACAGATTTTACTTTATTTTTAATTATAAAGTGACGTGAAACAAGCCTCTTTGGCTATTCCAGGCTCCGTGATGCTAAACATGGAACTCTGCGTAGAGATGGGTGAACCAATTCATTAGGCTTGCTGAATAAGCCATAACCATTTCTCTAGCCAAGACCTGAGGTTTGCAGCTAATAGCTCAGTTCAGTCTTCTCGTAGAGCTTGCAGTGTTTGCAAAGCTATAATTAATGCAATCTGTAGAAATAAAAACATTTTCCTTAAATGTGTTTTTAAACAAGTACTTGAGTAAACATAACGGGCAGCGAGTACCCCTTTCAAGCTGTTTTTAAGTGTTTTGGTGAGGGCTGTGCCCTTTAGAGTTCATTATGCTAAAGTTACAGGCAGTTGCAAAGTGAAATAGACCCTGTTTTTGTCTCTGTCTTTCAGAAAAATTCTGTAAAATACTGAGAGTTGGGTTTTTTCTTTTCTTTTTCTTCCCTTTTTTTTCTTTTCTGTTTGAGTAAGACGAGATAGGGACAGCTCAAGGAGAAACGACTGTGGGGGATGGCTAAGCTGTTCATACCTGAAATTCTTCAGAATTGCCGCCTTGTCTAGTTTTTTTTTGGAAATGATTTGTAGATTAGAAACAGCTAATTGAAAACCTTAAAGGAATGAGTTTGCTCCGTGATTTTTATAGTGTGTGGCTTTTGAATGTGTGGGACAGATAAAGTCAAGTAATTCTCATCTTTTGCTTTTTAAGAACCTCATTTGAAGAAGAGAGAAGTCCCTGAGACTGTCAGGTGATATATGCTATTCTAGTTAACAGGTTAACATTGCAATTTAATTCCAAGTTCACTTTCACAAATGTGTAAACACAATTTACAAGAGATTACATGTTATATTATTTCTTCTGTACATAAAAAAGTTCTAAATATTAGCATGGAAGTAAACTGGAAATGCTGCCAAAACTTAATTTGTCCAAATGTAAAATAGGAGTGATTGTGACTGTTATATCCTCTTTAAATGATACATGACTCAAATGATGCCAAAGCCTTTAAATAGATGTATATAAATCACTGCTGAATGTAACTGTCATTCAGTGAGTGGTTGCCTGCCTCACCAAAGGAAAGAAAAAGCTGTCCAAGGGCACTTGCGCAAGCGCAAACTCTTTAAAAATTAAATGTCATAGACTCATGCAGATGTATTTGACTTCACTGTTAGCTGAGAGATGTCTAGTCACTCTGTTCCCTCTTTCACCCATCCAGAGTGTGGATGTTGTTTGTTTCTATATCTTATAGTAGTGTGCATCTTTATGAACCATGACCAGAAAAGTCAATCCTGGTGGAATCCCCACCCTCTGCTACCAAAAAGGTAATGGCTTTGGAGACTTTAAGCTGTTGGACTGAATTAAACTTGAACATTTTGGTAGGGGTAGCTAGCCTTGTTAGTAGAGAACTGTAGGTAGTGAGCCCATGCTAGTTTTTCCACTGCCTGTGCTCTTCTTACAGAGAAGGCTAGCCCGTATGAATACTAGACTACATTAGAAATCCTTCCATAAAATGGGTAATGAACGGTCAGAGACCTGTAGGAAGAAAACAACAAACACACACACATGCACACATACTTTTTACATCTTCCCACAAAACTAAACTTTGAACGAGGCAGGTTTATTTCTACTATTTGTGTACTTCCCTATTTAAACAACAACAAAAAGCAATGCTATTGCAGCAACAAATACCACAGCACTAAATCATTCTTTACTCCTACAGTCATTTTGCTTGCAGCTCACAGACTGTATAACCCCTTCCCACATGTACCTTTCTCAAATATTCATGGATAGTGTCTGCATATTATAATGAAAAACAAACCCAAGCTGTGTAGAAAGACCAAGAAAATGTATGACTTTTTTTTTCTACCTGCTGTGCCGGTGTGTGAGAACAGAGAACTACCATTCTTTTATACACATCAGATGAAGATTTTCTTTTTATTTGTGATTGGAAGAATAACAAAGAAAGACTGGTATTTTCATAAATAACCAGAGGCCACGGGGACAGAGCATGTCTCACTGTGGACATGAGTTTCATGAAAACTGCGGGATGATTATGGGAGGGTGTGCACATCCCTGATGGTATCATGCTGTCATGGGTATATACAGCTTGCCAGGTGGTGGCAATATCAGGGGCACAGTCTCCTTAACTGCAGTGGTAAATCTGCCATAAGATGAACCTTAGCAACGACGTGATGATAAAATTAAAGTTCCCTCTAACAAAAGCAACTCTAAAGTTAAGGTCGTTTTCCAAAAGATGACTGCATGGATCAGAGGTTTTTTCCTTGCCTGGGTGTTGAACAGCTCTGGGTTCTAAGTGACAAACTAGATGATGGCCAGGCAGGGAGCAGGGTATCAGCATCTGTGTTTATGTTTTTCATCTGTCTAAACAGATTTCTGGGCTATTTTACCTTTACATCCTCGCTAGCTGCAGAAGCAGAATAAGTATTACTTTCAGAGAAGACTTTCAGTAGTTTACAGAGCTGTATCCCCATTTAATTAGGAATAATATTTTTGCATTTCCCTTGGGCAAAAAGACCCGCAACAACCACCCATGTCTATAGATCAGGTGAATATGTGATTTTCAGATATTGGAAGGTTTGCAATAGTCCAATAGCAAGAAATTACAGAGTTTTCACACAAATAACACCTCCAAGAGATTTCTGATTGCCTAAGTCTTATGTGACTGCAGATCTGCAGGGACTGATGAGCGTATGGCTTCCTACAGCCTCGATAATAGCCATCAGGACAATTTCTGGCAGGTGGATGCATCAGAGTAGTCAGCAGGTAGTTGAGATGCATCAGGCAGTCTAGAGTCTGGTCCCCTGGTCCTCATGGCTATATCTAAAGTGAGTGTACGAGTGTTGTAACATGTCCCTCTCTGCCCAGACCATGGACCCAGACAGAACTCACTCACGTCCCTGTCTGTGTGCCAGGGTAGAAGAGGAACATGAGGAGTGGTCTGATGCACACTTGTATCTTTTTTGGGGAGCCAGGATGTGCACCAGGGTCCAAGAGTTTCAGAGTTCTTGTGGATTCACTGGGTTAGAGATAGCCAAAAGCTACTTTGAGTTTGTACCAATCTTGGCCTCTTGTCAAAAAATACTCTTTGCTAAAGTTGCTCCTGGACTCTTGTCTCCTGAGTAGGAGCATATTGCAATAGTAGTAGGCAAAGTGAGGGAAAACACAATATTCCAGTTCTGAATTGCTAACTAAGCCACAGGGATGCATGGGGGAGGAAAGCATTATTTAGTATTATATTTATTGTTATTTCAAATAAACAAACATTGGCAACGGAACAATGGCTTTCGTTTTGGGAAGGTAGGCTGAGAGCTGCCTCATAAGAAACCATGAGATCTGGAGGGACTGTAGCCAATTTGGCTGCTCCTGGTTTTTCCGCCTGTTATGTCAAATACTAATGTAAAACATTCTTACATTCCAGAAAATATCTTAAGTAGCGTTGTCCTTTTACCTTATTTATGGAAAGGCAGGTAATAGGGAGCTGGCGGAAGTCATTGCTAGGCCACTCCCCATCGTCTTTGCTAAGTCGTGGGCAACAGGAGAGGTGCCTGAGGACTGGAGGAAAGCGAATGTCACTCCAGTCTTCAAAAAGGGCAAGAAGGAGGACCCGGGTAACTATAGACCGGTCAGCCTCACCTCCATCCCCGGCAAGGTGATGGAACAACTTGTTCTTGATGCTGTCTCTAGGCACATCAAGGATAGGGGGATCATTAGGGGCACTCAACATGGCTTCACCAAAGGGAAGTCATGCTCAACCAACTTGATAGCCTTTTATGAGGATGTTACCCGGTGGATAGATGATGGTAAAGCTGTGGATGTGGTCTATCTTGATTTCAGTAAAGCGTTTGACACGGTCTCCCACAGCATCCTCGCAGCTAAACTGAGGAAGTGTGGTCTGGATGATCGGGTAGTGAGGTGGATTGTGAACTGGCTGAAGGAAAGAAGCCAGAGAGTGGTGGTCAATGGGACAGAGTCCAGTTGCAGGCCTGTGTCTAGCAGAGTCCCTCAAGGGTCGGTACTGGGACCAGTACTATTCAATATATTCATTAATGACTTGGATGAGGGATTAGAGTGCACTGTCAGCAAGTTCGCTGATGACACAAAACTGGGAGGAGTGGCTGACGCGCCGGAAGGCTG
The DNA here is from genome assembly GCF_013368605.1 of Nyctibius grandis. NCBI lineage: Eukaryota > Metazoa > Chordata > Aves > Nyctibiiformes > Nyctibiidae > Nyctibius > Nyctibius grandis. Next base: position 49,061,230 of record NC_090658.1, on the reverse strand, counting down.
CGCAGCCATTCAGAGAGACCTGGACAGGCTGGAGAGTTGGGCGGGGAGAAATTTAATGAAATATAACAAGGGCAAGTGTAGAGTCCTGCATCTGGGCAAGAACAACCCCATGTACCAGTACAAGTTGGGGGCAGACCTGTTGGAGACCAGTGTAGGGGAAAGGGACGTGGGGGTCCTAGTGGACAACAGGATGACCATGAGCCAGGAGTGTGCCCTTGTGGCCAAGAAGGCCAATGGCATCCTGGGGTGTATTAGAAGGGGTGTGGTCAGCAGGTCGAGAGAGGTTCTCCTCCCCCTCTACTCTGCCCTGGTGAGGCCGCATCTGGAATATTGTGTCCAGTTCTGGGCCCCTCAGTTCAAGAAGGACAGGGAACTGCTAGAGAGAGTCCAGCGCAGAGCCACGAAGATGGTTAAGGGAGTGGAACATCTCCCTTATGAGGAGAGGCTGAGGGAGCTGGGTCTCTTTAGCTTAGAGAAGAGGAGACTGAGGGGTGACCTCATTAATGTTTATAAATATGTAAAGGGCAAGTGTCAAGAGGATGGAGCCAGGCTCTTCTCAGTGACATCCCTTGACAGGACAAGGGGCAACAGGTGCAAGCTGGAACACATGAGGTTCCACATAAATATGAGGAAAAACTTCTTTACGGTGAGGGTGACCGAACACTGGAACAGGCTGCCCAGAGAGGTTGTGGAGTCTCCTTCTCTGGAGACATTCAAAACCCGCCTGGACGCGTTCCTGTGTGAGATGGTCTAGGCAATCCTGCTCCGGCAGGGGGATTGGACTAGATGATCTTTCGAGGTCCCTTCCAATCCCTAACATTCTGTGTGATTCTGTGTGTGTGAATAGTCTGCAATTCTTGTAACACAGCGTTGGAATGTTTTTGCAACGCTGTATTTTTATTCCGCTCAGTGAGATGCACCCATTCTTTCTAGATGTATGAAACTGATGAGAGCTGAGCCTTATTGACATATTGTATTAGGGGAATAGTCATATCTTGAGGATATCGGTACTTTTGTTCTGAAACACAATGTTTTGCAGAAGGCTCATTTTGTTCCTCAAATAAGTAAGTTTATGATCACTGCACTTACCAGCACACTTACTTTGGCATTGTTTATGCTGTATTTTTGGAACTATCAGCTTAGCTTTTATCTCAGCTGCGGTGTTGTGTGTGTGCATGTACTTGTACAAACAATAGGACACAAGTGTTTCCTATAAGTCATCTTGATGACTTATACCACAAACTATTTAATTTTATCCTTTCAAAGCCTTGCTGAACCATGTGTCCTTCTCAATACAATATTGATCTTAGATCTTACAAAGGAAGAAAGTTTGCTCGAAATCGCTGCTTGAAATGAACACCTCTGCCTGTTGAAAGTACCTTTCATCAAAGGCTGAATATTTCAGGGAACAATTGTTTTCTTTTTCTCCCTTGGCACATGCTTTGTGAGCATTCAATAGCATTTAATGCACTGGACAGCTTCCACAACACTCACCAATATAAGATGGATCACTAAGGTAGTTCAGTGAAGGGAAGCTAAACACAACCAAAGCTTTCCACATTAAGGACCCACTTGGATGGTGCCTGCAAACCCAAACATTTGGAAAAGTTACTCTAAATGTGACTGGAAAACCAAGACCGTAAATAAAACTGTAAGTGGCTCCAGATCCTAACAGCATTGTTACTGCAAATGGGCATTGGTACAACCAAGGGTACATCAGCTCTGAAAATAAAACACTTTCGACCAGGCTTCCTTGCAATACACTCTCAAGACACTTCTCACTAAAGAAACAAAAACAAAACCTGTGAGAGTTATCATTGAAAGAGTCAGCAAAACTTTTGACCAGGGGTTAGAAGTAATTTTTCTGCATGCAGCCAACATAAACTGTACCTTATAATGTAAAAGACACAATGGAGATGGCAGGTTGATTGCACACCTGTAAGATTTTAAAACTAGAAATGAAGAGTGGAAGTGAATGTAGGTGGGGAGGGAAGAGCAGGACAGGGGTAACAAAAAGTAGATCACGCATATTTTGGCCACTTGTGATGCTTTTGTCCGTTACCTGTTGCCCACTGAATACCTCGAGGAACAGCCATGTGTGTTGCTTGACAGTTGGCAAACCTTGGGGCTTGGTTCATTTTGAGAAGACTCCAAAGATTTAGCTGCTATTCAAAACCTATCTGAACCATGTTGGTTTGGAAATTGGGCTACGAATCTTTTTAAGATCTGGCTTGCTCAGGACTTTGCTAGTGTTTCCATTTCTTCAGCCAGACCAGCCTCACCACAGGCTCAGCCATTTTCACGGTATTTTGGTACTTCCATTTCCTGTCAGGCCCGAGACCAGGAAGTGCAGAGGCGCCTGAAGATTAAAAACTGAGTAAGAAGGAGCTGGGACCAAAGACCTATTTTTGAATGGTAAATGAAGGCCTGAGTTTGGTTCAGGAGTGGCATTTTTTATCTGAACAAATTCTTACATTCTTGGGGAAGCTGCATAGTGAGTGGAGGTTACATTTTGCAAAGGACTCAGGGATTTCCAAACATTTTGTGTTTTCCTTAGGATCAAAACCCAAATGCTTCTCACTTTTCTGGTTGATTCAATATTGTGTTTTGAGGTAGATTTTTTAAAAGTTCAGATGAAAGAGTCATGATGAAGGTCATTTCACAGTGAAAAATTGGAATGTCTTCTTCAGAAAGAGTATAGTCAAAATAGTTTTTGACGGTGTGAATACTGCCCTCCCCTCCTCTGCCCCTCTACTGTCTTCTGCAACAAAATTCTAGTGATGCCAATCATTTTGTTCTCGATGGCCCTGCGTATTGTCACAGGATATGCTTCTGTTGACATTTCTTTATCCACTTCTGGTTGTTAATTGACAATCACTGCCTTCATATTTACCTACAGTTGTAGATAAAACACTTTCCAGTGCAACACCAGCTGTGAGCCTGGAAAGGTGAAATGCTTCAGGAAAAAACTTACAGTTTACAATATGCTGGTATTACATGGAATAATTTATGCCAGAGGAAAAGGAGGGATAACTTAAGACGTAGCAAGAAATTGGCCATAAGCAATACCTAGTAATTCTCTTCAGGAAAATAGCTGAGCAGAGAAGAGCAAGTATAGCATAAATAACTGCATTTTTTCCTGCACTTTTTCGCTCTTTGCCTAGTTGCCCCATCTACATAGGGAATTGGTCTGAATTACAGCCATTGGTGTAGTGGAATGGTGTGCATGGGACACAAAGATACAGACTTTGGTTACGGGGAGGTGAAAGATACCCAAAAGCGTATGGACTGGTATTTATATTGGTGTGGTAACTCTTAGGATCAGAGGGTTTCTTAATATGACTTTACCAAATTATGAATGGTCTTCAAAGAAGCAAAGTTAACGTAGTGTTGCCTCTTGCCACAGAACCCGTGAAGTAAGTTTGTGTGGAGTCAGTCCCCCAAACTGAAGTTTTAGCCAGTTCTTGCAGAATAAATTGCTTTGATGAGTTAGTAACTGCCCTTCAGTGATTTTTTTTCCCCTTTCTAATTTATTAGCTTTTAAAAATGACCGCTAAGTATTTAATCAGCTGCTGAAAATCCAGGCTAATAGAGAATACATCCTAGAATACTTATTGGGACGGAAAAAGAAAACATTTCCTGAAGGTGATGCTTTCCAGCTCTCTCCCGGGCTTGCTCAGTGTGCTGCTAGAGAGCTCACTCAAGAATGTTTACCTCGTACCTATCCAAAACGTAGCTTTTTTTCTTCATTTACTTTAGGCTGCTTGTTCTGTTGTCTTCTGAGTCACTGAGTAAAGATCTTTTTTTTCTTCTGTGTTACCTTAATTTTGTTCTGAGGAAGTTATAGTATACTTACCTGTCTTTTGGGTGTTCATTTTTAAAGTGCATACAAATTAGGTGTCATACATATGCTATAAATCTTTGACTCTCTGTCCTAGAGCACCTAAAGAGTACTTACATGAAAACAAAGAAAAATTCCGTTGCGCTGGAATGCTCTTTCTTTACTTATGCCATGGCTGCATGCTGTATTTTACAAATTTTTAGGATATAATTGCTGCCATAAAGTGCTCACAGTCTTTTGTTTGGTCTAGATTTGTCATACATTTATCAATATTCTTAGTTTGGTATTAAAGCAAGATACTGTCAGTGAATAAGCAGTGTAAATGCTCAGGAGAGGTCTGTACCTTTTTTTTGAAATGAAAGTAATGTCAGATACAGAATCATTTCAATGGTAATCAGAATGGACTCACTATGATCTGTGTAGCAAGCTGCAGTACAGAGAAGACCCACAGATTGCGGGCATGCGTGGCTGTCAGGGAGGGAACGCAATGACTCAGTTTCATTATCTTTCTCTTGCTCTTATCTGGAGTGAAGAGGACGAGTGGTGGAGTTTAGTCTGAGTAAAAGTCTTCCATAGAGTCCCGTTGCTACTTTGAAGGTGGAGGAGAAGGGAGAGTGACAGTTTGGTGGACAAACAGACCATTTCATCGTATTTTAACCAGAACGTGACTACGTGAACAGAAATGCTGTTAAACCAGACTACGTGTCCTAAAGTATCACAGAGCACAAAGTGTGAGATATCTAGATCATGCAGTCTAGAGAACAGATTCCCAAACCTTTTTCTTTGCTAGGTGCTGCTATTTACAGTGGCATCTTTCTACTAATGGTAGAGCTTAGGGTCTTAGACCCTTTTTTTGGAGTATATAAAGTGGAAATATGGCATTGGCAGCATATCAGAAAGGCAGTGATATTAAAACATAAGAACCTCTTCTCATTGAGACTCATATGTGTGTGCCATGCTGGCTGCAGTGCTCTTGCCTTTATCCTCACTTACTATAGGTATCCAAACACATTGGATTCCTATTTGGGACCACGAGGTGAACTTAATGGTCTTAAAAGGAGAGTTACTATCAGAGGCAGGTATTGTAAGGACATGTTGCACATGGTTTCCAAACTGGGTCTGGTACAGTTGCCCCGGTTAATGTATTTGTCGTCATGTCCATCTGCATAGGTGAAGAATTATTTAATGCATTTAATCACAGTGTTTTAATCAGTTCTTATTCACTTTAGCATCCATGTTGGTGCCATTTAGTGCAGCCAAAGGGGTGCCCATGAAGCTGATCCAGGCTCTGCAAGGTTATACTTGTCAAGTGCTGTGGTCCCTGTGAGCCACCTTTTTATGCCAATAGAGCTGTATAGCACTGCTCAAGGCCAGAGAGTAGCCATCATGTGGACTGATGTGCCTGTTACAGTGAAAAAATCACTCTAGTAAATGTCACTTTTTAAAGTAAAAATGTCTATCAATCAAATAAATGAAATTAAATAAGTGAAATCTGGTCCCAAGTATGCTACGTTGTAGTGGAGGGTAACACCAATTCTAAGGACACCTTTGTCCCCACAAGAGATTACAGAAATGAAAAAGACTAGCAACAAAGAAACTAAAGAAGGCTCTGACTTGACCATAAGTTTATTTGTTTAGTAAATTGTCTCTGGTCTGTAAGATGGCTTACTTTTAGGAGGCGACCATCAAAGACTTCAGAGACACAAGATAAAAAGCAGAGAGGGGGGTCTATACAGATCTTTCTCCATTTCTCCTCCTGTCCATTCCGTTGCAAATGCAGCCAGCCCGGTGGCATCACTTACGCAGCATCCTCAGGGGCAGGGAGGTCACCTGTCTTCTTCTATGACACTTTAGGGATCCACCACGGGAGGGAGTGCAAGAGCAGCATGGTCTGCTCCGTCCCCTCTGGGAAGGGCTGAAAGTGGGGGAATCCCTTGTATCTCTACCCAGCTGCATAAGTGTGGAGGGGAGGAGGGGGAAAACTGTGGACCTTCATTTTTCAGCACTTACTACTCAGTTGCCCATCAGATAGGCCCTCAAATGGGTAAAACCTCAGATGTAAAAAAAATCTCAGCAGAAACTATTGAAAGGTAAAATACAGTTCTGTAAAAAGAGAGTGTCTTTAATGACATGACTTGCCTTGACATTAATTAATCATTAGCACTGGTGAGAACTCAGAGCAGGCTGGTGTGGACAAAAGGGGAACTATGGCCTAACATATGAGCTGCTCTTGACTGTGGGACACCAGGAGGGGTTCAGCCTGCAGAAAGCATGTGGCCTGTTCATTTCATTGCATGTGTCTGTACTGTTTCTTTTTTGCAGCATTTATTACAGGAATTCTGGTGAGCAAGACAAAACAAAGTGGACAACTTATTTTCCACACTGTATTTAATGGGATTATGTTTCAGACTGCATCCTCCTGGGAAGGCAGTTTTCAAGCATGTCAAATTTTTGATGGATTTCAGCCTAAGTGGATTTAGTTGAAAATCTGAACTTTGTACAGGAGGTTTTATCTTTCCATCTTGTTTCCTCCTTGAAAGGTTCCATAAATTACATTTCTGAGAGAAAGGGAAAGATTTTTTTGAAAGAAGTGTTCATTTGGTAAATTGCTCTTCTGTTTAAGTTTCCCCTTTCCAGGTGCTGAATGACTCCCAGAGCAAAAGTTCTGCCATTGCTTGGTGATGGACTTTGATTAGTTTGCAATAAAATTACAAGGCAATATTCATGCACTAATAATCGATTTATTTCTGAAGGAAAAATGGCAAAAAGCAGAGCTCAAATGTCTATTTGTCTGTACCTAGTGCAGTAATTTTCTCCACTGCGAAATGGGCATACAGTGCTGCTCTTAACTCTGAAGTGTCAGTGTTTTACACCTTTTCCCCCAGTGTTTACATGCCTTGCTTATTTACAGACTGTAAGCTTTTTGGGTTTGTATTGTGTTTTGGGCAAAAAGCCTCATTCTTGGTTGGCCCTCTTGGTCTACCATCGTTACCAAGTTTGATAATAAATAAGATTAAATCTTGAATGGCACCTGCTTACAGACAAGGCTGAACACAAATAATGGGGAGTATACAAACAGTGGGGTTAATCAGGCAGTTGTGGACATAGTCTGGTTCTTTACATCCTCTGCATAGTATCCAAGCTGGCTACTTTGTATAGACTTACCTGGTAGGTTTTTTTTAGTTTTTTTTTTTTTTTAACCTAGTCTACCTTTTGTAAAGAATTGGAGCAATCAATTCAGCACTACAGGAAGAGGTGAGCAAAAGGGTCGATTCCTCAGTCTTGTCATGCTGCCGGCCAAAGGGGCTCTGCGTAGTGCGGATGGCCAAGTGTCATCTGCTTGGTATTTCCTGACTTGTGAGAGCTTAGTGTTTCAACCTTATCATTGCCCTAAAGCTGGGGTTCTCAGGCTGTGGTATGTATTTCCTTTCATGGTGCAAAACTCTTTGTCCCCTAAAGGAAAAAAAGCCCTGAATCAATGCAGCTTGGTTTTTCCTGCAAAGAATAACAGGAATGTTTGGATGCCTCTTCTTATTTTTGCATGTAGCTCAGCATGGAGCTGGGACCTTCTCTAACCACTGCCCTTCCCTACCTTTTCTTGAGGGAGAAAAGATGATGGGTCTCGATGCAGGATACTTCCATCCTGTGGATGCAGACCAAAGAGCAGAGAGCTGTTCTTGCTGCTACATTCACCACCTCTTGAACGTACTCTTCTTCTATAGCAGCAGCACCAATAACCCTCTGGGAAACCTGGCCCAAAGGCTCTCTTGACAACCTCAAAGAGGTGTCAAGCATTATCAAGGAGCACCGATCTTCTTCCTATAGGCTACCTGGGGCTTCAAAATGTTATCCATCAGCTGCAATAAATTCCCTAGATTGCCATCTCCTACCTCAAGACTACCCATGTCAGTCATATGTGTGTATGCAGGGGTGGATTATGTACATTCCCATGCAATGCTTTTGTTCCTTCTTTTTTTTCCAATGATGATTGGAAAACCCTTGTAAAAGCCTAAAATTCCCTTGGGGTTAATAACCAGAATTTCATATTTTTTTCCTGAGTTTGTGCAATTTTTATCTGACCACTTTGATCTGAAGTTTTTTTGTTTGTTTGTGTGTTTTCATCTGAGAAAGAAAGGGGATGATGCATAGGAGTTTAGTGTTAATTTTCATTTGACGAGATTTCTAAGTTAGGTTTTGGCTGTGTTGGAGATGCTGCAGGGCAGCTGTGTTTGGTAGTTGATAAATTTGTGTTGTCTGAAGACTGAAAAGAGCACCATCTCCCTTCAAATCTCAGATCAGATCCACTTCAGGAACTGCCTCAGGCAATAGTTGGTTTTATTTTAGTAGCTCTCTTAACTATCATCCTAATCGATGAGAGAATAAAGAGAGCTTTTACTGCTTTAATTGCTTATTATGACAGGAGCAATCAAAAATTTACACAGTTTCTCTTCTTGACACAAAAGTAAATTATTTCTTTAAAACTGCTATCCTGAGTCTTCTCCGCGCACCTGGGGGTGAGGAAGCTCCAAAGTGAGATTCATTTTACAACCGTGTCAGGAAATTGCACTCATTTAATACGAGTAAGAAGCAACCAGAAGTGTTCAATGAAATTGTCTGGTTACAAATAGGACTAATCACATGTGAAAACTCACTGTTTCCACCTGACAGCAATTAAACCAGTGTCAGAGATGCAATGAAATTCCCTCAAGGGATCTTCATGTAAATGAGTTAAACATTAGAAAGAGTGTGCATGATGGATAGAAAAGCTTGAGAGAAATGACAAGTCTATCAAAGCTGAAGGTCGTCACAGTTCATATTCTGCAGCTAGTTTGTGGTATGCAGGATGTCTCTCAGGAAGAACCCTGCAGCTATCTGCTGTCAGCAACAGCAAAGCAGGTGTGCGTGTGTGTCTGAGGCAGAAATTGATACTTTCTATTTCCCATACCTGATGTTTCTTGTTTGGATATAGATCAACACCTTTTAAAACTTTGTGATTATTTTTTATTGTTTCTGTTTTTTTCTAGAACACTGCTGTTTAGTGGAGTGACATTTAGAAGTTGTTAACAAAGTGTAATTGGAGCTGATTACTTAATTTCATATCAGTTCTTTGTGACTGTAAAATGGCCTGAGGGCTGCATGTGTCATGTCCACACATTCTGTGTCCTGCATTGTTTAAAAAGTGGTGGGATGTGTGCCAGGTGTCTGCAAGGCAGTTCAAATAGCGGAGGAGTGTGGGTGAGGGGAATTGAGGTGGTTTGCCCCCCTAGTACACCGTTTTGAGAGATCAGAAATGATTCTGCCTCACCATGCTACAGTCCTTCCCGCTAAAAGGGGGGTCACAGTCACAGCTTCTGTCCTGGCCCTCCTGAATATCAGTTTGCTTTTGTACACCCTCATGTGACTTGGAGAGAAGTGTCTGAGACGGGCACTCAAAAAAAGTAAGTTTGGAGCTCTCCGATCACGTCATGTGTGTCATGGATAGAGGAGCTGCAGGTGCAGCTGTATGTGGATGCCAGAGGGTTTATATGATGGCAATTAAAATATTCCACACTCTTTATAACGGATGCGTCCAACCTTCTCGACTGTATCCTCCTGAGACCAGTGGAAGTTTGAGCAAGGCAAAGCTGGACATGTGTCTGTCCTCTTAACCCTGAAACAAGAGAAACTTTATTTACTCTCCTGAAAGGAATGAAGGAGAATAAATTTGATTATGGGTCTCCTCTATAAGGGCAGGAGCATGCAGAGGAGCTTGGAGATTATTACAATATCTGAAACTGATGCTGTCAGTGAGCATGTTTGGATGTGAAACCTCAGAGATGTGATAAAATCTGTCAGTCGGTACGTGTCTGTCCCTCGAATAAAACAGAAACATGTTGTCAGCTTTTTGTTCATATGAGTAGATGATGATCAAGAGAAGGATACCATTGGGCACACACTGTACAGAGGAATGGCATAAAATCACCTCTTTCTGCTGTCTGTTGCTACTGAGTGGTATTTACTTTCTTGAATCAACCTTGCCATCATATTTGTGCTTCTTAGATATTGTTGTCAAGTGCATGTGACTACAGAACTTAAAGTTCCACTGACACAGCAGACAAACACTAATTTGTGAAATAAAACCTGTTAAAATACTATCCAACTTTCACTCTACAGGACAAATATAGCTCACTGTCTTGATAGGATGTTAATAAATTGGAGCTAAATCCCACATCCACGAAGACCGTTATTACAAGACTGTCGGTGCATTTTTTTGGGGCGAAAATCACAGTTCTGATCTTGGCAGCAAGGGGAGAATCTCTTCTGAGACACAGCCGTTCTTAAATGACGTGCTGTATTCAGGCTCCAAAAACTGTTCTGTGAGCCAAAGACTGGCTGAAAGATACCTGAAAGTGGGGGAGGCACTGGCTGAGGTGAAATAGAAGAAGTGAGCAGAACCTGGAAGAGGCAGTAATAAAGGTCAGCAGAATGGGAAGCTGTACTCATCCCAAAAGTGTTGGAAGAAAAAATCTTAGGTCTCAGTATTTTTTCAAATTTTTTTTTTTTTTCAAAAATGTTATGCTTGTTCCAAAATAAAATGATCTATAAATAAAATGGGCTATAAATAAAATGTACTCATTTTTATAAAGTTCTTTTCATACAAGCAAGCTATAAGGCGATCTCTAAAGGTTTAATATTACATCAGAGTCACATGGATTATCTTCATATACAACTTCGTTATATTAGAGCTAAGGCTATCTATGTGTATTGTTCATCAACACAATCATTAAGAAAAGCTCATAGAACTGGGAGTGCTAAGGCACCTGTTATTAATTCCGACTGCATTATATAGGCAAGCACACTCAGAGCGTATTGGTTTCAGCACCTTATTTCAGCACTTTATTTTCCAAGCTCACACCTCTCCATCAATCCTGCTGCTCCCCCACGGCCTGGAATCCTGCCCGGGCTGGATTAGGATACATAAGGTGAGGTTCCTCTCAAGCAAGAGTGCTTACCTGCTACTACCTTAGCTGAGAATCTGCCTTGTTGTCCAGAAGTGTTTGCACATTGTGTTAAAACTGCTCCTGCAGATTGCATATGAAAGCATGCAATGTGGGAGTGCGCGTTTTCAACAGCCAGCCTCTGTCTTAGTAACCGTGTGATTCATGAAGCTAGTTAATGCTGTTATTTCAGTTAATGTGTCCAGTACTCCCTCCTGTCCATTAACTTGAAGCTGTGAATGGCTCTATGAAATGAAGGGTTGGTCTTTCAGTGCATGGGTCACTTGCATTGTTGTTGCAGCACATTGATGAGGATTTTAAGCTTTTTCTAGCCTGGAGATCTCTGCTGCTCACTGTTTTGCTTTCTCAAACAGCTGTTGACTATACATTGTCTCTCAGATAGACTTTTTTCTTCATCATGCTTTTCATGTTAAAGGTGAACACCATTGCACTATTACTATTTCATTTTCCAAATTGCATTAGGATCAGTGCCATGGGAATCCATTTAACTGTTATGGTGTTGTTCAAATACACTGTAACTTGAATCAAACACTTGGCAGATTTTGACTGATGGGCTGTGAATCCAGATGTTATCCTTCTTCTGCTCATCACCTAATAAAATACATACCCAGTACTTTGTTACCCTAGGGATAATTTATCAGCAGCACTCAGCTTCATTATGGACCCTTCCCTTACCCCGCAGAGGGTGGTAGATCTGTCTGGTGGAGAAGTGCAGTTCCACTGTACATAGCAGATTGCTTGGGAATTTGTCTGGGGACCCCTTCCTTCTAGAAAGTGTGTATTAGGGCTTGGGAGCTAGTCCTGAAGCTCTGGTAGTGGGCAAATTGCTGAGAGTGTGCCTACAATGCCTCCCAGAACCAGAGGAGAAAGGTTGGGTTAAAAAAAAAATTGGGCAAATATTTCTGTTTTATTCCTAGGTGACTCGTAAATCACTGCTGCATTGCTGATCGATGGCTGAATCTAAGAACAAGCTCACACAGGAGGCACAGTTACAGTTGCCCAGTTGTCCTGTTTATTTACCATCATCTCTGTCAAGCCTAGTTCTTTAGGAGCCAGTGGAAACTGAGTTAGTGAAAAGGATGGTTCCCTCACCTACTAAGGTGAAATGCCAAAAAAGGTATCAGCTGTAAGATGGGCTGAAAAATAGGGAGAGAAGAGTCACATATATCCAAAGGTAGGTGCATATATGTTCAAAGGATCAAAAAGGAAAAGCACAAGAGAAGAATGTTTTAATCAATATCATATACAAGATAGCCATCTAGCTCCAGGCAGTCTGGAGAAAATGCTCCCCGCTTGCCCAAGTCATGTACATACATGTACCGACTCCTTTGTTTTCTTGTTTTTAACTGATTTCCTTCTTTTATGGATAGATAGCTTTTCATTAGCTGAGATTTAAAAATAATTTTTATCAATAACAAAAAAAGTGAAACTTCTGCTAGCCAATCTGATTAGCTGAATGGCTAAATGTTTTCTTTCACGATAAGAATTATGTAAGCAAAGCTACGAGTGATTAAAAACACTATTAGCATAAAGAGGGAAGGAACGGAGAAATTTGGACAAGTTTTTATAAGTTTTTTTAAAAGGCAATTTGGCTATGAAATGTTGCGTTTTTAAAGAGAACATTTCTTAACAAACAGCTCTTCTGTCTGAAGGTTTTCTATAAACTTTGTGGATTTTATTGAAATCCTGGGTTTATAGTGCTGATGTTCTTAAAGAGATGGTGAAGTCGTCATTATATTGTACCCTGGAAATGTGTAGTAATGCAAAGGAGTTTTTTCCTAGAAGAGCTGACAGAAGATAGAAGTGCAGGAAATCTAGCAATTTTAAAGTAGAAGGGGTTTTTAATTGGAAGGAACTTCAAGCAGCTGTAGTATTTCATGTGTAGTGTAACATGAATGCAACTACAGGTAACTGTAGTTATTTGTATAGTTTCATGGTGTATCAGTAACCTCAGCTAAACAGGAGCTAATACAGTTTCAAAAGTTTCATGAACTGAGTCCACTTCTGTGAACCTTTTCTAACCTGAAAGGTATTCTGCAAAATTTGCGAACTCTTGAACTTCTCTGACTTAGCTCCTTGTTAGTGATCACATCATCTTATTTCAATAATGAAGACAATAGAGCAGTACTTAGTGTTGCCTTTTTTTTTTTGCAATTACCCTTTCTTCTTTTGACAGTTCCTCTACCATTTTTAATATGAGAATATACATTTCTGATAAAAGATTTGTCGTACATCAAAGATGTGGCTCATTGAAAAACCAGTGTATTAAGCCATCTGTTCATGAATCTATAGCTTCAATACAGAGTGACAAAAATGTCCAAGGCTTTTGCAGATTTTACAGAATATTTTTCAGCCTTGAAATAGCCTATGAAGCCAGGTGCTATTCATGAAACATTTGAAGGCATAATAAGTACTGTTTAATTGTCGTGTCAATACAGGAAAATCTCTCAGGTACATCTGAAGTACGGGCAAAATTTTCATTTGAATTTTGAATCATTATTTAGCATGACAAAAGACTGAGATAAGACAGGTCAAGTTGTCGATTGTTACTTTTGCTAGCTTTGTTTCTGACCAGGCATATTAAAATATTCACAGACAGCTTCAGATTTACCCCTGCAGAAATAGGGAAAAAAATTAATATCCTTATATAACTATCATCAAAGACAAACTCTTATAAAATAGAAGTGTTTATTTTATTCTCACAGTTTTTTCATCTGTTTCATACTCACCGTCTCCTTTGCACGGCAGATAAGTTTCAAGATGTGATTTGGAGGATGTCTCCGAAGATCTCTTCTTCATACTTGCCTTTGAAAAATCCCATGCTATTTCATTTATATGTTTTTAAAGATATCTTTGGTGTTATGTAGAAAATTACTTTTCAGTTTGCTTATTTCTTTGGGTAAGCACAGTTCTTTTACATTTATATCACTTGCATGATCTTAGTGTCACAGTGACCTTACCTACGTCAAAACCTTTAGTGTCAAAATAGTCCAATCTTACAACTGTCTTCTCGAATTACCCTAATTACCCAATGTCAAAACATCCCTATAATCCAGTCTAAATACATTTGAATCCAACAAATTAGCGCATGTAAGGCTTTTTTCTCATATTATTCAATTAAAAATGAATTCCCCTTCCTCAGTCCAAAGCAAATCATTACACATCCCTCTCAGGGGACCAATTTCTTTCTACTTGAACCACTACAACTGCCAAAACCCTCTTAATATGGTAAAAAATGTAATATAAAAAGCAAGCAGTCTACATTAGATTGTCAGGTGCTGTGAGGATCAGGGAGTGGGAGCAGCAGGGGCTCCCCATGGGCAGCCAGAGCCTGTCCCCCTCCCCAGCCAGGAGTAGGGCAGCCATGGGAGCCCAGGGCAGCCCCCACACTGGGCATCAGGCATCTCCCTGGGGATGGGCTGGTGTCAAGCTGGGAAGCCACCCATAGGTTGGGGTCTGGATAAGCAGAGCCCATGGTGAAGCTGCAGTGTGGCAGGAACAGTGGATCAAGCAGAGGTCAAGCAGCAAGGGTTTGGCTGAAAAGCAACTCCCATGAGCAGGGGCAGCCCTGTCTGGGTTGTCCCCGGCCAGCACTATTTGGCAGCCTCTCCCCAGGGAGACCAGGGGAAGGGGGCTGCCACAGCTGTGCTGTCTGTGTTGACCCTGAGCCCAGGCAGCCAAAGAAGAAGGAGGAGAAGGGGGAGGGGGAAAGAGAGAGGGGGAAAGAGAGAGGGGGGGAAAGGCACAAAGAGCCCCACTCACTCATCCCCACCAAGCTTTCCCATTTATAGTGAATGTGACGTTAATGTTACAGAACACACCTGTGGGCCAGCCTGCGTCAGCTGCCCTGGCTTTCACTGCTAATGGCCTTGATCACCATACCACAGCTGACCACAAACTGAAACAAAATGTAACAGAAAATTGATTCTAGAAATTTTACCCCCACGAAACCAGTACAATGGTTGAGTGCTACAATCCAGAAGGCACCCTAAAAAATAGCTATATAATCTGCAAAGTAATTATTCCAATGAAAAATCCTAGCAACCAGATTTTTGATCTGGAAAAGGTGACAGAAACCAATTTAAGGCAAGCAGAGGTCACGCTGTTGTTTCCAGTTTTACGGGACAGAAACTGCGTTAGTTGGTGGCAGTGTAAGAACCCCAGTAAACCACCTCTTCATTCTAGTTGGCATTGTGTAGCATTGCACTTTGTATAATACAGATTTTATAGCTTTAAATTGCTATGAAATACACAGGCAATAGAGAAAATAAACCTCTGATTTAATCACATATGTTATGCTGAAGTTCCTTTGTTATTCATGAGTGAAGACTTCCCTTGGAGAAGGAGAATCACAAACAAGAAGATAAGCACAATACCAAATTTAAGGATCCTGTCATCCTCTAACTCACAAAAACAGACTGAAGGGAGAACCTGGGGAAATCAGTCCCTACGATGTGAGTGTAAGAAACTCTACAAAAATGCAACCATCTGCATAGAGGACTGTCTCAGACAGACTGCGGAAGCAATGTGTGTCCAGCGGACTTACAGCTCATCACCCAGTATGTCTAGAGAGCACTAGTCTTTTTACGTTCCCACATCATATTGAGTATTTTTGCAAGACAGCAGTTACTAGACTGGTGACCGCTCATGTTAATATATCTGACATGATAGCCAGCATGCAGATAAAGTTCCCCCATCCACAACATCCTCAGCTGTGAGCTGGAGCAAGCTATAACAGGAAATTAATAAATTGCTTTCCACATTGCTCTCCCTGCTTTCCACACCACATAAACTGAAAAGTGCAAGTAAACCTTGTGAAAGTAAGGGTAGGCTGCTAGAAACAGAAGCTGCAGAGGGGACATGTCCACGTCTGTCTGTGTGCATGCCTGTGTATGTGTATACAGATGAAGGAAGCGGGATGGGTGCTTTGTGACTGTTTCTGCACTGCACAGCTGAGTATTGTACGAACGCTCCTGAGTTGTAGCAGACCACATAGCTCAGCGTAACTGTGTTATCCTGGCACAGTGCCCAAGCTGCTATGGCTTTCAGAGCCGTGCAACATTGAGTAAACATAGCCACCTACATCAACACTAATGTGGCAGTGCAGTTCTGCACCAGGCAGTGCAGGGATACCATAGATTACTGTGCTTGTAATCATCAGATATATTTTTCAATGTTTTCAAATTTCAGAAGACTAAACTGAATAAGCAAGTTGCAGGTAACTAACAGATGTGTGACTTGCTTTCTAATGTTCAGTCCAGAAATGCCTTAGTGAAATCAGTTTCTATTATCTTGCAAGGTCTGGTCAGAAATAGCTTTGGGACCACAAGAACTGATCTCATGTTGACGAAAGATCTAATTTCATGCCTTGTATTTGCAGTTATGAAACAAAAGGTGCTTGCCAGCATCAGCTTTTCTGAGACAACAAGAAAACTCTGAAGGACACTTCTTCCTCACTGGAGAAAGAAAAAAAGAAACAAGTATTCCTTTCTCATTTCTTTCTCTAACAGAAATGATATTTTTACTTTTGCATTCTTACTTCACCATATCAGGATTTTTTTCTGGAGCGTAGGAGAAACCTTTACACTGAAAGCATTTGCAGAGGAATTTGTGTTGCTGTCATATCTGGCCATAAGTGTGGACATTAAATCAAATTCAGTTTCAGGATTTGTAGAAGGTTTCCCATTCATGGTTAAGCTCTTTGATCAATTTGGATGAATAAAATGATATGAAGAAATCGTACAGTTGTCTTGGATATTTTCATTGCTAACTGATTTTTTTTTGGTGCAGAAGGCCTGTTTGACCTCCTTTGATGAAATGATTAAAGTTTTTATACAGGAGCTACTTCATAGGAGTATATATGGAGACAAAATTGTATCAGTAAGTCCTGTCTGCCTTCACAATAAATGTATTAACCTTGAGTAAACTACCCAGTTACTCATTGAGATTCTCTTTAAGTAGTGCAGATTTAGTCACCTCATTGCAATAGCCTTGTTTTTTAACATAATGTAGTTACTGCTATACCTTTCTGTCAACATACACTTTTGGGTAGGATATCAAATGGAGTGATGATATGGATTTAATGGGGGAAGGGAGGAATAAAACCTATTTCTCATTTGCATCAATTTCATTTCATGGAGATCTGCTGCAGCTGTGCAAGTAGTGAACCCTCTCCCTGGCCTTTTTATAGCTGGTGGTGGCAGGGAGTTTGGTGTATTAGTCTGGGAGGGGTCTGGGTGAGCTGTTAGTAGAGCTGAGGTATAGGGAAGGGGCTGGTCTATCAATGCATGTTTGCCTAAATAGTGTGTGGGATATTGGCTCTCAGTTACTGTTTCACACAGTGCTGCTGCTGATAGAACAGACTGGGATTTCTCAGGCAGGTTTTCAATGGGTTGTTTCTCTGCAACTGGCAGCTTATATCTGCTAAGGGGACAGCTGCTTTTGGTGCCAACGTCAGTAGGTAGTGCTTGTTACCTGAATAATCAAGGCAATATGTTATGTTCTGGTTTGAACTAAGTGTTCAGGCTAGAAACAGAATCTAGTAGAGAGACCATACTTTAATGAAGTCTGTTCTTAAAAGTGGTGGCTCTTCTCAAGGTGACTTTAAAATAATTTTTTCCTAATAGCAAAGGAGCAGGTGCCCTTGCTCTGCTTTCCAGAGCTAGAAGCAGCCTGGGTGCTGCAGCTCTGAACAGTAGTTTCCTGTTCCTCCCATACCTTGTATGCCTTCTGTAGGTGCTGTCTATGATCTGTTGTACAGCACTAGCAAACTGTAATTCAGGAAACAGTTTAACTCATCAGCTCAAGGTGGCAACAGGGAGGGAATTGGGAGAGTCAAAAAAGCATAATGTTTCTATCCCTCAGGAGCCTTGCAAATATAGATTGATACACTGTCTGGGAATTAAACTCTTTCTTCTCATGATGCCATCCAGTGTCTTTCAGGCCTGTTACTGTGCAGCGGTCTCCCTGAGGAGAATGTCAGTTTTGGTGGGCTCAGTCCCTTCTTTGCTGCCATTACTATACAAGCATTGAGTAGCTACTTGAGCATGTGGCTACAGCTGAGCCCTTCTTGCTTTGTGTTACTTAAAGGGAAGGCCTCCCATGCAGTGAGGTTTTGGAGCTGGGCAGCTCCCTCTGCAGAACCATTGCAGCCACCTCCATGCCCTGTTCTGTTCACATCTGATGTCTTAAGAGCAAAGATCTCTGTGTATGTGTGTGAGGTAAGACTTTCTCAAGCATGAGGTTGTGAACTCCTGTGAAACTCCTGGAAGTGCTGTTGTGAGGTGATCTGTGTACACGTGTATGTCAGCAGCAGTGTCAAGGATGCTGATCAGCTGTGCTGGTTGGTCTAGTTTAACCTGGTGGAGGGAGCTGTTGTAATCCTGCTTGTGAGACATAGAGGAGACACGTGAATTGGTTGGAAAGAAGAGTTGAAAAACATCCTGTCCTCTCAGGGGCTTCCAAAGTAAGTGCCTCTGTCAAGCTGTTTTGGCCTAGAGGCAGCAGAAACCTGTGGCTATCTGGTAGGAACAACTGAGAATTTCTCCACTCTGTCCAGAGGAGATTGAAGTTATTCAACCTTGCCTTTTTGGTTTAGATAATGTGAAGATAAAGCGCTACTGCCCGTGTAGTCCTCCCTCAGGGGGAACAATGGGATGGAGGAGAGGATTGTTAGGCAGGTAATTGTGTCACTCAATGTGTGCAACCACCAGGAAAATCTTATATGATGGTGAGGTGAAAAAGACCATGGAGCTGAACTTTAGGATGGACTTGATGCCAGCTTGCATGCCGTAACGTAACCTTGGCGCTCAGAGCTTCATGGTTGCTCTGGGAAGATGGAATTTTCCGGCACTAGCACTGTGTGGGATTTGTTCCACAACTTCATGGTTGGAGAACTAAATGTCACCCCCTTTTCTGGGGACGGTGGGAAGGGGAGCATGTGAAGAATGTTAAAAAGATGTTCCTTAAACCACATAATAGAAACAATGGAAAAAGGAAGAGTTACAGCTCAAACCATTATATCCCCTGTGTATGTTTTTGTGAGTTCACCCAAAATTGCTGTGGACACAGTGCCAATTTTCTTAGCTTAAGCTACTGCTGTGTATTTAAGTTATATAGTCCTTGTTGAACACTGGGGCATCCTGTATCAGTGAGTTTGCAGCACATCTCCCAAAAGGGAACTCTGGCAAATTCTACTGAATGCCAGCCCCCCTACACCCCTCAAGCCCTCCAATTTTTATTTTACTGTTGTGATAAAAGCGGCTGTATATGTACATTAGATAACATGAGGAAAATTGTCCCCTGGTATATCAGCGAATCTTTGTTCAAATGGAAGTGGTTGCACAGCTGCAGTTTGGAAGAGTTTGACCTATAGTATTTACAGATGGGATCACAGTGATGGCTTAGTGACATCTGCTGTTTATTTTGTCTTCTGCGAGATGCTGCTGTGTTTAGTGATAATAGGCAGTATCCCTCAGTGATTCTTGATATGCCCATGTTATTCAGCTAGTAGTCAAACTGCTCAGCTACAAGGATGAAACTAAAATAATTAAAACACCCTAGAAGATCCTACATTGAATAGGGACTTTCACCATAGGAAGAATGGGCAATATTCTAAGGCATCTGGTGATGAAACATGCACCTTTCCTGAAAGATAGATGTCTTCAGGAAAGACAGGTAACACTTTCCGGTCTGTGCTTGCTTTAGTATTGGGACAATAAACCCTACTGAAGGTTGTATTACAAATGGGTCCTTGCAAAAGTTCATCAGCCTCTTCTGTTTTCTTGTCTGTTAATAATAGAGGAGATCCACATCCAACTGGCTCCTGAAAGCATGAAGATCTTACCTATTTGAGAAGAAAGGCACTATTATTAGCAGCACTTTATTGACTTCTGTAAATTGGATTGAATTCAATAGTTCAGAAAAACGCTAAGATTGTGACCATGGAGCTTTTCTATTAATAGAATCTAGAAAGGATAAAGCACAGGATAAAGTAGTAAATTGTTTCTTGGTCTCTTAGGCTGCTAGGAAAATTCCTGAAGCTGAGCATTTTCAGAACAAGTACTATTATCTGCACTAAAACACACCAAGTGAAATGCCGTAATATAGTTTAAGTAACTGACCGCTTCCCTGGGTAGGCTTACAGTTCATAAAAATCCCAGGTGATGCCTGGCTCTTAGAAATAACAATTTGCAAAACAAAGGCAAAGAGGATTTTATTATGAGTTATTGGAAGAGCAATCAAAAGTCGATGGGGATGCCTTTCTGTGCTGAATCTAGAGTTCAGAGAAGGTTTAAATCTCTAAGTGAAATGATGCATAATTCATTGTGTTCAGGTCTGGTTTTCTGCAGGTGCAGTGTGCGTTGCTAATGCTTTTCTCTATTAAATATAACTAGTAGCCATTGGTTGGGCCAAAAAACTTTGGAAATTGATCTTACCTGGAAACTTTCAACTCCTGATACTGGAAAGAAATGTCCTTGAGTTATCAGTGCTGAAAAAGGGATGTTTATATTTTCTTTATCCTAATTAATGTGTCCCATGAACATACTGATCAATCTAGCTAGTGATTTACACTTTAGGGCGTCAAATGAGTGTAAAACACAAGCTGCAGATTTCTTGAACTGTATCCGGTAGTAGTTATATTTCCATTGAGACAACAGCACAGTGTAGGGAAGGTTGTCAGCTTGCTAGAGGAAAATAACCCTCTGGACCTGAGCATTTTAAGTACTGCTGACCTGAATTATGTAACCTGCAAGAGAAAGTAATAGCTGCATGTGATGTAGTTTACCATGGCTTAGTACAGAGTCCAAAAACTAGAATTAAAAGAAAATCTGAAATTAATCAGTTATTTGGAAAAATATTTTTCAAGTGTATTAAATTCTTTCACTTGGACAAGTTATCTTCTCTAATGACAAATAACCAAAAAAATCACTGACATTTAGATAGAGTTGAGTCTTCTGAGTCTAACAGGTAGCTGCGGTGTATGAAACTCTTCTCCATGGAGGGTAAGACAGATGGACTATTCCACTTCACAGTTGTGTTTTTGCAGATGGCACACTGACAGTTTTGGAAAAATTGTGTTTTGTGCCCATCAGTCACAGACATAGCTGGGACTTCAGTTTCCTGATCTTCTGAGCCACAGTAAAAGACTATAGAAATTTTTGTTCTGCCAGTTACTGTTAATGCGTGAATTCATCACTGTAGCTTTATTCACACAAAAGTAGTTAAGAGTCTCCTGTCTGTGACAGAGTGAAGAATCATTGCAGACATGCTTGGGTTTTCATAACGAATGCTTATCACCCTTAAATGTAGAAAGAAAATTCCAAGCAGCCAGGGGTCAGAAAAATCAGTATCAACTACTTCCAGAAGCCTGTATTTTATCTGTGTGTATTCTCTTAAGATACAGCTGGGCTGACAAAGGGTTGTTTGGTCTTCTTGGAAACAGTTGACATTTTCCCACTCATTTCAGTAATGACTTGAAGCTTTTAATCAAGCTCTAAGTGTTACTTGCAGCTATGAATGGAATATAGGTGAATTTTCCCACTCCTGCCTAATGGAAACAAAGTTGCTTCCTACTTTCTAAATACGGGTTTGAAGAAAGATACTGATAATTCAGTTTATTGAATGCACTCTCTGGATGAAATAATACCTGCCTTCCCTGCTCCCATAGTAAACAATCTGTTATGGGAACTGAACAACAGCATTCCTAAATCACTGAAATAATCTGTTTTTTCTATAAATCTGACTTTGTGTGCTTTTCTTGTATTTAATACAAGAATCACAGTATGAGCAATAGTAAAGCAGATTTCCCATGCACTTCCTTGGCAATGGGACTTTGACTTAGATACCCGTTAACTGAAATAGTTCAATCTCCAAATCTTTCCAGGCTCAGAGCTTTTTGGTAAGGTGCTCAGAGCTTTTTGGTAAGGTACTCAAAAAGGTGACTGTAGCAGGGCATATGATTTGTATTAAAAAAAACCCAACAAAATATCACCAACAAACTTCTGATTTCACATGTAAGCTAACTCTGAAGAGGTAGATAAGTATGCGGATACACACATAAACAGACTGATGCATGAAAATCCCCTATTTAGAAAACCAACAAAACAGTCTTCCCAGATTGTGAAAGCATTGAGTTTGCTGCTACAAAAGTAAACAAACATCTGGATGTGACAGGTGTTGCAGCGTGGATCACTCTGAGGCATTGGAGTTAGTTTATGGATGTTTGGAAACAAGTACAGCTTTGGTAGTTTTCTTCTAATGAATGTTGTCACTGTTGATGTGAAGACTCAAGAAACCATATTTCTGTCCACTCTCTTCATGTTTAGTGCTCAGATGACAGTAAGAGGCATAGCACTACTTGGTTTTGATTAAAATACATAGTTCTGTCATATGAGATAGTCCAGCTGGGGCTGACAAAATCAGTTCATGTGCTTGTAGGTGATGCTGTTTTTCTGGCTGGCATGAGTTTAGGGATCTGAGGTCTGCTTCGGAGGTTGCTGTCTTACCCCTAGACACTTATTCCTTTTGCTACCCCAGGGAAATCTATGGAAATGGTGTAAGCGGCTGGGTGGGAGCAAGTGGGCAGGATATTCTTACATTGGGAAAAGATGAAGTACTGATTAGTTGTGAAAATGTTGCATTGAGAAAAAGGCTGGCATCTAGTAACTGTAAGTACTAACATCTGGCATAGAGCTTGAATTTTTCATTTTTGTTCTTCCCTACTTGCTGAAGAGGATCTGAAGCTGTCTGACTATAGTACCATGAAAACTCTTCAAATGACTGGATTGTCATAGCTCAGAGTGAAAGGGGAAATGAAGGCTTATTCTGCATATTCCTGATATTTCTGAATTGTCAACTTGGTTGGCAGCATATACCACCTCTGAGAGAAAACATCGGTGGCTGGACTCAGTAGACCTTTAACTTAATTGGAAAGCACTTTCTCAAACTGGGGATTCCCGGCGTAGACTCTAGGAAAGAAACCTCTTTCCCACAACTAACTACATAGTTGACATATTTTGGTTTGGACACTGATTCTCAAGAGTGGGAAGATGAGTTCATTTTATTACTGGGTTAATTATATCTTATACAATGAGTTTCAGTATACACTTTTAAAAAATGTATACTTACAAATCCAGAAAAATATTAGGCTATTGGGGAAGGAAGTATTAAGTAAGTACATATTCATAGATGGATCACTCCTGTTCTCATTCATACTAATGAGTATGTAAATCCATCTGATAAACTACCTTTCTTTTTAAAAGCTGAATCGTATTTGTGTTTTGAATTTTTCTAACTTCAGCTTCAAGTTATTGGCTCTTTGCCTTTGCTGGAAGTTAAGGCAGACCCCTTGAATGAGAAAGGTGTTTTACTTGTTTAATACTTTCTGTAAAGTTTGTTTGCATTTCAAATCTTTTTGAAATAGATAAGTTCTGCTTTCTAACTTGTAAGTGATCAATGATGTGTCCTATGGAAGGAAATGAGATTACTGCTGTTAATGACATTAACAGAGTTCAATGCCTCCCACAAATATATCAGCAAGGAAACAGCTGAGATTGATGGATAATCTTTATAGAGTTCTAACTTTAAACAGAAACTGGTTTTGGAGCCATAACAATTTTTTCATGCTGGAAATTGTAGGGTTCTCTCATGGGTGTCCCTATTGCTTGACTCTGGAGTGAGTTCTTCTAATTATCACATATTTGCTGATATAGCAAATTAATGTTCACATCTGAGTCATAGACAATGAAAATCATAATTTCAGTGGAACATCAAGTTGGCACTTTCCTGTTAACGTGTTTATTTTCCGTGTTTCTCTTTTGTTCTAGACCAGTACTCATTACTGTTCGTGTTCCACAACTTAATTTACCACAAAGCCTGTAAAATCCGAAGTAGGTGCTGATCTATTCAGCATGATATATTACTTAAAATCACAGCAAATTGTGAATTGCTACAATTTATATAGACAAGGGTCTGAATCAAAATCTTAGATCTAAAACACACCAAGCTTGAGGAGGATTTGGATTCAGATCTAAACTCTGTGGTTTGGGTTTTTCTTTAATCACATGGTGTTACAAACATCTATTTCACGTGTCTAAACTGTCCCAGCTGTGCAGAGTATTTCCTTGAACACATTGGACTTATTTTTACACAGACGTAAATCAGGAGTAACTTTGCTAAAGTCAATGCAACTGATGCCAGCAGATGATGTGTGAGGGAAAGGTCTGTGCTTTCCATATGATGTCTCTGTATGCTAATAATATAAAAATGACTTGCATTCTTTGCATCAGCTTTGGGAAAACTGCAAGTCTTTGTGTGTGCATGAACATCATGCAGATATGCTAGCAAACACAAAATATAAAGGAGTTGGAATGGCAGCTCCCTAAAATGGCTGTTCGAGACCTTTCTTTTCAGGTAGGCCGCAGTGCCATTGCTGTATCCTCCTTGCTGTCTTCACTTCACTGGTTTCTTCTAGGTTCTGCTACCACCAATGCCTTCTCTTCACGCTTTCTATAGCTGTGTCCTGCTGCACCCTGTCAGGGCACTGGGTTTGTCATTGTGCTGTTTGCCTCTCACCTTTAAGGCTATCACTCATCACCAATTAGGAACCAACATTATTCAAGTATTTGAAGTAACAGAGAATATTAGAGCTGGATCAAGTGTTGATTTCCACTCCAGCTTTCCCTATTGAATTATATAAAGGTTTCAACCAAACTCGAGCTGTAAAGAAACCCAAGCTTTTCTGTAGGTTGGACAGAGCTTGCAAAAGTCCTGTGTTTCTTTCTGTCTGTCCTTCCCTCTCCCGCCATCTTCATTATGCTTGCATGCATATCCAGTTCCGGATTAAACTGTGGCTGTTCTTGTGATATTTCTTGTGCTGGCCAGAAGCAGGAACTCCTGGAAGCATTGCTGCAAAATTCTTTTGTTGAGTGTTCCTATGTAGTTTTCCAGGCTTGCTGAATCTAATCTTTGTGTGTTTTCAGTTTCACACTGGATGAAAATAAATTACCATTCCTTTATTTGTGTCTTTATTTGGATGCAATTGCTATTTTCCTGTTTCATCAAAGGAGGGGGCTTGACTTATCTGTCCTAGTTAAAGTGGTCTGTCTTGCACCATATTACGCCAGCAACGAGAAACTGCCTTACACATTTTCATTTTCCAAAGATGACATGTGGTCTCTGCACAGCTGCAATTCCCCTGGAGGAAGATAGTCGGATTTCTCATTGGGGGTTCTTCATTCTTACCTCTTCTAGCCAAGAGCAATATAAACCAGAGTGAATCAAGGGTAACATCTGTGCAGTTAGCAGTTCAGTGATACTTAGCATGAAAATATAATCCACTAAGGGAGCAAAAGAGAAAACAGTAAGGCCCATGAAATGTCATGTTGCATACTCTATCAGAAGAAATTGGTACTTCAGATAGCTCTGGACCAATAATAAAATAGAGTGGAAGAAGATGATTAGATCTACAAGTTCTTCGTCAGCAAAGTATTAGGTCTTGGCTAAGGAACATAGAAATCCTGACACCTCCTTTTAAGTTGCCATTCAAGTTTGTAACTTTGAGGCAGGCAAGGATGAGCAATCATAGACTGCCTCCCCTTGCAAACAGCAGTATTTCAAAGCTTGCAGACAGTGTGAATCCTTTAAGGAACAGCGGGGATCTTCTTTTTGTGTACATAAAATACATGACTAGTTTAAGCCTTTTGAGAACAGGCAAATTTTGTAGCAGTTTTCAGTTGTTCTTTCAATCTCTTAAGAGCAGCTTAAACAGATAACATAGAAAAAGCAAGTCTGTTTTGGCTCTAGTTTTTTATGATATCCGTGATACATCATATATTATTAATCAGTGGTAGATCATATTCAAACTGATAAACTGTTTATGCTGTGCTAGAACACAACTTTATTTAAAAAGCATTCAACTTACATATTGCACACAAGCAAAAGGGGGACAGAACTGGGGAAAACTCAAATGTAAAAGGCAACCTACAGGGTGGCTGGGAAAACTCATACAACCCTAAAACTTTAAAGCTAGGCACTTTTATAGTGGTTAGATAAGAGTGTATATTCTCTCACACCAACAACTAAGGCAATCCAAGTTAGGGCTTAAAGGTTTAAATTAGAAGACTGTTCATTGCTGAGAATCATGTTTCCCCCTGACTTATCACTCACTCTCTCTACTGGAATTTTATATATGCTTAACAGTAGATAACTTCTGGAATCTCCTTTCTATTGGTGGTACCAGGTCACCTGCTCCTTTATCTGGAGGTCAAGATTCAGCTTAAAACCTCACATTTGTCTTTACTACTTCTTCAGGAACTGTTAGCTATAGTCTTAAAATTCACTGGTTAAATTTATTCATAGCATTTTTTTCTATTTTAAATAGTTCTCTGTCACTTCCAGAGTTTAATTTTTAGTATTTTCTGCATGTGACTTTACTATAGCCAAAGAACAATATCTTAATTGGATTCCTGTGCAGGGTTGTCAGCCTTGCTGAAAGAGCTTAGAGTGTCTCTTGATTGTCATGATTTTTAGGCTTAGAAATGGGAAGAAGAAAGAAGAATGTTTAGTAACAGTCAGCAATGTTTTATGAAGTTGTGTATACAATACAGCTACCATATGAAAAAATACTGGTTTTGTCTATTGCTTCTTTGGGTGTTCTGTGCACATGAAAACATAATATTATGCTTCATTTCCATCTGTACGAGGCTGCTATACTTTTGAGCTAGGGAGAAAGGAATGGTATGATAAATGGAGCTTGCTATGCATCTTTGTATTTGTCTTCTCTCAAAGGTTAGGACTGGAACACTGTTGCAAGAAGAAAAGCTTTGACTGGACTTACTTAAGCAGTAAGAGCGAGCTGTTCCTTATCATATTAATTTCAGTTGACTCATGCCATTTCACCTCCCAAAACCAATGATGGTTGGTTAAGATTATATCCAAACTAGTCATAAGTTACCAATGAATCAGTAACAGAGTATTTAGGGCTGGTATGCAAAAACATCTCTTGCTCCATATTCTGTTAGCTTGGATTCTCTTGTGGTTCAACAGTATTTTACGGAAACAAAACATTCTCAACTTCAAGCAGAGTCCAGTTTCCTTAATAAAACTTTTAGTGCAAGGAGGGCAAAGAGTTTAGCCAATTTACAGCTTCATTCCTCTTAGAGCAGCTAACAGACATACATCTTGCACACTCTGTGTTCAAGACTTTTCACTGTCATTTATTTTGTTTATCTGATAGATGTTGTGATATTAAAAGCATGGCATGCAGCAGATAAATCATGGTATCAACTTCTTGTCATGCTAATCCTCTCTGCTTTTCCAACTGGGAGAAGAAAATATTGACGTATTTGGGTATGGAAGCCATGCTAAGGAACATACCCTTCTTGGTTGGAATATTTTCTATTTTTCTCAGGTGAACTTGTAATTTTGTTGAAATATTGCTGTTGAGGAACACTATAGTATAGCTTTTAGACAAATTAGTGGTAAGGAGCAATGTTTAGAAAAACCTTGAAAAATATACCTCTGCCTTAACAGTATCAGTTTGCTATAGAAACATTAATGTATCATATCTATTTTGTGTTTTGATGGATATGTTAACAATGCTGTCATTGTTTCTACATGTCTGACAGTTACATCAAAGAAGTACCTGAAAACTGAGGTGTTCCTAAAGCTAAAAAGCCCATAACTAAATAAAACACTGTGCTAAGCTGTCATAGAAAATCCAAGTAATCCATGCTCAGCAATAAATAAGCCCAAGAGAACTAAAGTGAAAGTCAAGTTTGTGGCCTCATTCAGAGCCTGATCTTTTGGCTTTGGCACTTACTTAATGTTTTGCTCTTATATTGTATTTTTCATTTATGGTTTATGAAATGCTTTACAAAGACAAGTAATAATAGTCTGATTTTTTTGGGTGAGGACTAAAGAAGCACCAAGAGATAAAATGACCTGTCTGTAATTTAGTCAGTTCATTGTAGGTAGAAATGGCAGAGTCCTGATTTCAAATATTGCCTTAATTTTTAGATAAACCTGGTTCTTTTAAGGAAGGGACATTGCAGGTATATACCTCATACAAACCGAATTTATTGTTGTTCTCCTTTATTCTTCTAGGCTCAGAAGTGGAGGAGAACTGTGTGAGACCTTGAATTCAGGACTTGCCCTGAAAGAGCTAAAAAGCCAATCAGTACCACACTATGTTCCAAAACTTGAGAGAATTAATGGTGTGCAGAGCCAAAACAGCTCAGCTCATGCTTTTCCCTTGGAACATCATCCTAGATCCCATTAAAAATGACCTTCAGCAAAGATTTTTTTGATCGAAACAAAGAAGGTCATAATTTAGTTTACAAAACATCCTCAAATGTTTTTAACAAGAAAATCCACATGCCAGTTTTGAAGATTCGTACGATTTCTCTTGCTGTGTCCTTACTTTGTTAATGAGCTGGGCCTTTTTCAGCCATGACTAAATCTTTTTGTAGGAAAGAACGTTTGGAAGGATGATGCATGTGGTTAAAAAACAGGAATCAGTTTCTGGAGTCTTGGGTTTAATTCCCAGCGTTGCCACCGACTTCCTCTGTGACTTTGGACAAGCCACCACATCTCTGTGACTAAATTCACTGGCTGTAAACTGATGCTAGTGGAATTTCACTTCTTTAGAGGCAAGTTGTGAGGAGAACATATATTTAGGTATCAGCTGCAGCTGCAGGGCTCATATTTTTAACTTTCTAAAATGTGTGAATCCAAAAGAATTATTTAAAGGTGTGGCCATTTTCTATGGATTGTCTCAATAAAGGGAAAATGCCACAAAGTAATTGGAGTCATTTGTATAAGCAATCTGTGGCACTTTGGCACCTCTTCCTGTCAGACAGCTTGTCCTGGTTTGGCCCAAACCAGGCCAATTAGTCTTAGAGAAACCAAGGTCACTGCTAAATTCCTCACTGCTTACGAGTGAAGAGCCGAAGGGAGGTCATACCTGCAGGGAGGAGCAGACAGGGCAGGTGACCTAAGATTCTCACTTTCCTATTTATCACTAACCCACTGCCTCCTGGAGGTGGGGCCCAGGAGGGAGGGGCCCTCCTGTCTCCCACTGATTGGTACCAGCTTTGCCAATTCTCCAGTTAAAAGCCTGCAGGTGTGATGGCAGTGAGAGCTACTGCATTTTCCCCTCTGCCTGTGCTGGGGGGAGCAACTCTGCCTGAGGAGGATTTTCAAGCTCTTGATCTTGGTTTTGTATATATTTGTATATATTTGATTATTTCTGTTATTCTTATTATACTCTTTTTCATTACTATAGTTTATTAAAACTGTTTTAACTTTCCAACCTGTAAGTCTCTCTCCCTTTTCCCTTTTCCTTAGGGTGGCGGGGGGGGAGAGGGTTAACAGAGAGTGTCTGCCACCAGGTTAATAGGCGGCCCAGCTTTAAACTGTGACACAGCTTCACAGCTGAACATAATTCCCTACCTGGGAGCCTGAGTCCGAACCAGTGACAGCAAACCTATGACAAATATGTCAGAGTCATCTGATGATGCTGCTCTGAATAAGTTGTGGCTGGAGCTGTGGTGTAGATTGCAGTACTGATAGATCTCAGGGAACTTTAATAAACCAGGAAGGCCTGGCCCTCAGGTGCTGTAAGAGGTGGCTGGGGATATCAGCCTAGTGGATGACATCTAAAAGGTCAAATGGCAGACTGTGCAATGACAGAAGAATAACTTACTCCAGGTATCAAAGACAATCTGTGCTAGATCTGATGGAGGACAAAATTTTTAGGTTCTTAACTAGAAGAAGGCCTCTCCAGGAATCATAGAATCATAGAATGGTTTGGGTTGGAAGGGACCTTAAAGATCATCTAGTTCCAACCCCCCTGCCACAGGCAGAGACACCTTTCCACTAGACCACGTTGCTCAAAGCCTCATCCAGCCTGGCCTTAAACACTGCCAGGGAGGGGGCAGACACAACTTCTCTGGGCAACCTGTTCTAGTGTCTCACCACCCTCACAGGAAAGAATTTCTTCCTAAGATCTAATCTAAATCTACCCTCTTTCAGTTTAAAACCATTACCCCTTGTCCTATCACTACATGCCCTTGTAAAAAGTCCCTCTCCTGCTTTCCTGTAGGCCCCCTTCAGGTACTGGAAGGCTGCTAGAAGGTCTTCCCAGAGCCTTCTCTTCTCCAGGCTGAACAGCCCCAACTCTCTCAGCCTGTGTTCATAGGAGAGGTGCTCCAGCCCTCTGATCATCTTCATGGCCCTCCTCTGGACTTGCTCCAACAGCTCCATGTCCTTCTTATGTTGGGGGCCCCAGTACTGAACGCAGTATTCCAGGTGGGGTCTCACGAGAGCAGAGTAAAAGGGCAGAATCACCTCCCTCGACCTGCTGGCCACGCTGCTTTTGATGCAGCCCAGAATATGGTTTGCCTTCTGGACTGCAAGTGCACATTGCCAGCTCATGTTGAGCTTCTCATCAACCATCAAATAATGATAATTCAGTGTGCCCGTAATAAATATGGGCACACTGAATTCACGTAAAACCTTTGCTGTTCTGTTTCTGAACAGTGAAACAGTGAGTTACATTTACCAAGGAGCCTGAAAAATACCCTTGCTCATCTAGTCCAAGCCATATTCATGGCTGAATATGTTTAGACTGATATTTGTTGTATTTATCCACATTGCTTTTTAATGTGGTCGAACACTGTCCACAGAGAGTATCAGGAGCCTGTGATGGACAGCTTGTAGTTCTGCTTAGGTGCTTGGCCAACCTCTTCCTACTTGGAAGGGAGGTGAGTGAGCAATTGCCCTTAGGCCAGTCACCTAATGCTCCTTTTCCTTGGGCAACAGTGCAAGGTGAGGTGAGAATGCTTCAGCATCTGCTGTGGCATCTACTCTTTCTCCTCTGTGAGGCAGAAGGCAGGGAGCAAAGATTAAGCTTTTTTAAAAATACCTTAGTTATTTCTTTTCTTCTTCCCATGCCAATGAAATACGGTTGAAATTAGCCATGTCACTGCTGGCTTTCCAGGCCACTACACACAACAGAGAAACAAAGCTGTGGCTGTGGTTGCTCTGCTTGAGCTCACAAGCAGCAGAAGACAAAATATTATTTGTAAGAGCCGGGTTCCAGACTGCAAGAAAGACAACAACTTGTACACAGGGGAGGAAGAGGATGTGGAATTGGTGGGATGGGTATGCCTGTTAGAAGGGGATGGCCTCCGTTAAATATTCTTCCAAATGCTATAATCTGTGAAAAACTGTATCAGGGAGCTATTTTCCACAGTGAAATAGGAAAATATTTCATAGGTGCCGTGCCTATCCATATTTTGTTAGTCAGTTCCACTGCATATAAACAGTATGTGTAACAATGAGTAATTATATGCTGCAACAAAAATAACCTGAGAGGATAAGATTCACTGATTTTTCTAGTATGACTAGAAGCCACAAATATAAAATATTGCATCAGAGACTGTGGACTCCAGAAATCTTCACTCTGGGGTTGTAGAAATATGATGTTTAGAGAAGTTCTTGGTAAGAGCTGGAACTTGCTGGGCCTCAATTCTTCCACTTTAGGGGGTGCGAGAAAGTCTGATTAAAATGAAATACCTGTTCTTTAGAGCTCTGGTTTGTCTATCTCTTGTATTTTCAAAGCACTTGGAAGAGTTTTCTTACCACTAATACAGAGTGTCTAGGCTTCTTTAAGTGTGTAAGAATTGGTTCCGATTCCATCCCATTTCAAGAAAATCTCAAAAAAATCTGTGTTATGAGTGATTTTTATCAAAGGATCCCAGTTGACTGATATAATCTTCTGTCTGTTCTCAGATCCACTGTGTTTAGAAACAGCATATTTTTTATTTTACTTCTGGAGTGCAGTAGTCTCTTCTATTATTGATTCTTCATCCACAATACAGTATGTGTAACTGCCATTATGGCTTCTTCGGAGATTTTTTTTGGTACAGCGCCTACTATGGTGGGATCTGTGCTCAGTGAACTCACATGGAAACTCTGCAAATTCTTCTCTGTCAGGTTTCTCATCCCTAACAATTCCTTTTGCTATCGAGAAATCTCACACATAAGGGTCCATAATGGAAAGGAACTAATGGGTTGTACTGCTAATATGATGATTCTTTAACATTCTTTGGTATTGTTGGGTAATTGTTTAAGACAGATTTTGAAGCTACTGGCCAACTGGTGTGTAGAAGGCAAAGAACAGCAAGGAAAATGTGTTCTGCTAGAAAGAAAGCAGAAGCCACTTAAAATGTGATGCAGAACTTGGAAAAATTCATTTTTTATTCTGGTAAAGGGCCTGGTTTAGATCATGGCTTGCTGACCCCTCCCACCCACTTCTAGATACACACAAAATTTTGTTTTTCATATTCAAGGTTTTTTCTTTTGCAAAACTCCTCATAGTAATTAGAAATAAATGGCTTCCTAATGACTTTTTTCCTTGGAAAACAATGGTTTAAATTAAAGGAAAAATGTTTTTGCCCAACATACAAACAAACATACAAGAGTTCCATAAAACCCCAAAGCTGGGAGGAAGTAGAACTGCCAGTGGTTTGAGAAAACCACAGCCAGGTTCTTGTGTCCCTAAGGAAAGTGTTTTTTTCCCATTAGACTGGCTCGTTAAACCCTTGTATATTCCAAATGTGTACTATTTAACTGTTTGCTTTTAGCATGATTTCTCCTTTTAAAGATGACAATATTTAAACCTAGCAACATGTTGGTTTAAGATCAACTGTTTAACAAGAGCAAAATCTGCCTCCCAGACTCAGCTGCCTGCCTTCCTTTCAAAAGACTTTGCTCTGAAGAAGCTGATGGCAATGATAAATGTAAGAGAGTTAGAGCTCTGCAGTTATTGTCAACAAGTTAGCTTTATGGATTGGGGATTAGACCTTTGATGTCTTATCGAGTTTCTGCTCTGCGTGAATCAGTTGCTTACTTGATTTAGATTATAAAAAGAAATGCTCTGTTGTGATATTGTCTTCGTCATTTGAGATGCCCTCCCTGTTCTTTAGTTCCCCAGGAAGAGAAGGCAACCAGCCATATGGAGAGTGGCCAGTCGCCTGCTGATCGTGATAGGCATTAAATAGAGTAGCATAGAAATTCAGATATAGAAAAGCCCTGTTTAGCTGAGCCTTTCTGTCCACCCACAAAGGGAGATTGTTCCCTACAAGTCTGTAACACAACATCCAGTACTGTTTCACTTTAGCTTTTGAGGGGGTCCCCCTCTTATTTTAATAAATTATTTCCTTTTCACCAAGGTAAGAGCTTCTTATGAAGTTGTATTTTTGACATCCCCCAGTGTAATTGCTGCTGGACTGGTATGGAGAGCTGGTGGCTGCTTGGGCGTGTGGTGGGAAGAGAGCAGAGGTGAGCTGGGAAGGAGGTCTCCCTTTTGTGATTCCAGGGAACAATGAGGATGGCAATATCTCCCCCTGGAGACACCTGAGACCATCTAGAAGCTAATTTTCAGGGTTTTGCATGTCCTATGTGCTGTACCAGTGGATGAGGAGGTTTCTGGCCTTTGTGAAAGAGTTCAACCTAATGCTTCTTATTTTGAGTTATAGGTCATTGCTCTTAGTTTTATTGTTTTAAGCTACCTCAGACACTTTAAAGGTGTGTGTTGATATTCTTTAATCCTAAAATAAAAGCCTTAAATATAGAAATGTTGATCTGGCTTAGATTTCATTTGCATTTTAAAATAGCTTTTCAACATTTTTGAAGCCAAAATATTTTTCATGTGAGCAGCCCTTGAATAAGATTAAAAAGTAAAATGTGTCCATTTTCCCAAATTGTAGCAGTGGTTATTGAAGACACTAACCAGGCAGATTAGCTGTGTGTGAGGAAACTGACTAACAGGATGGTTGTGCTAGCCCACTTGTATTCTGAAAGTTGGGTCAGTACTCATGAAAAGCTTAAGTAAACTAGAGGATAATTCAATACATAGACAATGCATCCCACTGTTTCTCTGTTTATTTTCTCCCTGTGAGACTTCTGGCAACTGAGAAGAAACACTATAAATGACAGCAACACGCCAAAGAAAAGATTATGAATAACAATACCACAGTAATGAAGGGCATAAAGTTACCAGTGACTTGGGAAAAATGTAGAACACTGGAAACGACACATCTAGAAACTAGTGGATTGAAGTACATGCAGAACAGAATACCTTCAGATTAGAAACCCTTTCAGTTTGAGTTTCAATATAGATTTATGGTAGATTGTTTTGTCTCTGGTAACCCAATGTCTGTTTATCCATAGGTGTTTTTTGACTCTGTTGAACCCCTATACTTTGCTGGTAATAATCCGAAACCAAGAGAAGTAATACCACTGCATGCAGAGAAAGAAAAACTACACATTTACTGAGGAAATTAAAAGGCTGAGATCTCTCTAATTAGCAGTTGTACATACATACAAAGGACACCACCTTCCTGCTAAGAGTTGTCTTTTTTCTTTACCACATTTTTAACAGTGCTGCTTTCAGCACTGTACTTGAGACTGTCATGCTTTCCATCCCAATCTACAGTTCAATTTTCAGGCAACACATACAGCAAGCTGATACTCTAAGTTTGGATACCATTTAAGTTTTTTGATGGTGCAAAATGAAAGAAACCAGCTGTTTATGTTAAACTGGAGTTCAAAATAACTATAATACAAATCACAGGAAGATTTTTTGATTCCTGAAAAGCCAGGTAAACTATTTTTTGGAAGGAAAAAAAAGTTACAGTCTATTTGTCCTTGCTGTGGTGCGCTTTTATTTCTTCTAAATGTATACAGTATTAAATGTGTGGTCTGTTTTCATCTATAGTGAATACAGTAGTCTCAGTTTGCAAAAATGAGTGGTTTCGTGAAATATGGAGGACTCCTAATCTTGAAAGTGAATAAATGTAGTCAGATAGTGGGTGTTTTAGTGTCACTGACAGTGTTTATCGTATCTTGAAAATTAAGAACATTAGTTCATTTTTAGCTATATGGGGTCAATGCCAACAAATCATTCATACATTGTTTCTGATGCTTAGACTTTGCAGCTTCTGGCATGACTCATTTGGAGCGAGTGCTTTGTGCTTCCAAAGACTACATTGTAGGAGCATTCAAATGAATCAGTGAAAGATCCTTCGGAAGAGGTAGTTTCCCAGGGCTGAGTGCTACTCAATAGGAGCCCAGACCTACTTCTGTTGAAGTCTGTGTATTTACCTTAGTAGGGATGGAACCAGATCCTAGAATTAAGCTATTCAAGAGAATAGTCCTTCAAGAGGTATGATTGCACTACCTTGAAGTCTCTTTTCAAGACAAAGCCAAATGGAGAGAAAGAAAGAGCAGATTTAGACCCCTTGTTCTTGTTTCCTGGTATACTATACTCAGAATGCTTAAACATCACAGAATTCTCTTTTGCTGTAACTTCCCCTATGCCTCCAGAGACCAAAGCAATTCAGTTCATTTTTGATCAAAACTATAATAAATAGAAGAAAAATCTACTCAACTGGCACTTTTGAACCCCTTACAGAGTCCATTTCCTCCCCTCCTTCCAACCCTTCTCTAAATTGATTGTGGTTCCCTGCCTCCACAGCCCCCGAAATAATTCATCCATAGTAGATTAGAAATACTGTCAAGCCACCAAATCAACCTGAAATCTCTTTAAGTTGGTGAGCTATTGGCAGGAACTTTTTTTTTTGTAATATGGTAATGATGAAACTTGGGATTGCATGTGTAATAAATTGATGTCCATCCTTTCTTCAAAGCAGGAAAGAATGCGTGTCACTCGGTTTGCTTCAGTTTCAGCTCAGTCCTTCCTAGACTACATGGTTGCCCAACTGAGATGTTTTGCCTTTTTTTAGTCATTTGTGAAGCAGCAGTAAAAAGAACTGATGGATGTGCTGACATTTAGCCCTGCCATCCCTCCATCAATACACCGAAGCAGAGCTCACTTAAAAAAATACCTGTTAAAGCAATACATATTAAAAAAATAACATGCCAAAGCAAAACTTATCAATCAAAACACAACCCTGTTTAACTGTCAATTTTCTGTGCTGTTCGTAACAAGATGATACTGTAGTTTTGGCAGTGAGTTTCCAAAAGCTCCGCTGTGCTCTGGGCACTGAGGGAATAAAGCACAGTACTGTCCTAATTGATAGGTAATTTGGAGCTGACTTTAGGTACTGACCCAAGAGTGTTCTAAAAAAACCAAACACCACAGGAACAACAAAACTCAGCAAAAAACCCAATAAACCCAAAGCCCACCTTCCCACTCAGTGAAACTGCATACTCTAGCTGTTTCTTTCAAACATCCTTGCAAAAGTTTACATGGAAAGAGGTCTGATGTCATAGGTTACACACGAAGATTTTAATGAAATATAATGAGGCAAAGGTGGGGGGGTGTCTGTGTTCAGAGGTTTAACAGGGTCCTTTTCAGTAAAACAATGTCTCAGCAGGCATTAGAGACAATTCTTCCCCCTCTGTCCCCCTGCAGATGCACAGACACCTACTGGAGACATTTGATAAAGTTATCAAAACAGTTATGAATGTTTTAGTCATCTGGAACCTGGGACTTAGAATGTTTCTTCCTCTCTGTTTTCCTTTGACACTATGGGCTGAGTTAATCTCATAGGACTTCAACCATTTACAGGAAAGCTAGTTGATGAGACTCTCCAGTTCATAAAGTGGAAGAGACATTTCTAGGATGTGATCCATCTTATCTTAAGTCAGGTGAATCTTATCCTAAAGGTGCCAGTTTCTAGTTTCACCAGTCTATGCAGCTAGCTCCACATTATGAAATTGTGATCATGGCCCTGGAGAGTGCTGCAGTATTGTGGCTGGAATACTTATTTTTTGTGTGAACAGGGATAAATGAACTTTCAAGAACAAATGTTCATTTTTAGATGTCAGAGATAACCTCACTGAAGTCCGTGGTCTGCTCACTTGTCTGGTAGTGGAATATGATTGGAAGATTCTGATTTACACCAAGGAGCTTTACCATTGAGAAGAGACACAGAAATGTTTTGATGAGGTTCTTTGTTGTAAGTGCAAACGGCCTTGCCCGCTATAGTAGCAGGAATGGTCACATTTTAGCTCATCAGAATAGTATCTGATTAGTCCTGTGTGTGATGGCTTTCTGTGTAAATTCTTCCATGCAAGCTTAACCTTAATGGTGATGTCCTGTATTTCTGGACAAAGAAGGAGGTTGCAATTTGAAGTAGGCAGCTCTGGGCTTGTCCTGGAACAGTCATGAAGGACTGTGTTGCTTCAGTGGGACAGCGCAAGATGAACTAATCTGTTAAAGATAGGTTAAGTATAGCAGTTTTACAGAGTTGTCATTTTGAAGGTATCTTCTGGTGCTGTCCTAAATTACTCAATAATAAGGACAACAAGAACTTAGGTTTTCCATACATTTCAGTGCTAGGGTTGAAAGCTTTTCCACTGCATTGGGATGAGGGTAGGGTTTGTTCTGTAAATGTACCTTCTGCTTCATTCCTTGCCAGAAGAGTGATGGAATGAATTTGAAAAAATGAGTGATGTTTTAATAAAGCAGATTAACTGAGACAGACTAGCTGATTAGACTCTTTAAGGCAGACTGTAGCGTGTTGATATTTAAACTTCATTGCCTTTGTCTGAAATATACATGGGGATATGACTTTACATATAGCCTGCATGTGTGGATATATATGCACAATGGTGTGTGTGTATATATATACACGTGTACATATATATATACATACACAGACACACACATGCTACTATTGTCTAATTCATTTTCCCATTGTAGATGAGCCCGGAGGTAGCGAAATATTCCTAGCTTGGAGATTTCCACATCTGCCCTTCAGGCAGCTATCAGACAGAAACAGCATGGCTACATAAATCACTATAAATCAGCACATTTTTCAACAGCACAAAGCCCTAAGCACAGAGCCGCTTTAGAGCGTGCTGCTCCATAGTTTGTTCGCAGACCTCCCATGCCAGCAGCAGGGAAGTCAGACCGTTCTATTCAACATCTTACAGTAACCAGATGCAGGATAAAGAAATTGCCTTTCAAAGCTATAGTCTGCACTAGGCTTTTCCAAGCAAAATGGTGATGTCTAGCATCCATCTTTTCTCTTCTGCTTGTTTTGCAGGCCTTTTTGGCCCTCAGTCCCCCTAGATGAAATGTTCTTCTCCTGTTTTGCAAGCAGCCTTGAACTCATTTTAGATTCTGAAGCAGTAACTTTCACTTGGTCAGGGGGAAAGTCTGCATATCAGTTATAAGGGGTCCAAAAAAGTAACAGAATAAAAACCTGTTGTCAGTACATTTAAATATGTACTGTCAGTGGAGGGTATATAGGTCCAGTGGAAATTGAAGTGGTCTATAAATTGAAGAATGGTTGAAAACCTCTGATGAAGAATCCAAATCCACGAACTTGAAGGTCTTTCTTTTTCCTAGTGTGCAGACTCCAACCTTATCTCACAGAATAGAATGGAGTTTCTCTCCACAGACAGAAAAAAGCAGTTTCTGGGGCTTCAACTGTAGTAGGAAAACTTACATTAGGGCAAAGTAAAAATAAGTTTAGCATAGTTATGAGTTATGCTTTGTGTGCAGACTGTTTGTGTTTTGGATGTCTCTACAGGACTGCAAGTAAAATTCCTTATAGTTAAGATGGCCCAAATAAAAAAAAAAATAAAAAAAAGAAGTTGGGGAACACTCCCGTGCCTTGCTCAGATGAATCAGATGGTGGCTTCTGACCAAAGACAATCCACAGCTGTGCACTATATTGTGAAATGTAGAGCAGAGCGTTTCCCATTACTGTTTAAAAGGCTGTGAGCCAGATTCAATAACTAATCTTTACACCTCAGCCTAAGTGCATCTGTCGTCAGATTTTCCTCCCACAGAGAGAGATGCCTGCGCTCCCCATGACTGGACTGTAACACTGGTCTCAATTCTTCTGCTTTCTTGCACTGGCAATTTGGCTTGTAGATTTATCTAGTTGTTGACTCTCTAGCCATGCACCATTTTTCTCCCAGTATACTCTATGATCTGCTTAGGTGGACAGAGGGTTGCTCTGCACTATAGAAGGTGGGATCCCAGATCTGTGCACTGGAAATGCACAAATGTGCATGTGGCAAGTTTCATCTGAAGACTTTTTCTGCCTTAGGGGTGATGTGGTGGCCGGATGTAGACCAGAGGGAATAACACTGAATTCCTGCATAAAAGTAGATCATGTAAGATAAAGAAAAGATATGTGTTATGCCATGGCAGTGAACAAGTTTATGGACATGCTATCTTGATAAATGGTTTAATAGCACAGTAAAGAAACTGTTGAATGCCTACTGTTGAGGTACTGGAAAAACTTTCTCATAGACTGCAACATGTTGCTTGTGGTTGAGGAAATAAGCATCCTGACCATCCACAGCCCAGATGTGGGACCAGTAACAAAAACAAAGCTGAAAGATAAAGCAGAGTGGAA
Organism: Nyctibius grandis; assembly: GCF_013368605.1. Classification (NCBI taxonomy): domain Eukaryota; kingdom Metazoa; phylum Chordata; class Aves; order Nyctibiiformes; family Nyctibiidae; genus Nyctibius; species Nyctibius grandis. The sequence continues at coordinate 49,021,982 of NC_090658.1, read as the reverse complement.
AACAGAGGAGAAATAATTTTCCCCAGTATAAATAAGGTTTCAGGTATCTACTAGTTCATACTCTGACAATTCTAGTGTTACCAAACCCCAGTAATAGAGGGATGAAAAATCACTGGGATTGCTGGCACTACAGGGGGACACATTTCAACCAGTATTAAGAGCCTTTGGTATGTGAGACAGTGAAGGAAAATACTAGAATTCCATAATGCCTGAAACACATGACAGTAAATAATATTTTATCAATGCTTCCATCTGTCAAGTGTGTACATGCAGTTTATAGTGAACTTTGGTTTTATTAACTGAGGTAAATTTAATAATCAAGATTTTTCCTGATACAGTCCCATTATTGTTCTTCTCAAAAATACTGCATGAGAATTTAAAGCAGTGTCTAGTATAGAATAGTAGGCCCCTTGGAAATTGGGTGTTGTAAAGTATAATGCCTTGGAAAGGCTGAAATGAATTGGAGGCTGTAAAAATTTTTTATGTTATTAAAATGTAAAGCAGAAGATAAGTTAAAGAAACTCCAGTTGAGGAGTCATGCCTGTTAATCTGTAGCATAAGGTCAAATTTGTAGTTGAAAACAATTTTCTGAAACTTGACTAGGCTGGTTTCTGTGTTATTAGGGGCAGGAACACCTCTCTGTTAAAAGTGGTTTGCTTTTTAATAAGGTTTAACCATAATTGTCCAGTTTTTGCTGGTTGTTCAAAATAGTTCTACCTCAGATTGGTCAACTATTGTTGGCTTCATCTCAGTTGCTAATAGCATTCAACAAAAATGCTACTTTAAGCTTGCCTTTCAGTGAATCACATGTTTTTACAATAACAGATTTGTTTGTTAAATGGACTTAAAGATAGAAACAGATAGGCCAATATTCAGGATGAGTCACCTTCTGGTCCATCTAGAGTCATCTTTCTCTCTCTCGTCCTATTTTAATCAAAAGAAATATTTTCATAGGAAAGCACAGCTCTAAGATGTGCATCAATGTGATCCCAGTTTTTGTGTCACTGACTCGACTCTGCTTGTTTCTGTTTGAGTAAATAGCAAATCCCATGAGAAATCCCATAGCCGTTGCTTATTTCAGTATTTCTATTAGTTTTGACATGTTCATTGATTCCTTTGGCCACATGTGAGCAAGCAATGCTGATTTGGACTTGTATCATCTTATGTTGCTGTAGTAGAGATGACAATGGAATATTTTCCAAATGTCAATCACTTACTTTCTGTCTTTTTCTTTATAAGTACATTTGCTAGTCTCTCTTGTGTGATATCTTTTCTTGCAGTTGCTTGCTTTTTTGTCCTTCCTGCTCTTAAATCCCTCAGTTACACTAGCTTGGTGGAAATTGTTTAAATGTACAACCCAAATTCTCCAGTGAGGTTTGGCTAACCAACAAGCTATTCAAGTGGTTTTGTCTCCCGGGTACGTCTTCATCCTCTGCTTTTCCAGGTTGCTTGAATATCCTTGAACCCATAATTTACCCTAATCTCCTCTAAGGCTTTGAAATAATAAAATACTTAAATAAAACTCTTTGGATAAATGCCCTTTAAAATACAGCTTTATCTGTGAACTATCATGCTCTCAAGGGAGTGGATTTTGTTCCTCAAATGATTAAGGGGATTTTCTGTCCACTGTGTAACTGTGGCTTGTCCACTGCGATCAGGCGTACCCATCTTAATTCCTGCAACATCTCAAAACAGAAAAGATGAGGAAAGTCTGGGAGAAAAATGGGACAGAGGCTAGACTGTTGCTGTGTGTGTTTTTTTTCTGGAGCCTGGGTTCAGTTCCCTGATCTACCACATGATTTTCTGTGGGTCATGAAGCCTTCCTGTGCTTTTGAAAAGTAATTCTCTACTCAACAGGGATGTTGCTGAGGATAAACTAAGGGTGGCAAAGTGCCTAGCCATTACAGAGGGGTAGTCTTATACACACAGAAAGGCTGTACTCAGATCCTTACTTCACAAAATAGGAAGAGGGAGATCGCTTGACTTGCCATCACCAAATCCAAAGGGGAAGTCTGAGGCAGAGCAGGGGACTGGATCCAGTTTTTCTGCCAGAGGACCCATGTGGTCCTTTTTTCCTTGAAAAGTCCTTTTCACAGTCCTAGCTAGGCCTAAACATTCAGATGCCTCCCAGGCAAGAAAAGGAGGCTTGGAGGACCATCACCGGGGCCCTCCATGCTGCAGCTCATCAGGGCACCTGGGCAGGCCCTGGAGACCAACATAATTTGGAGATTGGTCAGAGTCATGGAAGCCTGTCTTCACTGTTGCTCATTTTGCAGGTAAAGGGAGATGACCTCAGTTTTTCTCCCTTCCCACTCAGCTCAGTTAATTAATAATTTCTATCAGCAAGAAAGATCTGCAAAATATCACTGAAATGGGGCGAAAAAGAACATCTCTTCCCCACTTTAGGAGTTCTATAGCTAAATTCCAGGAAGAAAGGTTTGGGGTTTGTGTGTAATTTGTGAGTAATTTTCTTCTGAAGCTAATTATTGTTAAAGATGAAAAATTGCTTTAAAACGTCAGGAAAAGCAAGCTTTCCTTTTTATGTTACTGCGCCACTGAAATATAAAAATTCTGGTCAAAATCCAACCATATGACTATTATTTTAAAGTGATACCTTTGAGATTTTCTCTCCATTTTCAGGCATACTCTCCAGAAAGGCATCTGTATATTCTCACATTAAGTGACAGGAAATGCAAATAAACCATAGTTTAAGTATGAAGATTATGGAGATTTATTACTCTCTTTGTACATTTTTCGTGTAATAAAATGCAGGGAAACCATATGTAGCACATGTTTTCTGAATTTTTTAGTTTGTACTACTCTTTCCTGCTCAAATACTACTCTCTCCTCTTTTTTTTTTTCTTGAAATTTTCCTCTTAGTAGCCTCAGTTTCTAATCTGAAGTTCCAAATTTTCTGTACCAGAGGTTTATGATGAAGTAGCACAGTGAAACCAGTGCTTCAGCTGGATGGAGACCTTTTGTTAGATGCCTCGTTATGCTTGGAAGAACGATTATCTCCTGGTAGCTATACACCTTGCATAATTTTGTGCTTTTTCAGAAACAGCAAGATGATAAAGAAATTCATCTGAGGACTTATTGAGTTCACTTCCTCCCTAGTCCCTGCTTTTCAGGAGTTCAGAAGATATAGTACTATCTTTGTTTTTCACTGGCATGCAGCAGCATCAGAACTGATCAGTTTTTTGGCAGCGTATTTCAGGGTGAGCAGCTTCTGCTTTTCACAGTGCTAAGGATGATGCCAAACTTATCAGCCATGTCTGGAGTTTTGGAAGCATAGGGATAAACAGTTAGCCCAGGTTCAGTGTGGCTTTGTGGCAGAACTAGAAAGGGGAGCGTCTGTTGAACTTCATAATGGGAACAACCTAAATTACCTCTGTCAGCCTATACCCACTCACTGTCTTCTAGAGGAGATGAGGTTGAATTTCTGAGAAAGGAGGAAAGTGTGGTGCAATGGGCAGAACTGTCAGGGTCTGAGTAGCAGGGGCCTTGCAGGGCTCTCTGGTGTGAGAGGGGGATACAAACTGCCTTGTGCCAGTCCAGAAAAAAATTACTGTAGCCCATGGGTGACTCCCACTGGTGCAATGACAGCCCCCAGGGACTGTGGCCCATGGGCAACCCATGATGGAGCAAGGACACCCCTGGGGAATTGCAGCCATGGGCAACCCGTACCAGGGCTCAGACCATGCTCAAAACAGCAGTCAGAAGTTTTTGTTGGTTGGTAACAATTTAAATAAAATTATTTGACTCCATACTGTTTTGCACACAGCCTGGTTCAGGCTTTGTCTTTTCTGCTCACCCATGGTGGGGCACTTTGGAATGGCAACTAAGACTCCCATCACGCATGTTATAAGAGTGGTGTCACTGGAAAAATTGCAAGATATGACAGTTCCCTCATCAATCTTGGCATATATTTTTATAGGCAAGCATATGCGCAAAAACACATATTTTTATAAAATATATCTGAATTTTCTGTTTTATTGAGGAGTCCTTGGATTTTGAATATGGACATTGCAAGAATAAATGATCTGTTGTGTTTCATAAGGTGCTTCATAGGGTTCTCCTACCTCGCTCATTTTCTCTTCTGGCCTCTTTCATTGAGGCTATTGGATATATTATGGGTATAATTTTTGGTGAGTATTGATGTTAAAAACCTGTTTGGATCTTAGAACAGACTTTTCAGCTTGTTATTGTAGACTAATTAATGCATAGCTAATAAAATAGACAAGTTTCCATTGCTGTCTCATTTTTGTTGTGATGAATGTTTCTACCATCACTGGTTTTGCTCTAAAGACTCCAACCCGCTGTTTTCAGCTTTGTAATGGTTGAAGGAGATTTCCTCACTGAGATAGTGGATTTAGTGTATGTTACAGAAATGTTGCAACCACTACCATTTCAAAGCAGCAGCTGAATAACCCCAGATATAATGAGTAAGCTGTTATTTGAATAGCTTAAAAAGGCAAAGATTGCTTTTCAGTTTTGGGTAATATTTATATGTCTTCCTTGGGGAAGGGGATCACAGAGCAGTTTTCACATGGGAACAGCATTCCTACAGCATTAATTTATTTTTTCTAGTTTTTGAGAGTGGACCAAGACAAAGACAGAGAATGCAGCCTGGACTGTGCGGGTTCCCCTCAGAAATCACTCTGTGCATCTGATGGAAGAACTTTTCTGTCCCGGTGTGAATTTCAGCGAGCAAAATGCAAAGACCCTCAGCTGGAAATAGCCTACCGGGGCAACTGCAAAGGTGAGCAAATCAAAGTTTTTCTGGACCATAATGAAAATAGTTTTTGAAAATGTCTATGTGTTGAAAACTAGGAGTGCTGTACTTGAAGAGTTGTCTAAAAACAAGTAGGTTGAAATCCATCCTGTTAATTCTATGACAATATGCTACACAAAGATAAATGTATCTTTATCCATCAGCAAAAATATGACTCCCGCACCCACTTACACTATAATAAATCACTATAAAGGGAATTGTAATGTTAGGTCCTTTTTATGAAGGACCATATCATTGGCAGGCTCAGAGTAACTCTCAAGATTGTTATCTCCATTCAGTTTCTTGTCTACTGCAGTTTAATATTTTGAGTTAGGGATGGTCAAATTCAGTGTTGTGTTTCCTGACTGCAATCCTTTAGTTAGAGGGGGAAAAAAACAACAAAAAAGACAAAATCCCCCAACATATGTATTTAGAAATTGTAGAATTTTTTTTTTTTTACATAACTGAAAGTTGTGTAAAACTTTCAGTTTTACCCTCAAATAGTGTAATTCCAAAATTCAGTGAAAGGGTTTGTAGTGCTTAGAGCACTCACAGGCCATTCCTACCTACATCATCCACTCTTTTACTTCTGATGTCTGTTTAGAGAAACTGTGTGACATACAACCCTAGTGCTTCAGTTCCAATACTCATGAAGTATTCATAGTTAAGTCTTTTCACTTTTAGAGTAGCCTGGTGTTCCATGCAGTTCCTTACTGAAGTGTAGGATGATTCCCAACACAATGATCTTCTTTTTAAAATGTAAGAATAGCAGTGTTCGTAAAGTTTTACTTTCCCTTTCTCCCTGTCCAAAAGAGAGGGGCGGGAAGAAGACGGCCCCAGAGACCACACTGATTCAACCTCTAGGAGGCAATTTTCCACATCATCTCTCTCCATTAGCTCCAGTAAACCTCTGAAGCATCAAGACTGCTTCAAAGAGACATTCTGTCTCATCTTCTGCCTGGATGAAATACTATGCTCATTTTTCAGCCCTTTCATAATAAGCCATTGTATTAGCTGATGGATCTATTTACTTTTGCGAACAAGGATAACATAATGAAGCTACCTGAGCCAAAGCTTTTGTTACACTCATGAACGACAGAGAGAATTATTGTGCACTTGGTATTTGTTCATTTTATACTTTACAGCATTATACACTTCCATGGAAATTAGTTTTACAGAATCTTTTTCTTTATTGTTTTTTCCTTTTACCGTATTGACAATGACATCTGCAAAAAGTTTTTCCATAAAGATGCATTGAATTACCCTACTGAAGGTGTCCCCAGCAATGCTGGCAAGTTTTTCTGCAGTCAACAACTACTATTTGGAGAAGTGCTCATTTGCTGTTTATTTATTAATGAGTAGTGTGTCAGTACAATTGTAGGCTTGGAATTAGACACCTTAGGCAGCTTAAGTATTGCTAATAGCAAGTATGCATCATGCCCTCATCAATCAGATGCTTTTAATCTTTCAGTTAAATGAATGCAAGCATCACTCTAATGTTTAAATATTTTTTTCCTTTGATTGGCAATAGACACATGATTGCCAATAATATACTTGGTCAATATTAGCAAGACACCAGTGTTCTTTCAGTTTTACATTTTCATAGTATTACTTATTCAATCAAAGCAGTCTTAAATTTTGAAGTGCCCATTGTCTTTATTCTTACCCATGGCTGCAATCATCAGAAATATTTCAAGCTGTAAAAGCAAGTTTTAGAGAAGAAAAAGACAATTCATTGGCCTAGCTGCAGTTTCAGTTTTAACATTGCTAGAGCTACTTTTGAGAGTCCTATCAAACATTCTTCTGAAAGAGCTAAGGGAGTCCTCAGATTAAGACCGCTTTTGAGTCAGTTGCTTTTGAGTGGTGAAGTTTGTTGTTGCAGGTGATGCTTGACCAAAGAGCAGAGGGTTGTTTAAGTAGGGCTAACCAAAAAGTGATGGTTCCATTTCAGGGCAACTTTCAAGGTTTCAGAATTTGTTTTCATTCCGTGTTGGAATGAAAGCAAATCCTTTTGGAAGTGTTCATCTGAACCCCTAAAAAAACAGGAAAAAATAACACACTCAAACATTGGTTTTGAAGCAACTTTTGAGGTTTCTAATGCAGGAAAAAGTGATGAAACATGCATGTTTGCATGTGGAAGTTGTGAAGGGAGAAAAGAGATGATCCCTGATATAGAATTCACAACTTTAAATCTGTGCCTGATATTCATCCATCATTGATAAGAAAAGGCGGTCTTAAGTCAGTGTCTGCCTCCTCCTGTCTTCTTCTCAGGTAAAAATCCCTGTTCACCACACAAAAATCTTGTCTGAAAACGAAATCCTTCCAGATACTGTTTTAATTATTTGAAAACATTGTGACCAGCTTTTTGTTTGGTTCAGTCTATTCACTAGAAATCTAAACGCCTTGGCAGTTTTATGTCCACAACCTTTTGGAATAATTTTGAGTCCATCATTTCTTGTTTATATATTTAGAAATCTGTGGTTTCTTTTTGCATCCATAAGAGAGTTTGAACCACTACCAGACTGATGCCTGCTTTTTCTGTGTCTTTTTTTCTTGCAAAAGCCAAATTTAGATTGACTGTCTTCACCTATTCTCAACATTTTTTATCTCTATTTGCTTTTGATCATTTAAATGTTAAATTTTCAAAGGAGTAGTTTGCTTTAAATATGCTTGCTTTCCTTTCTTAATTCAAAGTTTGTTCCCAGCAACAGTGGTCAGCTCAGTCAATTCTTTAGCATTGCTAAGGGAACTATTTTTAGGGCCTGGATCTCAAAGCTAAGTGGCAGAAAACAGTGGCAGCATTTATACCTTTTTCTTTTCTTACACTCCTGTTCTTCTAGTTCCTGATGGCTGTAGCAGAGACTGAAACAGCTTAAACAAACCTGAAAATGAACGAACCCTGAACCTCCCCTCAGTTCTGAAAAAGAACTCACCTTTAACAAACTAAGCATCAAAATAGACTGTTCTGACAGTGGGCTTTTTGGAAGACCTTAGAAAGTTTTATAATATTTATCTTTTTTTTTTGCAGTCCATTTCCAGGCAGTGCTGGAATCCATTGCTAAGCTTGGAAATGCTATAAGAAGTTAGCGATCTTGGAAAATTTCAAAGGTCTCAAGTAATCTGCCTACACTGTAGATGAACATCCACATTTTTGGATACTTTTCCAAACAAAACCTAAACTCTGAAGTTCTGGAGATTTGCCACTTACTTGACACAGACTTTTACTGTGCAACAAGATTATGAATCTAATAAATAAATATATGTTGACAGCTGAGAAATATTATTTGTGTAGGGGGACTGTTAAAGTATCACCTGTGAGTGGGATCCACTACACACACACAAATGCTTGACAGTAAATCTGGCCCAGCATAGCCAAACAAACAAAACACACAAGAAGTGGAAAAGCAATATGATTGCTTTTAAGCTAGTCAGAAAGACACAGAGGCTATGTCTACACTAATTAATTAAGCAATGCCAGGACACAGTATGTCTGCCTACGCAGGTAAGCCGGTAGAGTGCTCCCTGTTGCACTTTCAGCATGGGCCAGCTAGCGCTTTCCCGAGGACTGTATCTACATGTTTTGGAGGTTAGATGGGCCAGGGACTGTTCCCAGCAGGCTCCATATGCAGAGCCACCTTCTTTTACGGGTTTAAGGCTGTTCAACCTGAGAACTGAGCCTAGCTACTCTTAGAGGACTACCCTGAGACATGCCAGCGTAGATCTATTCCTAAGAGTAATACAAACTTGGGCACATTAGCACTTAGCCTTGTTCTCTCCATTACAGCTGGTGAGGATGGGACTGGAGAGCTCTGAATGTCACACAGGAAGGCTTTGTAACTTACAGAACCAAGCCTTTGATACTCTTTGTCAGTGCATGCAGGAAGTACAAGTTGAATTTTCCTGGTCTTGAAAATACAAAAAAAAAAAAAAAGGAAAACCTTGTTCTAAAAAGAAGAACTGCAGCCTCCTGTAGGGCCAGTAGCTACAGTTTTATATTTAATGGGGATTTTATGTGACTTGGAACATAGTATAGGTTACTCCAAAAGGCTGTGCTTGTATGGAAATTGGAATGCACAAGACATAGTTAAAAGCATCTTCCCCGGCAGAAATGGAAGAAACATTGCTGAGTGAGGATCTCCTCCTTTATCTTACGAATATAAGGCTGAATGTCTGCCACAAATCATGATAGATGAGGCTACCTGAAACAAGCTGTTTTGTTTTCTTCACAGGCCATCTTATACATCCTGTATGAAGAGGTCTGTTTCTTTTTTCTTTCTTTTTCTTTTGTTAACTGTTCAGAATTACTCTGTGAAATTTAGTCTTATCACTGTAGAATGGCATTGTACGAAGAATATTCAAATTTTCTGTTGTCATGAAGATTTTGCATTATAAATACAAAAAAAATGAGATAATGCTTCAGGCCATTTCTGCAGACTTTTATCAGTTTCACCTATGCTAAAATCTATCCCATTTGCTACCCTGTTTACTCCCTACTACTGAACAAGTTTTTTCCCATGAATTTTGAAAATGTGAACTCATATTTTTCCTGCAGCAGTTTTCAAAAAAATTTAGGCTTTTCAAGTAGTTTTCCATGACAGTAAATAACGTGTATTAACTTGAAATTATAACGCTGGGTGAAGGTGAGTGGGATTGAAGTTTTTTCAATGAAACTGTGCCTTTTTTGACATGACTGCAAGCTTTAGTCCTAGCTAGGTTAGATTTTCCTACAGGATCAATGCAGTTTTTCACAGTTCCTGTTGGACAGCCTTTTATCTCCCATCTCAGCAGCTTCAGGTCTCAAGTGTAGAAAGTCTGCTAGCTGATTGCATTTTGTTCAAAGTGAGCAACATCTGTAACAGGAGTGTCTAGTGAAGGGAGCACAGTTTTTCCCTCTAGTGGACCATCAAGCGAACAGTGACTACTGGCCAGCAGCAGTTCAATTTGCAGTTTTGCTAATGGTGTAAGGGTGAATTGGAACAGGTGGCACTGTACTTCATTTGGGGTAGTTTGAACTTCATTTAAGCATTTAAACTCTTTGTATGAATGTTTGCCGAGATGTAGGCAACTTGTCAGGAGGAAGCTGAAGAGCATATGCAATGCCTGTGACTGCATTTTGGGTGTCTGTGGTTACTGGGAATGTTTCACCTGAACTACAAAGCCTCTATCTCCCACGAACATGTCCCTCTTAGAGTTAGCTAAGAGGACCTCCTGTTGATTTAGCTAAGGTTTGCCCTGAAAGTGGTCTGCAAGCATTGCACGATACTGCACTCGAAAATACCTTTTTTCTTTTATTTTTTTCTTCTTTTTCTCTTCTTATTCCTTAAATAACAGTAAGAATACTTGTTCCTTTTCTCAGTTTGTTTTTAAGTGAATGTACCAGGCCCATATCTGGGGCATTGGAGACTAATATTCTGCATGTATTAAGCAAGTGGTTCAGTAATAATACTTGGTATTGTGATCTATAGAAAAAACAAGTTTACATGTACACTCCTGCCACACATGTAAACATATAAAGTCCCTAATACAGGGCAGAGGTACATGCATGTTCTTGAGACATCCCAGCTGAGTTGCTTGGATGTCGTGGCTTCTCTACCAATGCTTCACAAAAATAAGACTTCTTTAATGGCTGGAGGTTTGATACAAATTGTTGATCACTATAAAATTTCAACTGCCAGATCACGTCACATTTCCCTACTTTACTGTCAGCATGTAGCAGCAACCTGGGTTTACAGTGAACTGTTAAACTGGACTTGGGACACATCTCAGAGCAATCCATACTCAAAATGGCAATGTAAGGAGCTTTATACAGAGTGATATTTAAGTCATGAGAGGCTTGGCATTTAGTCTGGCTGGCACTCAGAGTACGTATTCAGTATTTGCAGAGGTGGCCTCAGAAGGACCTTGCTGCTTTGTGAGCACACCAAGGAGAGCTGTCACACACAGTAGTGTCATTGTTATTCTATAACTATGTAGATCCCCTTTCTCCATTGGAAACCCTAGATAGCTCATGTTTAGCTTAATTCATTTATGGTATCTTAAAGAACCTGGCTGTTTAAAAATGCCATTCTTTTATGGGCTATCATAGACGTAACAAAAGGTATTATTTTCATTTTCACTATTCACATAAAGAACTGAAGCACATCAAAATATGAGTGGAATTTCCCATAAAGAGGTATTTTACTATTTGCTATTTACTTTCCTTAAGGAGAGAAACACTCAGCATTTGTTTCATTAAAATGAGGCTTTCAGCAATAGTGAGAAGTATCAGTCATTCGAATTATTAGTACAATGAGTTAATGAATGAGTTAAGGACATGCTTGAATGATTTTGAGTGATAGGAATTAACGTACCTTTCCATCCTTGGATCAACTTGCCGATAACGATTTTCCTTTTGTGAACAGAAAGGTGGACATTGCTGGACAGTAGTTGTTTTGGGCTCATAAATTTATCTTGGTCCCATAATGCATGAATCTAAACATCCCTTGGGGAGACATTACTGTTACCTCTTAGCTAAAGAACTGGGTTGTAAATGCTGGACATGGTTTCTGAGTGCACACCTGATCCTATATTCCCACGGAGACTGCCCTCAAGCTCAGGTTTGCCTGCGAGCCGGTTGTGAGCTTGATGTGTGCTTGCAGTGCCTGAGCACATCCCTTAGGTCAGCGTGTGGGCAGGGATATTGGCTTGGCTAGTCCACCTGCTGCCTGGAAGGCGGCCCTGTGGATGGGTTTGGGAGGCAGAACATGCTCCCAAGATATTTTGTTCGGATAGAGGCGTAGTGAGCGGGCTTGGTTCTTTTCCTAACTGAAATGAGTTAAAGGGGGACTGGACCAAGGTGTCAGTCTATAAAATAAACCTGAACACACACTGAGAGCTTGCACAGTGTGCAGATTGAAAGCAGAACTTGTCCTCATCACCTCTCCTTTTTCTTCTCTCCCTTTTCTTTTTTCCTCATAGTTTATGAGGAAAAATTAAAAAAAAGAGGGATGTAGGATTTTTTTATTTTTTTTGGGAAAAAAAAGTATTAAAAGTATTGAGAAGTGGTAGCAGTTTGGGTTTTTTTGAAAATAAATTTTCTGGGAAAAATATTGATTATAGGGCAGATTTTTGTCTCAAAATACTTTTAGCTAGGAGCTGTCTCCTCCTTTTTTGGATATATTTTCTCACTGTAGACACTGTGTTTAATCTGTAGGATGACTGCAAGTTTCCAGACTGTAATGCTGGTAATCCCGATACAAACACTGTTCAGTCCCAACTTCATTTTGTTTCTGAGCCTTCATTTATGTTATGTATCAAGCTGTTATGTATCAAGCCACTGTAGTAAAGGTGTTAATTTGGGAAACAAACTACTCCACATCTTGGTGAACAAAATGTATCTACATACAGAAGTTATAATTTATGTAGTTGCTGAAAGTAAGAAGAGTTGGCTTCTGATTATACTTTCTAGTAGGTATTCAATGGGGGTGGATAAAGTTTTAAGTATATTTGGAATATATTTTGTGGAATATCCTTTGCTCTTTTAAATGTGTCTACTGGTACATGGAACACAGGAAAAGTAACACTGAAATAGTATCCACAATTTGCTGGAGGTGGAATTTAACTCTTTTTAAAATACTCAATTTTTCTTGATAATGTTTCTCCAAGCAGAATTTCCCAAAGCCAGACTGCACAGAAACAAGGCATGTAAGAGCATTCTTAGGCAGAAAAAAGGTATCTTTTTAGAATAAAATATACACTATTGGAGTTGTATGAAAGTAATCTTTTTTTCATTTGTAGAGTTCTCTTTTCATTTCTGCTCATATATTTTCAATTTAAGTTTCAGGTTTAATATAAAATGAACATCTTACAGCAAGTGAAGTAGAAACTACAAGCGCTAAAACAATAATACTGCACTGAAGACTAGGAACCACAAATAGTTTCAAGCCCCCTCAAATTTTCAGTGCAAGAATTATAAATTGGCCCATATTAGACTTTTCCAAACTGTTTATCAAATCTCTGTTTTGCTCAGAAAGCCTAGTCTGGCCTTTGGTATGTAAAAAATTAGAAAGCTGTAGCTTCAGTTTTTCTTGCAAGTATTTGATTCGGTTCTGGTCAGACTATATCTCTCCAAATGTGACCGTTAGCAAATCGAGAGAAATATTATTGTGCCAAGAAGCAATCCAGCACAACATTCCTTATTTTATCTTAAAGCTTAGCTATCTAAATTGCTGGGTGGTTGCAAAATGTGAAAAAGAAAAAGAAAACAGCAAAGTAACCCCACACTGCTTGTCTCTGTTAGATGCCAACAGAGGAGAGTTTAGGCTAAGATTACTCTGCTGTTTTGTTTGAATCCAGAATGCAGCAATAAAAATAAATAGTGGAAGAGTCAGCCAGCTGTTGTCACGAAGCAACAAGTCTTTATTTTATGACTGTGTCAGGCTTAATGTCTGTGCTGACATCCTTTCCAACCCAAGAGGCTAATAATCTGCATCTTTGAAACTGAAACTTTGAGCACGTATAGCTTGCTATGTGTTTCCTATCCCTAGAGGCTACAGCTATTTATATGCTTTGTTGGTAGACATGATCAGTTCTTTGGAATATATATTGACCTAGGTCAAATATCATAGAAAATTTTCATGTTATGAGTAGTTTATGCCATATAAACCAAATCGTGTTTTGTGCTAATTAACTACGAATTAAGACCATTTGACTTTTATCATATCACTACCAGTTAGCAAAAGGGTAAAGCAGTGGGAAAGAAACACAGAAGTAGGAAAAAATTCTGGTTTGTTGTTAGGACAATTCAGTAAAGTTCTCAGGTGGATAGCTAACTTTAAACAACTTTTTGCACTGTATATTTCTGAATTTAAGGGCAAGTAAGTGTATATAGGTATTCTGGCATAATGGAGGGGCAATAAGGGAAACCTACAGAGAAACAGTGAGAAGTATTTGAATTATGTATGTCTATACTAGGTCTGCTTGTTCACATCTATGTGACTTTAGAAGAGCTTTCTCTTTAGTGTAAGTGTATCTGTGGAAAGGCCTCAAGGGAACTTTTTCTTCAAACGATTAAGTTTAACCACTTTATAAGTAGTTTAACAAAGTGGTAAATGTTTCTGATCTGTTCAGCAGGATATTCCATCTATAATAAAATAACTTAATAAACTGTGAAGTGCATAAATACATAACAATCCCGTGTCACACACAGTAATCTCTTTGAAAGCAAGTGAAGTCTGCTCAGTGTATTGGGACTGGGAAAGGTACTTCTTTTCTTACTGAAATACAGCAAACCAAGAAATACCAGATGAACTAAATCAAAATCTTTGCAGGAGATTTATCTATTCTTTTGGCAAGCTGTTTACTTTTCCATGAAAGAATCTGGGTTAGATCTCCCTGTGGAGACCCAAAGTTGCTGTAAATTCAGTTGTATTAAATGTCACTTTAGAGATGGTGTTTACACCCTTGATGAGTTTGTGTCATTGTTTTAAAGATAAACTTCAACTTTGCAGTAATAAACTTCTCTCTGTGTGATATATTATTCAAGGATTAGCCAGCAGAGTTGAAGTTGATGGATATTTTCTTATTTTTCCGAAGCTGAGTGTTTTTGGTGCTGTACTGTTGAAAATAAGGTATAAAATGAGATTAGTTCCAAGCCAATTTTGTGCCGTTTGTGAGGCTAATTCTGTTTCCAGAATTTCCTTGGGTACTTCAATTTCCTACTGATTTCAGTGCTCTCGCAGGAAGTCCTGTGCTCCCAGGTGTCATGCATGACAGAATCTGGTTCTGGATCCTGCAGCGGTGTGCCAGCACCACTTCGTTTCATAGGTGAAAGTCTTCCCTTTGCATATAGAAGCTTAGCACAGAATTAAGATAGCTTTATATTTCAGCTGTGCCTTCTAGACACTGGACTCCTCTGGAAGCTGGAGTTGTCACCAGGGCAATTCAGAAAGACCTTCCCAGTCAGCTACAACTCCTGCCCAAACTGTAATCTCCTCAGCTCTGTGTATTTCTGTCCACTTCCATGCACCCTCTTTTGTCTTCAGTTATACACCCCAAGACGTATTTGTCTTCTTAAACCTCTAGCTGCCTTTGCAGTCCTGGTGCTAAGTCACAGTGGTACAATCAACACACTGGCCAACATACTGTGCTAAAATGCATTGAGCCCTGTACCAACCCGGTCTGACAGCTAATACAGTCCAAGTGAGCTAATTTAAGGTAAAATCATGCGTCTTCTCAAACATCAGTTTCTATGCCAGGAGATTTTTTTTCCAGCAAGCTTCTGGGATGTAAAAGCCCATTTACCTGGAGTTGACAGGATAAAGTCTCACCGAGTCAGTCGTTGAAAAAATTCAAAATTACAGCTGGGCATACATATCTGCAAAATTAGTTTTTCCCATTGTCTGAGTATAAGCAAATAATGCCTTATTTCAGCCAGCTTTTTACTGGTCTTAGAACCAAATGGTCTTTTTACCAGGTCATACACCAGATTCCGGCTTGAGCCTGCTGACTCCCTTATTAATACTTCACCCTTCCAACAGAAATAAAGTATAGTGGGAATTCTAGTCAGAAGCCAGTAACAGTTTCAAGCCCCTTATTTTTCTGCTAGGTAGTTCCAAAAGTTTAAGCAAAAACAGATTTAAAAAAAGAGAGAAGCTCTTTTTTTTTTTTTAGAGCTAGAAATCCAATATAACAACAGGGAAACAAGGTGGACTTGTTCCAGTGATGCACAACAGTGTTTTTCACCCTTCCAACACCTTGTAGACTTGGAATCCCCTCTGCTCTCAGGTTGTTTGTCACCAGTGTGATGTCATTCACCCCAGAAGAGTTTGGCCTGCTTTGTTCAGGGTCCATGATGATCAAAATCAAAGCTGTGGGCTGATTAATTAGCACAGAGGTACCAGGTAAGTCACACCACCTTTCATTATCGGTCTTCATTTCAAGATAATCAGGGTCGCTTCTGATCTGAATTATTCCTGCTCTAGATAAAGAGGAAAGTTGAATCTGTATGTGAGAGACTTCACTATTATCCCCTTAGATGTCAATATTCCTATAAACCTCCTCTGGCAAGCAATTTAAGCGTAGACTCATCCTACTAATTTGAGATTCATGTAAGTCTTCTTCATTAGTTACACTTGTACAAGGTGCACAGAGGGGCCCATAGACAAGAATTGTCTGGATGCTCTCACAGGACTTTGCACAGTGAGTCCCAGATTTGGCTTCACTGAGTGAGCATGAGCAATGGCCATGTGGAAGGTTCATTTCCATATGTATTAGGATCTCACCCATTACTGACTTTTGCATGTTAGGAGCTGCAAGTTTTCCCTACATCTATCTGTTTGATACTTTGATGTGAGCTCATGTTTCAGCCTTTCTCCCAATCATGGCAAGAATTAATTTTCTCATCCTTTTTCAGCTGTTGTTTTACATAAATGTCTAGCACTTAAATCTCTTGAATTCTTCCTTTTCTTTGGAAAACTTTTTTTGAAATTGCACAGTAGATTTATAAGGTATTGCAACCAGGACACAAGAGGCACATGGTCAGATGGTGTAATCTTACAAATTTATTAATAAAATATTATTACTTCTTTTGGCTTCAGTGATGTTTTATTTGGAAGGAATTTAGCTCCTCTGAATTAATCTAATGTTCATTAGTATTCTGGGGAAGAATGTTTTCATATGCCTTCTCTTTATCTTGACCACCCTATTACATTTCTTCTATCAGGTTTGAACCACATCTCTGTGTCCTAGCTATTTCCCTGTGGTAATACCTTGGTGAAATAAAAAAACAGAACTGGGAATAATATTTTGACTATACACAGTTTCAGGTGCTTGACTTGATAAGAAATATTCCTCATGGGTTTATTTTGGGTATACTGAAGCACAGTAATGCCCAACAGCTTTAAAATGTTTCCATGGTTATATAATAAAAAAAAAATAAGTCTTCAAATGTGAATTTTATATTCCACTAAATTTGGTCATTGTTGATTTTAAAGCATATTAGATCATCCACAAATAGGAGTCCTTTAGAGCATCATGCTGTTTAGGAACAAGTGGTGGACAGTTTTGGAGAACTTCTCTTTCTCCTTGGCATGTTTTTATGATAATTCAAATATTAGAGATAATTTACAACCCTGCTGGTACTATACCAGAGACCTTATGATGGAATTTATATCACTTTTCCTTTTGGACATTTAAACCACATGTCTTTCTAGAAAAACGAGGACAGAGGTCCAACAAAGGAGTGATTTATTTTCAGTTAAAATACTAGCTACATTAAAACCACATGTTATTAAGTACTGTATAACCAAACCATGCTCAGAAGGCGGCTTATGACACCAAAGCTTGCTTAAAATGTTTCTTTTTTTGCAAAAAAACTTTGGCAGTGCCTACATTAGCAGACTTTACCTGAGCTGCACAGTACATTGGCTACAATTTTCCCTTGATGAAACAAGTTATTAAAATACCAGAGTTCAAATTAATTCAGTTCCTTATTATTTTTCTCACATTTCTGGATGGTTGAACTTTTCTGTCCGTTTTAGGTAACGTTGCATCCTGTGAATATCCCTCCTGAAAGAGCATAACATTGTTAAGATGGAAACGTAGTGAAACAACTTGTATTTTGGGCATTTTACTAACATGAACTCTCATAATGCTCCTGTGAGAAGAGTAAACTAATGCACAGAAGTAGTGCACAAGAATCCAAGACCAGAATCATAGAATCATAGTATGTTAGGGGTTGGAAGGGACCTCTGGAGATCATCGAGTCCAACCTCCCTGCCAGAGCAAGACCAATCTAGGGCAGGTTACACAGGAACGCATCCAGATGGGTCTTGAAAGTCTCCAGAGAAGGAGACTCCACAACCTCTCTGGGGAGCCTGTTCCAGTGCTCTGTAACCCTAAGGTAAAGAAGTTCTTCCTCATGTTGAGGTTGAACTTCCTGTGCTTTAGCTTGCATCCATTACCCCTTGTCCTATCGCAGGACACAAGTGAAAAGAGGTTGTCCCTTTCCTCTTGACACCCAGCCCTCATATATTTATACACATTAATCAGATCCTCTCTCAGTCTTCTCTTCTCTAGACTAAAAAGCCCCAGGTCTCTCAACCTTTCCTCATAAGGCAGGTGTTCCAGTCCCTTAATCATGCTCGTAGCCCTCCATTGGACTCTCTCCAGTAGATCTCTGTCCCTCTTGAACTGGGGAGCCCAGAACTGAATGCAATACTCCAGGTGAGGTCTCACCAGGGTAGAGTAGAGGGGGAGGAGGACCCCAGGATACCATTGGCCTTCTTGGCCACAAGGGCACATTGCTGTCCCATGGATAACTTGTTGTCCACCAGGACTCCAAGGTCCTTCTCCACAGAGCTGCTCTCCAGCAGATCGCGTCCTAACCTGTACTGGTGCATTTTATTACTCCTTCCCAGGTGCAGGACTCTGCACTTATTCTTGTTGAACCTCATTAGGTTCCTCTTTGCCCAGCTCTCCAGTCTGTCCAAATTATGCTGAATGGCCACACAGCCTTCAGGTGTATCAGCCAAACCTCCCAGCTTCATATCATCAGCAAACTTGCTGAGAAGACACTCTGTAACTTCATCAAGGTCATTGATGAAGATGTTGAACAGGACTGGACCCAGCACTGATCCTTGGGGGACTCCACTAGTTATAGGTCTCCAGCTGGACTTGGCACCATTGATTACCACTCTTTGGGCTCTATTGCGTAGCCGGTTCTTAATCCATCCCACAAGGGATGAAGGGAAATCAAAACAAAGATTAGAATTAAGGGGCCTCAATTTTGTTTTCAGGGTGCAGATACTGAGGACCTGTTTCTGTCCTCATTATGCTACACTTACACACCAGATTGCCTAGAACTTAAAGGGATTTTTTTATGCTAATGTTGCCAGGTGAGTTGTCCAAAGCTCGGTGGAGATGACAGTGAAGGATTCATCCTGTACAAAGGACTTCTGCAGTTGCAACAAGCTTTCGTGCTGGTTCTGTGTATGCATGTCTGGATGATACTGGCACAGAGAGGGTGCTTGGGGGACTGGTAATTAGCTGGTTCACCTGTATGCTCCTGGGGATGGTTAGATGCCAGAACCCTGTCAAGATATGCTGACGTCGAATGGGGAAGTGAAATTGTTGTTGCCTCACTGTTCATATTCTGTTCAATGTGCAGCTTGCATGGACTAGAAAGCCTGTCCCCATGCTTTCTAAGAACTGCACAAACATTCGCGAATCACCACAACACCCCTGTCTCACAGGTAATTGCTGAACAGTTTTAGTCCTAGAAAGGAGCTAGCTAGTTACTGTCAAACAGTCTTTGATCAAAGTATGGATCGGAAGCAGCAAATTTCTCTGCTTGTATGCTTGAGGTAATTCTAATTCAGATGTTACAGTCACATCTTGAAATCATTAATACTACCTTAAGCTTGCCTGGTATTCTCATTTGTCCTGAAATTGCTTAGCTCAAGTAGATCCTGAAGTATTGATTCTGCATCAGCAACATGCTAAAATTTGTAGCCGCTTTAAACAAAAAAATGTATATGGTATTTGTCTTTTCTCACCCTTTGGCTGCCTAATTGAAATGTAGTATATGTATTAAGTAGTATAATATATTAAACTATAGAAACTTTACTGAATTAAAGCTGTATAGTTTGCTGCCTTGTCTTGGATGGAGACCAGTACCAAGTAACGCAGCAAATGGTGCAAGAAACCACACAGTGGACAAAAAAGGACCATGTGGTAGTCTTTGACTTGTGCCACATCTAAATCATAAACTGTTACAGTAAATTTAGCATAATGTGAATTAAGCATGTCTAAAAGTCTTATTGAATCACTTCCCTAACAAGCCCCTCTGCTGTACAGTATATTTTATTTTATTTTTTTATGAGCCTGGTCAGCACATCTGTAGTCACAGCTGAGATCACTGCCTAACTGAAGTAAATGGCGTGTAAACTCACAGTAGGACATACAAGGCAGCTATACTCCTGCTGTCTGCTTTGCCTTTCCTGGCACACTAGAAAGCTAGTGCTGCCACCAGTGCTGGAAGAATATTGTGGGGCACAAAGTGGCAGCTACTGTCATGTTAAATTGATAGGAGAAGCCCTCTTTGGGCTTCTGCCTTTTGGCAGGAGTTGGAGCAGCAAGTCTGTCTCTCCAGGCATCTCTCCCTCTCATCTCCCAGATCTGTCCTTCCCCTCTGTGCTTCGCTTTGTGGCCTCTCATCTTTGAGGTGGCAAAATTTCAGTTTTGTTTACTCTGCTTGGCAGCATGAGCACATTTGGCAGAAACAAAAGGACTCACAGGTTAGACAGGCAGTCAAAGGTTGGAGGAAGAACATGATTATACTAGTGATTCACATATGATACTCAGCAAAATATGTTACTATCATGTAGGTCAATTGGGACAATATTGCCCAGAAGTTATTGTCTTCCACTGGCTTTGTTTCCTGAAAAAATGCAAGTGATTGTACATTTTCCTTGAATATAATTCGGGTTCTCTTTACGTGGGTCTCAGAGACACCTTCCTTTTTCTTTATTTAGGTTATTACCTATCTTTTCTTTATATTGCATCCAACTGACTTGTCTTCTCCCTTTCTCTAGATGTTTCCAGATGTGTGGCTGAGAGGAAGTACACCCAGGAACAAGCTCGCAAGGAATTTCAACAAGTGTTTATCCCAGAATGCAATGATGATGGCACATATAGTCAGGTTGAAAATTTTTCATTCAGTATCTTGCATGACTGGAAGGTCAGAATATGTGTGTTTGCAGGGGATGAGGAAGAGACAAACGTAATGAAGGGAAATGTAGTTTCGAAATGAAATGTCATTTGTGCTAACACTGATGTTAAAAAATGGAAGGAAAATTCATGTTTTGCGCTTAGTCCTTGTTCTTTTTTTCAGAGTTGGCCAGCAAAAGAGACAAACGTTACTGTTGTTCATGGGATACACTCCCTGTTCTTCTAGGCTGAGGCAGCTGAGTCATTCTTGTAGCCCCCTGAATACTCATCAGATGGTAAAATGCTTGGAATTTCTGATCTGTTCCTGATCCCAACCAGAGATGTTGTGACCAGAGTCCATATCTTAGTGCTAAAGCATGAATCATACAGGATTCTTCCCTATTCTCAGATGAATTTCTGTACAAGCATATGGTCTGAGACTAATTTACTTAGGTTAGATCACGGAATTCGAAAAGCATGCAGTTAGAAGCTTATCCTGTGATATATACAAGATCAATCAAGATCACCTTCTGCTGCCTCTGTACTTCTTTTTAGTTGCGGAGTCATGCAGAAGACAATCCTTCTCATTTTAAGCATGGTGAGGGAGGTGATATTGGCCCTCAGGAAACACAATGCAATTGATTTCTAACAGGAATTCCAAGAGTTTCCTTTCTGACAGCTCGGGATATGAATAATGCTGGCAGAAGCACTCTGTCCTGCTCCTTCAGTGGGCGGAACAATATGTTCTCTATGTGGAAAAAAACTCAAGATTGCTTTCTTCAGGAACAGTTTATGTGTCCCGTGAGGAACTTCATTGTGAGGTTTTCATAACACCTGCACCTCACTCTTCTGAAATAGGCAGTAAACAACCACATATTTCAATAGTTTTCTCTTCCATTGTGTTCTGAAGGACCTACCACACTTTGCTTGAAATAAACTCTTCTTTATGCTAAAGAATCACATGTAGGACTGAGATTAGGTCCATCATGGTTTATTGTTCTAGCTTTTGCCAATATAGTTTGCTGAACTAGTCTTTTGTACTCATGTGTCATGAACGCTGTGGGCTAACAGACATATGTCTGACAAACTGCACGTGGTTCATGTCATTTCCGACAGGTTCAGTGCCATAGTTACACTGGATACTGCTGGTGTGTCACTCCCAATGGTCGTCCTATCAGTGGTACTGCTGTGGCCCACAAAACTCCCCGGTGCCCAGGTAAGACTTGTTTGGCTGGCCAGGTTATGACATTGTCTCATGAACAGTAGAGTTTATCTATCTGTGGCATCTGATTAGACTTAAGGAAAAAAATTCTTCACTGGAAGAGTGGTTCAGCCCAGAAACAGGTGCTTGCGGAAGAAGTGGACTTCCCATCCTTGGGGATTTGCAAAACTCAACTGGATGAGGCTCTGAGAAAGTTGGTCTAGCTTCTAAGCCAGCCCTGTGTGAGTTCTGAGGTCACTGCCACCCTAAACCTTCTTGTGGTTCTATGATCAGTCTGCTTTATTAGTACTATAATCTAGGTATTGAAGGCGTTTTCTGCAGTGGTTATTTGTATGATATTTATGTGTCAATATATGAAACCGTGCAACTGACTTACTGAGGTAGTCCTTTCTTTACGTTGAAACTCTCTTGCATGTAAATTCATTGCAAAAAATTTCAGAGGGATTTGTCTTTTCAATATTTTAAGTATTTAGAGTATAGAAAAAAAATCCACTCCCTGAAAAAGTATGGAGTGTGAATGTCCTGATTTGTAACATAGCCCAATGAAAGAACTCCCATAGCAAATCCCATGAATGACCAAATCCAGAGGAGAAATAAAAATGAAACAAAGCATTAAGAACACAGTGGAATAATTATCTGTATAAATTCATTGGCAAATCAAACTCATTGCCATGTGTACTGCCCTTTGTCTTTCATTTGGACAATTAACAGGTTCACTGTTTTTTAGGAACTTGCTTCTGACCCTATTTCATTGACATTGATAATAAATATAAATCCCCAGTGTATGAATAGTTAACAGAATTGCTATTTACCTTCCTTGAGGCTGACAGAATTGCACAGAAATACTTGAGCTACATGAGCCCCATGTATTGCATTTTTGCTTGTGCTGCAGCATCATTCTCTGTCAGAGAGTGGAAGAAATAGCTTTAAAAAGCTAATCCTGTAATGTAAATGAAGCTGAAAAAAAGTAGATTAAAGCCTTTAGGGGAATTCACCTGGTCTGATCTACTTCAATCATTCAAGCACGATGTTGATGGTTTTGATAAATAGGTGGAGGAAGGAAGAGAACACTGAGAAAGTTTCAATAAAGATTGTAAAAAGTTAATTCCACTTTTAAGGTCTGTCTTGTTTAAATGATTTGCAGAATCTTCCGTGCATCTTGCCTGTAGGTGAACTTTAGCCAGAAAGTACTCAGACTAATCCTTTTGATCCAGTCTGAAAAGTCACTGTGGAGTACCAATTATGAAAATTAATATAAAATGTTCAGAAGCCTTAAAATAGAGAAAAGTGTGCATTCATTTTAATGTAATTATTGTTTATAACTGGATCACATCTTCAGAGGACACATGGTTAGGAAAGCATTTATGTGTTTCAATGCATTCTTGAATAGAGGTGCTTTTGCATGTCCAGAGCCAGGGCTTCCCTGAAAGTGTGCCTTCATTGCTTTCTCTGCAATATCAATTTGTAGCTTCCTCTCTTTCACTGACATCAGTGGAAAAGGGGTTATGCTGGTGGTGAAAGTTCAACAAGTAAGTGTTTGTCAGATGCATCACAACATATGGCATTATGTTTGGCTCAAAATGTTGCTGAGTTAGTTACTGTACTTTCACTTTTTCTATTTGTATTCAGTATTATCAAGGAGAAGCTGCATTGTAGTTGCAGGCTAATTAATAGATTAATATGAGAATTATTCTATCTCTACAGGAACCACACCCTAGTTCCTCTCAAAGGTATATTCATGTGCCTAGCAGATAAACTACCAGACTGCTTCAGCTCATTTTTGGAGGGGTGGGAAGTTAGTTAGTTTTACAGAAATGCTAAGGAGAAGGTGAGAGTAGCACTCTGGTTTAATTTAGTAGCTCAGAGATAAATAGACTGCTCCAGGGCCCAGGTTAGTAAGCAGAGTCTGATTTTGCTCCATGGAAGATCATGGGTAATTTTCCAATTGTTATGAGACCCTTTGGGATTCTCTCTGCACATTTCCTCCCCTGCTTGTATCAGTGCTCCATGTTTTACTGCTCACCACTTCTACTTTGTCCCTCAGGAAAGAAATCCAGAGATAGCAGAGTTTGGAAATAGATTTGAAGTGCTAGGGGATTTTGCAGTAGTAGTGGCTAAAGACTCACGTTTAAGAGGCCTGGAGAAACCTTCTCATTCAGCAGAGAAGGCAGCTACAGATTTTCTCAGAAAGTTATGTGGTATAATAAGGCAAAACTTTGCTCTTGTATTGCAGAATGAAAGCCTGAAGCACAACTGCACCCCTCTCCCTTTTCCCAGTATGTGTTCAAAATTGCCATCTGTTTAGGATAACAGAGGTTTTTTCCCCCAGGCCTGTTGATGTTTTCCAGATCACCACTGATTCTCTTTTATACTTTTTCTTTAGTACCACTGTACACAGGAATTATGATCAAAATATTAGTGGGTATACTGAAGTTAAGTAGACATGTGCCTGTCTTAACTAGTATTTCAGGGATACCATTTCTTCCAGTGATTGTCCATAGTCAGTCTAATACATTGTGTGCTTGCTAGCCTTGTTACAGGCATTGCCTTGCTATTTTTGATATTGCAGGCAGATCTCATGTAGCAGTGGTATCCTGACACCAGCATGTTTATGTATTTTCACTTGCTTCTGTGTATTCTGCAGGCATGATGCTATAGCTATTTCAAAGACATTTATGCAAATTTCTCAGTTTGCATGTGGCAGTCTTTTTTATCCCTTTAAAGCAGAACATGCACAGACAATCAAGATGGCAGGTAGAAACAATTGTGAACATACTTTTGTAATGGTTTTCTCATAGGAAATGTTATAACATGGAATGTGTGAAAATTTCTGTTTTTAATGAAAATTTTCAGTGTTTCTTTTCAGTTCTACGTTAGTTCTTCAGTAACTTCAGATAAGGTTTGAATACATGTCTAATTAACTGCGATGTTCCTAAATTATGGGATAATTTATTGCCTTTCATTTTCTCCCAGTAGAACCAGCTTTGACTTTGGTGAATATCCAGAAATAGGAAAGAAGAGCATGGCAGCCTGGAAGAACTTGGATTTTAATAGAGGAAATATGGAACAGAATTTAGGATGGGTAGTTAGGAGTTTGGTTTCTTGATTCTATTCCCTATCTGTGCTTCACATTTACTTTATATTATCACAATATTAGATAGGTCAAACAATCAACCTCTAAGTTTATCTAACTGTTAATATTGGTTAGCTGCATAACGTGATGCTTCCTGAAGTTATCTCAGGTCCTGGGACAGAACAGTGTCATGCGTATATTTTATATGTATCTACAATAGCTGTATGAGCAATTCTGTGCTCATTGTGGTGTTCTGGTTGCTCTTATTGAAGCTGACTTATTTGCTATAGACACAAGGTGTGGAAGGATGAAGGTTATAAGCAGCATTAAAAAATGCAGGACTCTCCAACTGATTCATGTAAAACCTTTGCTTCAGTTACTACATCTTTACCTGAAAGAGGCTCTTCTTCCATCCTTTCCAGTTATTCCCACACCAACACTTGGTACTGATAAAACACACATGATAAATCTCAGAATGCCATTCCACTCCATGTAAATAATCTCCAGTGTTGGAGGAACAGTGTTGAGAAGGAGAGTAAATCAAACATTCCCATGACAGCATTAAAAAGAAAGCTTCTTAAAAATGATGAATGTCCCCCAATACTTTCACTAAAGAACACCAGACATAAGAAAGACATTTTTACAACTCCCCATCTCTGTTATCAGCACTGCGGGGAACTGCAGAAATTCCACAGGCACGGAGTCCTGGGAAATGAAGCAGAAACTGAGAAGCAGGTGTTAAATTATCATTGAAAAATACAGTGTTCACCTATTGTAGGGTTTTTATGCCATATTAATTCTTCTGGGCTTCTGCCAGTGAGATTGCAGAGGTATGGACACATGGTTTGTTATTCTGTGAAGTAGTTTTGCTACCTTACAATTAAGATGTCATGATCATCTTTTAAGGCCAAAACACAAGTACTTTTAAAAATTCAGAACTCTTCCTATCTGTATAGTATTTTCATCAGATAATATGATGAAAATGAATATATTTGGGAAGGCAATGAACTTTTTTAGTTTACATTGTATTCCTTTTGTTAGCTAGGACAAATATTCATCCTTGAATTGTCTGATTCTTCTGTCCCAATACATAGTACTTTCCCTATAAATACAGTCATACACACACGTATGTGAAATATAGAGCAGCATGGGAAGTTTACTATCCTGTTTCTTGATATTTGCTTTAGTGATTACATATCAAATATTGTTTAGCAGATCAGAAATCATTATCTGAACTGTGTAATAGTAGACTTTCACGTTCTCTTTTAAAGCCCAGTCACATGTGATCAGAACTACAAAAAATAGGTGTGCTAAAATCACAAACCACAAAACTAACGTCAAATTCCCTGGAACATTTATTGTGCCTCAGAAGTTGTTAGACTGAAACTGGGCAGAATTGTGGGTTTTGCAAGAAACTAAGGCATAAATATTTCTGCAATTTTTTTTAATTCATCAGAATCATAAATGTATAGATGTCTAAGGAAATGTACAAGCTAGAATGGTACTAAATACTTCTTGTTAAAATAATGCTGCTGAATCTAATATTCCTCCTTGCCCTCCATCTTCCATAAATATATTTCTATGGTGATTTAGTTGTTTACAGTGCACTGAAAACTTGGAAGCTGATTATATTGCCTAACTTTTAGCTAAGTTATAAGTTGCTACTTCTGTTTCTTGCCTAGCTGAAAATGTGAGCATTCATCATGAGTATTGAAGATAGATAGAATTTCCTGGAAAACTGCAAATTCAACTTCCTATCACCATTTAAGCTAGAAGTACTTCTACCTCAGATATATTCAGAAAATGGTAGAAAAAACTCATACAAGCTCAATAACCCTTCCTCACCTCCAACTTGGAGACAGCAAGAAAAGTTGCTGCTTCATAAATTGAAAATTTCAGGTGAAACTATGTGAAGGGTGCAGAATTCCCTTTGTAGGAAATTCTGTGAATATTTTTGTTAGCTTCCTCAGACTATTTAAGAAATTAATGTTAGCCCAGTGAACCTAATTTTCCTATAATACATATAATTTCATAGTGAAATTAGACTCACTATGATAAAGTTAGCCTTTGTAAATGCCACACTCTTCCTCCATCCATCAATTTTCCATCAAAATTTAGGGTAAAAAAACCCAAAGCATAGAAAAAAGAATACAGTTCTCCCTGACTGTACATGAATATCATATAGTCATTATTTCTCACCATTTCACATACAGATGGAGTAATCTGAAGGAATCTTTGTGTTAATGAAATCTAGAAAGATTTTTCTGCTTTTGGTTTATGATGTGGAATATTATATAAATTTCACCAATGAGTTAAATTACTTAGGTATAAACTGAATTTTAAGTTCACTTTATAATAGTGGTTCTGAGTGTACATAGAGAGACAGCACTGGTGTCAAACTGAGGCTTTACTTAACACTCTTTAGTGCAAAGGAGCTATCAGTGGCGGTTCATCACACATGTTCACCATGCTGAGACCTCATTTCTACTCACCAATCGGTATAAAACTCTTTAGTGTGGGTGAGTGTCAGACCTAAAATCTCTGTATTTGCAAGAGAATTGAAATTATAGTCCTGTGCATCAAAATTGAATTGAGAAACTACAGAGTTAATTGTAACTGGATGAAATTTGAGGAAAGATTGTATCACTGGTATTCAGTGCAATTAGAAAAACCTGTAATTTTGTATGTAGTACTTCCTAAAACTGGAAGATCTTATTTGGGTTCAAGCTGAGCCTCGTATCAAATTCAAGCCAAACACCAAAAAAAGCTCAGATCTTCTGGCTTCGGCTAGCATAAATGCAAGAATCTGTCTCCTTTTCAGAGTGAACACATAGATTACTATTGCAGCCTATTTAGAGCAAGCTATCCCAAACACCCTTGGATATAATTCCTACGATGATAATGGCTTTATTTTTCCTGTCTGAATTAATACTGACATATCGCTAAGTATATTGGATTTCTGGTGATTAAAACATGATACAATAAATAAGAAGTGTCTAGGAGTTAGAATCATACAAATGGTTGTAATAATGAGACATAAGTAAGAAATAGGGAAGTATTTCTATTTTAAACCTTAAGGACAACTACGTCCTGTAAAAACTACTGAGAAAACAGGTAGATTCTCCATTTCTTGATGACTTGAAATCAAGACTGGATGTTGGGTTGGGTTAGAGTCCAGGCTGGTAGAATAAGCTGCTAAACCCCATCTCTTGCAAACTTCTTAGCTCATTTCCCACCACTGCTGTCTCCTTTCCTAAGGGCCACGTCTCTGAGGACATCTCCTGCAACAAGCTCAGGCTCAAACTCAGAATAAGGCACTGTCCCTGCCTCCCCCAACACACACACTTTTCCACACCAGCATAGTGTTTCTGGAGGGCCTTGTATGAGGTATTTAAAGCAGAAAGGGGCAGTCTTTAACCTCAGCCAGGATGTGACTAGAGGCTGAAGAAGCCCCACAGAGCAGCTGAGGTTCGTGGGCAAGGCTCTGTGTGTAGGAAGTGTGCTGCCCTGCACAAGGAACAGCGAGGGCATAGTGCCGGCGTGATGCGTCTTACTGCAGGACCTGTCCTCGCTGGGTCAGTGGGGAAGGGAGGTGTTGACTCTGCAAGTGTGTGAGCATGTTCTTGCACTTGTGTCCATGTAGTGTTTAATGTTATCTCTTTCTCAGGTCCTGTGGTGGCTGAGAAGTAGTGTCTGACAGTAAATTGATGGTACACAAATGCAGAAGTCAGGCAAAGCTAAAATCTTTGGTTTGCAAGGGAAGAATTTGCTGATATTTATTTCTGTAATAAACAAAAATGAATCGTTAAAGCTGAACTGTGTTTCTTAGAAAACATATTAAAAGTGAAAATAATATTTTTCTGATTAATTTCTTTTTCCAATTACAGGTTCAGTGAGTGAGAAGCTGCCACAACGAGAAGGTGCAGGAAAAACAGGTAAATATCTCAGCTGGCCTTTAAATGGAAACTAAAATAGCTGTGGGATACACCACTGTGATTTTCCATAGGTTTAAATTATCAATATATATTCATCATGTATTGTATATGCATATATAATACGTATACATGCATAAATGCTATTCATTTTATGTCTGCATTGTAGATATTTAGTAAATTTATGAGTATAAACTTATATGCATGTATGCATGTATTTGTCTATGTATGCATAGACATTATATTTTTCTGTTCTCATCCCTGCAGACTTTGCTATTCTGTGCTGTTTGGAAAATAACTTTTCTTCCCATAGTTATACTCTAAAATATTTTCCCATACTGTTTGCTTGCCCTGGAGGACAGATTATTCTGTCTGTTTGATAAAGACAGCATTCTGCAGTTCCAAAATCTTGGGAACTGGAGTCCTCACTTTATTTCCATAGCAATCAGTACTTGAGTCATCTTGGACCCAGCACTTTGCTCTATATTGTGATTAATTCTTCTGATGGCTTACATTTATGGCCAGATGATTATTATTGTTAGAGATAGATCAGGGTATATATCTTGTGGCAGGACAAAATCTGATGCGACTCCAACATAGCTGGTAGATTTAAATGGGGAAGATGTCTATGCTTTAAACAAAGTTAAAGCTTACAATCTCCAAACACTTAAAAGAATTTTAAATTAAGCTGAAAATAACATACTAAATGTTTCTGTCAGTTACAGTGGCATAGATTAATTTTAAAGAAGTTACTCACATTTGTGCTAATGTTAATGACCATCTGTTTGGTTCACTGTAAATATAATTGAAATATTTTTTTTACAGGAACTTCTGCAGCATTGTATTATACCCAACATTTAAATAAACTATTGTGCTGTTAAGAAAATCGGTACTTCTTTAAAGGCTAATAATTACACAGTACTGGAAAATTGTTCCTTCATGTATTTCCAGACAAATTGTGGGTTCCACTAACCTAAAGTTACCCATTTGCTTTAGGTCAGGACTTTCATTTTCAGCTTTGAACTGAATGAACTATCCCGTATATAAAACTTGTCTGGAATCCTGTATTTTTGTTTGTGACTGCGATGGCTGAGCTGCTGAATGCTGAATGAACAACCATAGAACAAGGAGGTTAAATGACCACAATTTATAAAGCCTCTCTTCGTATCACATGTATTCGTGTCTAAAGTGTCACTGTTGAATTTTACTTATGCCCTGTTTTTATTCTTCAGCACAAGCCTGCGGCATGAAGGGCCACTGACCTGGTTCCCAGGTGGTCCCTGTCTCTTCTCAGATGCTAACTTCCTCTCTTCACCCTTCTTCCAGACAGTCACTGCTGTATGCTTTAAATAAAGTAGTGTTGTCAGAGACATCACAACCTATTTAGAGACCATCGCAGAGTAGTGAACAGGATCAACTGTCTGAGTTAAAGAGCTGTGCTTCAGTTTCACAGTCAATGTAATAAGAATACTTTGTAGCTCAACTTGAAAGTGCACAGCAGTATTTTTCAAAATAACCATAAAACTCCCTGCTCATCTTTCCTCTGCATGTTCCTGTGGAATAACCAGGGGTGCCTGGATGGGGGTACCTGCCTGTATTGTAACCCAGCAAGCTTAAGCAGGTTCACCATGTTCTCACTGCTGCAGAGGACATGTTTCAGACCTTCAAGTGTGGTCCTGAGGACTCTGCTCAAGAGACAGCATAGACTTAGCCTGAGACAGTATCTTCTTCCAAGATGTCCCACACAGACTCACAGAAGAAGATGACCTGGCGGACCATATCTGTTGCAGTTGTGCAGCTCGCTTTCTCCGGGTATTCCAATACTGAAAGAAAATTTCCAGCTGCAGACTTGGAAGTCAGGAGCTCTGTTTGCAAATTTGCACATTAAATCGAACAGGAATAAAGCTTAAAAGATAATTCCTAACGTATCTTCCCCAGTCCCCCAGTTCCTTCCTCTATCCAAGGAAAATATTCAGACTGTCTGAAAAGCACAGGTGTCAGAGGTGGGGTCACATCACTTTTTTTTCTGATTCTTAACTGACTGCAGGAATGAACTCTGGTAGAAAAAAGAATGGTTTCCATTTAAATGTATTCACATATGCACTGGCATGCATGTGCCAGCCAGGAAGAAGTTAACCTATAAGATATCTAATTAACATGAAGATGAACTACTCTACTGTTGTGAATCTCTATTGAATTGTTGTTTTGAACAATGAATTGCCATGTGCCTCTTCATTCTTAACACAAGGTTTTTATGAAAAAAACAATGTACGTGACAGAGTGCAAACAGAAAATTAATGCGGGTGTCTTCCTACAGATTAAGGGTAGTTCAGGAGCTGTTGTAGCTCCTCCAGTTCTGGAGTGAAGTTAATACCTTTTAGATCATACAGATATCCTGTACCAAATGTTTAGTTCATTGATGACCAAAAGCAAACCTCTTTCTTTGTTTTGGATGGGGGGGACCTGAGACCAGTTTTATGACTCAACCATTACATATCTGTTGAGTTAAAAAAAAATATTAGAAACTGGTTTAAATGCTGCTTGAACAAAGTTCAAGAGGCTAATTTTGATTGGGCTGATAATTGCTAAAGTTGCAGCATTATATCTGAATTTCAGGTAAGAACATAAGACCAAATGTGTCACAAACTGGAATTGTGTACCAAAAGATGATTAGAAAAATGTCATTTAAACCCAAAATCAAGTTTCCGGCTGGGTTCTTGGTAGCCACCCTCTAAAATTCTGTGTTTTCTGAATCACATACTGATTGATGATCTAAATGTATGTCTTGATTTGCAGTACACTAGGATACTTGATGGCCTCTCTGAAACTAATCATTGGCCTTATTCCACCACCCAGAGGACACCACAAAAATACCAGCAAAACTAATAAGGAGTGACAGTCTGTTATGGCATTGGAGCAAAGTATCCTGTCATTGTGTGGACATGAAGAATGGGCATTCTTCAAAGAAGTCTCCTTATGCTTTGGTTAAAACACTTTTCAGTGTAAATAAGTTTTTATATTGCTGCTGCTTTGATTTTGTGAAAAGCATGGAGGTTAGTGCTCCATGGCTGCAAATTTGGTTTTACCTGCTGTCATATTTGCTTGGTATCTGTATTTGCTGTGAACTAAGCTGTGGCCTCCAGAGGGCAAGGTCAGAGCACCTCCAAATCCTCTGCGTGGTTTGCATAAAGACAATACAGATTTACAAAAAAAACCTGTGATGGTGACAACAAAGAGAACAGGAGGAGTCTGTTCTGAAATGCAGTAGCAAGAAGAAACAGAAATGGGTAGTATGTTGTCTTAAAGTTGCTGCTCACTGCTACCCTGGTAGGGCTACATGCAAGAGGAAGCTTCTTGTTTACCTTCAGTTCTAGCTTCTATGAAAATGCCAGGAAAACAACCGGGAAACTATGTTGCTCTGAGATCCAGTTGTGAAACTGCAATAAATGCTATTAAAACCCTTGCATGGAAGATACTGTTTACTGTGGGACGTCTTGGTCTTGGAGTTAGCTTCACGCTGCAGGAAACAGCAATGACTGGAACATATGTACTAGGAAGGTCTACTAAGTCATATTTACCCAATATCTGAAATAATTTTAAATAATGTAATAAGGTAAAGACAGGCCTTTGAGTACTGCTCTTTCTCACAGAATGCTAACTTAAATAATTTTTCATATTGAATTTTTCTTTTCCAGCACTACTTCCACTGTATTTTACTGAACCTAAAATTACCTGCATCCTCTTACCATTTCTGTAAATTTTCCTCCCTCTTTTCTTGCAGTAATTATTGGTAGTGGATGGATGGACATGTCTGATCAGAGGATAAGAATTACACAAACAATATTCTAGTTCTTTAATCTGTGAATCTTGCTTATAAAATCAGCTTGACTGTTAAACAGATCCTGCTGTGACGAAAGAAACTTTCCTTTCATTTTAAGGTGTCAACATGTCTGCAGCCTCTCATTTGCCCCAGACTGCTTTTGCTTTTACAGGTCTTACCCTTTCTATACATTTATCTAATTACTTCTTTAGAAATGCTGATTTGGTCAGTTATAATCTATAGGTATCAATGTGCAGCATTAAAAATGAAGAATTACTGTCCAGGGAGAGACCTGATCACTTCATGCCTCATCAAAGACCCTACAATCAATTAATCAGCCGTAACCTCAAAAGCCCTCCATTTACAATCCGTAGTCTGTAGGTGTAATATACCTATGCTGTGTAGTACCTATAAATGAAGTTTAAATTATTGTTTGTTTAGCGGCCGGGGCTCTGTGCAAATCATTAGTTTCAATCACGTATGTACACTTATTTAGCTTACTCTCATAATTGTAGTCTCCTTGCAAATCTTTTCCATTCTGAATTCAGATGATGCCTCAGCTCCCGCGCTGGAGACTCAGCCTCAAGGTGATGAAGAAGGTGAGCATCAACAGGAATTTAACAGTGCAGTATTGAACTATGCAGTATGGATAGTGTACCACAACGTCAAATGCTACCTTAGAGTTAGGGCAACAGCTGGAGCAGTTGCAAGGAATTGCAAGAAATAAAAGCATCTATACCTTTTTCCAGATAAAGAGCAAACACAATAGAGTCTTTATTTACAAGCAACAAGTTTCATGTGATATCTTTGAGGTGGCGCTGTAGCTATGGTCTCCAACAGTAGCAATTTTAATTGTCACTACTCAGGACAGAGACAGGTTTTAAACTTGAGCCAGAGTGCAGATTAAAACTGTATGGCCAAATAAGGAAGTTAAAGGGTAAATTCTGTCCTCAGCATATTGCCTAGTAATGCTAAGGTTGATGTTTTGTCAAACTTATTTGCCTCTGGGGAAATTCAGTGCTCCGTAAGTGGAAAGCTCAAGAACTACATGCAGTGATAGTCCTATATTGTGGCTGCCTTACCACTCACTGCAAATCTCACAGAATCTGATCTGAAGTTATTTCATATTTTGGGTCCACACTGGGAGATTTTTATTCTAATTAAACATAATTTTAGTCTACAAGTATCTATTTCAACCTTTTGTATGAATGGGATAAGGAAGGAACTATTCATGCCTTTGCATGAATAAAGATTTTAACTCTCCTAATAGAAAACAGTGTGCCCTTTTCTTTTTTAGATCCATGTATCTTTAAAAGTAGCACTTACTATTCAGCTGCTAGTAACTTTTAAAAAAATTGTAACATTTACAAACTGTTCTGTTGTTTTTTTTTTTTTAGATATAGCTTCTCGTTATCCTACATTATGGACTGAGCAAGTAAAGAGTAGACAAAACAAAACCAATAAAAGCTCAGGTAAGATCTTGTGTAGTCCTTACTTTGCAAAGCTCCTGTGAAGACATGCATTAAGCCTTGTTAAAACTGAAGCCATTTAAGTGAAAGCCATTTTAATAACCATTAATCTTCAACTCTTACCATATGATAGCGACTTAATGATTTGCATTGTGGTGATTTTGTAGGCTCATGCATCATGCATGTTCCTTTTACATGGAAAGACTTTTGGCCAGGCTTTACTAGGTGTAAATTGGCATTACTCCACTAAAGTCTCTGGCTCACATCTATTTGTGACTGTGCGTGGATCTGACATTTATTTTTTGCATCCTCTTTAATTCTCTGCCTCTTGGTTATCTACTTGTATTTTCTTTTTTTGGGGGGCAATGTGTAGCAGGAAGGTGCTTGGAAAATGACAGTGTGGGTTACATTTGTTTGGTAGTAAATCTTAGGAGGCGAACTTGAAAAGAAGCAAACTGCCATCAGAAACCAGCTGTCAGTTAATAGGAAATTGGAAAGACAGTGTTGCCTGCTTTGTGCTACATCACTCATCTGTTATTTACAGACTGATTGCTAGTTTTGTATAAATTAATTATGTTGCCTTTTTTATAATTGTTGAATTTTGGCTTTATTTTTTTTCACTGCTCTTCAGAATTGAGCTTTGTAAACCTGGACTAGGAATGTCAGGTGATTGTCCTAAGACTGAAGCCTCTAAAATATTCAGAAACATTCAGTGCTTTGGTAGATTATAAGTTTTGATGCCTTCCTCACTGTTCCTTCCTTTCAGTGGAATAAACTTTAGAGAATCTGATTGAGTTTCCCCATTTCTTTTTCTTTGGAAAAATGTTTAATTAATTTGAGAGGAAACATTAATGATACAGGCTATGATTCAGTAAATCACCCAAAAGCACACCTCAGATCCAGTGGAAATTGAAGTTGTGCTTTACATTAAGTACGGTGCTTAAGTATTTTACTGAATTGAGGCCCAAAAGGATTTAAAAAGACAAGCAATCATCATAAGAAGGAAAGGCATATCCTTACTAAGAGGTTTACAGATTCCTTTATATAAGCTATTTTTAACATCAAAGCAAAAATTATTAATACTTCTTCCTCTCCTTGGTTCTCCAGTAGGTACTTATGGGCAGGACCTTAAACAGAGCATAGACAGGAGTTTGAAGCAAAAACTTTCCACGCTGAAGATATTCTGTCATTTCTTTAGTCAGTGTTAGCAAGATCAGAATTCCTTTGGGATTTCTGTCATGTAAAATATATGTATAGAAATATGTCACTTTTGGGAGTGTTTATTTAATTTTTAGAGTATTAAGAGACTAGATTTAAAGCCAGAATTCTTGAGTTTGCAGTGCAGCTGCTGGAAGCTAAAGCTTCAACACACACACACAAAAATTAGAAAAACACCAAAGAGAAGGTGGGTTTATTGCTGGGAGCTTGTAATGTCCTATCCATCTAAAGACATATTTACAAAGGAAGAGAAACCAGAAGTGTAGTCTACCTGTCTTACAATTGCTAGCCCATGGTACATTAGCATCAAAAGCATGATTGTGTTGGATTTGCTAACAACAGGACTTGCTCCTAACCGTACTCTGTGCAGGGGATCTCTGGAGCGCTAGCACATGCTGCTGTCTGTGGTGCCATACTCAGACTAGCAGAAGTCAGCAGACACTACGTAGCCAGCTTCGCTTTAATTTGTAGGTGTGTCTGATGCACCAGAAGGGACTACTGCTCTCTCTGTTGTAACTTCTCCTGTATATGTAATACGACATAATCAATCAAGATTAATCTAGGTTCTAAAAACAGTGTGTTCATCAGTTGTGCTAGGCAGTATCTCTCTTCCAGACTCCAAAAATATAATGTGTGTCAGTGACCGTATATTTGTAACTTGTTTTGATGGCTGAGCCTGACTGATACTCATTAAACAGGTCTTTTAAGGTCTTGAAAAAACTAGGTTAGATTTTTCCCTTATTACCTCTCAGTGTGGTGCCAAGGCTTTTGGGAACATCCATAGAGAATGAACTCTGGGCTGCTACGTGTACAGAATAGGAAGGACCTCATGACTGAATCCACTGGATTGTAAACTAACCACCTTTGGACACCCAAGCTTCAATATGAGGGATAAATACAGATATCTTCTTTACTCAGTTTGCTTAGCAAACTCTGTTTCAGACTTGGTCACACAAACACCAGAAAGCTTATTGAAATGTATTTGTCTGAGTAAAATGAGGAGAATTTATGTCTGCAAATGAACTGTGTTTATAAAACAAAAAATGAAACCCAATTTATTGCTAATGGGCTAAATTTTCCTTTGTTGTTCTATAGTAACCCAAGTGCTTTCAAAGAAATTCTTCAGGTGTAAATAACACTATGACCTATCCCTGCCTGTAGAAAATAACTGAAGAAAAATAATAATGCTATAAAATTTCAGACAAACTCCAAATATCTTACTTAAAAGCCGAATATTTTAGTCTGTATTGCTTTTATTTTTTCTAGTTTTTACCTGAATATATGTCCTAATATGTCATGGTCATAAAGAAACTTGTCTTGACCTGAGCAATCAGTCTCCTTAGGAGAACGTTTTTGTTAAGTTAAGGATCACAAATGAATACATTAGATTTATCGCATTCATCCTGAAGTGATTTGCTTTTGCTACTCTGCAAATGACCTGTTAATGCTAGTAAAATCAGCATAAGCTTTTAGGTTTTGGAAGATTGAAAATAATGGCTCAGAAAATTCTAGTTTATATTAGTTACCCAGTGCTTTCATTTGATTAGATCAGCCTAA
Organism: Nyctibius grandis; assembly: GCF_013368605.1. Taxonomy (NCBI): domain Eukaryota; kingdom Metazoa; phylum Chordata; class Aves; order Nyctibiiformes; family Nyctibiidae; genus Nyctibius; species Nyctibius grandis. Next base: position 48,985,230 of record NC_090658.1, on the reverse strand, counting down.
ATTAATTTAGCACAGAGAAATGACATTTGGCAGACTTACAGATGCAGGGCATGAAATTACTGGATTACATATCCATGCTCCATAATGACTTCTAGTGCATATTCTTTTTGTTGGTTCAGAGAAATAGGCCTTTGCTGCTCATTAAAGGCATCCGTAGAGTGATACTTAACCTATTAGCTTTTGGTGACAAAATGTTACTGCTGGCAAAAACTCCATCAGCATTGGGTCATGTAACAATAGCTCTGTCTAGAGTGGTGGATTTGGGTAGAAACATCTCTTTTTTATCTCTTTTTGTATGTTGAAGATGATTTTCAAAATTTTTAAAAGACTTTTTTTTTCCAGAATTAGAAAAAAAATTATGCATCTGATTGCTAAAATAACATAGTGTTTGCTGAGATTATGTTCTATACATATGCCTTGGTGCCTTAGCAGGTATTTTGTGAATTTTTTGTTTTCTTCTGGTTTTCTTTTTACCCCTACGCTCCTCATTTCTTCCTCCATTTCACAGAAAATATTGTGGGTTTGCCACATCAGATTGATTGACAAAAATAAGAATTACAGCAACAGCTATCAAAAATAAACAGAAATGCATTGAAAACACTGAACATGAGACTATATGGGTTCTGATTAAGACATCAAAATGTAGCAGCCTACACGCTGCTGTCTGTATGTGAACTTAGTGTCTGAACACCTGCTGTAGTTTGTGGAGATGCGGTCAGTGTGGTCAGTGGAGCCTAGAGAGCAGCCCACCTTATCATGAAGCCAACATCTGCACTTGGCCAGCTAACTAGATAAGTGAGCCTCACTGGGTGCAGTGGCTAGTTTAGATCTCTAGCCTATGTGATCTATGGTTTAGGTGGACTTTATCCCACCCCAGTATCAGTTGAAAATCCTGGTAGTATTCTTTTAGAGCTTTTGTATTTTGTAAAGACCAGAAGACAGAAGGGGTTTTGCCTTGAAGAAATTGGATATTTTGGATTATGTCCTCAGCAGCTGCCAGTTACTGTAGCTTCAGGGCTAGGTGCAATCTTGATGTGGGTGAATACTACATGACAGTGCAGATACTTTCCCATCACCTAACAGGGAAAATGCAGTTCCCTGAGGAGAGCTCAGGTTCTCCTTGCTACACCTGCTCTACCAGCAGTTTATATCCCTATGGGCTTCTTGGGAACCAAGTGTGACATTTTTCAGAGGATGTATGCTCTTTTTTGAGTTTGAGTATAGGCAAAGGAAGGGTAGTTTAATCCTTTTCACAATGGCCAGTGAAGCTTAGGATTCGTTTTGTTAGTTTAAGAGCCAAATTTTTCTAATAGTCTGTTGTGGGAGCACTTCCATGAAAAATAAATAGAGTGAGTTTAACTGATTATATTGTTAATGTTTAAAAAAATCTTAAAATACTGAGTAATTTCTAAGTACAATCTGTACACTACGCAAATAATAAATAATACTCAGTATGAAATTTCATTAATTTTGCAAACGCAGGATCCAAAAAGTCATCCATAACCTGGAATATACTTATATATGTGCTTAAGGTCTTTAGAGATTCTGCTGATAATATAGTTCAAATTAAAAGAGCCAGGGTTAAATAACATATCATTAGCTAAGACACAGTAAAGTCTCACATATTTACTATTCAGTTCTATTCTCTTATTATTAATATTTTTGTATTCTGTTTCCTTAAAGATTGAATAGTATGGCATTGTTAGCAGTAATGATTTATTTGTTCATTGATCAGTTGTGTAGTTTATTTAATGAGCATTGTAAAGTGATTGAAAAATTAGTGTTTGTTTTGTTGATAATCTGGTATGACTGGCAAAATAGAAGACAGGAAGAAATTGTCACATTTCTTTGTACTTTACTGAACTTGGCTTTGATTCATGTGTTAAATTTTGAACACATGAAATGAGTGGGTAGAAATTTAGGGCCCCTGGCAGTCAATGGCAGAACTCCCAGCCAGCGGTTGAACTACCATTCATACTCTGACTACATGCTACTAGTTCCTCCAGTAGTTCACGTTTCATCTGGATCAGGCACAGACACGTGATGTAATGCTTGTGCCAGCTTCATGCTTTCTGCCAGCTTTATGCTTATATGCTTTAAGCAGGTGCTAGAGGACAAGCCATACGTGATCCAGCATAAAACAGGGTCACCCAGAGGAAACCCTGTTCTGGCATTAAGCCTGCTGAGCCAGGGTCAGGCTGTCAAAATTCTTAATGCATATATGCAAAAAGCAGTGGATCATGTGATTATGACATTTTTCAACCAGAATGAAGAATCCTAAATCAGAATTCATTGTCGCCTCAAACTATGGCTTTAGTGACTTCAAAAGTGCCCAGATTTCAGCCACTGTACCTGGATATTCTGATAATGTAGAATCATCTTCAGTTTCATTTTTGGCTTTGGCAGTGCACACGTGAAAGGAACACATATAGCTTTTTATTTAATTTTCTGACACAATGCAGTAGTGTTTTATTGCTGCTGTTTTACTACAGACCATCAGTTTTAAGGCTTTAAAAATATGTTACAAGATGTTATCAATTAGCCCCAGAGGGCTCAATAACAGGAGTTTCATTCTGAAAATGCCATCTGGGAGAACAGTGAAGTGCACATACAGTAACGTAGTATAGACTGGCTGCAAACACAAATGAAAACAGTTAGTGTAACATCTACTGTGAACACATTCTTCACTGACTAAAATAGGGAATTTAAAGTGATAATGTAACTAGCAATTACGTGTCTGAATTTATACCAAATAGCTGCTTGCATTTATCTGTCTGTATAGTCTGAAAGAGTTGGCAAAGTCTGCCAGTGAGACTGACTAATGTGACAGAGTGACATTCTAAGATTTGAATGCAGTTTTTATTGCCTTGTCATCTGACTGCTTTAAAGCATTTGTGCATGTGAGTTTTTCTCACATGGAAACTATGTTGGTTGTCAATTAGTTTTCTGTTTTGTTAGATTGCTTTGTTTTGTTTTCAGAGGCAATTGTTCCAGTGGGACCCCTGTGCACTGATCATTCCCTGGAAGGCACCTTCTTACAAAGGTCCAAGACAAAGCTTGTTCCATACTCCAGTGTTCATGTTCATTCCAAACCGAACCTGGTTAATGTCCTCTTGCTATGCCTATCCTGGCAAAACTCAGCCCTGAAGTTAAAAAAGCCTGCATGAAAAAACAAAAGTAGCATTTTCTTTCAAAGGAAATAAATGTAAGAGTGTGTGTGTCTGCCCAGTCACATCAATTCTAATAGCCATTCCTCTCTAAGCATAGGAAAATGAGTAACTTACAGGCAGGAAAATGAGTAACAGCTCAGTGACTTTGTATGTATTCTCATTAATTGTTGCATTTTCCAGATGTTGCTTTTAATATTGACTGAAGAAAAATTACGTGCAGTTGAAGATGTGTGAGTTAGTAAGAAAAAAATAAGATCAAGTTGAATGTTCCCAGTTACATATTTATTGCAAATTAATTAGTAGTTTTCTAGAGCTATTTTTAATTAGGCTTATTTCACAATGTGAAGATTTGAGACATGAAACCAGTTATAACAGAAGGAAATAAAAACGGATGTCATAACAAATTGAGAAAAGAACACAGGGAAGAGGGGGAAGAAAGTGTTTTAAAAGCTTGTTGCCTCCATTTTTCAGCAGGGATTCCTAGTAAGTTGTGTGTTGGTCTGCAGAACCCTGGCCAATCTTCCATTCTCAAATTTGCTTGTGTTCAGCATTAAAGGAGGGGCAGGTGAAGACCTTAGAGCAGATATGCATGTATGTCCAAAGAGTCCTTCTCACTCTTAATGCATTGTGTCTATATTGGACATTCAAAAATTGAATTTAAATGAATATATAAAGTAGATTTGCATAGGAAAATAGCCTGAGTAGGAGTGGTTTATTAATTTCAAACCACTGAATTACATAGCAAAACCAGTGTTTTTTTCCCTGTTATTACCTCATTTCAGCCCTAAAGACAGTGTTTCCTTCTAACAATTGGTGAGGTATCAGCTACACTCAAAGATGGAATTTGCATTCCCAAACTTGTGTTGTAAATACAGCCATTAACTGTAACCGAGGGAACCAAGAGCATGGGAATAAGTTGCTGAAATACAGGCATCTTGTGCCTTCATGTGGCCTAGGGTATCTGATATCTGCATGGGCTAGGAGATACAACAGCCTGCTGGAAATCTGTGATGTTCTGGCATGTAGGTTCGATAGACCAGAGTACCAGAAATGACATTGAATTGAGCCCTAAGAACCTCAATTCAAGCCATGAAAGGAAAGTAGAAGGCAGAACTATTAATTTTAAATAACTCTTCAATTGGCTATTAAGTCCACACATGGATTCTGTCAATGAGAGCTCAGTCCATTACAGATGGGCAGTCAGTCTCTGCCAAATTTTGGACAAGTTCAAGTGCAAGGTCCTGCACGTGGGTCAGGGCAATCCCAAGCACGAATACAGGCTGGGCGGAGAATGGATTGAGAGCAGCCCTGAGGAGAAGGACTTGGGGGTGATGGTTGATGAGAAGCTCACCATGAGCTGGCAATGTGCGCTTGCAGCTCAGAAGGCCAGCCATATTCTGGGCTGCATCAAAAGCAGCATGGCCAGCAGGTCGAGGGAGGTGATTCTCCCTCTCTGCTCCACTCTTGTGAGACCCCACCTGGAGTACTGCATCCAGCTCTGGGGCCCCCAGCATAAGAAGGACATGGACCTGTTGGAGCAAGTCCAGAGGAGGGCCATGAAGATTATCAGAGGGCTGGAGCACCTCTCCTATGACGACAAGCTGAGAGAGTTGGGGCTGTTCAGCCTGGAGAAGAGAAGGCTCCAGGGAGACCTCATAGCAGCCTTCCAGTACCTGAAGGGGGCCTTCAGGAAAGCTGGAGAGGGACTCTTTACAAGGGCATGTAGTGATAGGACGAGGCGTAACGGTTTTAAACTGGAAGAGGGTAGATTTAGATTAGATATTAGGAAGAAATTCTTCCCTGTGACGGTGGTGAGACACTGGAACAGCTTGCCCAGAGAAGTTGTGGATGCCCCTTCCCTGGATGCCCCTTCCCTGTTCAAGGCCAGGTTGGATGGGACTCTGAACAACCTGGTCTAGTGGAAAGGTGTCCCTGCCCATGGCAGGGGGGTTTAAAGCTAGATGGTCTTTAGGGTTCGTTCCAACCCAGACCATTCTATGATATGATTCAAATCCAGATATTATTTATGTGAACTTTATAGCTTGGGCTCATCTGAAGGTCAATTGCCTACACAAGAAAAGGCACTTGCATTTTTTCCTGACATCTACAACTGAAGTCTGGATGTTTTGTGATGGCCACTGATCTGGCTTTTGGGTCTTGTAAAATTTGTGGGTGCTGGAATACATCAGCTGGTAGAATATTTGTTGTTTGGCCTGTTATTTCAGCAAGTTGTGCATGGAAGATAAAGAGAAAAGCATTGTGAGGTAGTTAAGTAAGAAAAACTGATACAGAGGAGGACTGGAAGCTTCCGGGCCAACAGTCTTGTGGCCTCCTCAGACTCTTTGGATTGGCTCTGGTTGCTAACTCACTATGTTTCCTTTAGAGTTCCTGAATGAACCCAATTATCTGGAGTGAACTATAATTTATGATTTGTATTTTACTATAAAACCCAGCATTGTTAAGAAACTGTTGGAGAGGGAGATGTGTGAGGCACTGTCATGTCTTGTTATATCCCTTACTGTTTTATTTTTAAATATTTTAAGAGTAGGAGCTAGTTCTCTTCTATTTTTTGTTATTTTTCTGTCAAGAAATAGAAAAAAAATGGTTTTAAGATACTCCTTGGCAACTGAAAAACTGGTGGCTTTGAAACTACAAATTGTTCATAGCATTAGGGCTAATCAGTAAATGGTTGACTTAGTTCCTAATGGAGAACTTTGTCTTACTTTTCAGTAGGAATTTTTAGTGATATCCTAGTCTTGATTTATCTATTACACAAAGAGAGAACAGTACTTTTCACCCTCTTCACCCGTGAAGAAAATTATTTTTCATACTCTATGGTCCTCTTTCCTTGCCTTGCCTTTACTTCACTTGCCTTGCCTCCCCTTGCCTTGCCTTGCCTGTCCTAAATTGGTAAAGAAAAATTACAGTTTTCCTTCAGTTCTTTCAGCCTCTTCCAAGAAGGTAAAACTTTCCAGACCTCCTTGCTTGTATATTATGATACATTCTTAATTTGCAGGCTGCAGGATCATGCTTATTATAGTACTATCCTATCTTTAATAATCCTTTTCACAAGCATTTTCATTTATCTTCATTGTAATTTTACATATTAGTTCAAAACCTTTATAAAGATCAAGCACTGACATTTCCAGTTTTTATCTCCCACTACAGGGCAAGATCCTCCCATACTAAACCATTAAAAAAAGAGAGTTCTGTTTTACATCCAATTGATGTTCTTTATGCTCAGGATGTTCCAGGATTTTATTGGACTCCCACTATGGGGAAAAAAAAAAGGAAAAAAAAAAGATCTTTTTTATGCAATGTAGATAATTTCTTTTTGACTACATTTGTTAAAATTTGATGCCAAAAGATAGTAATCTTTCCTGACCATTTTTAATTATATCACATTACTTTCTGCAGCAAATAAATGACACAACAGTCCTGCTTGAAGTTCTTTAGTTTTTAGACGTGCACTCCTCCACCTGCCTGTAGCTTTCCACAGTTTACCAGACATCAGATTGCATAATCATAAAAGCATCAATAAGCTTCATAAATACTAAGTGGGATGTAGGCTAACAGTCTATATTTTAATGACAGATGCAAAAAAAATCACGTAAATCATGTTAATGCACATAAACATATTGGACTGGATCATATCTAAAGACATAATCTTTCTGGGAAGCAGATAAATCTTCCACTCAAGACAGTTGGGATCTGGCTATGACTATACTATGATTGCTGGGTGGTATATAGAAGATAGGTGTTCCAAATTTTGCAGGCAGTTAGAAGTCCAGAAGAGTCAACAGTAAGAGCTGCCAGGCCTTCCATCATCATCCCAATGACCTGATAGTTAAGAGAAAATGTCCATGTTCCATGCAGTGATGCCTTCCGTTCCCTGCCCCCTCCAGAAACAACCCTAAAAGCAATGAATATAGACAGTAACCTTTGCATATCTTTGTCAATACAGTAAAGGCAAAATTTTTCTTCATTCTGATGCACTTTCTTGGGCAAGAGACCCAGGTCAAGTGTGAGCATGTAGAATTAGGCATCTAAATTTGAAAACTGGCTTCTAAACAATTATCCTGTTTTTTTCTGAAATATCAAGAATCCAGTACTCCTCTTGAGGTCAAGACAGTAAAAAAATATATTACAAAATGAAAGAAATACCTGCAATGTCAGAGAGCTCTGAGACTCATATTTTCAAAACTTCAGTAAATTGGTGGTTATACTCTTGAACAAGAGGAAACCCTGTTTGGAATATAGATGGTAAAAAAAGTTATTCCATCACTCCAAGGATATCCACCAAACTCTATCCTACATTTTGCAAGCTTAAGAACTCCTTATGTCTTCATCTGTGAGCTGATAAAAACTCTTGAAAATGCTAATGTTAAGTAAACCAAAATTTTAAGTTTCGCTCTTAATTTCAATCAAAGTGATCCAGTGAGCTCTTCTGGGAAGATTATCCTGGTTTTATAAGACAGACTAGACTGTTCTGAGGAAAGCAATTTTCTCTTTCTTCCATGAGGATAAGTCAAATGACCAACTGTCCACCTTTCCAATAATTGAGTAAGAAGTGTTTTAAAAAAAGCCAAGAACAGTTATGACAAAATATTCCCCTGTTAATATCTTATGTGAAGTGTGTAATTATATGCTTGATCCAGCCATGTTCTGCACAAAAAGCTCTGACTGCTGTTAATGGAAATATGGACCATGGAAGGACCAGTAGCCATTTGACATGAATCAGTCCTGGTGGCTGGAGTCAAAGTTTTACCTCAGTTTCCTAACATGTGCATTTCTGACAGTCTGAATTAGTTTCTAGATGTTCCCTTGTAGATCATTTATGGGCAGTCACAGTGGTTTGGAGGGATTTTTAATGGGATGATTTATCACATATGACTTCCAACTTTCTTACTTGCCAAACTGTGTCTCTCTGAACAAACTTGCTGAAAAGATTGACAGCTCATGTTACAGTTCACGCATTGCTTAATTATTTTCCAATAAATTCTTGTCTTTTTCCTTTAATTCTTGAAAACATTGCCATGTGATGCAGGAACTTTTTGAGTTTTCATCAGTAACGTTAGCATTTTCCATTTGGTACAAAAGCAAGAGAAGTTAAACTCCTACAGGGACTTCTGTGGGAGGAGTGGACTTCACTCCAAAACCTGTGCGTTGGCCACATGTCTACAATGCAGCTATTGCATCAGTCCAAGCCTTTACTGCAGTGTTTCTTTTCATGGACCGTTAAGGTCCCAGGTTAATGCTGTCATCCATGGATCCTATCCTTTCCCCTAGCCTGCCCTTAATGCAATACACTGGATTTTCTGTTTGGGACTAGTGTAGAGTCTCCTTTCCATGAAAAGCCACACCAAGGGTCATAATTGGCACAAGGGAACTTGTTCTGGTCAAATGACATTGCTAAAGTACATAAAACCACTTTGAGATCTTTTCATCTGCAAGATGCTGTATATACCCCAAGTATTGTATTATTACTAGCTTGCTTTCCTCTTCACTCCACCCTGTCCATCATGCTCTGTCCTCTCTCATAACAGACTGTTCCAGATAAATGCTAGTCACTATGTTTTCCTGCACTCTGCACTGCCTAGAAATAACATTAACTCTTGTTGCCATAATGCACTAGATTTCTGTGTTACTGGAGAAGAAGCAGTGGTTGAAGAGACAGACCACTGTTTTTCATTAAGCTGTTTTTAATACCTGCTTTAGTTTAAGAACAGCAGGCCAAGTATCTGCATTCAACCACAAATAAAACTACGTTTAAATAAGATTAAGGCTGCAAATTAAATTTCAGATCTTAAATTCTCTTGGTGCTTTACAAAACACAAGAGAAAAGAGAGGGCAAAGCTTAATATACCAAACTGGTTGAAAACACAGGTTTCTCTGGAAAAAATTGACTTAAGGAAATTTTTTGGAGAGATATGCATTTTCAGCTAATAAACTGTATTTTCAAGATGAAAATTCAAAAAAGCCTTCAAAAAGCTGAATAGGTTTGGCTCAAAACTCAAAATCTTCATTGACCTTGTGGAACCTGTAATTTTGAAACTTCATTAGTTCCTTCTTTTTTGGGAGCCATCATCCTTAGGCTGACTGTACATGCAGGATATAATGGTCTCTCTTTTTAAAAAACTCAGAGATACCTAAGAAGACTTGTAAGCATCTTGGATTTTGTGGTTCTCTGGGATGTTCAACACAAAGAAACAACTTGATGTGGGTTTTTGGTTTATTCTCATTAAAAAAATAATGTTTTTTATGAAAAAACAACACTTTGAATGAAAAGCATCTTTTCATTTAAAGACCTGGTTTTCCACCAAAGACAGTCACAATGAAATTTTTCAACCATTCGTATTACAGTCATAACAAGCTATGAAAAAATTTATATTATCACCACTTAAACAGTGGATTACCTTGTTCCATTGTTTTCCATTGAGATCTTAATGTTATTTAAAATTACCACTTTTATTGTCCTTCAATGAGTAAAGACAACTTATCAAAATGAAAGGACTTTTATTGTCCTCTGTTTGGATGACTGCTTAGATGCACTTTTTATTGGACTAGAATGCATTATAAACATTGGTTGGTGTTTGGTCTGCGAACAGAAGACTATAAAGTCGAATTAACACCTCTTGTGCCTCCAAAAGCTGAGATACAGTTTTGGCAAGAAAGTAGAAAATAGTTCAGGATTGCAAGATCTGTCCAAGTTCAAATAATAGGAAGGATTGAGTGTATGCAATAATCCCTCTCAGTCATTCGGCCAAATTTTCAGGCCTGTATTGAGGCAATCTTCCACTGATGTAAGGGCTGAAAAGGGTTGGTCCTGTCTGATTATGTTTACTTGTCATTTAGTGAATTCATCCACGGACTCCATTTCAATTCAGACTCTTAACAGAGGCAGGGGTGTGATTAGTTGCAGAGGTTCATGACCATCACGTCTGTCAGGGTGCAGTTCACCCTTTCACAACAGCACTGTGCCCGGTTATTCTGGCTGGCAAGGAGGCAGAGACCCTTTCCGTTGGTTTTCTTACCTAATTGATTTGGGGAACAGAAGTGTAAGTAACTTCTGATCTTGCATGTTTCCTCTCGGACTTTCCCGAAACTCCCACCATTCTAAAGCCATAATCTCAATATCCCTTACTGCCTGAAGGTAATGAGACAATCGTTATTCTCATTGCTCTCCTGTTTGGCTGAGTGAACACTACATCCCCCCTAGCTTAAGTGACTTATAATTTTAGTGTTCTTGCAGTTTCTAGGTTTAAGGTTCTTGCAGGTTTAAGAAGCAATTTAAGATAATTTTTAGGACATGATTTTTAGTTCTTTTGAGTTGATACAACTGAGAAGCAGCAAAGCCAAAAATATAAGTATAAATGTCACTGGTTTGAAAGGTCACTTCTCCCCCTTTCCCCATCAATATCCCAAGTATGAAACAGTGACTTCTAATGTAGTCACACATCCTGTAGTTCATCCCTTTAACTAAACAGTCCAACATAATAATAGCAAATGACTGTAGGAGGAGATGGTTTAGTTTCAGCAGGCATGAAGCCTCATTTTATTCAGAGCAGTGTAAATAGGAGTGATTCCACTGCAGTTAGAAGGGTAATGCCACTGGAGGCCTTATAAGGAGAGAAGAGAATCAGGCCTGGAGGATTTCTTTTAGTTTTTTTTAAATTTTCCTCTAAATGGGGACAAGGTCTTTTCCAACCTAAATAATTCTATGATTCTATGCTGATATTGCTTCTCTTGGAAACACAGTGCACAGTCATTTCTTTAAGTAGCTAGTATGTGGTATACCAGTCTGCTGGATCAGTGATAATAGGACAGTCCACCCCAATCTTGCTGCTATTGCATAGCTGGGATCCCTCTCTACTTTAATGGATGTGCTGTTAGCACAAGGGCTCAGCTACTCTACTTGTACTGTCAGCTGAAAGAGTGAACAAAGTATTTTCTCTTTATTACCTTTCTGCACAACTTCATTCTCTCCAGATGAGGTGATGTATTTTGCACATTGAAGTCGTATTCAGAAGCATTGAATGTTCTTCTGTCAATAGCTGATCTTCACCTGCATATTTCTCGATTTTTGCCTAGGTATCATTCTTCAATCTCAAATGCTGCTGTTTTAGGCTTTTCTTATAACACTGATTTCTCATCTCTCTATTCTTCCACCTTCTCTTTTTGTCTATTGCAGCCAAAGGCATAAACTGGAAGCCTTATGAGGAGAGTAACCAAGGAATAAAGACTGTAGATCATGCTATGAATTCGCAGGCTGTATTCTCAAAAATGCAGTAACTCCAAAACCAAGCAGAGAGTTCTTAGGAGCAACCAGTTGAACAGTGCAATGGATAGGAGAGAGAGTTTGATTTCTAGATTGGGTAAGCATGGAAAGGTGTCATTACCTATCTATGTAAGATTTCAGAGACCATTTCAGGGATACCTTGGCCAGTTGTGGTATCTACACTGCAGGATACTGAAGGATACCGAAGTAGGGGAGCAACTAGCTGTTTGATCCTAAAGCTACTGGAGTATGTTTTTGGCATTAATCCGGAGATTTCCTAAGTAAGAATGTTTCCATAGTCAAGCTGTGAGTTTTTGTGCAAGTTCATTTGTATTTTTCAAATAAAACTCAATGCAAGTGTCATAACATCAACACTGTTAGTCTGAATGAACAGTGTTCAGAGTCTTGGCCTATATTCTGTGCCAATTTTACTTCCTCTTGATGTCATTGGGGAGACTTAATCAGCCTACAAAGTATTGTATGCGAAAGCATCTGACGTCAGCTGGTGCAGAGAGACAGTATGGTTTCATTGCTTACATTCGGGGCAGCTAGCCAGGAACTCCAGGGCTTTAACCCTGGCTCTGCTTCTGGGAGGGCTGCTGCAGTCTGGACAGATCAATGCAAGCAGAAGCAAAAGTTTCAGCGGAGAGATGGTTGAGGTAGTGGCTATTGAATACAACAGGACTATTGAATACAATAAGGAGCTTTACAGACTTATATATTATAGGAGGTGGAAGTGAAGAAAAATGTGTTGTACTGACCAGTAGAAATTGTTTCATTTCTCTAAATGAAAAGACACAACCTAAACCCATTCTCTCAGTTTCAGGTTTGCATCTAGACTTCTTGCCTTTTTGTTTTGTTTGTTGGTTTCTTTGTTTCAGTCATGTAAATCATGGCATTGGATTTTCACCCTTTTTCCTTGCAACTGATTGACAACTTTGAAGATTCGTCCCCTCCTTTCTGCAAACTGTACCTGACCTTGCATTGTTGCAATAAATATATATGTAAACAAAAGTAAAAAGAGGATGCCCATGACTTTGGTGCAAGAAAGAGCCTGTGTCTTCACCTCTTATCCTTGTGTAAATGAGCCTACATGTATGAGGCAAAATTTCTAGTAATCAATGGTACTTGCTATGGGACTATTCTGTAGTTATTCACAAGTGTGACCTAAGGCAAGCAGGTTTATAAACACACAGGCTTTTCCACTCTGCATTAGCCTGTGTTTGTTCCTCCTGATTGATGAAAACAAGTCCCAGTAAAGGCCCTTGTGGACTTCATTAATTATGACAGTGGTTGATTGGTTTGGCCCAGAACGCTTTATAACAATAGATAGATTTAATCAGCAACAGCTCTGGTTGCAACAGCTTCACAGCCTCCTGGGAGCATCATGCACTGAGCTTCCTTTTGCATTATTTTCAAGCCATCAAACAACCTTTAATCTTCCCAAATTAAAAAGAAAACAAAGCATACAATGCATAATATGTAGAAAGAACAACAGAACTGTCTTCACATGAGCTATAATAAAAACTTTTCCTTATTAGGTGACTAAATGCCAACATAGCTGTTTCCTGTGATGCTTGTTATCTGGAAAAGTTAAATATTTAGAATCTGTTTTATTTGAACAGTTCTGTCGAAAACAGTCCTTTGGATTTTCTCTGTTTGTCGTAGAGAGCTTCAAAATAAATGAGACCTGAGGTAGATGTACATGTGTGTGTGGGGAGGCAGGATGGGAGCAGGTCTAAAAGGGCTGAAAATATTTGTGGGAAACATGCTAAGCAAACACTTCAAAAAATAACACTTTCTGAAACCTGTTCTTTACTCTCACACACAATGAATTGTTGAAAAGTATTTATGTGAGGCTTTTTCTATTGATACAGGTCATTTGTGTGGTATGTTAAACACTTAAAACTAAAAATCTTCTGAGCACTGAAAGTAACCATATGACACTGGGTTGTAAAGGATTAAGGATCATTAGTCACAGTTTACAATTCTAATTTTACTGGTTCAAAAAGTCTTTTGACTTGACTTTGCTACTATGCATCATCTAAGAAGCCTTTAAAATTGTTCTGGGTATGCTAGGGACTGACTTTTCTGTTGGTGACCCCTGCTGTGTACAGTGGAATGGTTCCAGTTTACAGGAGCAGAAATTGTGGCCTGGGATTTTCATTACGATAGGCGGTCTTCTATCCTTCAGAAACATAGGGACGTTTCACCATCACACCATATTTAGCATTATCTACACTTCAGAGAACTATTTCTATTTGAAAACAGAGACAAAAGTGTGGTGGAATTAGCATTTTTATTTTTAATTCACATCGCCCATGTTTTTCTACAAAGTTTGAAGATAGAGCCAAGCCAAAGATCTGGCTTCGCTCTTGAAACCAAAGCACAAGCTGAGCTGTTTAACCATGGCCATATGAGAAAAGAAAAAAAAAAGAGCTATGTAAAACTATATTAAAAAGTTGTTGGAGCTGAAAGAAATGGTATTAGAATATTCTAACTGGCTTTTACTCTTCTTTGGCTCATCCTCTTTATTGCACACAAAACTTGGCCAAAATCAGTGAAGTCTTCTGAGTCCTGTACCTCTCCTGTTATGAATACTGACTTCTTACATGCTATGTAAATACTGTGTTTTAGATATAATGTGCTGAGGGTGAAAGACCTGTACAGCATTTGATCTAAGATGAGCCTTCGGATTTGTGCAGGGTTAAAGCAGTGCCGTTACCTTTTGACCAGCGTTCACGTTCACGTTATTTGTCAAATCTCATACTGAGGACAAGAGTTAATGCATTCCGGGAGCAGTGTGACTCAACAGATGATGGCACTTCACAGAATTTGCTTCTTGCTCTGTTAAAAGACTTTTCATTGCACAACACAGTTCTTGTAATTAGAGACATGAGCAATAATATGCATGCTCATTTTCCACCTGCTTCCTGCCTTTTCTTTGACAAGATGAAGAAGAGCAAGTCAGTATAAAAGTGGGCAGGTTTTAATTCATCTGTCATTAATTAGATTTTAAGAGTGCAATTATATTCTCAGCATTAGTACGATTTTTAAATGTTGGGATTTTTTAAATCAAGTAGGTTTGAAGGGTACATATCTGAGAGCTCAGGAGGTGGAATCATTCTGCTTAACCACAGAAGAGGCAGTGGGAATGATGGTAGCATAAACTTCTGCATCATGGCTGCCAAAGTAACACTTCCTGAAACACAGAGGAAGAAAGGAAAATTTCTGTCTCAACAGCCTGTTTAATCTCTGTATTCCTGCTTAGTGTCAGAGGGCCAAATCCTTGCCATTTTGTAATGCCCATCCAGTCTGCTGTGAGCTAGACAGAAGTGCATATTATAATGATCATTTTGTAAGATACTCTGAGACATGTAAAGGAGAACTATCTAAATGCGAAATAATATTTTCTTATTTTTTAAATATATCTGCATGTTTTTCAACTGTGCACCATGGATCACGTTCCCATAAAACAGCCAGAAGTCCTCCTGGCTCCTGCTGGCTTCTGTGACAGTAGTCAGGGTTCTGTCTGTAAGGTGGTTGGAAATGAGTTGATACTTAGAAAATAAAGCATAGGTGGAGTGCAGCCACCTCAGGCAGGAGTTAAGCAATAAGGCTGGAAAACACTGCATGGTGCCAACAGCATTAGCAGTGTGGACCAATGGCAGGAACATGGCATAAACTGCAGCCAGAGATGCCACTGTACACCTCTGAAATTAAAATTACCTGGGTGCCTAAGGTTAAGTATCCAAAGTCATATCCAGGCACTGACGTAAGTATCTCAGTTTCCCAAATGGTGAACAGAAACAACTCCTGTTTCACTGAGGGGAAGCGCTGGGTTGATAAACATTTCTGTAAGCTGGCTGGTTTATTTAAGTGCCAAAGTATGAATTTAGGCACCCCAGTTTGCACATTTTGTTTTTCAATTTTTAGTAGGTCTGTTCAAAGAAGTACTTACCCTCAGCTCACCTGGCAAAGACTTTCATTTTCACAGCTCTGTGGAAAAAGTGAACCAGCTTTATTTTCGCTTCAAAAATAAGAGATTTTTCCACTGGCAGAAGACTAACATTTGCTGGTCAATATACTCATAAAGCAAGAATGGTAGCTTTGCGCAATTTTGTTTAATGAATGAGCCTTTAGATTGCTATAGCAAACTGGCTAGCTAGCCACTGTGTTTGGGAAAATCAGTGATTTTCATTTGCTGTAATTTTGGGTGGTGGCTTTTTTGTTTGTTTGGTTTTGCAGTTTGAATGCTATGGTGCTGCTCTGCTTTGGCAGGGTGAGGCAGCCATACCTAGCAATAATAGGAACCGACGTTTCCTCTTATGTAGGAAAACCAGTTTTCATCCCATTTGGCAAATAACTGCTTTCAGATGTAGCCTTGCAGGATGGGGCAGTCTTTTGTGCAGTATCCTCTTTCATTTTAGGGGAGCCAAGTTAACAAAGTCAAGCAAGAGCACCTGGAGTTGATAATCCATTCTTGTTCTGCCTTGTAACTGAGTGCATGTCCTCAACTCTTTGAGCAAAAGGGGATGAGGGACCTCATCTCCTTAGAAGACCAGAAGATTTTCACTCTCCTTGGTGAAGCCTGATGCCATGTGATTGACCAGCTGGCTTAAAAGGGTTTTTGATTTGTGTTAAGGTTGCATTCAAAGATCCAGTGTAGAGGATAGGGTGTACACAGTCCTTGGATCAAGTCTGGCTAATGCAATCCACTTTGCAAAGGCTTGCTATCATTTTCACGCACTGCTGTTAAAGATTTAACAAAGATGTGCTACTCTTGGTTCACTGCTTTCTCACATTTCGTAGATGGTATAATAAATGTTTGACTCAGGTTGTTCAGGATACACATTTTGGCTCTAATGAAAAATGCATCTTTGAAATAACTCAGATTTATAATCTAATTTGTACTAATTTCATGTTAGCTATCTACAGGAGGAGTAAATGCTAATACTTAGAATTTCATTTGGTTTAAAACCAGGTAGCTAGTTTGATCCCTTATAACCTGCACAATGGCAGTGTGAGAACGCAGTGAAGGAGAAAAAGGATTATAAATGAATAACTGAGTAATTTAAATTAGTTCTAATTCTGTGAGAGGAGAAATTTGAATACTTACATAATGCTTCTCATCTCTTTAACCAAGAAGTTGGGCTAAAAATTAAAGAAATAAGCAAACAAGCAAACAAGCAAAATGCTAAAATAGCAGGCTTTTGTAGCAAAACAGTTCTTTTTCTTTTACAGTGGTGTGGTCTTTCTCACAGCACTCCTACTATTTCAAATTCTAAGAAAAAAAGAATTGCAGAGGTATGTGCAAAACTTTCCCTAAACCAGAAACTCTTTTAAAAAATCCAGTAGACAAGTGGGTTTGGATTTTGCTTAAAGGCAAGCAATTCTATTTTCATTTGAGATCTTTGTCTTATGGGTCCCCAAACTTTCACCTGTTGGTAGAACCAGAATTTGTGTATTGCAGAAATGTTGTTTTGACCTAGTGCCACTTGGCTACTCAAACCCAGGGTAAAAGTTGAGAAAATCCAGGTGTATACAGATAGATTGGATTGGCTGTGGCCATGTTCTTCTCAGGTAAAGCTAAATTGGAGCTGGTGATCTCTGTGTTCTGGATCTTTGTTTTGATGGGCTCCAGATGGTCCTCCTTGTGTATTGCAGTGTCTTTGCATATGAAACTGCAAAGATAAATGAGAGCATCTGTCTGTGATTTATCCTGCTTTGTTCAGTAGAGTAAAGTACATAAATTAATCTTCAGGGCTGTGTTGAAGCCATGAGCTTTGTGTTTAGCCGCAATCATCTACCCAGACTCCAAAAATGCAAAATAGTGATCAGCTGTACATTGAGAGTACTCTGCAAATGCACACAAGGAGCCTGAAATATTTGGTTCCCACAAGTTTTCGCAAACAAGAATAAGTGTGGGTAGGAATGTTGCCAGCTTTTTCCAGGCCTTGGGAACCCTCATACTGATGTGTATCTGAACCTAATGTAAATCAAAACATGTGGCGCCAGATGAGTATTAATACTGTAATTTAGTCTTAGGTTTTGGTTGCCATCTAGATGTTGGGACTAAGGTTGAGTGTTTATTAATGTTACCTATTCCTTACAATCAGTACTTCGTCCATGAGCAAATATTAGGCTTAATTGGAAACATACTTGCACGTTAATATATTCAGCTGAGGACTGATGTATTGTCCGTTGAATTTAGTGAGCATTTTTCCATGGATTTCTAGTGGGGGAAGATTGAGCCACAGAAATATTCTTTCTTTGATTTAGATTTATGAATAGTCTTTATAAGAAGCTAGTAGCAGGAGCAAATTTGTTCCTGCATTTGTTTGTAGCATTGAGCTGCACTTGATTTCTCTTAGAAATTAGTTTATTTGAAATGGTCAAGAGAGGGCAGGCAGGCAAATTCTTGTAAGAACAAGAAGGAATCTTAAGAAAGATTAGTGTGAGATGCCCATACTCTGACCATAAAGGATGAGAAAATAACTTTGTGTACATAAAGGGTATGAGGTTGGCATCTGAAACCACATTATAACCACCACATCTGCCTCTTCAGAGAAGGAATCTGTCATGCTAGAGAAGGTCTAAACACAGGCTGGAAACCCTGAAAGAATATGAAGCTGTGGAGTTACATCTCTCTTTCACTAGAATGAAATAATTTAAGGATTTTTTTTCATGTATATTAGCTAACATGCTTCCTGGGATGCTACATTTATAGCAGGAGCAGGTGTGATGGATTCTGGGTGCTGAAATTGATCAGTGACAGGTAAAGAACCTGCTAGTTTACCTTGAAGGTGCATGTTTGCTGTAATGGATTATTTTGCCATCCAGTCAACGTAAATTCTTCTGCAGGGAGAGCATAGCTTGAATAGAAATCATCCCACTTTCCACTCCCTTTCTGAAGTGAACATTTCTGTCATATGTGGAAATACAATTTTATGTAGCATAAGTGGAAATCCATTCAATGAAATTTGAAGACTGTGAAAACTAGTTGAAAATATAAAAACACATTTCAATCGCTTTCCTTGGGGCCTATTAATTTCACTGGTTCAAGGAGGGTTCATCCTAAGCAAATGGATCAAATTCTTATACCTGGGAGATCACAGAATCACAGAATCACAGAATGCTTAAGGGTTGGAAGGGACCTCTAGAGATCATCTAGTCCAACCCCCTGCCAAAGCAGGTTCACCTAAAGCATGTTGCATAGGGTTGCGTCCAGGCGGGTTTTGCATATCTCCAGAGGAGACTCCACAACCTCCCTGGGCAGCCTGTTCCAGTGCTCTGTCACCCTCAAAGTAGAGAAGTTTCTCCTCATATTCAGATGGAACTTCCCATGTTTCAGCTTGTGCCCATTGCCCCTTGTCCTGTCACTGGGCACTACTGAGAGGAGTCTGGCCCCCTCCTCTTGACACCCGCCCCTAAGGTATTTGTACCTTATGTGAATTTGTTGGAGGGTTGCATGGGTGTCAATAGGATGATTATTTATCCATCCTAATTATTATGGTTTTGAAATAAACTAGCTCAGAACTTGTGTAAATCAATATTTAAGTGTTCTGAAGGGGTACCTAAATTAGGCTTCATTAACTAGGACAGAGAGATAATTTGCATAACATTTCAATTAGCAGAATTTGTCATACAATTTTCATCTCTCTATACTGAAGTTTGGACATTAATATATTCTGTCTGTATATCCTCTCAGAAACATGGGAGAACTGCAATACTAACTGTCTCTAATGTTATACTGCACTCCTCCAGAGCATGTATATCACTTTTCGGAGTATTTTTGTTCACAGGTTTCTTGTTACCTGCCTTCTATAGAGTACATTGAGTTTCAAGCCCTAATAAAAGATCCCTTTACTGTGGAAACCAGGCTATCTAAATTGTCCTTTCATGGCCCATTATGGTAATGAGAAAAGGAGGGAGAAGGAACCAACTGAAAACAAAACTTCTTGGAATGGATTCTGTTTGTCATATACACATTGTGGGGTTGAGGAAATTGAAAGGAAATGTTTGTATAGTGGCAGGAAATGTTAAAGTAGCATATAGACGCCTTTGTAATTTTCTGCAGATTTGGCAACTCGTTTCTGCAGAACATACTGAAATTTAGACATAAATACAGCGATTCACATTTAAGCCAAAAAAAAAATATTTGTAATCATGAAAATTCCACATGTTGGGAGAAGCTGTGATAAGACACAGCACAACAACTGCCAGAATTTCTGAAACAAGGGGCTAAAACATCTCCCGTTACAAGACTAACAAGATGATTATCATAGCTTAAATAATAAAGTGCTCAGTATTTTAGATATGCTACAGACAGATGCACAGTTACATGGTTTGTTCAGGATCACTTTTCCAGAAAAGCCACCTCTTTTCTCCTCCAGGACATCCCCTAGTAAACACTAATGAACAGTTTAAATAACCCATCAGAGATGAACGAAGTCTTTCATAAATAAGGATTTATTAGTAATAAATAAATTATGAACTTATAACACTATAATAAGTGTTATACCCTACTACTATTGAGGTATTTTTCTGTTTGTAAATTAACTTGATTCATTGAAATGCAGACTGTTTTTTTAGGGAGAATTCATCATTAACAACAAGAACTGACTCAAGATCCTATACAAAACATGAAACTTATCCACAGAGTTTGTTATTAGCTGGAATACCTTTCTCATTGACAGAAGATGCAGCATTTCAGCTGGTTATTTATAATGGACTCTGAAGGCATCTTGAACCAGAACAGGAAAAGTGTATTTAGTAACTAACATTTAAATTAAAAAGGGAAGAAATGGAATAGCAATATGACACAGGAAGAACAACATACATTACATTTAAAGCAGGTTTTGAAAACCATTTTCATTCAAAAATTCCTCTTTCAGAGTAAGTAGATAGACATTGGGTGGTACAAGGCTCTTGTTGTACAACTGGGCAAAATATACCTATATCTGTATATGATTGAAATTTGTGTGTTGAATCCCTAATGCTTATGAACCTGGAATAAAATATAGTTTTGGGTAGAAAAGGCAGGAACTTTTTCAGCCTGACATGAAGGATCCCAACTGAGCTATAGTGTGGCTGGCTAACCAACTTGATAGCCTTTTATGAGGATGTTACCCGGTGGATAGATGATGGTAAAGCTGTGGATGTGGTCTATCTCGATTTCAGTAAAGCGTTTGACACGGTCTCCCACAGCATCCTCGCAGCTAAACTGGGGAAGTGTGGTCTGGATGATCGGGTAGTGAGGTGGATTGTAAACTGGCTGAAGGAAAGAAGCCAGAGAGTAGTGGTCAGCGGGACAGAGTCCAGTTGGAGGTCTGTGTCTAGCGGAGTTCCGCAAGGGTCGGTTCTGGGACCAGTTCTATTCAATATATTCATTAATGACTTGGATGAGGGATTAGAGTGTGCTGTCAGCAAGTTCGCTGATGACACAAAACTGGGAGGAGTGGCTGAGATGCCGGAAGGCTGCACAGCCATTCAGAGAGACCTGGACAGGCTGGAGAGTTGGGCGGGGAGAAATTTAATGAAATATAACAAGGGCAAGTGTAGAGTCCTGCATCTGGGCAAGAACAACCCCATGTACCAGTACAAGTTGGGGACAGAGCTGTTGGAGACCAGCGTAGGAGAAAGGGACCTGGGGGTCCTAGTGGACAACAGGATGACCATGAGCCAGCAGTGTGCCCTTGTGGCCAAGAAGGCCAATGGCATCCTGGGGTGTATTAGAAGGGGTGTGGTCAGCAGATCGAGAGAGGTTCTCCTCCCCCTGTACTCTGCCCTGGTGAGGCTGCATCTGGAGTATTGTGTCCAGTTCTGGGCCCCTCAGTTCAAGAAGGACAGGGAACTGCTAGAGAGAGTCCAGCGCAGAGCCACGAAGATGATTAAGGGAGTGGAACATCTCCCTTATGAGGAGAGGCTGAGGGAGCTGGGTCTCTTTAGCTTAGAGAAGAGGAGACTGAGGGGTGACCTCATTAATGTTTATAAATATGTAAAGGGCAAGTGTCATGAGGATGGAGCCAGGCTCTTCTCAGTGACATCCCTCGACAGGACAAGGGGCAATGGGTGCAAGCTGGAGCACAGGAGGTTCCACTTAAATTTGAGGAAAAACTTCTTTACTGTAAGGGTGACTGAACACTGGAACAGGCTGCCCAGAGAGGTTGTGGAGTCTCCTTCTCTGGAGACATTCAAAACCCGCCTGGACGCGTTCCTGTGTGAGATGGTCTAGGCAATCCTGCCCCGGCAGGGGGATTGGACTAGATGATCTTTCGAGGTCCCTTCCAATCCCTAACATTCTGTGATTCTGTGATTCTGTAACATGGTAGCCTATGTGGAAAGGATTTTTCAGCCACGTCTAACTAATTTATTGAACTAAGATGCTTGCAAAAGCATCTCTTTTTCCAGCAAGACAAAACTGAAGGAACTGAAAGAACAACAGTGTAAGCATATTCCCTGAAAAGATGAAGCTGGAGTGTCAGTGTTTTTCTCTTCCCAGAAGGAATGTTATTGTAGTAACACATTCCATAGAAAGTTTAATGTATTTTAATGATTAAGGTATTTATCCTACTTTTATTGTGTCATAGATCTTTTTCCGTACTGTTCACATTATGAACTTCTGGCATCCATCTATTATGGCTCCAGACCATAGTTGTCAGATTGTTTGGACAAACTGTCAGTCATTTTCTAAGTTAATGACATTTATCACTGGTTCTTCTGGCAAATTAACATTTGTTAACCATGATTCTTCTGACATTACAAAGGCAATTATTTGCAGCGATATGGTAGCTCTGTGATAAGAGGTCTTAGTCATCACAGGCTACAATTTCAGCTTTCCAGTACTCCTGTTGTAAACAATTGAAAGAAAAGTTTAAAAGGGAATGAATGATTCTCACAGAGAGGAAATTACACAGAGGACTAATATTCTGGTTCTGGGAAAATTAAGCAAGATTATAGGTAAGCACTTAAGAGCAGTTTTCATTTACTTTATGTAGGAACAGTGTTCTAGTGGGGAAAGAAAACAAGGAAGTAGTAATGGTGGCACAGGTGGTCATGTCAAAAGTGTACAAAAGCATTGGACTCTGCAGAAATTACTCTTTTGGGCAGTCACTAAGGATATTGCCTGATAGCTCATTTGCCTCTGTGTAAGGAAGGGAAATAATAAACTATTCTGCACTTTTGGTGAATAAAATGAATGAACTGGGTTCAGCAGATATGTGATAAGGCTCAGTCATTTGGCACATAGAGAACTGACAGACATAATGTCCATCACACTGATTTATATTTTTTCCAATTTGTTAAAAATAATCTACTTTTTATCTGACAACTAATTTACAACTAATAATAAACTCCTCTTCTTGTTACAATTTCTCATCTGTAGGGGCAGAACAAGAAATTAAAGGTTCCAAAAAGGGAAAGTCCTTCTTGAAAATACCATAGTTTCTTTTATATATTTTTTTTTTTTTTTCTTGAATGCCTATGCTGATGCTTGCTGTGCAAAGGCAGATTTTTTCATCACTAAAGTCCTCCCAGTTACAGGACTTTTACCTTAGCGTTTGATATGAATCCTGTTTTTTTGTATATTTTTCATACTTTTGCCATTGAGAACATTCCTTTTTATCTTTAAACCTTTCTTTGATTACTGTCACTGGCTGTCCTGTTTCCATTCTCACCTGCAATGTTAAGTTCCACCAGTCTTCTGACTGTCCCTCCTAAAGCCATAAGCCACATTTGCAACCCTCCTTTGACATCTCTCACGTAATACTGCTTCTCTGTACCTCTGACACTTAAGACATAAGGGAGAAGAAGGATCAGAACAAACCTGACCTAGGGCACAAGAGACCAATTTCTAGCTTGAGCAGCAGCTTGTCGAAAACCTTGTCTTGGCAAGGCACTCAGGAGAGTAAAGACCATTTATCTAGGTCTGTAACACCTGCTCCTAAATCAGCACAATGCAGGTGACTGCACTGGCCTGTGACTCCAGTGGTTCTGAGCCAGCAGTACAGTCCTTTACTTGTTGTTTCAATCACAGGAAGATAGTGCTGCCCAGAAATCAGGTGGTACAGCTTATGCTCACAGCTGAAACAGTTCATATCTGCTTTTGCAGTGGGAATTCTCCATCACACCCTCTCTGTGCTGTTACATTTTGACTGTCTGGATGACCTGGCGATGTAGTCTTTATACGCCAATATATTTTCTAAACAAAGCTGAGAGCATGAAAATCTATCTCTCCTCTGGGTTTGTGAGAGATAATAATACCTACACATCTGCCAGATTATGTTGCTAGTTACAAGGATGTAAAATGAGAGAAGGTCACAGTAGCTAATGGAATGGTCCCAAGGTTTATCAGTATGAATTAGAAAAGAATTTAGTGGAGTTTAAAGAGCAGTAACAATTTCGGCCTTCTCACTGCAGCTGCTTCACCCCGTTTGCTCCTTTTTGCTTGATTACATACAAAACATAAAAAGTGAACAACTAAACTAAGTGATTTGTTTTCCACAGTTGTTGTACCTTGTAACCTGATAATCATCGTAATCATCGTAATTCAGATTCACTGAGAGAAAGATTTATTTTGGCTCCTCTAAGAGGATGTTGGTGATAGATTTCTAATTTGTGAAACTGTAGCTATTTCTATGACGGTTTTAACATGCAAATAATTAGCTATTTCCCTTTTTTAAAGGAGCCTTTGTGTCCTCACTACACTGATTCCCTAAGCACAGGTTGTTATCTAAACATTGGTGCTATGAGAGCTGGTCGATCGAACAGCTTGGTGGGTAGACCAAGACAAAAACACGCAAAATCAGTCAAGTTATCTAGCTGTCCTGCTCAAACACCATATAAAACAAGAGGAAAAAAAAAAATCAACCTAAGAACTGAAAAAACACACCATCTGTGCCTTGTAATTAAGTTAGCAAGTGATATGCTTGTTTTTTAAACCGTTTACATGGATTGGAACAAAATACACAGTTTTGGAAACCAGGCCATTGTATAGATAGAATTGTGTGCCTTTTAAAGTATGAAGGTGTTTTAACTTCCTGCCACCTTTTCCCCTGCAACAGAAGTCTTATTGATTTTGATCATCTGCATTTGCAAGAAGCTGGCAAGAAGCAGTAGCGTTCTGGACATAACTAGTGACTTTCTATCAGTTTTTGCCTACAATTTGCAAAGCATTTTCTGAACCCTGTGGATAAGAGTAAATGAGATTAGACTGAAGCTAAAACTCGTTATAAATGCACTAGAAAATCCAGTCAGGATTCAACTTGTTCTTCTGTGGGTTGAACTGTGAAAAATCAAGAAGTCAAACCTGCTAGAGATTCAGAGAATAAGTGTGCCACTAGTCTTTAACTGACTTGAAAGAAGAGCAAATATTACCCACAGATTTTTTTTGTAATATTAAAATGACTTTTTTTTTTAACTGAAGAGAATCTTTAATTGATTGAAATTCCAGTAATTTGAAATTTTCCTGACAGTAATTTGTGTGTTTGTAGAGTGCTTATGGTTATCAACATTCTTGTTTTTCAAATATTTAATTTTTGTTCAGTGGATTAGTTTGAAATTATACAGAAGCTGTTTTATTAACCATTTAAATTTTACATGACAGGAGACTGACTTTAAAATTCCTGGAGAAATAATGGCCTGAGTAAATAGCCTGTCTCATTTATTATCTCTGCAGTGCCACATATACCAGCTTAGTAGTGTTCAAAAATCCTCAGCAGAGGTGTCTTTTTACTGATTGGTGTAAACTTACTGGCATTCTCAGGCCTTGGGGTTTCTGCTCTTTGCCCCCTACTTCATAGTTTCATGTGAAGACATGTAAGCTTTTCTTACATCCAGAAGAGGCCTGGGACATATTGTTAATGCAGAGATAAAAATTTATTACTTTTCTTGTAGGTCTTTGGTCTCCTGAGCAAATGATACATTGCCAATACTCGAATCACCAGAAAAGAAGGTGGAAGAATTTTCACTGTATTAAGAGGTCGTTCCAAAAATTGAATGTCTAGATGAATAATTCATATAAGGAATCCTAAGAAGTTGGATTTTTACTGTTCCCTCTGAAAAGAATCAGTAGTTTAGAGACTGTGGAGTGGATAAAGATTTTTTTAAGGTGGCAGAGAAAGTAGTTGGTTATCCATAGATTGTATCTAGTATAGGAAAAGGGGTGTCAAGATATTATTAGGACTGTATTATGAAGCAGCTGCATGAAAAGGAAACTAAAGTTCCTAATAGTATACAGCATAAACCAATGTAACTGGTATTTGAGCTGTAGCAAGCCTCTTCAAATACAATCATTATATGCAAAGAAA
Source organism: Nyctibius grandis (assembly GCF_013368605.1). Taxonomy (NCBI): domain Eukaryota; kingdom Metazoa; phylum Chordata; class Aves; order Nyctibiiformes; family Nyctibiidae; genus Nyctibius; species Nyctibius grandis. The sequence continues at coordinate 48,959,473 of NC_090658.1, read as the reverse complement.
GATATAAAAACTGTTTGATAAATCTAGTAGGCCCTTTCCATATAGCTTCTTCAGTATTTTTTCTTTTCCTTCCAAAAGCATCATCATGTGATCAAGAACTTCAGTCAGCCCTGGAGGAAGCTAAACAGCCCCAGAAAGACAATGTCTTCATTCCAGAGTGTGCTCAGGGCGGCCTCTACAAACCAGTGCAGTGCCATCCTTCCACAGGCTACTGCTGGTGTGTTCTCGTGGATACGGGACGTCCCATCCCTGGTACATCCACAAGGTAAGGGAATACATATTCAGTGCTCAAAAGTTGTAGTGAGAAGATGCCTTAGTGTGCATGTACTAGCATGTAGATTTTTATTGCTGGTGGAATTATATCATAAAGTTTCTTCCACTATGAAGATGAAGTGAAATATTTCTAAAAGCCATCAAAAGTTAAGGCCAGATGGCTAAAGACTGTTTTACTGCAATGCCTCAGGCAGTTTGGTCCCCTAGTCCTCTTTTTTACTTTCTCTTTTGTGCTGGGAAGCCAAGGCTTGGAGCAGATAATGAATAAGCCTGGAGGAGACCTCACACTCCTTAGCGTGAATATAGAAGAACCAAGTAAGATGGTCTATGACAGAAATCACGTCCAACCACAGAAATGTTCAGTTATTTTTCCAGCAGCCTCCTCAACTATTTCATATGACTGGCTTGGGAACCCGTGGAGAGGAAATATCATTTTAGTGTGTTATTAATAGAAGCTTGGAGTTCAGTCATCTCAGCTGAGCCGGATATATGGTAAAGTGTTGTTAGCCACATAGAGCAGATGTAGGCAAGGCAAGTATCAGGTTGCAAAAGATGTTATTTAGTCTGGTTATTGAGGTTTGGCCCTTGAAGGAATGCTATAGAAGCTCATATAAAGCTGACAAGCAGTATGGGTATCTTGGTGCAATCATAAATCTTTTCAAGCTTAAGCCCAAAATCATTTTTTATCATTTGCGTAAGGTTTGTGAAAAAACATTATAAGTCACTTGCTGTAAAATATTACATTCTTGGGGATTGTTTTTCACATATTCTTCAAGTGCTGATTTACTGATAGCTGTTTATACCATAGTCTAGACCATGCCAATTACAGTACCAGCTTAAGTGAGCATGACTTAAAGTTACTGTTCATCTGCTGTTTCTGGCAAGTTGAGGTCCATAAACTGTCAAAACAAAAGAGTCTGAATTTGGTCCTGAAACTGTAGGATAAGTACACATATTCTGTGAGGACCTAGAGATGTCCTCTAGAGATTCCAGAGACTCCATTTTCTGCTCTTCCACTGTTCTCCACCCCTAAGTTTGTTCACTGTTTCTTGTTTTTAGTGCTAATCCTTCTTTGAATTATAGTTTAAATCATTTTATGGAGCCTTAATTCCTATTCTCTAATTTGAGTCCAAATCATCTTCTTGTGCTCGTCAAGCAATAAGACTTCTGCTGATTTTTTTAGTTCTTTATGAATATCGTTTTATTAAATCACAGAATAGTTGAGATTGGCAGTGTCCTCTGGATATTCTCTAGTCCAATCCCTCTACTCAAAGCAAGGTCAGCTTGAGTAGATTGCTCAGGACCACGTCCAGCTGGGCTTTGAATATCTCCAACGATGGAGAGTCCGCAGCCTCTCTGGGCAGCCTCTTCTAGTGTTTGATCACCATCACAGTTATAAAAGAATTTTTTTTGTTACATTTAAATTAAATTTCCTGTATTTCGGTTTGTGCCCATTGCCTCTTTTCCTGTCAGTGGACATCATTGAGAAGAGTCTGACTCCTTTTTCTTTGTTTTCCCCAATTTGGATATTTATAGACATCAATAAGATCCTCCCTGAGCCTCCTCTTCTGCAGGCTGAGCAGTCCCAGTTCTCTCACCCTTTTGTTATTGTGGCAAATGCTCCAGTCTCTTAATCATATTCATGGCCTTTTGCTAGACCCACCCCGGTATGTCCATGTCTCTCTTGTTTGAGGAGCCCAGAGCTGGACCTGGAACTCCAGATATGTCTCACGAGTGTGAAGGAGAGGGGAAGGATCACCTCCCTTGACCTGCTGGCAATACTCTTCCTAATGCAGCCCAGGAGACTGTTGGCTTTCTTTGCTGCAATGGCACATTGCTGCCTCATGCTGAGCTTAGTGTCCATCAGAAATCCCAGGCCCTTGCCACAAAGTTGCTTTCCAGCTGGTTGGCCTCAATCCTGTGCTGGTGCAGGGGGTTGATCTTCCCCAGGTGCAGGAGTTTTGCATTTGTCTTTTTTGAGAACTTCAAGAGATTCCTGCCAGCCGGTTTCTCCAGCCTATTGAGGTCCCTCTGAATGGCAGCACAACCCTCTGGTGTATCAGCCACTACTCCCAATTTTGTATCATCTGCAAACTTGCTAAAATTGTTCTCTGTCCCAGCATCCTGGTCATTAATGAAGAGGTTAAACAATACTGGCTGTAGTATTGAGCTCTGGGGCATCCACTAGTGACTGGCTTCCAGCTGGATTTTTGCTGCTGATCACAACTCTTTGAGACTGGCAGTTCAGCTGCTTTTCAACACACTCACTGTTCATTTATCTAACCCATTCTTCATCAGTTTGTCTATGAGAATGTAATCAGAGACAGTGTCCAAAGCCTTGCTAAAATTAAGATAAACACTATCTGCTGCTCTCTGCTTATCCGCTGAGCAAATAATCTCATCATAGAAGGCTGCAGGCTTGGCCAAGCATGATTTCCTCCTCATAAATCCATGCTGACTACTCTAAATCACCTCCTTGTCCTTCATATGTTTTGAAATAGCTTCTAAGAGGATTTGCTTCATCACCTTCCCAGGAACTGAGGTAAGGCTGACTGGCTTGTTATTTGGCTCCTCCTTGCCCTTCTTGAAGACAGAAGTTTTGCTTTCTTCTACTGCAGGAAATGATAGGATTAGTACTCCTGGTAGCAAGATGGGTGCACTGCATCCTGGAATCTCTGTTCTGCAAATGTGGATCGAATCACTAGGGGACAACAGTGAAAGGATAGACAGATCTGGGAAGCCGTTGCCAGAACAGCTTAGCATTTTGCATGCTGTTTGTTTTGAATACATTCATGAGGATGACACGTGTCATATCATCAGGCTCTGAATACCCCAATAAATAATAGTCCCTTTAATTAGACCCCCAAAATGAAGGGAAGTTATTAATACTCGTTGACCTTCTAATGTCCTGTCATCTGAAGCAAAGATAAATCATTTGTCAGTGAAGGTATTACATAAAAAAACCATATAATTCTAGGATTAAAATGAAGATATGTAAATGAAGCACCACTCTATGACATTTAAGACAGTAAAACTCACAAGAAATAGGCAAAGTTGTGGTATAAAGCTGGCTTTTATGAAAGCCTAGAGGAAATATTCATTTGACTAAAATGAGGTAATGCAAAGGGTCCTTACCAGCTGGCTCCCAAGGCCTCCTGGACAGCATAGCATGACCCTCAGCCTTTTTGCTCAACAGGGCCATAAGTCTGTGTTCTCACATGTGACTTTTTAGCAACTAGGATCATGGGCAAAGTAATGCCCAATTCACTTGTACAAGATTTTCTAAACTTAAAAAAGAACATAAATCAGCTGCTTCATGAGGCTGCCTACACTGTAGAATTCCTGTGAAACTCTTCATCCTCCACTGCTTTGTACACCTCAGTAAATGTCAATGCTTCCCAGCAGGCTGCTCAGAGGTATAAAGCAGCCTTCGTAAGCTCTTGACAACTTTAGATATACATTCACTGCTAGGGATTTTTTCCCTTTTAAAATACAAGAAGAGTAACTTGGGATGTCTTTTGACTACATTATTTTTAACCTGGCAATGCTCTATTCTGACATGCTATCCCTTTCCCACTCTTTCTTCATGAAAACTGAGGCAAGTGTGCTTTTCTTGTCAGTTCTTAACATGGCTGTGCCTGTGTGGTAAATTTCTAATGATTCATTTAGTCTTCAGTTGCTTTAAAGAGTTAGACATGGGCTTTTCACATTATAGCATTTTAACACCTATTGGGCTTTAATAGGTTTAGTTTGTAGATGATAAACTATATGTGTATATAACAAAAATATAAACCAAAAAGGCAGAAGAGTAGAGGCCAAAAAAGAAAGTGTAGGCACAGAGCAGTAACAATAACAGAAGAGGACGAGGGGTATGCAGAGTCAGGTATCAGATTAATTGGGGACCAGGCTGGTTGCCAGATACTACATTAGTGAGTATTGCTCAGAGATTTCCCTTTCACTCTTTTCTTGGCTGATTGAAGTGGTCATCCATCAGGTATTTGAATCCAACCCATGCCATCAAAACCGCTTCTATTCCTGCCATTCTTTAGGGGAAAAAAAGTGTCTGTAGCTCTCCCATGTCCGTGAAACAACACTGTACATTCTTGCAGCAGTCAAAATTTGATGGGCCAGTGGGCAGTTTCATTAGATGATGTGGAAATAAATTAAGCACTCAAAGGAAAATCAATTTTTTTTTCATTCTGCCTGGTAATTAATGTCAGAATACTTAGGTATTTTTCTTAGAGGCACTCTGGCATGGACCCAGGACATAGCCACCATTTAATACTTTTTAAAAGAATATTTTGGCAAAAAATTTGGATTAGTATATTTTACTTAGGCATTTTAGGGTGCTACTCAGTAACTGTCATTTTGGGGAACTCTAGAATAGGAGAATTTCAAAGAAAGATGAGTATTTATATAAAATATGAAAGAACCTAGATTTAGTGAATGGGTATGTATGTGCAAATGCATGTATGTGGACACAAGACATATTACTAAGTGGTTTGAGCTGAGAATTGAAAGTTTCGCTGAAATGCTACACACTAAATTCTGCAGCTTCAAGCTACTTTAGGAGAATGAGAAAGTAAAATCTCTCAGAAAGAGATTCTGTCAAGCTGAGTGAAAAGCCACCATGCATCGGTAGTGGGATTGTAAGAAAAAAGGACAGATTCAGCAGCAGATGCTCCCATGACTCCCAGTCTTGTGTAAAAGATATTGCTAGTAGAGTTACGTAACTGAATGTTCGTTAGAAGTACAAATAGCACAGAGTTTCTTCCTACCAGCTGGACTAACAAAGTGGCTTTAAGCGAAGTCAGAAAGCATAGAGGAACCAGAATATTCCAGTAGCAGGTGGAGATTCAGTCTTTTTCCCAATCCATTTCAAGCTGTTCCAGCCCAATTCCCTTCCTTCTGTAAACCCTACCAGTTTTTCACTCGTGTTCAAAATGTTAGGTGTTCATGGTTATCCCTTCTTACGTAGACTAACATTTTTTTTGGAGAGGATAAAGTAGCACATGAGTTTAGAGCTGCAGTAGTAACTAACTACAGTTCCTGCCTTGCTGTGATTTTGAAATTGCTTCTCTGGTGTTTCCCAACAAGACTGCTGTGTCAGATGTCAGAATTTGTCATATTGTTTATGGCTTTTTGATTTGGTAGGTGAGAGGAGAGCCTGACTTTGGTTTTGGTTTTGTGTTTTCCTGGTGTTTTTTCAAAACTGTTTTTTGTTATGTATTACTTTATAACAATTCCCCACAGTTTTCTCCTTCCTCAGTTTTCCTCCCTGTAGAATGGGCTTTGGATTAGATAATTTTTTAGTTTGGTATCATCCCCAGGAGAATAAAGATGTGCTGGCTTCTTTGAGGTAAGTGGAAAATAAGCTGAATTTGCATTGCCCCTTCTGAATGAAAAACAAGCTTATTCCCTGAATAAACAAAGGCACAAGTTTAATTTGGACTACAAAATTGGAAATAAATTAGTTCTAAATCAAATTCACCTTGGCTAGTTTTATTCTCTCACTGTTTGTTCTTTAGGTATGAACAACCTAAGTGTGATAATGGTGCCAGAGCTCACCCAACCAAAACAAAGGATTTGTACAAAGGACGCCAGCTTCAAGGTCAGTGAAATAGATAAATTTGGTTTCATGCATTCCAATGCTTTGTTTATTCAATGCAATAAATTAGAAAGCAATTTCTTACCCTACATCAAAACAGTGTACCTTTTAGATATCGCTATGTTGATTTGCCACTGACTGAAGTCTTTGACTTTGGAACAGTGTATGTAAATATGGGTCCTGGGTTGTTGTCAGAGAAAGTAAGGCTCATTTTTCTCAGTAGTTTAAAGGCAGTCACATTTACTTACTGGAATTCCTCCTTGCTGTTGACATACCAGAGAAGTCAGCAAATGTGTCCAGAATAACTTGGCCCATACTTTGTAATCCATGTTCTAGTAAAATTCATGGGAAATTGCCCTCTATCTTCAAATCAGTCTAAAAAATGCATCATGTACTTACTTTATTCCAAGAGTACCCTTGTCAGTTTATCTCAGAATAGTATTATTTTATTTGTCTCTGTTGTAGGAACAAACCTTGGTGTTTATTAGGTTGTTCATTTTTTCACACTTTTTATAAGCGTGTGAGAGGTCTTATCTCCGGGTAATTGAGCTACACAGAAGTCAGTAGACCTGCTTCATTTTTGACGTGGCCTTTTAATATGTTTGAATAATGTGAGGTGTAGCAGGTTTAGTGATATTGCACGTTATGAGGGAATTGTGGATCACTGTCAGCTATTGTAAAGAACCAGAAATAAGCAAATAATGTGGGCAGATTTTTTGTGTTATGAAAAATATTTCAGTTTATCCACCCAGAGAAATATCTAGACAATAATTCTGAACTAAATGTGCCCATCAGTGTTGAAATGCATATTGAATGAAGCACACATTAATACTGTCATGAAACAAATTTAATTAGAAGGTATAATAAAAAAAAGTAAGAAATATAAATGATATGTTATTATACCATATATAATTATACGTTGTGTTCTACATAGAAAGACGTCAATCACAGGATTACCTGTAAGCTGTCCACTTCCTGTGGCTGTAAAAATGGCAAGTGTGACCCAAAAACATATCTAGCTAGGTATGATGTGACAGACAGACAGGAACAGGACAGACAAGGCAGACAAGGAAACTTTCATGCTGTTTTAGATAGCCCTATTATTTTTTTCTGGATTTTATCTAGCACCGTGGGTACAATTCTGGTCATCTGCGTTCAGGAAAATGGATACACAGGAGAAGTTAGCTAGCACTAATGTATCAGGGAAAGCAGCTGGTTTCCAAGAGATTGGCAGCTAGCATTTTCTTCATTTAGACAAACAAGATGAGGTCCAGAGGCAATATTGTTCCTTCATGAGGAAGAGAAATTGTTTTCCTCCATGACATTTTTGGCACAAGAAAAATAGGTATGAACTACCCTGAATGAATTTCACCTGAAAGCTGTAAGTGGTTTCCAACTATTAAAGCAGTGAGGCAACAGCAGTCTAAAGGACTAGTAATGGGGCAGAAAATCTGGATAGTTTTTTGGGTAGATCTTGATTACTTTATGAAAGAGACAGTGGAAGACAGGGTTGAATGAGTGAGGTACTTACTCCGCATTATGGCTTATCACTTAAGATACAGAACATATATATATGGCAAGAGATGAAAAGCTGATTTACACTAAAAATTCACCTTGGAGCATGAATTTCACAGCTCTTACCAAATTGTCTCAATTTCTCTTCCTTCACAAAAAAGGGATGGAGCATACCTGACTTGCAGTTTTGCTGTTTAGCTGCTCACAGAGTTCAGCAAGAACTATATGTGCCACATAAATCCTCAGATATGTGAAACTTAGTGGTAAATACACCTCTTTTGACAGTCAGACTGATGTTTATCCATCATTTCATCAGTCAGTACTTGCTTACTGAAGCTACTGCTGTTGTAACTTCAGGGAAGTTAGCAGGTATTTCAGGGATAATTTAGCACACATTTTACAAACCTTATTCCATGAAAGCCAATGGAAAGTTGGCCATCTTCAACAATTTATTTCAAACAGCACTTACATAGTTACAGACTTGGATAATGACTTGATTTCTTGTGTGGTTTTTCTGAGTGAAAAGAACTGGCACTCAGAAGAGAGTATAGCAGAGCGGAAGCTGAAGAAATAAGTTTTGCACTGAAAGATATCACTTGCTGGTCACTCCTACCTTTTGCTAGAATTTTTGAAGAAGCATTTGCTAGCTGGAATCTTAAAGGGAGGATGGGCAGGTGATGGGTTTTAAGTTTTCTATTTCTTTTCCAAACTGGTAGTGCTTTTTTAGAGTACAGTAATAAAGATTTATTCAAAGTCAAGATACTTTGCCAGTGGAACAATTAACAAGAACTTTCCATGCTGTAAACTCCTACCTGATAAATCCATTTTCATGAAGTTAGGCAGCGGTCTTTTGATTTTGTCTTTCTACTTTACGGTATTTTGCATTATGTGAGCTTTAGTCTAAAAACCCACAGGAGCAATGTGAACTCGTATCTATCATAAATTATTATGTATGACATGGATTTGCTCTCCCATATCTTACATTGCTTAGTCTTTGACTTTCAAATGCTTTATTTTATTTTAAAATAAGACAAATACCAGAATTTCCTAACATTTCATAGATACTTATGGGTTAGCTAGAAAAACCTTTCTCTTCTACTCTGCAGCAGCATGGAGTAAGTACGTGCTTATAGAAGTAACAGGGGGAAGAGGTTACTTCACAGTTGCAGTTGTGTTAGGGTGTTTATTTTTCTTTCCCTCTCTTAAGGCTTTCTCTTTTCTCTCTCTTAAATAGTCTATTAAATGCTCAAATTTCTCTCTTACCATACAAACATTGCATCAAGTAAAAATGACGAGCTTACATAGTTTTTGAAAAAAGGAGGTTGAAAGAGGATCTTGCACAGGTGTGGCTACTTGTTAACATGTAACAGGTAAAATTGCACAAATGGCTAATATGAATCAACTTTCAATAGAAATGAACCACTGTTGCTCAGAGTTTCTCTATTGTAAGCAGTGTTGCAAAGGCATGTTTGGATTCGTGTTGTCTAAATTTAAACACAGCATCTGGTTGCTGAGTAGTGCCAGGACTGAATAAAAAATGTAGGTTAATTGTGTACTTACTTTCAAGGGATAATACGTTTTTGAATGGATGGGTTTGCTTGATTTGCAACTTATACCCACAAAAATGCAGTAGCCCTGGGTGAAACCACTGTGACTGCCTTCTGTGTGAAACCAGGAAGATTTTAAAACAATTACTTTATTACTATGAATGGTCTTAAACAGGATAAACCCCACTGGTACGTCCTCAGGTGGGTTAAACTGGCGTAGTTCTGCAGCTATGCTGATTTATACCACCTGAAAATTTTAATTTGTTACATGTTAAGCCAAATATTTTTAGCAATAATTTGCAAATAAATCAAGATGCAGTTTTTGGCAAACACTGATATCTTGTTAAGGAAAAATTGTAGAAGGTAAGGGCCCCTTGGATTCTATGGCAAAATTCCCACTGATACAGACCAAGCTAAGAATATATCCTCATATCCTAAGGGTAACTTAATATAAAGAACCTGAAATTGAAGGTTAATCTAACGTTTGTAAGAATGACCCAAGCCACCTGTATCTGTTGGATTGGACTGGTAGTTATATAATAATAATTCTTCCCATTAAGTTTCTAGTCCTTTTTTTAAAGCCAAAGCATTTTTCTGAGGTTACTTGTGGTTTTGATCCTTCTCAGAAACTAGTTATTCTGAAATAATGAAAATGAACCCAAAAAGGATCCTAGAGAATGTCACATACTGGGGAAACAGAAGGGTGTTTTCCTTTTCTCACAGTCAGGGTTTTCAAACATTCGTATTTTGACCTTTTGTTCTCCTCTGTGTTATACAGTAAGATGGAAGCCCTATGATGAACAGCATATTCTGTAAAGAGTCTTGAACGGTTTTTTTCAGACTTTTGGATAACCGGTGTGTTAAACAGAAATTCAGTTTTCTACACGAGTTGGTCAAGAGCATTTAAAAGGGTATAGCATGAAGGCTGGTTAGCTAAACCTATAATATGATGGAATGAGGTGTAGGTGCCCCTGTATTTTCCTAAAATCATGAGTGGCAATAGGTCAAATTCATCTGAGCTGAAGAAATATCAGTTCCTGGAACTGTATTTTTTCAGGCTGGATCTATGGGTGAAGGTATTTTCAAGCATTATATGTATTCACTAGTTTTTAATAATCAGTAAAATATTTTTCAGCACTCACCCTTAATAGATGTATATTTATTAATAAATTATAAATGCACTACTGTACTGATATATTAAGTACATTAAAAACATACCCAAATATAAAAATTAAAAAAGGATGAAATAAACACAATTTTAATTTTTTAAATTTATTTATTAATAGCACAAAAAATCTGTTTGTTCCTGCACTCCAGTTGATTGTCTTGTGCCCCCCTTGGGGTATGTGCACCCCACTTTGGAGACCAGTGCCTTAGACAATGGATAAGCTACCTGTTCATGAAGCCACTCTTGCTTCTTCTCTAAGCAACCTGGAAGAAAGGGACTTGCATATGTAAGAGAGCAAGACATGATAGCATATTGAGACAGTGCCAGACCAGTCAGCTAATTTGCCTCAAGGGCAAATCTTTTTCTTACTTAAAAAGTACTCATCGAATGCAAGAAGTCTCTGTTTTAGGCTTCGCTGTGTCAGGGATGGATAAACTTTGGATAATCCTTTATATAGTTTAAGATTTTTGTATTCTTAGTTAACCTGGGAATTTATCTGTTTTTCCTGTAATATAATTTTTATTACCAAGACCTGAAATTTGAAAAGTGACTGGAAAAATTTGAAAAGTGTTATGGTTAATGTGATTTTGCTCAAACAACATTTTGTACTCAGATGTTCCCTTATTTTCTGTGAAGCAAAAACAAAAAAAGAAATCCAAACGAGTAAAAGCCACACAAACTTGAGAGAGGGACACAATGTCAACCTGGATTTTCAGACTTTATTGGGTTTCTATGGTTTTGTGGCTTTAAGTCAGACCATTAATTTTGTTTACATTTCATTTTGGTTGGTTGAAGTTTCTTCTTTTCTTTAGCACAGTATGTTTTTTGAAGTTCCTATAGTTGTGATACTTTGTCTCATACAAAAGGATAATTTGGGAGGGGAAACTGCAGTTTGGAAATGACAGTGCCTTAGAAACTGTAACAGTAATACAATCTGCTGACAGGGATGAACATGCAGATTCAGTAAGTCCATCTACTAAAAGTCCTGAATGTCTCCCTTTTCTGTTTTCTCAAAATAACATAGCTCTTCACTGCTGAGTATTTCCTTTTCCTGAGATGCTTATCTCAATTAACCCGGCTGGAATCCAGTAGAATGCATCAATTTAATTAAATTGATTAAATGTAATTTAGATTAATGTAGATATCTACTAGTGAAATGAGATCAGCATTGCACTGTTATTTTTTTCCTTCCTGGCAATCCTGCAGCTCTCTTAAAAGCCTCACTTGAGATGCTTCTCATTAAAATTTTCGAGACTACGACATTTCTCTAAAAAGATGAGTATTTTGGGTTTTTGTTAGCACTAAGTTAATAAGCATCTGAAAGGTTTCCATTTTTAATGTCTAGAGTTTATTCAGTGGCACAAGAAGGATCCAAATTAGAAAAACTGGCATCTTTGCTTGGCCTCTATGAGACAGATTTCTAATTCTCAGTTTGGACAAGAGTATAGACCACTGCCCCTTCCTCCCCGCAACCCAAATCCCTTCCATCCAGGGAAATACTTAATTGAAATGTCTTGATGCATGTCCCTTGTATAGTCAATCAACTTAAAACCAAAAAAAATCTCTTAAAACTCTTCCTTAAATATGGTTGTGTTGAACTACAGGTTGTTTTCTGATTTCAGAGCCTACTATTGACTCTGTTCTCAGCTGTTGTTTTGTCCTATGGATCTTCATAAGCTTAGTTTAACCTTGGCATTCTCCTGAAAATCATGCATGAGAGCTCAATAACTCAATTGTTTATTTCACATTTGTGTTATTTAAGAGAAACTAAAGATGTCTGCATGCCCAATTTTCTTCCTATTGTAATAGCTTTATTTGCTGTGTTTCTGATGGGATAAGTTCAGCACTGACCTGAACAGTTTATATTTTGTAGAGCAAAACTCATGGTTTAAGTTATGGGCGAATTATGTGTGGATAAGTACAGTTTGCTTTTGGTTGTTGGCAGTGCATCTTCTTTTTCCAAAGTTCAAGAGAAATAATTGGAAATGCTTAAACCACAATGATGCGAGACCCGCAGCCAAACAGCCATCATATAAAGTGTCTTACTTCAAAGGCATCTTTAAAAAAAGAGAAAGTGATAGAGGCTTAACTGCTTTTCCTTTTGAGGTATGTTCCATTATACTTCTACAGTTGCTCCGCTTTTGACCATGAGCACATCAGATTTCATAATGTAACAGACTATTTCTCAGCTAAAACACTGAGGTACCACCACTGGTCTACCTCATCTTGCTTACTGTAGTTTCACACAGTTCTTTGTTTCCTCTGTGTCATCCAGTACCAGCACTGAGTAGAAAATAATCTTACCTTACTACACATTCTTAAATGTTTGAATGACTAAAACTTTGCTTCTTTTTCAAGGTATCAGTTAAGTAATTGAATATTTCTATCCTAATGCAGATTATATACATATGCCTGCTTTCCCATGAGCTTCAAATTGTTAGGTCAGTTGGCATGTAACTTTTTCCACTGAACTGTGATTTAAAAGGATTATATTTTTATGATGTAATCAGCTTTTTGGCTGCATGAGCTAATATTTAAAATATCCCTTTCTGCTACTGAATCTTAAAGCTCCGAGTTGTCAAACAACCATTTGAAGTTGCTGACTGTTTTGAATAAGCCTATAACTATCGTCCTGAGCCTTATACTGCTTTATTTACCAAGAGATACTTGGCAAAAAGACTCTTAGTGGAGCAGACCTGCCTGGTTAGGTGTTTGAACTATGACAAGGAAATGTTGGTGCAAGGCAGTTATGGAGCTGCACGAAGAATCCCAGCTTTCCAGCCCTCTGCTATCCTGAGCAGCTGTGTGCCTTTCCAATACTGCAGGTTTCATGTAGGTTAGTGACGGCTCGGTGAAGGGCCCTTTCCACATGTTACAGTCCACCACAATTAACCTGTGCTGGCAGTGGCGGCGGTGGCTGACAGTGGCGGTGGGGGATGCTGACCAGGCGAAGATGTGAGTGTCAAAGAGGAGACCTGAGTCTCTGCAGTGCTGTGAGGTTAATGCAACGCCAGCAAACTTGGAGGGTGGGGAGAGGGGGATGCACGCAGCACACAGACCGGTGTTGCGCACACTGGCTCAGTCAGGGTGCCCACACTGTCACACAAGAGGTTGTCTGAGTACTGAGTAGTGGTGGCCTGGGGAGGACATAGGGCTAAGGTAGTACTTCTCTCTACTACATGGGTCTACTGGTCAAGCCTCCGTACAAAGAGGGAGGCCTGCAGCAGTAAGTCCTGTGTTTCCTGAGGCCACTACCATGGCTTCAGAGCAGCTGAACCTCCAAAGAGGACTCCGTCTCTTCAACCTGCAACAGTTTGCTTGGGCCTTTGGATTTAGTGCTTCAATATTATTACCCTGTTGTTTGGCTACATGATTATATTTTAGTCTCCCAGTGGGCAGGTTTGCTCCAGAGGAAGGAAGGCCTGCCAGTTATTTTTCAAGATTCTGCAGATCACATTTATTTCCTGCACACACTCTTCTGTCCATCTCCCCATCCTGTCTTTAATTACTAATGATCTGGCCACAGTTCTTCATATTGCTTTATTTTTGCCTCAATTTGTAGTCATTTCTTAACAAAACAATATTTCCCCCCCAACCTAGAGCAGAAACACTAATATCTAAACAAAAAAAAATGCTCAAGCACATAACTTAAGAGCTGCTGCACCTTCCAGTTAAGTGTTAATTTGTCTAAAAAAATTACAGTGAAAGCACTTGAGCTACTCGTAAAGCACCAGTGAAAGACACAGCTGTGTCACAGCTAGCAAAAGAGAAAAGCTGGCTAATTAAAGGTGATCCTACTGGCTCAGCAATAGCATTTCATTCATTGCACTATTTAATATCAACCTATAATTTTATGTTTATTTTAAAAGGCTATATTAAGACTAATAAACACTGACTTCATTTGCTTCTCAGCATTAAAAAAAGTGCTGGAGGCTATGCCAAAGAATATAAATTCTATTTCTCACCTCACTTGTTGCTGTCCTCCTTTTCCAGCCAAATCCCTTGTTAAGTACAGCAGCCTTGCCTGCTGTGCTGCTCTGTGCCATTGGCTCGTGCTCTCAGCGGGAGCTGAGAAAGTCCCTGCAGTGGGACACCTTCAGGGGACACATGCCCAGAAAGGCATGTTCTCCTGTGCCTGACTGGCTTCCCAGGAGGCTGTCACCCAGCAGCTGTACAGTCACTGTCTCTGCACCAGCACTCTCCAAATGGGTTTCTGGTTGTGTCTTTCTTTCTTTGGGCCAAAGAAAGATTAAGTGAGAGAATCCTTTCCCCCAGAAATGCCTTTTTCTAAGCCCAAGTGCACAGAAAAGTTCCACTGACCCTCATGAAGCTGTCTTGGTTTACAATCATCGATGATGTAAATATGTGGACAAATGCTGCCCTCCGCACTTAATGATTTTGCCATTGATTCTGATAAAGATGGACCGTTTTATTCCATCTTTACTAGGGAAATGATTATTTTGGCGTGAATGTATACATATATACATATATATACACATATATTTGTTTTCCCCTCAGTGAGAAGTAATAAACTAAGTGAAGCCTGTTCTACCATAAAACTTCAGTAAAGCTGAAAAAAGACATTTCAGAAAGATATTTTAATTCCTACCTTTAATATTTAATCGATACTTTTAATCCATAATTTAATACATACAGTGTTCTAAATCCAGCAATGAAAAAGCTTTGGATGAACACATGTTTTTCTTTTAAAAAACAGAACAACATCTTGGATAACAATATCATTTTCGTGAGCATTATTAACTCATGGATCTGATTTAGAGAGGGTTAATTTTTTTTTTTGGTCTTTTACTGAAAAGTTTCTAACCACTCTATAAATCTGTGCTTATATTTAGCAGTTCTCTACTTCCACATGGTGTAATTTTGCTTGGATATCTCTGAACTGCTTATAAGAAGGAGCCCACCCATTAACAATGATCAAAACAGTGAACTTCCTGCCTAAAAGCAAATGCTGTCTTGCAAGTCAGTCTTTGGACAGACTTTGTAATGCCATGACAGATTAGCCTGTAACAAGAAGATATAATACACAGCCCTCCTGGATGAAACTCAGAGTGCATTACTAGTCAAATCACACTTGGCAGAGTAGGAAAATCTATCATAGGCTTGTAGTCGTCACACCAAAGAAGGGGAAAAAGTCCTCAAGGCTTTCATTCTTACCCATTCAAGCAAATCATCATTTTTGTAGTATCTAAAAGTAGAATAGAGACTTTGATGTATAAATATTCAATGAGTTCAGATCCTTATGCTAGAGTTAAGTCTCCGTGTTCCATTGGTATCTGTTTTACGTTGAATCTCTTTCTGGAAGTGCCTGTCTCCATTGACTGTAGAGGGAGCAAGTATGACTAACATCAGTAGTTGAATATATTTTCATAGCTCAAGTTAAATGACGTAATTCCCACCTTACTTGAACAGATCCTGAAAATGAACAGCTGTTGTATTCCACAAGCAGTGAGATACAGCCTGGCTTTGTCTCTGCT
Source organism: Nyctibius grandis (assembly GCF_013368605.1). Classification (NCBI taxonomy): domain Eukaryota; kingdom Metazoa; phylum Chordata; class Aves; order Nyctibiiformes; family Nyctibiidae; genus Nyctibius; species Nyctibius grandis. The sequence continues at coordinate 48,943,867 of NC_090658.1, read as the reverse complement.
GTGGTCAATGGAACTCCGCTGATACGGGATCATGCAGCAACATTTTTTCTTGCACTGTTCCACTCTGAAGTGCTTTTAGCAGGGAAATAAGTCTGACAATACTAATAGGGTATGAGAGCATCTGTTTGAAAAACGGCATTTTTTCAGATACTCCTTTATCGCACTTAAGACAAGTATTTGGAATATTACCTACACTGGGGATATCAGGTCAGGGGGAGGGGGAGAGGAATGACTAATGGCCCCCCTGAAACCAATTTAGTCTAACAAAATCTTAAATTTCATTCTCCTTAAACTAGCACTTCATGTAGCCTGCTCGGCCCTGCTTACTGACGACAAGCCCTGAGCCTCTGTGCATAGACTAATACTCTGTACTTCAAGAGATTTCTGTTGGTCAGCATTCAGATACTCAGCACCTTTAAGCACATAGCATTTAGCTCTCCCTGGGGATAAACAGAGCTGCTCTAGAACTGAGAGCTGTGAGCCCTTCCTTTCTACTGAACATTACATTTACTCTCCTTTTATCTCTACTCTTTTTTTCTAATACCAAAAAGAAGGAATTTAATGTAACACGTTTTAATGCAGAGATTAGCCTAATCAATAAATCTGAAAGAAAGTGTGAAACAGTGTATGTTAAACAGCTTTGTTAGCAAGGGCCCTGTGGAAGATATATGTGAGTATTAAGAAAAATCAAGATACTTATTGTCTTTTAAAAGAAGTCTGAAGTTTACAATGAAAATACCTCAGAACCTTTTTAAACATCTGCTTGTATGTACATGACTATGGATACTGAGGTATTGTCTGTGCCCAGTATAAAATCCTAGCATAAGCAGAGTGAAACTTTGATTGCACTGGAATCTGAAAGGGATTAAAATATTTGCCCTCATTGAACAAACTTTAATGCTGTATTCTTAAAGATACTAAGCCTCAAGAAATGCATTTAAAAAAATCTTGAAATAATTTCTGGTACAGTGAAGAGATGAGAGAGGTATATCATAACTTGGGGCAACTGGATTGCAGCTCTTGGGTGGGGAGTAGAAAAAACAACACAAGAAGAAGGGAAAACTGATGTAGAATAAGCTCAGTGTTTTCTGCCAGAATGCCTGCAATCATTATCATCTCACAATCTGAAAGATGGCAGGAAAAACTCATATGACTGAACAGAAAAGGTGAAAACCTTTTAGTCTGCCAGGGCTATAATCATAATGAAAAAATGACACCTGAACCTTATCATGACAGTGAGTGGGAGTCACATAATAAGACGCTGTTTCTGCTATGACGCATGGTATGGGGCTTCTCCTTTTTCATCTGATAGAGTATAAACTGACTAAAAAAATGCCATTGATTTGTAAGGCTGTTCCCTGCAAAATGGATATCTTACTTTGTTGTGTGTTCATACTTGGATACAAGTTCTCCTTGATTATCTGGCAGAAACAGCTCTTATGTTTAATCTGTGGACAGGGAAGAATAAATATTTTCATTTCTGAATGAACTTATATCTGCAGCTATATTTTCAGGAGGGAACAACAATGGTTATGCATTTATTCTTTGCATTTAATCACTTGGAGAAGTGTTCCAGTTTTCAAATAAAATGAGCACTTTGTTCCCAGTGAGTTCAGCAGGATTTTCAGTTCCCAGCAACTTTGAAAATACCCTGTACTGATAATGAACCACTCTAGTAATTTTTGTTTTGTATCAAACAGTGACTTTTTGAAATCCAGGCAGAGTTATGAGGTTAGGGCTTGTGAAAAATTAAGCCAGTGCAAGACTTCCCACTTCCTAACATGTTCAGTAAGTTAATGTATAATACAGAAATAACAGCAGTTTTGGCTGCTAAGTAATGACTGAAAGTGTCAAGCAGTGAGTTTAGCTCACTTGTCAAGGAAAATGAACAAGAAGTCGTCAAAATTGTTTATACTCTGATCTCACATCAGTAGGTATATTTTTCTGAAGAAAATATTTAGATTTTAGCCTGATGCACTAATCTTTCTGTTCACTTAGTTTTGAGAAAAAGGCTGTCTCTGACAATCAGAGATTATATTTGGTGCTCATGTTTTCTAGATACTAGCATGGCTTACCTGGGAAGACCAGTGACACTGGTCAGCAGTGTAAGAGACAAAATCAGTGTTGCATGCTCTCATTGAGGTGGATTTTATTTTAGAAAGCAAAATATCAGTATTAAGCAGAGTTTCCAGCTGAGGCTCAAAGGTAATGCCAGGTTATGTCCTAGTCACATGTGATCAAAGACATGATTGACTATACATGCTATGACTTGGTAAGGAAGTGCTACAAGCCTTGGTGCAGCCACAGCTAGAGGATGGCATACCTCCTACCATTAATATGGAGAACCTGCAACCAGAGATGAGCTTGGGAAGTCTCCGTGCTTAGTATAGTTAATTGTTTGTATCACAATAGTTTATAGTTTTATAGTCTGGGATCCCAGTGTTCTGGGCATTGTGCAAACACGGAATAACAAGAAGATGCCTGGAAAATTTGCAGTCTAGCTGATTGCAAAGCCACTTGGACAATGGGTGGACAGATGCCATCAACTGAAGAGGGAGTGAAAGTTCCTGCCAATTCCTCAAAGTGCTTTAGTCTGCCAACATGTGTCACCTCTGTTTCACACTGGCTGATCTTAAGCCAGCTGGCTTTCCGCCAGGTCCTTTTTTGCACCAGGTATTTAGACAGCAGAGAATGTGTTTCTCTGGGCTCAGTGTAGAGATGCAGAACAAATATTCTTGTTCACAAAGATGACAGTGTATACAAGACTATCATCATCTCCATGGTTTTCAAATACATATTATTCCTTGGGTTCAATACAACTTGTAGGCCTCCACAACTGAGAGCCCTCGAGGAGGAGATGAAATTACTCTATACAAACATCCGGGAATTCTTTCAAAGGATTCAGAATGCTTCACAAGATTCAGAAATTTGCTTCTTTATAGCTCAGCAGGAGTGCTACTGTTCATAGATTCCTGATGTTAGTATATGGCAAAAATCCATGAATAATTTTGGGAAATAAATTATTCACAAATTTTGCCCTTTATGCTTGTGAAGTTCTTGAATTTGTTTGCTATCTAGAAATGTCTTCTGGTAAAGCCTCTTGCTCTGTAAGTCATCCACAAGCAATTTATTGTAAATATTCCTAAAATACAATTCGTGACCTGCTGAACCCTAATCCTGCAAATGCTTACCCACATTCTTCTTGTGATTAGTCCCATTAAAATCAAAGGAACCTTTACATGTGGTTGTAAAGTTAAGCCCAGGCATAAGTGTTTGTAGGACGAAGGTTTAGGTTGGTTCCATGACCCTTGTTATTCTATGTGCTATGTAGTCTCTGATTGCTAAATGAGATACAGGCACTCAGAACGTGTGGAAAGTTAGGGTTTTTCAGTCCCAGGGTACTACTCCAATTCCCTAACTGGAAAGTTACAGAATCCATCCTTATGAGTCTGAATTTTGGGTTCTTTGAGTACATAATCCAGATTTGCTGGTAGAGACCCAACTTGAAATTAACTTTGGAACACAGTTAAATGCAAAGCAAAGGTTATTGAATCAAATTCACTTAAGAATCACAGTGAATATGCATTGGCTTTTTTTATGGCTTGTTCATCACTACAGACCCTTCTGTGCTGTGAACTTTATAATGGGGAAAAGTTCCGATAAGAGTTCCTAGGTTTCGTAGCCATCCACAGTTACAACAGAAAATGTTTACTACAGCTGGGCAGATTTGTTCACAGAAAATAAACCTGGAGTTTGAAAAATTTAGCTAACACTCTGGAGGGAAAAGCAAAATCTACGCATAGCTATTAACTGGCATGTTCAACTATGTGGTTAGCTGTATTATATATACTATATATCTGGTGGTGAAAAGAACATACTGCATTTTGGATTTAACACGTAAATTGCAGTTGGCATTCAGTTCTCCAGTCTCGCTTGCCATTATTCCTGTGTCTTTCATTTTCTACATTTCAAGCAGGAAGGCATCATAGAAAGCTCCGTTAGTTGTGTATGTATGTATATATGTGCACATCTAAATAATCACCAGTGACTAAAAAGAGTTACTTCTTCATGTATGCTGGAGATTTCCATCCTCTTAATTTCAGTTCAGAGAAGTAATATTTAAATGGTCATGAAACAAGATCTCTGAACCACTGAAAAGAGAAGATTCCTGATTTTCCATTAAGATATGTAGCACATATTTCTACCCTTGGAAATTTTTCAATATATCTGGTACTTGATCCGTTAGGCTTTGAATGCAGAAAGTCAATTTTAGGTTATTTAGAGAAATATTTTATTAGTTAGAATTTTTATCTCCCTCTGAGATCTGTATAGCTGAATTCACAGTATCAAAGGAAGAGCTGGAAGGATACAAAGAATATTCCTAATAAAATGTTTTAAAACTCTCTAAAATATTTATACAAGAGAGGTTTGGATTCTTTTTTTCCCCAAATAACATATGCTTGTACAGAGTTTGTGAAGGTGCATTGGAGTATAGTTTCTACTGGTGTTTGTTTGGGGTGATGTGCGCTTGTAATTTCACCATGCAGGAATGATGTTTCTGATTTATGCAGATTAAAAGCTTTTATATGATAGCTTACATAGCCCTAAATTTAAATCTATGTTTATACTAACATGAACATGTGTACACACAGAGATTCTCTTATGACTCTCAACTCACCCTCCTCTGAAAGAGTCTTAAACAGGTTCTACTTATGAATATATTGAAGTCAGCTCAACAAAGTTTTCTCATGTATTGAATTGAACTGAACCCATTCTGTGAGCTGTATCCTATTTCTGCTGTTTGTAACAGTAATGAACTGTTGCGACATACTTCAGAGAAATAAATTACAATTTTCCTTAGCCTAACTCAGGTTGACTGTACTATTCAAATTTAACAAATCAGTAGTTTTGCTATCAGAATTTTAAAATTTGTTGTGTCATTTTATTAAGAGTAAGAAAAATAAGTAAATAAATATTATGTCAGTACTCCCTTTAACCTTAGTTAATATCATCCAGATGATTATAAAGATAACTGCTTGAAAGTAGCTTTGTAATTGACGTAGTAAATAGTAGTTTATTGGTATGCTACGCAGTTACTTGCTCTAAAGAAGAATTTTATTTTATTTAATCTGTAAAACTATGGTTCAAATTCTGCTTCTAATTCATTGCTTTGAATTGAAAATAATCTCACTGTAACCAGTTCTGTTGGGGTTTAAAGTGGTACAAATGACATTGATAACCAGGATAGTATACCTACCGCACCCTACAAAGAGCTCAGTATAAAGTAGAGAACTCTGATATTTTCACTAGTATTTTTATTGCTTTTTATTTCACAGACGGGAAGAAACCCCAAAGAAGTTATGGATGCCCCCTCCCTGGAAGTGTTCAAGGCCAGGCTGGATAGGGCTTTGAGCAACCTGATCTAGTGGAAAGGTGTCCCTGCCTGTGTCAGGGCGGGGTTGGAACTAGATGATCTTTAAGGTCCCTTCCAACCCAAAACATACTATGATTCTATGAAATAAGTGAAGTTCAGTAGCAATGGTTGTTAGAATGTTTCAAGGAGTGTCAGTGTTGCAATCCAGATATCTCTCACAAATACTGACTTTTCCTGGAGAGTGATGCTGGGACCTGTAGTGTAGATGTCATGTCTTCTGCTCACCAAACATCTAAGTGGGGATTTGTTCCTCTGCTTTTGCTCTCCTGCTCCAGAGCGAGGCAGCTCAGACAATGGACTATGGAGGGGCTGCAGGAGGTGAGGCTGGGGTGACATTAGCTGCGTGCACCCTTGTGCTGAGATGAATTGGGACAATCAACTCCTTCCACATGTGGCAGAGGCCAGCTTGCTCAGGCGTGAGTCTGGGCTGGGGGTGAGATGTGACGAATGAGCTCTTTGTATCTTCTCCTGTCAGTGAGACCTAACAGGAGTTTTGAAGTATTCACCTACGAGAAGTGGCATGAACTGCTCTGGCCAGCCCACCTTTCCTGTAAGCACATGTATGTGCCTGCATTATTTGCCTAGAGGTTGTTGTGTGACACATTCCTCTGGGGGAGAAGAGTTACTCTATGCTGTCTTGGTGAGCTCAACAGCCTCAGGCCATGTTGGGTTCACTGCACATATGATGTGACTCCTTGACTGTATCCACACTCTCCATTTATCAATGATTTCCATGCATCTTAAAGTTACTGAGTGGTAGGTTACCATGTACAGAACTAGAAATGGCTACATTTTTTACACCTTTGTATCTGCTCTGCATACTGATGTTTCGGGTTTCTCATGCAGACCTGTTAACAAATTGGAGTCTACTTAAGCATGAGAGAAAATTTAACTTTCAAGCCCTTACAACTGTGTACCATCATCTTTTCTCTTAGAAAAGCAGGAAGATTACTTCTGAAAAAATATAATTGATGCATCGTATGCTGTATATATGTCAAAGGACTACTTTCTGTGTACAGCATGAGGGTTTTTTTTGCCCTGGCAAAGCAGGACACTTCGTTAATTAAGAACTTCTGGTAAATATCCAACCCTTAACCATTCTGTGATTCTGTGATCTCTCTTCCTCCTTAATCGTTTAGGGGAATCCAAGTTTTCCTATCTGCTTGTGCAAAGCATGCTTCAGAGTAATTAGAACACCATCTGGGCTGTAGAGGTTGGGATTATCTACACTATGTAAACAGCACCTACAGAAAGTTCATGCTCTAGATGTCATTGAAATTGCCATATCAAATTGAACCAAAGTAATGGATAAAAATAATTAATATTAGATACAGAATCCCAATGTCAGATTCTGAAAGGAAGTGTGTTGCTCTGACTGAATTTAGTCTGGTTCCTACTGAATCAAAGGAAGCTAGTCGCTCTTATAAAAAGAATGACTTTATTTCCTGAATTACTTTAAATTTTACTACTTTTTTATGGAACTCCGATGCTTTCCTATTGCGAGCACAGCTAAGTTTATTTTTTTGCAAACACTAAATTGCCAATCTGTTATGAGCTGTTTGAAATAATGTTCTCTGTTTTGACTGTCCACTTTCTTTGACACAATACTGATTCCATCCTTTGTCTGCTGTGTTTGTTTTTTCCTTGTTCTTGCTTCTTGATTAAAAAAATCAAGGCAAATAGAGCCACAACATCTGTGTCTCACATGTTTACATGCCCATTTCATTAATTCCATGAGCTGTGCAGGATTTATGTATAGCATTTTGTTCACTATATGTGTTTGTTCACTATATATGCCCGGGGCTTGGATGGGTGGACTCTTCAATGGGTTAAAAACTGGCTGGGTGGCCAAGCCCAGAGAGTGGTGGTGAATAGGGCAAAGTCCAACTGGTGGCCGGTCACTAGCGGTGTTCCCCAGGGCTCAGTTCTGGGGCCGGTGCTGTTCAATATCTTTATAGATGATCTAGACGTAGGGATTGAGTGCACCCTCAGCAAATTTGCAGATGACACCAAGCTGGTTGGGAGTGTCAATCTGCTGGAGGGTGGGAAGGCCCTACAGAGGGATTTGGACAGGTTAGATAGATGGGCTGAGACCAACAGTATGAGGTTCAACAAGAACAAGTGCCGGGTCTTACACTTTGGCCACAACAACCCCATGCAGCTCTACAGGCTGGGGAAAGAGTGGTTAGAAAGCGGCCTGGCAGAAAGAGACCTGGGCGTGCTGATCGACAGCCGGCTAAACATGAGCCAGCAGTGTGCCCAGGTGGCCAAGAAGGCCAATGGCATCCTGGCCTCTATTAGGAATAGTGTAGCCAGCCGGTCTAGGGAAGTGACCGTCCCTCTGTACTCGGCACTGGTGAGGCCGCACCTTGAATACTGTGTCCAGTTCTGGGCCCCGCACTTCAAGAAAGATGTTGAGGTGCTGGAGAGAGTCCAGAGGAGGGCAACCAAGCTGGTGAAGGGTCTGGAGGGTATGACCTACGAGGAACGGCTGAGGGAGCTAGGGTTGTTTAGCCTGGAGAAGAGGAGTCTCCGAGGTGACCTTATTGCAGTCTACAACTACCTGAAGGGAGGTTGTAGTGAAGTGGGAGTTGGCCTCTTCTCCCGGGCAACTAGCGATAGGACAAGAGGACACAGCGTCAAGCTTCGCCAGGGAAGGTTCAGGTTGGACTTAGGAAGAATTTCTTTTCAGAAAGGGTTATTAGACATTGGAATGGGCTGCCCAGGGAGGTGGTGGAGTCACCATCTCTGGATGTGTTTAAGAAAAGACTGGACATGGCACTTAGTGCCATGTTCTAGTCGACAGGGTGGTGTCAGGGCAACGGTTGGACTCGATGATCCCTGAGGTCTCTTCCAACCTGGTTGATTCTGTTTGTCAATAGGAAAAGTTTAATCCAATAGGGATTACAATAATCATGCATTTGAAGTTCCTGTAAAAAGTTGATTTCTTAAGACAGGTATTTTGACCCCTGTATTAACAGGGTGCACAGTTTTCTTGGAGCCAAGCTCGTGGTTCAAGGCATGCATCACACAACCTTATTGCAAACTTGGCAACTGAATCAAGGAAGGAGATTAATGTGCAGTGCGGTGGCTGGACACGTAAGGTCCAGGAATCAGGCTTTAATTTACAGCTCCCTGTATGGCTTGATAAAAAAGAGGGCACACTGCTGTGGTGCTGGCATTTCCGATATTTAGAAAAATAGGGCTCACTGTTCATTGCGAGTTGTTTTTACTTTTGAAGTTCATTAATTTTCTTGACATAGGCAGGTGGCTTAGTGAAACTGGGGTTATTTGGGAAAGCAGGACTCTTCTGGGAGAGTAAAAACTGGATGGTTTATTCTACAGTGAAACCTTGTTTTGTCAAATTCTTCTGCTGCTTGAGCTTTAAGCTTGGAGACCTAGCTAAGCATTCGGGTGAATGCTTTGTTGTGCTAGCTCTTGTTCATATCTGGCTGTGGGGTATGTTGCGGGCAGGCTTCACTCGATAGTCACTTCATGTGGAAGGCTGGCGGGGGGAAGGAGGAATGTGAACAGATACACACTGCTCTGATTCTTTACAATCCATCCAAGGAAAGTCACCCTGGGAAGCAGGTCAGAAAACTCTGGTTTATGTGAGAGGAGAGGCATGCATTTCTTATCATAAAACTATTACCTGAATGAGTCTATTAAATGTGGACTCCTCATTTCAAATCAAACCTGGTCTTCTGGAGGGAGGGTGAAAAAAACCCACATTAGACCCACTGGATCTCACTCTACCTGTAATGTTATGCCATTTTCTTAATTCAGGAAGATATGGCTGATATACAGAAAGTGAGCTCATTTTGGGGTACAGTGAACATCTTAATGCTGAAGTTTTCCCTCCTTCTTCCAAGAATTTCAGAAATTGTTCAACTGTGCAGAAAGAGAAGGGTACCTTGTATGCCTTTTATCTCAGCACTCATAAGTGGGCCCATGTCCAGTCCTAATACTGAGGAATACATTTATTTTTTTGAATAATTTATTTACAAATTCATTTTATAATAAAGTAAGGATTCATACCCTGTGCATAGGCTCAATACAAGTTTCCCCTCACAGGTTTGTTTTCTCTCTCAGTTGTTTAGCTTCAGCACTTTCCATTAGTAACATTTGTAATTTTGAAACAAATAAGGAATTGATTTGGTTAATTTGCTTGTAACCAAACCAAAATTTGAACTCCTTTCTCAACAGCAAAAGATTCATTCCCCAACCCCTCTACCCCACAGCTGCTGCCTTTGTGGTTTATCTCTGTTTACAGATAAACTAGAATGCTGTAACACAGGACAGATAAAGTGAGGACATTCTATACTCATTATATTTTCAGTAGAGACTACAGATAAATGCCTGTCATAAAGAAGAGCAATTAATTCTTAAAACATGCTTTGATAGTTATATTTTGGCAGCCATATTCTTTTGCAGTTTTTTTCCTGGTAACCATTTCAAAACAAATCAGTGGTATTAATGGAATCTCTCAAATACTTGACAGATGAAACGTGACCCTTTTCACGCAGAAAAAAAAGAAAACGGAAAAACTAAAGGTCAATAAAAAATTATTGTAAAACTTGAATTTCGAACTCCCATCCTCTCCCTTCGTCCTGATAGATGTTTCTGTCTTTATACATCCATGAAATTCATAGATCATATTGATTCTTCTCCAGCAGATCGCAGGCATCAGAATAACCCAAGATACACTTAATATTACAGACAATCCTAGGTGCTTTACTAAGTCATGTCATTAAGCATAAAGTTTGGTGATGTTTTTGAAGGTACTGTGTGAGAACCCTGATTTCCCTTTCCGTTTAAAATTTAGACAATTGAATGGAACCTTTTTCATGAAAAGAAAAAAGGCGACTGAAATGAAGCTTATACTCTGTGTTGTGAATGGAAATATAACTATCAAATTGAGATAGAACCACTGAAGCACCCTATGTTTTTTGTTGCCCCTATGAATGATCTTTCCTTTTATTTTGCTCTTTCCCATGATGTCTGAATGTTTGATTCCCTCCAGCTCCCCTGTTTTTTCCACTGTGCTCTGAATTCAACTTTATCCCACTGGAAGTTGTATTGTCTACCTTCTTCATGTCTCCTAAGTGAAACATTTATTTTGAATAATAGACAAGTTAAATACTCAATTTTAAATAGAAGGGATTTAAAGTTAGAAAATAAAATCCAACAGACTTAATGAGTTCCTATATCAAACAACAGGCTTCTCTTGTGTATATGCACTGCTGAAAAAAATTTAAACAGTGGCTTATGGTATGGCAGAATGATAAAGTGCTGCTTAAGCATCGGTTCCCACAACTCTGTTATTTGGTAAGGCAGAAAGCCTTGAGTCCAAAACATGCAAGGCAAAAAACTTATTTACTTAGAATTTGACTCTTCAGTGTGCAAAGTGCAGTGGCCTTGATCCAGCAAAGCACTGAAGCCCATACTTTCTTTAAGCTCATGAATTCATTTGATCTAGTGATAGCACTCTGTTTGTTGACCTACTTGCCAGGCTTTTTGGAAGATGTTGGTTGCATTTCTCTACACTATGCAGTATTAAGCCCCAACTTAAAGAACATGCTGTCCAGTCTGACACTATTGTTATTTTTCTGAAGAAAATGTTTAATGTAGCAATAGAAATGGTTTCTGACACTCTCTTTCTTCTGAAGAGTTTGCTTACAACAAAAGGAACCCTTCTGTAGACACACAACAGCTCGATGATTAGAGCACTCAGCTGAAGAGGAAAGGACCTAGGTTCAAATCCCTGATCGAAACCAGACAGAGCAGGGAATTGAACCTGACTCTCTAGTGTCAGAGATAGGGTACTCCACTGGGATAACAGCAAGCCAGGTTTCAGCTCCCTGCTCTGTCTGGTTTGGATCAGGGAGTTGAACCTCTGTCTCCCCCATCTCAGCTGTGTGCCCTCATCACCAAGCGATTTGGTCAAGATGGGATGGGGTGTTTTGTTCTTAAAAAAAAAAAAAAAAAAAAGGAAAAGAAAATAAAAGCTCATTCTGAACCAGAGTAAAATCTAAATTAACCAATCCTGACACTTCTGACACTTTCCACATGATGGAATTGTTGTTTCCTGGCCAGACCTAGAGAGAGAGCTACTTCATGGTGACACACCGAGGGTGCCAGAAGCAATGGGAAGATATAAAACCACTCTGTCTCTGCAAATGCAGCTAAAGATGCAAAGAGATTCAGCCATATTATCCACATGGCTTTGGCAGAAGCAGAGAAAACAAAACCACCAGAAGTCTAGTCTACTCATGTGAATGCCAGAGCTATCTCAGTGAACTACAGTTTTGTTTGAAGGAGATTGGGGGAGGAAGATTAATATTCTGTCAGTGTCGGTGCTGTCGGAGGTGTCTGTGTCAGAGCACAGCCTGTCAGTGTGAGTTCGCTTGAAACTTCAAGCAGCTTTTTTCCCCACTGGCTTCCATGCCTCTTTTCTCTCCCTTGGCTTTCTACCTGGTTGTCTCTAATTTCCATGCTTGTCTCCTTCTTTCACTACCCGTACCATATATTCATGTCCTTCTGCTTCCCGCAAAGAAATTGTTCTGGCTTAAGCTTTGGTCTTTACGATGGCACACATAGATGAACCCTGGTGCAAAACCCTGTGTGAATGTGCTTATATCAGTTGACAGAAATGGACAGGTTTTAATTGTTCATCTTGTCCCTGTAATCCACACACACATGTTGAATTTCTTAATCTAATCTCAGGCATTTTTAAAGGTTTAAGGATATTTTTTTCTCATTACCTTCTCTTCTGCCTTCTGATTTTAACCAGGAGTAGACTGCCTATTGATTTTTGACAATCTTGCCTGTGAACTCTTTTATATATACCCATCTGTAGAGGGCTTAGTTTCCTCTAGTCATACAAAGTACATGGACTGAAAGTCTGTCTCTGTTAGAATTTGCAGTGTTAAGTATCTCCAAGTATGGAGCATAGACCTCTAATTTTGAACAAGAGTGCTTTATGTTCATTCACTTAAGATGGAAAATGACTGCTCTTTACTAAATCAACATTAGATTATGCATATTTATACGAAAGAAGTAGTCACAGGACAGTTACAATGGAAATGTGGGGTGTATGAATTATAATCAGAGTCATTATTTTGTACATTCAGACTGTATTTTCCCCTATCCCCTCCAATGCCCAAGGCACAAAGATGTAATATGATGTCTTGTTTTCATCTCTCTCCATTTATGCAGCAGCAGACAGCAAGATGCACGAGAACCCCCTTCGTGTGTTGCTGTTGCTGTGTTATCAACAAATGAAATTCCATGGCCTGCTCCAGAAGTAGGACACACACACTCCTATAATAGTGTACACATGCTTAGTCTTGCAGCAGTCCATGTCGTGTCAGCCTGTGTATAAAATGGGGTCATGTTTTGTAGACCAAGTCTGACTGCTGGAGGGGTATGATAGGGTATTTCTCTCTCTCTTTGTTTCTTCTTGGGTCCCATGGTTAGTAAGCCTGAGATGGTTTTCACTTTTCAATAGCCTCTCTCCTCAGCCCTATCAGATACTACCTATTAATACCAAGTGACTGACTCTGGGCAACCTGATTAGCATTAAACTCCACAACCTCTGCTGAAGCTGACAGGGTGGGATTCTGCACAAATACAAGGAAATCCAGGCCTTGGCATGGCTGCAGAATATTCCTAGCTGGGTTCCTGACCAAATGCAGGACATGCAGCACATGAGGGAAGCAGACCACACTGTACACAATGTAGCATACAGTGTAGCGGTCCTCTCAGGGAACCATCCTCATGCTCCGTAATGGAGTGTTATCATGTAATTGGATCTCACTGATGTAAAATGGCCCAAGGGATGTTGTAATCAAACTATATGCTGTAAACTATTTTACATTAAGTCAGCTGCATTGCATCCTTCCTGGCAGACACTTTAGAACCATGATTACATTCATGTCTATCTTTAATTTACTCCATTGTGCTTCTGTCATTGCAGGATCTTTACTACCAAGAGCTATGTGTTCATTTCCTCAGTGCTTACTGTAAATTGCAAATTAAAGGTGGCATGATTAACACTGAATTGCCCTGCTTTTTGTGGGATGAAGTCAAGCTCATCATTACGTGAACATTAGTTTATTGTGGTTTAATGAGGTACACAGTATTATATTTGACTTGGGGGTTCCATTCCAAATAGAGGTCAATTTGCAAAGAAAGTTGGTTTGGAAACCTGCTGTAGCTACAGAGATCTCTCTCTCTCAATCCTGGAGAAGTGAGCTGAGTAATGGTGAATTAGGAGTGGACCTTCATTTTTAGATTAAATGAATAGTGTTTAATCATTAAGGCCTGAGCCTTCAGTCTGTCATAGTATGCCCACTTCCTTCAGCAGGAACTAAGGGCGTTTCATTCTTGCATAATATCGTACCTTGTAAAAGTTTCATACTGAGCAATTGTAAGGCTGTATTTATGCTTTTGTATTAGTCATTTTACAGCTTTTTTATTTAGCAAAGGATGAGCCAGTGAGATTTGAAATGCTATTTGCAGAGGAAATCTGTCATGTTTAATGGAAAGCGTCCAGGAAGGTAACACAACTGCCAATCCCAAATTAAATACTACATAAAGAGAGAGATTTTTGTGATGCCAGGTTTCCAAGGACTGGTTCATTCCATAGTGTTCAAGTAATGCTTTAGTGGTTCTTGCTGACTCTTGTTTCGCTTCAGTTACTTCCAGAATTTCTATTTTATAAACCTCTTTTAATCACTGCTGTAAAAACTCATTCTGAGTTAAAATTCAGTATATACTTAATGTTCCAAGAAATAGCCATGCCTACTTCCCCTTATTTCCAGCTCCCCTCTGTGTTGGAAACCCAATTCCTAAATCTTTCATTTGCCAGTTATGGGAGGCAGAAAAAATAATCAGATAACGTTGATGAAAATTTGTCTCCTAATTCAAATTCGGTACTTGTGGGTATCTGTATAAGCAAAATAGAGCATGGGTAAAGATTCTGATACTTTACCTGACTGCTTGCAATATAGCTAGATCTTCTGCTTCCTTTCTGCTCCTCCCTTCCCCATCTCCTTTTCCAGCTCATCCTGCACCATCCAACAATATGCTTTGTCCCCTTGTAGCAGTGACTTGTCTTTGTAATTGATGGTTCTGCCACTGCTTTCATTTCCAGGAGAGAGAGACACCAAGCCACTGCATCTGTGGGACTCGCCATTTGTGTGCCACAGGTTGCGTTTGCTCTGCACCATCTATATGTGGATTAAAAAAAAAAAGCACAATGTTTCAAAGGTGCATTTGAAAAAAACCATCACTTATGTAACGTTCTTTGAGGGATTGAAAGGTTTCTTTAAGCAGTGCTGGCCTTGCGTGTCCATCCATCCCGTGTTATGACAGTGTAAGAACCACAGACTGGCACGAAGGTTCTCCTTTTCTCTCTGAAAACCTGGTACCACTCTGTGGGCAGGGAGTCTTCGAAAATAGCTGTCACATAAATGTGCGCTGTTGGGCTGACAGTTTCTAACTCAGCTCTGAATTTCCTTCATCTTTCTGCTCTAGTGACCACTGGTTCTTAGTATCTGAATAGAGAGCTTTTTTGTGGCTTTAGCTGAGAGTGGATGTTTCTGGGATTTTCAGCTGATGCCTCCAATGGTAAAAGTCTCAGTAAGAGATATCCAGAAAGGTTAAAATGAGCATCAGTTTGTAGGAAAGACTGTTTTTCATGCACGTTTCCAAGGAGCAGGCTGCTTAGATTAATTAAGTAATGTAAAAAACATCCCCACTAAGCAAGTCCCTGTAGTTCAATTTTTCCAGCAGGAGACCAGAATTATGCACCTTATGTCTGAGGTCACTTCCATAATTGCAACAACATATATTTTTTGTAATAGCCTTTCCTTTTTAATGGATATTTAAATGGAGGTAATTAGATATGGTTATTTCATACCCATATCCTGAGAGGAAACATAACAGCATGATGAAAATACAAGTGAATTGGAAGTAATAAATGTCTACTAAAAAGGACTGTATTTTGACTCCCTAAGTAATATTGGTTGTTAATTGTTAAGGCTCTCAGAGTGATAATGTGGATTTTCAGACGCCTGCCATACTATACAAAACTGGATTCCAAAATATTTCAATTTAATAAGCTATTGTTAAAAGTGTTACTGCAGTCAGAAGTACCAGCTGTATGTCTCAGGGACAGGCAATCATGAAATATAGTATGTAAAGCAGAAGTATAACCTTTTGAAAATCGGATCCAGTTGCTTTTCTCTTCTGGACTTTTTTTGGTCCCCTTTCTAATACTAAAACTCTTGTCTCTGTGTGCTAATCAGTGGGCTGATTGACTTGTGTCACTGTGCCAACGCTTCAGAAAAACACATTGTGTTTCTTACACTGGAGCTGGACCCACATGGCTGTATTGCAGGTCAGGTTAATGGTAAGGTGACAAGCCTCTAAAGATTAGGAGTTTGCATTGGCACAGACTGAACCTAAATGCTCAGGATTTCAGATTCTTCTCAACATACTGAAATGTCTTTGGCCTCTGGCGTAGACATTGTGTAGGCAGTGACTACCTAATAAAAACAGCAGCTGCCTTGTGTCCAGTTAAGCAGCAAAGGAACAAAACCTCCTTATCATCTGAGTTTTCAGACCTTTTTCCTGTTCCCAGTCCAAACTAGAAAGGTAAGTGTCCACAAGAGAATGTTTTTAAAAGGCAAATAAGGTCCACAGACTTTCTCAAGTTCTGCTTTGAGTTTTGGATGGCATCTGAGAGGATTACAGTGTTCTAGCTGGTCCATCCCTGCCTGTTCTCACAGTTACATCTCTGAACTGTTAGCAGCAAGAAATTTGCTTCTCAGAACTCTCATGGAGGAAAAACAAAACTAAAAAGTGGTAATCAAAAGTTAGTCATAAATGTAATGAACTGCTTTTCCTATCAACAAACACCCCAGCCTAACTTTGTCACTCCGTTGCCTGTGAAAATTGTTTATAGAGTCATATGTGTTTCTGCTATGAACATTATCCCTTCTTTCCACCACATTTACCTGAAGAATAACAGAGCAGTTTGAGCCTAAATGAACTTACAATACAGATATATATAGAATTCATCACAAGCAGCTTTATACCACCTGTGAGTGTAAGTTAGCTGTCTGGGCTTCCTTAGTACTTAACGGGGAAGAAGAGAGACATTTTAAGGGAGATCCTATCCTATTCTAAGAAAAAATATAAGGTATTTGGGATGAATGCCTTCTGAATGGGTTCCTTTATACTGAGCTTAAATAACTGCTACGGGTGAGACACCTCATTTCAGCAGGCTCAAGTTCAACAAATCCCACTCAATGCACTTTGGTATGATATGAATGCCTGGGATTGAAGGGTAGGGCCTTGAAAGAGCGTCCTTTGTTAACTCTTTTGTTCCCCCCCACCCCCCCTCCAAAATTAGAACAGAAAGGTAATTTAAAAATAGTAACGAAATAAATATATGTGGAGAACTGAAATCTGCTTCCTGCCCTTCTCCAGAAATAATACTTCTTCTCTGTAAGACATAGAGATCTGGGGCTAAAAAACAATGGATCTGTAGCTCCCCTCCAGCTAAAATCTGTTCTGTTCTACTTTATTATTTCCAGAATTTGGGTAAGCACAGATAAAAGAGAATTTGGCTCTGAGTTCAACTTAATTCTTTTAATTGATAAGAATATTTGAGAGAAAAAAGAAAAGAAAAAAAGGGTAATACCTGAGGGATGTTAACAAGGCAAGATGATAACATCCTCAACCCCTCTAAGATAGAGACTAAGGGGTGGATAACTACTGTTTGTGAGAGGTTACCAGGAGGTGCAGTGAGGGAAAAACTGCAATGAGCCACAAAACCACTGACTCTGTTGAGGCCATGATTTTTAGTCTCCAGCAGAGTTACAAAATTAAGTTCCCAGGCTCATCTTTTGAAAGGCTTTTTTGCTGGAATGGGTCTCAGGAAGAGCTCAGGAAGTCCTCCATAAAATGAGGAGGGCCCTCAGCATATCTAGACAAACACAAACTTGTGATTTATATGGATCAACAGAAATAAACTCATGAACTGTACATATATGTGTGTATAGAATAAAAGTCCAAGAAAAAATATTTTCCTTGTATTGTCTGTTCTCCCACCATAACCCGTAGTGCTGACAAACTTTGTTAAATTCTTTTCTCCTGTATACCACTATATTTCAGTGAAGTCAAAGCTGCAAAAGAAACATGAATAGTTCTGATCATTCTGATTTTTGGCAGATCAAAACTTACTTGTAATCTTCAGAGGTATTTCAGTGGTCATTGTATTTGAGTGCATTGCTAAGCCTGATATTCGTGTTAACAAATAGGGAATAAAAAAAAAATTTAGATTTGCTAATTGAAAGCTGTCATGCCTTTAATTACTTGAGTGACTGACTCAAGACAGTTTACTCTCTTGCAGGAGATAAATGTAAACTCCCTTTTAAAGTGATTAATATATTGTATTCACATTTTTGCAGAAGTGAACAAAATACTTTTCTAGCCATAACTTCAGATTTGCTGGAAAAGATAATCTTCCAAGATTGGCAGTAGTAGATTATTATCAATCAAGCAGGGAGCTCCAAGGCACTTGGGTGCATATTTTAGAATGCTTATAGACAGCTGCCCTACAGATTTAACTCCCAAAATCCATGCCCAGTATTAAAGGTAGATATATTTATAGAGACACACGTGTACATATGAGATATATAATGTATAATGATGAGTCTTTGATTACCTTTATATTATAGCTGAAATGAGGTGTTTGTATATTCCTGTCATTTGTGGTATGTATTTGTTTGTCTAAGGTTTACTCTGGGTAAAACTATCCTTAAACCAAACACTCAACTCTGTGTTACATCTCTGAACCTGTAGGTTAACTCCGTGTGGTTTCAACTTCAACCCTTTAACAACAAACTATTATTTATGTAAGCTGTCAAATCCACACAGGACAAGCAGCTGCAGAAGAAACTGAAGCACACAAACCATAGTGAGAAGCAAGAGGCTCCCGTAAGAGACTAGTCTTTTCCTTTCTGTATTTAGTCCACTAAGAGTGAATTATTCATTACAATCAAGCTAAAGCTCCCCCAGTCTTGCCATTTCATCCGCAAGTTTGTTGAAAATTAAAGCTCAGCGTGAAGCCTCCAGAGAATTATTCAGAGTTAATAACACCTGCAAAGAACAGAGATTTCACTGTGAGGTAAATTGCTGTGTGATTGCCCACACATCAGCAAAAATTATAATTGGGAGAAACTGAATATTTTCTCTGTATTTAACTGGTGAGGATTTTGTAGGGTGTCATTTTACGTTAAGTAGTAGAGTTATAATTTAGAATGTGTCACAGCAACCGATTGTGTTTGTTTTAACAGCAAGATTTCTTTTCTATGAGAAGATTTCTATTGCTGTCAGCTGCTATTGCAACTTTGTGCAATATACATTTAGAAACCTTTCTTAATCTTAGAGAAAATTGTCAGAGACAGGCTTTAAACTATGGAATTTTTTCCCCGTGATTTCTTGTGGATTTAGAAGTTGATACTTTCCCCTACCTAGTTGTATCTCATAAATAGCAAGCTAAGTCATGATTTTCATCTCTACATCTGTAGCGTATGTACACTCAGCAGCTCCCTGGACAGCAGTGGAAACTACCTATAACATTCATTTTTGTTTCTTCCAGATGTTTCAGGAATACGCTCACAACTAACATGAAAAATTCAGGTGGAGGTCTTAAATCAAATTGGATATTAACATTATTATCTATCCAAAAAAAGGACAGAGTAAGAAAAAAGTCAACTTATCTTGTCTCCTTATTGCGCTGCATTGTTACATGCCGAGGTATTATTGTCTGCATTTTCCATGAGCCCTGTATCCATTCACAACAATCAGGCTTCTGCCTGATGACAGTAACACAACCCCAGCACGTAACAGATAAAGCTTGCACCATTCCAGATGCATGGAGATGCATGGTCTACATGGAGAGCTTCAGACAGATCTCTTTTTGCCTGTCCTTTGAAGCGAACCAGCTCTGGTCCACAGGAAAGATGTAGTGCTGACTCAGTAGGTTGCTCAGAGACTTAGTTGCTTGATTCAGGCAGGTTGCCATGCTAACATGGCTGGATGTGCCTGCTGCCTGGGAACTGTTTGGGCTCTGCCTGCTCATGTCTGGGCAAATGTGTGTTTGTGACTTGCTAAGTTACATGGCTTATTTAAATCACAATGCATAGTTTACTTACATGGTCACAATGTCTGAGCCTTACCAGCAAGCTCTATGCTCTACATAATATACTTTTGAATTATGCACTGAATGCTGCCAGGAGTCTGTTGGTATAGTCTTCTGTCCCTCCCTATTAATCTCTTGCCACTCTTCTCATTTCTGTGCCATACAGAGAAAGCTCAATTGCTCGTCTCATTGAACTCCAATTTAGGATTATAGTCATAGCTGTTGGGTTGGGGTTTTTTTTCTTTCTTTTTTTCCAGTTGTAACAGGAAAAAAAAACTGGGTAAACTCTAAGGGAAGAGGAACGTATCTAGGAGAGTGACATCTGGTTTCAGATGTGTACTTTTAGTGCAGTGAAACTTGCTTCAGTGTATTCCTGTTATACGCCTTTTACAGTTACTGGAATAAAATGTCCCTGGTGTCAAAGGCAAACACATAAGAGACAGGGAACTCATAACTCTATGAATGTATTAGACAATAATATGTAGTGGGTGCTGCTGCTATACGTAATAGCTGAGCTATTGTTACTGCAACACAGCTAAGGGCTAATATAACACAGGTTCATTTCCTTGGATCAACATGGGATGTGTTAAAAAATAATTTGCTGGGCAAGATGTGGCTTTTCAGGCTCAGATAATCCTACTGCCTGCTCCAGAGATCGCCAAGAAGTGCAATGAAATAATGAATCCCTACTGATTGACTAATCTTCCTTTTCCACAACACTTCAAAGCATTTCCCTTTTTCACTTAAGAACAGAACTGCGGGTAAGCGGGCCTCCAGCACAGAATTGTCAATGAAAGTCCCGCCGTGGGCTCCAGCTTCAAGCTTGTCATCTCTACGTCGCTGCTCGTGGATCATCCTAGAGTTTAGCTCAGCTATTACAGGGCTAGGGGAAGACCTGGTGTTTGGCTCAGGGCTCTAGGGAGGAGGGCAGGAAACAGGTGCATTGTATTAAGCAAACCTCCATGTGTCAACATCCATGCGCTTGTCAGATGAATTTATCTGCTCCAGCTGCCCTGCTCTAAGAGTGGATCTTTCAGTGTATATTTATCTGATGCATCATGTGTCTGAAACAGGCTGTCAGTTTCTTTCAGAGAAGAACTTTGTGGCATAGGGAATGTAATTATGAGGATGATTTAGCATCACCATAGGATCCCACTGTATGAACCGAAGTACCAACTAACAGCATCCGTTTGGGCTTTGGGCTAGGTGCCCTATAGTGGGAGTTAACCCCTGTTCAAGGGAAAAGTGAAAGAGGAAAGGAGTTGACTGTCATTTTACAGAGAGGAAAACCAATGCACTGCGAGAATGTGTGTTGAGAAAGCTAGTGGTAGTTCAGAGGAGCAAAAGTGGAAATCTGAACAAAGTGTTGTGCTCTGGGCTTCTAGTCTGTGTTTAAATGGTCTGTGTCATGTACAAATTTCTGTTTTTTCAAAGCTGTTCTTTTCAAAGTGTAACACCCATGGGAAAAAAATATCTTAAAGAAGGAAAAAAAAATGGCCAAAATTGAAAGAAACCCAAGGTATGCAAACCAGATTCCCAGTTGCTTGAGTTCAAAAGGATGTTTTTCTATTCCTGCTCTATGTTACAGATATGTACCTGAATTTAAATGCTTGTCTTTGAATTATGTTATGAACTTGTCCACAGTTTATGGGAATTTGTGTACAGGGAGTCACATCTGTCTCTAAGTTTGAACTATTGCTGGAATATAAATGTTGTAAAAAGAGGAAATAAGAAAAGAAAAAAATGTCTTTTTCTAGGTTGTCCTGGGGCCAAGAAGACTGAGTTCCTGACTAGCGTTTTAGATGCATTGTCCACAGATATGGTGCATGCAGTCTCTGATCCATCATTGTCTTCTAGCCGGTGAGTTTCAGATCCTTTTTGTGTGTCTTTAAAAGGATTTCAGCAGTGGTGAGTGAATTATTGAGGGCTGTGAGAAGTAATTCTTCTTCTGCCTCCACAAAGGGTAAATTTCCAAGAACCTGTCTAGGAGAGTTTACTTCAAAGTTACCACTGTGGACTATGCCCACTAAACAGAGATGCACTTGATACCTGAATTCTCAGCAGCAGTACAACTTAGAGTTTACATGTAGCTGCTGGTGCAACTGTGTCTCAGTCTTTGTTCTCCTCTCAGGCTTTGATGAATGTGCGCTACCTTCCTGATTCATATTTTGCTTAGTTGCTTGTAAAACAAACAATGCTATCAACAGTCACACGTAAAATTAAAAATGCACAAGCGCTGTCAAACTTTGGGTGTCTGCAGGTCAAGTGCTGACCATCTGAAGATAAGGTGGTACTTATATCTTACCTTGCAATTCAATACTCTAAGAGTATCCATCGTGGGTTGTAATTGGAGCCTAGGTATTTGGCGATGCTGACTGTTGACCTACTTCAGTTGGGTATATTGCACATTTTAATGTGTCTGCCATCTATGAAACTCTTTTTCTCTTTTATTTTTTTCTTCACTTTTCTCTGTTTCAGGAAATGAATGGGGAAATGAATGGGTTTCAGAGAGTTGACTAAGAGCAGGTTCCAGCCCTTAGTGTAAAATTTAGGATACAGTTGGCCAAAGTGAAAAAATGAGTGATTCACTACAAGAAGGTAGTGGCCAAAAGCAGGGAGGTTTATGTAACAAAGCATCTGACAGTGATTTAACTATTCTCAAATAAAGATATAAACTGAGGTTTATGTATCAGAATTAAGACTAAACTTTTGGTTTCTATTCCAGGGTTTCAGAGCCTGATCCAAATCATACTCTGGAAGAGAGAGTGGTCCATTGGTATTTCAAACAGCTAGATAAAAATTCCAGTGGTGACATTGGCAAGAAAGAAATCAAGCCATTTAAGAGATTCTTAAGAAAGAAATCAAAACCCAAAAAATGTGTGAAGAAGTTTGTGGAATACTGTGATGTGAACAATGATAAGTCCTTATCAGTTCAAGAATTAATGGGCTGCTTGGGAGTAACAAAAGAAGAAGGTAAAGCAGAAACAAAGAAACGCCATAGTAAGAACCTTTTCTACCTTGTTTACTAGATTCTTCAAAGCTGACGAAGTCTGATGTTTGTGTATGCCAGAAGTATACAAAATAAAAGAATACACCTGTCTGTAGCTAATGCAGCTGTTGCTTAGAGCAGATGGCAGGAAAGCTGCTTCTGTGTAGGCAACTCATCACTTTGCTCCAACAGAATCAAAAACTTCCTGTTGATTCTGACAATTAGATGTATTACAGTAGGAAACCTACTGCACGCAGCATGGGGAATAAACAGGAGGAGTTGGAAATCCGTGTTCGGTCGGGGGGCTATGATCTAGTGGCAATTACAGAGACTTGGTGGGATGCCTCGCATGACTGGAATGTGGTCATGGATGGCTATGTCCTGTTCAGGAAAGACAGGCCGCTAAGGAGAGGTGGTGGAGTTGCTCTTTATGTGAGTGAGCAGCTAGAATGTATTGAGTTCTGTCCAGAGGCGGATCAGGAGCGAGCTGAGGGTTTGTGGGTGCGAATTAAGGGGCAGGCTGGCAGGGGTGATACTGTTGTGGGTGTCTATTACAGGCCACCGGATCAGGATGAGGAGGGTGATGAGGCCTTCTACAGGCAGCTGAGAGCAGTCTCGCAATTACAGGGCCTGGTTGTTGTGGGGGATTTCAACTACCCTGATATTTGCTGGGAGGCCTACTCAGCCAGCCATCCTCAGTCCAGGAGGTTCCTCCAGTGCGTTGATGATAACTTTCTGATGCAAATGGTGGATGAGCCAACTAGGAGAGGAGCGCTGCTGGATCTTATCCTCACTAACAAGGAGGGTCTGGTTGAAGAGGTGAAGGTGGAGGGCAGCCTTGGTTGTAGTGACCATGAGATGGTAGAGTTCAGGATCTCATGTGGCAGGAACAGAATAGCTAGCAGAATCACAACCCTGAACTTCAGGAGGGCCAACTTTGGCCTTTTCAAGCAATTGCTAGGGGAAATCCCATGGGACAGGGTACTAGAAGGTAAGGGGGCTCAAGATAGTTGGTTAGCATTCAAGGACTGCTTCTTCCGAGCTCAAGATCAGAGCATCCCAGCAGGTAGGAAGTCAAGGAAGGGTACCAGGAGACCTGCATGGTTGAACAGGGAACTGCTGGGCAAACTCAAGTGGAAGAAGAGGGTGTACAGATCGTGGAAGGAGGGGCTGGCCACTTGGGAGGAATATAAGTCTGTTGTCAGAGGATGTAGGGAGGCAACTAGGAAAGCTAAGGCCTCCTTGGAATTAAACCTTGCAAGAGAGGTCAAGGACAAGAGAAAGGGCTTCTTCAAATACATTGCAGGTAAAGCCAACACTAGAGGCAATGTAGGCCCACTGATGAATGAGGTGGGGGCCCTGGAGACAGAGGATAAAAAGAAGGCGGAGTTACTGAATGCCTTCTTTGCCTCTGTCTATACTGTTGGAGGCTGTCCTGAGGAGCCCCGGACTCCTGAGGCCTCAGAAGAAGTCAGGATAGAGGAGGAATCTGTCTCGGTTGATGAGGGCTGGGTCAGGGACCAATTAAGCAACCTGGACATCCATAAATCCATGGGCCCTGATGGGATGCACCCGCGGGTGCTGAGGGAGCTGGCAGAAGTCATTGCTAGGCCACTCTCCATCATCTTTGCTAAGTCGTGGGCAACGGGAGAGGTGCCTGAGGACTGGAGGAAAGCGAATGTCACTGCAGTCTTCAAAAAGGGCAAGAAGGAGGACCCGGGTAACTATAGACCAGTCAGCCTCACCTCCATCCCCGGAAAGGTGATGGAACAACTTGTTCTTGATGCTGTCTCTAGGCACATCAAGGATAGGGGGATCATTAGGGGCACTCAGCATGGCTTCACCAACGGGAAGTCATGCTCAACCAACTTGATAGCCTTTTATGAGGATGTTACCCGGTGGATAGATGATGGTAAAGCTGTGGATGTGGTCTATCTCGATTTCAGTAAAGCGTTTGACACTGTCTCCCACAGCATCCTCGCAGCTAAACTGGGGAAGTGTGGTCTGGATGATCGGGTAGTGAGGTGGATTGTGAACTGGCTGAAGGAAAGAAGCCAGAGAGTGGTGGTCAATGGGACTGAGTCCAGTTGGAGGTCTGTGTCTAGCGGAGTCCCGCAAGGGTCGGTTCTGGGACCAGTTCTATTCAATATATTCATTAATGACTTGGATGAGGGAATAGAGTGCACTGTCAGCAAGTTCGCTGATGACACAAAACTGGGAGGAGTGGCTGACGCACCGGAAGGCTGCGCAGCCATTCAGAGGGACCTGGACAGGCTGGAGAGTTGGGCGGGGAGAAATTTAATGAAATATAACAAGGGCAAGTGTAGAGTCCTGCATCTGGGCAAGAACAATCCCATGTACCAGTACAAGTTGGGGGCAGACCTGTTGGAGAGCAGCGTAGGGGAAAGGGACGTGGGGGTCCTAGTGGACAGCAGGATGACCATGAGCCAGCAGTGTGCCCTTGTGGCCAAGAAGGCCAATGGCATCCTGGGGTGTATTAGAAGGGGTGTGGTTAGCAGGTCGAGAGAGGTTCTCCTCCCCCTCTACTCTGCCCTGGTGAGGCCGCATCTGGAATATTGTGTCCAGTTCTGGGCCCCTCAGTTCAAGAAGGACAGGGAACTGCTAGAGAGAGTCCAGCGCAGAGCCACGAAGATGATTAAGGGAGTGGAACATCTCCCTTATGAGGAGAGGCTGAGGGAGCTGGGTCTCTTTAGCTTAGAGAAGAGGAGACTGAGGGGTGACCTCATTAATGTTTATAAATATGTAAAGGGCAAGTGTCAAGAGGATGGAGCCAGGCTCTTCTCAGTGACATCCCTTGACAGGACAAGGGACAATGGGTGCAAGCTGGAACACAGGAGGTTCCACTTAAATATGAGGAAAAACTTCTTTACAGTGAGGGTGACTGAACACTGGAACAGGCTGCCCAGAGAGGTTGTGGAGTCTCCTTCTCTGGAGACATTCAAAACCCGCCTGGACACGTTCCTGTGTGATATGGTCTAGGCAATCCTGCTCCGTCAGGGGGATTGGACTAGATGATCTTTCGAGGTCCCTTCCAATCCCTAACATTCTGTGATTCTGTGATTCTGTGAAACCTAAGAGGATATGATAACATTAACAATCATCAAAAAAAACAGTTTAACGTTATTACAGTACTATGTCCTGAATGAGTGGAAGTATCACACCTGTGCTTTTTGGATTCCTGCTGGGAAGGAAGCACATTGTTGAGCTTTCTAAGGACTTCTCATTTCTCAAATGTGGTTTAGAGATACGGTGAGGAATGTGGTCATCTGCCAAACAGGTGGAACAGTTGCTGGTATACAGCCACCTTACCTTGCTGCCAAACTGGTAGAAAGGGGAACAACTAACTACAGCGTGTAATCGTCCCTGCAAAGTTCAATCACACAATTCCTGAAAAGAAAGATGAATTTTTAAAAAAATTTATTAATGAAAACAGTAGGTCTCCATACTGTAAGACGCTGTAGAACATGAATATAGGCAAATTGTTTTGTTTGCCTGGGACCTTAAAATGAAGTCAGGGCAGTAAAACAAAGGTGTCATAGGAAATGAAAAGCAAGTCAAGTGGGGAATATAGTCAGAAATAAAATGGTTTCCACAAAATTGGTTCTATATAAGCCTAGAAAGGGAATACTGCAGAAAGAAGGAATAGCTCTACATTGTACTAATAAACTAAATTGTCTGTATCTCACAGAAACAGATCTCTCGAAACAAATATATCAAATACAGGGGTTTTTTTCTGTGTTTTTTGTGGACCTAATAATAATACCTTGCAATTTTCATTTAGGTGAGGGAGGTGAAAAAAACTGTGTATAAAGGTGGATGACTGTTGTTATCTTTATGCTATAAATGTGGAAACTGAAATGTAACACCTTTTTCATTTACACTATTTGTCAGACTAGTGTCTTAAAGTGGAGGCCATTATGGTCACTCCACATGTTAACATCCAGACACTTCTATCCTGCTGCAGCTGGCACTCCTTGGTCTTATTGTGGATGAAATTTGGGTCCAAAGTCATTGCTCCAGGACATAAAAGAAAGCTATAGCAAGACCCAAACCAAAGCCCAGTTTTTCCTGTGTCCATTTCAGTGAAAAAAAACAAAGATTAGGATTCTTCTGCTTCACATAAGCTGCCTGTTTCAGAAAAGAAAGTTGTAAGAGTCATGAAATTATATGAAGATCACACACAGATTTAGCTAAAGAAAAAATTCTGTTCGCCATAACTGGAGATTTTTAACAGAGCTTCTCCAAAAAACAAAATGTAGTTAATAATGAGAACATTAATTTTTGGAACGAAAAAATACCTCAGAACTTTTGCATTGAAAAACTAATGGCATTCAGTTGGAAAAAATTCTAAACCAAATCATTTGGTTGCTTTCCTAGAAATACATATTTTTAAAGACAAGACAATAAAAATTGCTTTTGTTGTAATATCAGCATTCCTTTTTTGTTTCTTCTACTGGATAATTAAAATTTCCTTTCTGATAATCCTTTCACTTGCACAAAAGAAATCTGTCACCACTCCTAAAGCTAGTTATATTTCTAGGAAAAGGTGAGACCCCATCACCTTAGGTGTGAAAGCTGAGATAAGGAGGCTGCTCTGTATCATTCCATGTGAGTTCCAGGTGTCTTGTGAGAATTGTTTGAAGCAATATAAGAGCCAGAAAGCTACGAAACATAGTTTCTCAGGGGAATGGTAGTTTCTGCAGTATTTTGCAAGGTCCAGTTTCATTCACTTTTGTCCCAATGTAGCTTGATTGACTAACAAACTGACATGGAAAATGGAGAGGGTAAGTACCTCCCTAGCCTCCCAAGTTTGCTTGTGAAATTGAATGGGCCAGCAGACTCCTGTAGCTGGGTCTTTTTTTTCCTCATTTAGAGTACTGTCTTGGACTTTGCCACTAAGAAACTTAAAAAGCAGTGATAATCATGCTGTTTTATAGATTAAATATGAACAATGCCTTTGGCTGGCAGAGCTGTTCGTGTGCAATGTCTTTAAGCAAAGTGAATGCTTTCCAGACAGTCTGCTTGTCCATGCTTCTTTCCCACCAAGGATAATAGGCTATATTTACTATTAAAGATTTAATAACTTTGAAATGCTCAACACTGACTAGGTGCAATCTGTCCTAAGCAAATGTCACATATTAAGTGGCAAGAAATGCTGTCATTCAACTTTCATACAATATGATAGAAGCAACACTTGTATTAAGGAAAGAAAGAAGTGAATGTTTTCAATGAAATTCTGAAATATTTTGTCTCATTTATTGAGACACCAAAATGAGGGCTACAGTTCTTCAGGATGCTACATATAACATGCAAACTATATTTGTAATGTTTTCTTTTCCCTCCTTTAGCAGCCCCTAAAACCAACACTGAGAGCACTTCATCCAGCCGGCAGGTGAGTACTGAGGAGAGCAAGATCTCCATTCCTGTCTTGCCCAGATGTACTTGGGATTTTAGCAGTTATCATTGCAGCTTCAAACTACATTCGTCTGCCATTCTGCAGACTTGCCAGGAAAACGTAGAGCAGCATCCTGATTAACAAATTTTGACTTAAGTTCTATTTAAGGAAAGCTGAAGTAGTCAACTACAGGTGCAGAGTAAATGTGCATAAATGCAGAGTGGATTATGCCTACATGTGGATGTTCTTAGTAAAGTGTAATTGGCATCTAGGTTAGTGATAATTAGATGAGTGTAATTGAGCCCTTGTATGAGTCTTCTGCATTCCTGAATGTCAGCATTCCCATACACTTTTAAATGTACACTGCTCTACCTTCATTTAGCTTTTGCTTTAACTGAATTCCATTAACTTTCCTGTGAGTCATACTATAGACACAAACTTTTATTGAAATTACTCTTTGTGAAAAAAGCCATACATTTCCCATGCCCTATGAAAATCTATACATTTCACAAACCCCACTGAATTATTGTATGGTGGTTTTAAACACCTTTTAAAATCTTAGTGTAGAGAAAAGAGCTGTCAGTCACTTTCAAATGCCTTTTCTGGCTGAGCAAAATGATGCCGGAGAACTAGGATTTGCATTAGTCTGCTGATGTATGTTAAAACTAAAATTGGTTAGGTCTGCAGAATGATTGTAGCAAATAAAATGTCAAGTGCCTTGACAACATAATCCATGATTTGTTTTTGCATCAATTTTCTGCAAAGACTTGATTTTGTTTTTCTGAATAACACCAGTGTGTCATTCATGGCATTTTGGCTACTCATGGCATTCAGAGCTACAAAAGGCACAAAAGCAGAATATTTAAATCAAGGAAAGGTACACACTGAAAAGGAGGGATTCAAATGGTAGCTCAGGAAAAAGGTTAAAAAAGGGTTTCTCATTTGTGTGTGTCTGTTTTCATAATCATTAATCCTAAAGATTCACTTTTCTGGGCAACATGGGCACACCTTCCCGACACTTTTGCATGGGTCTGAACAAGGACTTATGAGTCTACCAATTATTTGAATGGTCTAGTAAAAGAATCATCTTCATACAACTCTTGTCTCGCTTTTGTATTAGTTAGAGGAATTAAATGATTAATTCACACAAAAGCATCAGTAAATGATGAACTGTTTTTAAAAATATTCATATAAATGTATTATAAGAACAGCTCAGGTAACCTTGCAGCTGGGAAAATAGGAATTTGGCTAAAAATATCCCAGAACCAGAGTTGTGGTTAATGTCTTCTCATCTATTAGAAAGCTAGGTTAATTTGTTAAAAACTAAACCCAGGGTGAACCTCCCCACAAGCCAAGAGAAATCTTCCTTTCATTGTTGCTAGTCAATTTGTTACTTGCTTTATCTCTGATTTGTTTGATGTTAGGTTCACACTTCCTAAGGCGAGCTCAACATTGGTTGTGGGTTCTACCAGAGACCTCCTACATACCTTTGATGGAATATAAAATATTCTCACAGCTAGAGGAATGTGATAAGTTTCTGTTTGTTTAAACAAATGTTTGTGGTCTTAACTTTTCAAGTTCCCCCCACAAATCACTTATGCTTTAAACAAGGCAGCCTGAAAACAATTATCCTGTTGGAACTCAAAAACATTCAAAGGGGTTATTTTAATTATATAATGGCAATTACTGGCACACGTGCATTACACTTGAAGCATGACAAGCCCTCTCCCCTTACTTGTAATCTGATCCTGACTTGCAGAATCTGTAATAAAAGTGTCCTAGAGCGTCTGTGTTCTTTAATTTTGTCCAATAATTTTGCTGACTCAGCACCAATTATTTTAAAAGCTGTTGGTGACAAATGATCGCCTTGAATTAAGGCTGGCTCAGCAAACCGTCTGTTGGCAGTTTCATATTCGAACAATACAAGGCTGCAAATGCAGAAGGTGGCTTTCATCACAAAAGTTTTTACTTGAAAGGAAGTTATTGAAAAGCAACTGGGCTAGGTAGGAGCCACTCAAAGGAAACACCCATCTGAGAAGGAGTCATCAGGTTTGCACCACTCAGGAGATGGGCACTCAAGAGCTCATTTTCTTCCAGTTTATTGTGGCAGTTCAGTTTTATATATGTTTATGTGTGCTTAGGCATGTATTCCTAAATATTTTTTTTTACATATGTGCACATCTGGATGTGTACACGCGCACGCACCAGCTTACTAAAAGAACGCAGATATAGATACGTATACTAATATGCTAACTGAATCTCAGCTGTGGTTGCTCTAAAAGAGGTCAAAGACATGATGGATCTGACAGAACTGGAGCAGTGGCCAGGTATATTTCCCTTGCACAGCTCCACCCTGTCCAACAAACATACACATACGTGCACACATGCCATCAATGAGACCCAGATGGTCTTTTGCAGCCTAGCAAAAAGTTTACAAGGAAACTATAGATTGTTCATAAGATTTTGGCCAGCAGCCCATTCCTTATACGTCACATGGCATAGAAAGGTATATTACACCAGGGACTTGCCCAGGCAGTTGCTAAAACTGTGTGTTTGACAGGTACAGATTTAAAAAGTCCATAGGTAAGAAGTAGTAAATACGTTGCTCATACCCTTGTTTGTGAATGCCATGAAGGACTAAAGGGCAGGGATTTTTTTATTCCCCATATATATTTGTGCAAAACTCTTGTTCTGCTAGTGGCACGTGGACGTTGCAGAAACAGAGATAAATGTTTATACTTGATTACTTGAAAAAATCATTAATAATGCAAATTTTTCCAACTTTCTTTCTTTCAGCAAGTTTCTAAGAAGCAAGGGTGAACATCTTACTGATCCAAGGCAGATGTCTTTGACATGTGGGAGACTTCCTCACCAAAAGGCAATAAAAACAACTGTAGTATTTGCACTTTGTACTTAAAAATGTAAATTCACTCTGTAGAAATGAAATATTTAAACAGACTTTTTTTTTTAATCTGTGAAATTGTAATGGCTAGTTTTGAAAAATTATCACATACAATGTATGTGTATTCTTTTGTTGTCTGAAATATGTAAAACGTGTTGGAGATGTAAAAGTTTGCATTTATACCATTTTTAAAAAAATAGCTTTTTGGCAAAAAGTAGCATAGAAACCTGATTCTATGTATTTTGGTTTCAATAGTATGCCTTGTTTTTCTTAATCAATACTGTCATTTAAGTAGAGTTATGCTGAAAAGTCTACTGTATTCTCAGTTTTGTCCAAGCAGTGTTGGATGTTTCAGGTTTGCAGGGCTGAGGGAAGTGTGTAAATTGCTGTTTACTTGGTTTTGCAGTTTTTAACTGAACAGATTTTTCATTGGTGGCAATATTTTTGTTTAATTTTGTTTTTATTGTCATTATTAAGCTTTCCAAAGATTATGCAATAAGAATGCAACCACTAACAGATTCAAAACAGTTATTTTACAGTTGGGATGCTTGTAGAAAAATGTGTTCTTTTATCCATTTTTCAGGTGCCTTCCATTATAAGTTTTGGTAGGATTTTTTCCCCTGTTTGTTTTCATTTGGGTTATTAATACAGCAAACCAACAAGGAGTAAGGTGGATTTTAATGTCACTCCAGTCTGGTTCAGCCTGGGCCTAAAAGCATGTTTCTGTGGTCAGTGCAAAGGAGGAGCAGAGTTTATATGGGTCAGAATTGTAAATCTAACTATAAAGAGACAGGGAAGGCTAAACAGATTGTTCAACCTTTTCTTCCCCTATGCCTGGCTGCCCCCATCAACTTTTTGGTTTGCCTCGGGTTCCACTAGAGGTAAAGCTGAACAAATTATGAACAGTTGCTGTCAGGAGGGACTACTCACATCGCCCCTGCCTGAGGCTTTTTCCTTGCTGTCTGAAAGAAGTTCTCACAAGTTTTCATACCTTCTCTGTCATTTTCCCCCCAATGCTTTTTTTTGTACGTGTGCCTGAGGGAATAAGAACATGTGGATATGAATTTAGAGCAGGGGACTCAAGTGAAAAAGGTTCAGCTCTTGAACAACTGTGAGTTACAAGCAGGTGGGTTGATCGATGCAGTGGTAGATGGACTGCTGGCATCTAGGAGCTAACATGAAAAGGCAGGAATGTTGCAACGATTTCATTCTGGTTTGTTTAAATAATGTGTGGGATCTGACATGTGACTAGCTAATCACAATAGCACCCTGGCTTGAGCTTGTACCTGGAAAAGCTTTTTTTGCAAATAAAAATGTTTCATTTCAGTTTCAACATACGCTGAAGTGACAGGAAACACTGTATGCAGTGGAATTGTAGCCCAGAAATTGTGTACTCAGCTTTGGCAGCAGGAGGAACCAAGATGCAACTGTGCGTTATCTTGTATTTTTGTTTTAAAAAGTATTTGTTATTCTTTTATACTGTTAAACTTTGAATTTAATCTTCTTTATAGATTAAAGATCAATATGTTATCAAACTATGGTGGTGGTTTTTCTTCTGCAACACAGATAGCCATGTCTGGAAGCAGGTACACACAGTGGTGACTTCACCACTACACTGAGTTTACAAGAAACCTCATGACCTTACATTGTGTCCATCTTCTTTTCTTCCCTTGCCCCTTTATTGATTTCTCTCCTAAGGTCCTTCATGCCTTATTCATACCACTGCTTTCTCAAAATAGTGATTTTGAGGCCAGATCCTTTGTTGCTACTATCTCAATATAGCTTCAGTTTGGTCTCTTGCCTCTTCTCAGCAAAGCACAACGTGGCATAGATAGAGATCACACCTTTTCCCCTCGGTGTGAGTGTGAGCTGCTGGGCAACTTCCAACCTGACCGGAAACAATGAGGAGAGAGAGGCAAGCCCTGAGAATACTCGGCAGCTTGTTAAGTGGGCACAGTATGGTTAATAGCAACATTTTGTAAGAAGCATCTAAATCCATCACTGTGGCCTTTGGAGACAATATAAATGTAGGCAATCAAATATTTTGCCATGTCCATGGTTTGAAATCGCAGCCCATTTAAACTGGGAGGGTGTGTGGGGAGGCAGATTTGGACTAGCCACTTAATTATGTAATGAGCAGCCTTAAACACTTATCAAAACACAAATAAATGCTATAGACATTCTCTTAGTTATCCAAAGACTTCTACAACATAGAGTCATTTAAAGACTTTACAATGACTGAAACATGAGGCATTTCATCTTTGTACATATTTCTGTGTCGTCACGTTTATGGTTCATTTCAATTTCCAGCCATTACACTACTTGGCTATAAGCAGTATTGAGTTCTCATAGTTGCAGTTAGAGGCCAGGTCCCTAACTGGAACACACTTGCAAGCCTGGTAAATTCTCCTTGGGTTCCTGTATCTCCCATATATCCACAAGATAGTTAAACTTGGATAAATCTTGGCCCTTCTACTTGTAACCAAGCATGGCCTTGATACCAAAAACAAATCCATGTGGACAGGCCCTTAGGCTCACACTACAGTACCAGTGTTTATTTAGTTCCACAGTAATTAATTAGTTTTAGTTTTTATCCTATTCCATGTGCAACAATTTAGTTTCAATTTTAATTCTGTTCTTATTGAAAGCACAACTTATATTCTGCTTCTCATTGACCAATATTTATTCTAGTTCCAGCTATTGCTGAACAGATTTATTTAGAGCTTTTATAAAGTTGTAAGTAGAAGACTGTTAAGTTTTGAAAATGTGTATGTGTTCATTGATTTGTCCAGCCTGTTGCAACGTCCATTAGGCAACAGGCCACACAGTGAGAAACGTTCCATGTTTTGTCAACACTTTGGCTAACGTTCTCGTCTTGTTCCCAGCCCTAGAAGTAGGCCAACTTCATAGCTCCAGTTTTACCAAAATCGCTTAATTCTGTCTTCTCCCGTCTAACAAATGCCTAGCTTTCAGATACTCATTTTGCAGAACTGGGACCTAGATGATTGCTTGGAATGACAATTTTTCTTGCTAATGTCATTTCAGATAATAAGAGAGCAAAAGAGCATCAGTTCATATGAGCGTAAGGGAGAAGATTTAAACTAAATACTCACTGCATGTAAATCAAGGAATACACTGTACTTTTCTCATTTGGACCAGGCCTTTGCCCTTCGTAAGTGCCATAAGCCAGTGGAGGAAGCACGCATTCCTAGAAACCTGGAAGGAGAAACAAAAATATGTATTCACAGAATCACAGAATCAATCAGGTTGGAAGAGACCTCAGGGATCATCGAGTCCAACCGTTGCCCTGACACCACCCTGTCAACTAGACCATGGCACTAAGTGCCATGTCCAGTCTTTTCTTAAACACATCCAGAGATGGTGACTCCACCAGCTCCCTGGGCAGCCCATTCCAATGTCTATAACCCTTTCTGAAAAGAAATTCTTCCTAATGTCCAACCTGAATCTCCCCTGGCGAAGCTTGACGCTGTGTCCTCTTGTCCTATCGCTAGTTGCCCGGGAGAAGAGGCCAACTCCCACTTCACTACAATCTCCCTTCAAGTAGTTGTAGACTGCAATAAGGTCACCTCGGAGACTCCTCTTCTCCAGGCTAAACAACCCCAGCTCCCTCAGCCGTTCCTCATAGGTCAGACCCTCCAGACCCTTCACCAGCTTAGTCGCCCTCCTCTGGACTCGCTCCAACACCTCAACATCTTTCTTGAAGTGCGGGGCCCAGAACTGGACACAGTATTCAAGATGCGGCCTCACCAGTGCCGAGTAGAGAGGGACTATCACTTCCCTAGACCAGCTGGCTACACTATTCCTAATAGAGGCCAGGATGCCATTGGCCTTCTTGGCCACCTGGGCACACTGCTGGCTCATGTTTAGCCGGCTGTCGATCAGCACCCCCAGGTCTCTTTCCACCGGGCCGCTTTCTAACCACTCTTCCCCCAGCCTGTAGCGCTGCATGGGGTTGTTGTGGCCGAAGTGTAAGACCCGGCACTTGTTCTTGTTGAACCTCATGCCGTTGGTCTCGGCCCATCTATCTAACCTGTCCAGATCCCTCTGTAGGGCCTTCCTACCCTCCAGCAGATTGACACTCCCACCCAGCTTGGTGTCATCTGCAAATTTGCTGAGGGTGCACTCAATCCCTACGTCTAGATCATCTATAAAGATATTGAACAGCACCGGCCCCAGAACTGAGCCCTGGGGGACACTGCTAGTGACCAGCCGCCAGTTGGACTTTGCCCCATTCACCACCACTCTCTGGGCTCGGCCATCCAGCCAGTTTTTAACCCATTGAAGAGTCCACCCATCCAAGCCCCGGGCAGCCAGTTTGTCCAGGAGGATGCTGTGGGAGACAGTGTCGAATGCCTTACTGAAGTCTCGATAGACTACATCCACAGCCCTGCCCTCTGTATTTAGTATTGCATCACTAAAGACATTTAAGTGTGTCCAGTATTTGATAGATTTAATTAACATTTTTCTTTTACAGTAGTAATAAAAGATGGATTAACAGAGGTTAAGAAATCTTCCCTAGCAAAGATAATTTAGTTGTCCCTTTTAAATATTTACACTAGCATATTATATAACTAGGTTCTAGAAACTAGTGTGAAGGAGTCTTTAATGCAGAAAGTGAAAGTTTATTACTTTTGTTTTCTTTAGGATGGCAAATTGATGTCATTTTGGAGTAATTACTTTGACATTAAATAGCAACTAACTAAGTTTATTAACGTCTAAAACAGAATTATTATAGTAAATTACTGATGCAAAGTGTACTCTTTGTCTCATTTAATTGTTCAGTTCAAGTTTTATAAGTGAAAATATGCCCTTTGTTTTAAAAGCATAAATAATACGTGTTATTTTTTCTTTAAACAAAAGCTCATGTGGAAAGCATTCAGAACAACACATTTCTCTAGAACATCCAGTGAGAGGGGTGACAGGGAGAGAAGTCTGTTTTTTAACTAAGTTAGCAATAGAAATATATGCAATATTTTGCCTTTCCTATGTTCACCTTCCCTATTTCATCATACGCTTTGTCCTCTGACTAATGTCACTGCTGGGATACAAAGCCTATTGGAAGGGAAGATAGTGAAATGAGAGTCCATTCTGTGCATGTGAACAATCTTTTGCATAAAGTACAGTCCTTTCCCTAGAAACTCTCTTTACTCTGGACATCAATTCACTGCATAGGATTGCTTGCTTCTTATCAAACACAGAATTATTCTATGCACTGTATGGAATCCATTCTTGGCTAAATGGGTACTTTATTAAGAAAATCACTCATAAAAGATTAGCACAGTCTGTGAGACTGTAGGTGGAAGGCTGCGATTTTGTGTTACATCACAAATAAATTTTACAAAGATTTATAAAGCCCACTCAGCACCTGAAGAACATCCATGAAGATGCCTATATCTGTTCTAAGCAGTCAAGGAAAAAAGAAAGAAAAAAAAGTAGTGAATGAAGTTTCCATTGAGAAACGTTTTCACTAAACCATGACTGAGTGATTTCGTGTGATTGAGGGTTTCCGTGAAATTTCTCTTTTAAAAGTATTTTTTGGTTTAGTGGTTATTTTTATGTTGAAACTTCTTTTCCTTAATCTAAAAAGCATGAAGTGTCAACACTGAAAAGGGGCATTTTGACGCCAATTTTATCCCAAAATTAGAGGTTGTGAAAGGTAGCAGCATTCTTGATCTTCCCCCAACTTCTTTTAAAAATCATATTTGTTTGAAAGTAGTCAGGTTTCCAAACATTAATTCATCATGCTTCATGTGAGTCCCATTTTACAGTCTTTGAGTACCTTGCTGTCCCTGTATGAGGCAAAGAAATGCTACATTTTCATTTAACAGGACTGGAGTTTGATGAACTGATGGATTTAGCACTGTATGCACACAGAACATGAATTAAAATGCAATATGGGTAAAGGCATTTATACTAGTTTGCATCCATGCAGCACAATTGAAGCAGTGTGAATTAGTGCAGATATATAGGGCATTTTTCCAGCTTGCAAAACAAGACTGCAATGGGACTGAATGCAAAACCCCTCAAACCTAAAATAGTATCCTAGCATATATCTATCTTTTACCAGTCATTTCACTCAAAGGCTAATGCGTGCCAAACCCCACTTTGACCACTACCTGAGCAGGAGCTCTAGCTCTGTTGGAGTGTAGCTCCCCAGGTAGTCTTCTTGAACCCACAGCTTGGGTTCAGTCTTCTGAGACCCCAGGCTGGGATACCAGTGGGACCAAGACCAAGAACAACGAACACAAGAAAAAACATGATGACGGATACTGTAAATTACAGGATATTACTCCGTAGCTCGAATTTGTTACCCTGGCGGTCTGTGATCCACTTAAAAATCCTGCCCTGTATCACCAATGACAAACTCTAAAGTCTTGCTTCTTAATCCATCAAATCAGTACTCAGAGTGACAGAACGTCGTGCTTCAATGAAGTGAGAGTCAATGTGAGTCTCAGCTAAGGAGTATTTGAGAAATACTGTGACCCCTCAACAGATGCATGTGCTCAGTTAACTCCCATCTAACAATTCCTCTTTCTGCTCAGGACGATATGATGAAGCAGGGTCTGCGCACATCAGCTCTTTAATGCTCTACAGATGGGAGGTGTGTTTCTCTCAGTCTATAGTGTATTTCTTTGTATGGAATGCTCAACATTGAGGGAGGAAGCTTGTTCTCTAGCCCATCTCTTGCTGTTATCCCAGGAGCCTGAATTGTATTGTTGCTACTTTATATAGGTTTCAAGAAATATTTTATAAGACAAAATATATGAAGGATGAGGTGCTGAGGTGGAAGAAAAAAAGAATATGCAGTTCAAAAAAGACTAATAAAAAAAGAGAGAGAAAAGAGAAAATAAAACAGAGGAACAGAGAGAGGAGAGGAATGAAAGGAGATCATGGAGAGACCACAGGGGAACTGAGGAGGGTGGCCAGAGCTCTGTGCTAAAGCCACATGTGGGAGTGAAGGAGGAGCAGACAAAGAGACAGAATAAGCAAGGAAGGAGAGATAGCAGGTACAAATGGGAGGAAAGGTTAAAAGGGGGGGAATGACAGAGGAAAGAGGAATGGAAACAAAGCAAGCTTAGAAATGGTAAAGACAGAAAGAACCAGAACTGCCCATAAGACTTCCCTGAGGAGGAAAAGTCTGAGGGACCCAGGAGAGAAAAAGAACAGAAGGGACACAGGTGAAAAGGAGACCCCAAATTTCCTTTTCCTGGGCACAGCATCCCTCTCACACAACATCACTTTCTGGCCTAGACAAGAGGTCCAGTCTGCCCTTGGATTGCTTCCCTGTCCATGCATAAGGTCTGAATTTGGTCCTCTGTATCTCAGTGGCTCCAGCACTTTGTTCCAGAAGACATTTGTTTTCATGGCCAATCCCAAGGCTTCCTTTAGATCCAAGAAGTCTAAGCAACATTTAATGAAAATGTGAAAGAGGAAGCCAGCATATTTCTAAATTAAGAGCAGATTTGACCAGGATGAGGAAATCTGAACCACAACAAAGATAAATTTCCTTTTGTGTTTCTTATTCAGTAAAGATGCAAGCAAAGTGTAATTAGATTTTTTTTTTTTTTTTAGTTTTTTATTTCATTCGTTGTACCACTAGATCCTTTACAGGCTTGGCTGATACCCTACAGTTTAACATTTTCTTTAATCAACACATTGATGGCGAAGGATTACAAGAGAGTGCAGGCTTCTCATTGTCTTTTTTTTGTGGTTGCCTTTATGTTCACTCTTGGGGTGGCTAAAACTGATTATTTGAATACTTCTCAAAATCTTTAATCTAAAGGTTTGTATCTGTGTGAGAGAGAAAAAAGAAGGGAAACAGAGTGCAAGAAATATGTTCAAGAAAACTTTGGAGCCTATGGAAAGGTTCAGACTAGAACTATTTTCAAGGTAACAAGTGTTGCGATGACCTGATGACAAGAAGTTTGACTTCATTAGCCTTGAATAGTCATTCAGAAAATCACTTGGAAAATAGCTAATGACAAGAAGTGCCTCACACTTCAGATTTTCGATGGTACAGTAGATAAGGAAAAGGAACAAGTTCATCACATGCTGTCCTAATGCAAATAATAAACCACCATAGGCCGGGATGGCTCTCAGGAGAGGCTGGGAATGGGCTTCACCTGGGTGCAGGTGGGAGAGAGGGAGAGAGCCAGCTGCATGCCGACATACAGCTTGGAGGAGGATGAGGGAGAGGGACCAGGTGAAGAGGAGGAGGCTGACCCTGAGGGTGCCAGGCAGTACAGCTACAAAATGCAAGAAAACGATAACTGGCACAAATTTTCTGGTTTCTTGCAGTGCACACTGGAGGAGGGTGTGTGTGTGAAAGAAAGATTAATTTAAAGTCTGCAGCCTCTGCTTCATTTTACGTTTTTAAAATAGAAAGAAAGGTTCATTATCACCTGAAATCTATGACATGCAACTTTACATTTTTAAAATAGAAAGAAAGGTTCATTATCACCTGAAATCTATGACATGCAACTTCCCAGGGCTCAGCATCCTCTTCACAGTGAGAAACAGGGACCAAGGCACCAGTATGAGCCAGGAGTTTCTGTGAAGAGACGGTCCAAATGCCACGGCTGTTTAGTCAGAAGCATTGAGCATTACTTTTAACTAGAAGCTAAACACATAGATGAATACTAGAGCATAGAGACTCAATCATAACATCTCCTGGCCCCCTCCCCTTTTTTTCTTTTAATTTTCAACATCAGTTTTGATGGATTTTTCTTAAGAAATTGGTCATCATGGCCTGAGCCATAGAAATGAAAAAGTAAATTTCAGAGATATTTTCCTTTATAGGTCTTGCTTTAGTTGGTGTTGCTAGTATATAGGCCTTGTCACAGGGGAGAAGCCAGCAATGGGTATTTTAGCAGCCTTGGTTGATTGCAACTGTTAGTGTATCTCTTATTTTATTATTTTACCTTTTTTTTTTCTTGTGGGCTTGAAACAGTCTTTCACACCATGAAACACCACACTTGTACCATTTGCTCTCTATATTGAATAATGTTGCCAATCTTTTTCTGGACAATAGAAAACACAGTTGAGAGAGACCTAACAGGACAGATCATGCAGCATCAGTATATTGGTGACAATGCTTTGCTGATGGTATTTTCACATTTTGCTCTTCATACATTTAGATTATATTTAGGTTCCATCATAATTCTATTAATTCCTACTTTTAAAATAAGAAACAATGAAAACAAAGAAATCCATCTATTTTAAGAAAAGCAAAACTAAATTCTGCCAGGGATTTCATTGTATCACAAGGTTTATTAACGTTTATCGTCTTTTACACACATTTCCATGAGCAAAATTCAGCTCATGCTGTTCTACTACATGGTTCTGTCATGATACAGGATTTCAGAAAAGAATTTCCCATTGTTTGAGTGTCTGCCATAAATATAAGGGAGTTGACTATTTTCGTCCTAACCCCCATGTGGTTCTAGTATATCATAAAACTATGAGATAATTGGATGTGGCTGACAGCCTTTGTTTGGAAGACAGAAGGAGTGGAATACAAATGATCCAGGTGGAAGTGCAAAGGCAAAACTACCTGTGGAAACTTGTAAAATGCCTTCTTGTGCTATTCTTGCTTGCCTTTTGGTGAACTTTCAACTGTTTTTTAAGAACAACATTTAATAGTGAAGTATGATACATTTGCTGCAGGAAAATGCGTACAGATGTTTCTGCATATAAAGATAATGCCCCCTGTCTAATATCCTTTGTGAATTGCCTCCAATAAACACTCAGTGCTATGGTTAATAGAAAAACCTGTGTTTATTCAGACAACCTAACATGCGGGCAGGTTTCTGTTCCCCCATAAAGATCCCTACCTTTCTCTAAAACACTGTGCAGACCAGCTGTGCTCTGGGTCCCTGGGAACATTAAGCCAGTGTTCAAGACCAGAGCCTGGGACTCTAATGAGCATGGTGTGGATTTAAAGAGTAAGCCAGATTTGAGAGGGGAATGGAAGCATCACTTTATCACGTCTTGTTCCTGTGAGAGTCAACATACAAATGCTCTCACAGGTAGTGAGTTAAGGTTCTCTGAAATACAAGTATGCCCAGTTCCCTGGAAGCAGGGGCTGATAGTGCAACAAGTGCAGGCTGTGAGCTAACCTGTTTGCAAAGTGCAGCTACCGTTTCCCCTTCCACCTCAGCCTACAGTGCAGTGAGTGCGTTACTCTGTGATACTCCATTAACTGTGGAGTTCCTCCTTATGCTCTTTGCCTTAAAAACTTGTCAGGAGGATGCTGCTAGATGGGCTAAATGCACATCTGGTTAGGTGCCAGGTTTAAATGTGGTGCTTGGGTCCATTTCAAAGCAGGGCTCCAGCGCCGTTGCTTCAGATCATGGCTTTGTGGGCTCAGACACTGAGCGAGACTTCAGACAAGCCCCAGCATGAGCCATCCCTACAAATGGTGCCAGGCTCAGAGCACCTTTCCATCAAGCTTAATAAGTGTGAGCATGAATAAAGAGATGAAACAGATGGAACCTACTCTGTGTTGCAGAAATGCGCAAGGACTGGCTTCCATGAGCCGTGAGGAGAAATGGTTGCTTGCCAGCACTAAGTTAGGGCAGCCATTAGTTCAACTTTAATTCACACTAAGACTTCAGACAAGGGCATAGTTGGCCCCAGATACAAAGGAATGTATCTGTGCTTATTGGCTGATTTTCTGAGTAATGAGGAGTATGTGAATCCAAGATAGGGATTTCAAGAACAAGGCAATGAAGATTTTATGAACCAGATACATTTT
Source organism: Nyctibius grandis (assembly GCF_013368605.1). Taxonomy (NCBI): domain Eukaryota; kingdom Metazoa; phylum Chordata; class Aves; order Nyctibiiformes; family Nyctibiidae; genus Nyctibius; species Nyctibius grandis. The sequence continues at coordinate 48,902,131 of NC_090658.1, read as the reverse complement.
TTTAAGTTTAATTTTATTTTTTCTCATGGGTGAAGCTAGAATCAAAGTATCTAATGTGTAATCCAGACATCTGTACTGATGTAATGGTTTAGGCCATCATCAGAAGGAAAAAATGTTGATCCATGTATTGTGAAAAGTCAGCAACTTTAAGTTTTAGAGTGAGGGATCTTAAGAAAGCTGAGTTAGAAGCACATGCATAATCTAAAATTTAAGGGTCAATCAGCAAATTAGGTTTATCCACTGCTTCTAGTAGTGGATAAAGCCTGTCCTGCTGAATAGAGCCACAGAAGTTATATGCAGTGCTTATATTCTGGTTGAGTTTCACCACCCTTGTACAAGTTTTCTGAGAAACTGCTTCTAGTAACAGAACAAGGTTGGCAGCCCAGGCTATACACACATCTGTTTCCAGGAGCATGGCAAATCTACAGTTTGCATCATGTATTGGGTTGCATGTGTTCTAGAAAGCCTTAGGCACTGATTCTGAAGAAAAAAAATGTTAATATGGGTTGCTTTATAATGTTTTTCAGCTTTAATTTAGTTTGTTACTCTGAAAGCAGTTTCATACTGAAATTCTCAGCAGTGCGCAAGTTCTGGTCGGGTTTGACAAAGAGTGTTGGCCACCAGAAGACAGAGAAAAGTATTTCCAGAAAATAAAAATGAAGGATCATTAACTTATGTCTCAGCTGACTTGAAACAAGTCTTTTGTTTTCCTGCCTGACAAGAACATACATCACATGGGAGATTTGTCTTTGGTTATATTTTCTTTTGTGATCTGGATATAACTAAAATACAAGATGTATAGCAGAAAGTTCTAGGTAACTTTCCAGGTCATGAACTGGAGTGAAACCTGAGATGTGCAAAACATTAGAAATTATTTCAAACGGCACTATGACTGTAAACAACACGTGGAAAAAGATAAGGGAAGCAGAGGCATTGCAGTGAAAATGCATTTTCTTTGCAGCTTTAGACGTTACACCTGCCAATTCTGTTGCTCTGGGCAACGGACTGACACCCTCAGTGCTAATCTATATAGCTATACTCTACATTTCCAAACATATAGAATCTCCCACCTACCATGGTCACTAGGGCCACAAAGCATGGAACATAGTATAGTTAAGTCCAATGCTTCCAACACTGCACATGGGATTCACTAGATTGGAGTCTAACGTCCTTGTGCCAGCAGGTATGAAAGCATGTTATACATTTGTGACTTTATAGTAAGCATTTCCATATACTTCACCAGACTGGTAACTCAAATATGGATTCAGGCAGTAGCATTCTTCATGGAAAAACAGTGAATGGAATTTAATTTAGAACAAATGCTATCTTTTCATAATCCCTTTATGCGGGAATTTTTGAAATGTCTTTGTTAGGTCTACATCAATTTCTCTTCTGTTTGTCTCAGCTTGTCTTCTCTTTCAGGGGTCAGCTGTCCCATTAATCTTCTAATGCAGGGAACAGGACAACAGACTCCTTAAAACAGTAGTTCCTAAACTTTTTCAGTTTGCAAATCTTTTAATTTTTTTCAAAGGAGGTGCTTTCTCTGGTTGAGTCAATACAAAGTACTGACAGTAGGTATTTCTTGACTATGTTTTGTGGATTTCTTAGAAACAGTCCATGGACCATGACCAGATACAGTTCACACTTTGAGACTACCACTGTAAACAGGGAATACTGGTAGTATGGATACTACTACTCATGAATCCACTACAACTCATTTTCATCTGCTAATGCTAATACTTGCACCTTGGAAAAGAATCTGTTCTGCCAGGTGGTCTATTGGCAAATCTGATTTCTCCCAGTTTGCAACTTAACTGATACTGCAGCCTGGTAAATTTGCTGGTTTGTGTTTTGGTATCTGTAGCAGCACTCCTGATTGCCTAGATTACAGTGTGTTTGTATGTCATTTTGAATCTATGTCTGGTCACATGTAACAAAATGAAGAATTACTCAGAACTCTAGAGACCAACCACTTCATCAAATAACATCACTGCAGATCCCAAACATGGAGATGTGCAAAGCAAATATCACCAGGTTCCTCTGTATTTCTTCATATTTGCTGAAAGTTTGTTATAGCCAAATGTTTAGATAGTAATTATATAGGCAGGATGTGGGGAGACTTTCCGTATGCTTCTGTGGGGACAGAATTTCACTTCTTAAATCAAGGTTGGTGTACCCCTGTAGATATTCACTGATTCAGCCAGAATGCTGAGCCCAGAGCAGTAGTGACTGAGCAAGGGTCTATGTAGATCCCTATGGCAGGAAGTCAGACTGTGGATTATGTGGTTCTTCTTGGGTTTCACAGCTTGTGAATTTCAAAATAGACAAGTAATACAGAGGAAGAAAGGTAAAGTACCTCTAATGCCACTGATTTAAAATGAACTCTTCAACATAATTTTTAATTAGAGGTGAGATTAACTTGTAGGACTTGGATCTGCCAAACTTTACTGATGTTTGTTTTCCAGAGGGAAATACTGGTTGTTTCAGTCATGCTACTTTAGATTTTGTGTGTGTTTCATCCTCTCTTTAAAGTTAATAAGGATTAAAAGTTTGCACAATATTGTGCCATATGGTTGTTACCAAAGCCCTGTGGCTCTTTTTTTTCTTGTTAGCTGAAAGCTACAAGTGGGAAAAACCAATACTATCCATTCTTGTTGTGACCAATACTGTGAATCTTAGGTTTGCTTCTCATTTTATCTGCCTTTGGACAATGAGATGTAACAGTGTTGGGATGAAAGCTTTGAGAGACTGGCCTGGGACTTACTGACTGACAGAGATGGAGTAGGCCGAAGAAACTTTGCCTGTTCCCCTGCTCCCTGTCCATAAGCAGTCAAAGTTGCCCTGGACCCTAGTGAGAGCTACTCATCACTGCAACTCAGCAAATCAAACAGAAATTTACTGAAGCACTTGCTAAGAGAGACATTCTGAGAAGGGCTTGCAGATTTAAACGGTCAAGATCCTGCATCTGGACTGACCCATGTGTATCTAGCTGGAAATCTCACCCCACATATTACAGTAACTTGTTTATACATTTCCCAGGAATGCAAAGAGGTCCTGACATTTGATGGATAAGTTTAAGCAAGTTTCAAGGAGCTAATTATAAGAATAGACATAGAACCAAGTAAGTACTCGAAGAACGCTTATAAAAAAAAATGAGTATTTCTATGAGCAGTGGATAGGGCCTGATTTCTGATGGTTTGACATGGGTGATTGAATTGCCTGCTATCTAATAAGATACAACTTTAAAGAGACTTGTGGAAACAATATCTTGAAGATCCTCACTCATTTGTCTTGAAATTGTCTGAGGAGTTCAAAATTTGTTAGGAATACACATAAACACCTCACACTTGCTTAGGAGACCTGGCTAATAATTCATAGGAGGAACAAAAAATTTCAAACTTAGATACTTTAAAACAACTATCTAAAGACATGCTGTGATGCTCAAGTTTTCTAACCATTTCTACAAAAGGCACAATTGAGTACTCTTTAAAAAAAAATAAGGTCTCTTCTTGTAATAAGGCCTAGCACCACAAATATGAATTCTTTGTCCCAAAGTATAACTCGCATTCACTGATTGATTTTATAGCAAAATATCAAAGCTCAGCTAACCAGAGAGTGCTGATAATAGCATCTTTCAAAGCTTTCCTCCAGATGAAGCATTTGTCCCCCCCGCTGCTGTCCCAGTGTCTATAAAATACACTATCACTAGCTCACAAAGGATTTTTATTGTGTAAAATGAAACCAGAAGTCTGTTGTGGTTTAGATTATTGTTTCATTTATTAATATCAAACAATATTTCCCAAACAGGACTAATAAATGAGAGCTAGCTTGTGCACTATATCTGAGCTTATTGTTGTTAGTGCTGTAGGGGGACAGTAACACAGCGGTTCTTCAGAATTCAGTCTGTGTTCAAGCTGCTTAGGATCTTATTATTGTAAAACATTAGAATTGCAGAGGTGTTTGTAATAATTACTTAGCAACTCTGGAAGAAATATGTTGTTCTAACGAAAAACTTTATTACTGGTCTTTAGCTAGGATCAATCATGCACTGTTCAAGTTGCTACACTTTTTTTCTGACCAATACTAATATACAATGTCCTACCTTTCAACTAGAAAAGAAAAATCAAACAGGTTCTTTTCTGTTCTTCTCTTTTCCTTCCCCATCATATGACATACAATGCTCAATTAGGTTAGTAAAACATTCATTCCTGGCTTTGTTCAGTGCAACATCTACAAATTTATTGCATGGTTATTTTGAAGCCTTTGTGTTTCTCTTTTTTTTTTTTACCCTTAAAAATAGAGAAACTGTCACTAGTATGTGTTTCTTCAGTGTTAAAACTTCAAAAATGAGTGTGTCCTAGATGTGTACTTTCTGTATACGTTACCTGAATGGACATCCTTACATCCAGCCTTTTGATGGAATATCCCATTCCCCTCCCATGGCAGCAGTGGGGCCATGGCACAGGGCTTCCTTGGAGAGGCTTTAGCCACCTCAGCAGCATTAGGTTGTTACTGTCATACTGTGAAGAATTACATGAAGAACACGAGATACCTAGCTTTCCTAACTTTCATGTAGCCGTCTTTTATTCACGTCTACAAATTTATGCTGTGTTACACCCAGAAGAGTCAGAATGATTCTCTGAGGCTTAAGGATTTCAGGACTGACAGGAGGTAAATGAGCAACTTTGATCTCATGAGAATCCATAATGGTTTAATGAGGACTTAAACAGAGCTCTTCCACCTGGCCCTGTAGAGAACTGAGTTTCAGCTTGTGTGCTAAGTGCCTTAATCTTGTGCTAATTATCTTGCTCAGTAGAGAAAATGATCACTGGTTTCAGTGGGAGTGAAATCTAGCTTCTAATCCTGCCTATGTTAATTGTGAAATGAACTCATTGGGGAGTTGGCTGGATGTGCGTTTTTGTGCTTCAGCTACAGCACCTCACAAGCAGCTTCCATGTTTACTTCTGGTATGTTTATCTGTAAACAGTTCTAGATAACAATCTCTTCTCACATCTTGTTAGTCTAGTGGAAATATCTGTTTTCCCACCATCCCACAGAACTGAAAAATCAATGAGCATTTAGACTATAATAGCATTTCCAGAACATCACTGTCACAGTTATCTTTCCTAGTAGCTGACAAGATGTTTGTCAAACCAGAGTGAAGGGAATCTGATCAGCTAAGTTCTAAGAAACATTCACCCAGTTTAGTTAGCGGTACTGGGTCAGTGACATGAGAAACTTTTTCACTTGAAATGATCCGTTGTCTTCTACCCACTGGAAGGCAGCAGAACTCAGCTATTCAGCTAAGCCTTACTGTGATTTACCTCCTAGTGAAATAGGTTTGCTTTAGTTGGAGTGCCTGATCACTCTTCTGTATCTAATTCAGTTTGTGAAGAAGAAATCTCAACCCCCGATGGCTGCTAACGATAAATCCTGTGCCTGGTATCCATTCTAGCAACACTCCCATTACAGTGGAGAGAGAAGCCTCTCCACAGCAATTAGTAATTTCTCTTAAATGACAACATCTGCACTTTATGTTTGGCCCTTCAGTAACGACTATCTGAGAACATACTTTGCTAGAGAAGGAAAGGAGGCTAGACAGAAGTAGCAATTTCAAGTCAATTCATGGCATTGAGATTTGTCACCTGGACAAGGACATGTCAATTTGGGCTCCAAAGCTGAGTATTTTATAACGCTTTGGAATAATCCTACTTTAGTGCTTGAGTTGCCTAATGATGGTTTCCTTGCTACAAATAAATCATGCTTTTGTCTCTCCTTTTCTTTTCCAAGCTTCATTCCATCACTGAGCACTAAGGACAATTTATCCCACAAAGCTGTCAGGTTTAAGAGTAGAAGGGCAACAAGCTTGACCCAGAGGAACAGAAGAACCATGTGTAATTTATAGCGAGACCTATTTATTTGTGTTAGGTGGGTCTGGCCAGACCTCAAACAAAATTTGATGGCATGACTCAGCATCCCCCAAGATGGAAAGAGTGGGTCAATTCTGCATTACACACAAGGTGCTGTTCTTATGATTTTGTAATATAATTAGCCAAGTGTACCAAAGGTCTCTGCATACAGTGGACCAAATTCAGACATGCCATTAACTGGCACAATTTAACTGGAGTCTGACAAGAGATGGGTCCATCTCACTCCCAAATTTTGCACAGTCTTAAGGCAGTTGAGTGCACATAAGCTGAGAGTATGCATTTATATGCACTTCCAAACCAAGTTTAATACATGCCATTCTACAAAACTGTCAGAAAATCTGAATGCATTTTAAAACAAATTAATCCCTGCAACACCTCAGCAGAATTCAGTGGAAAGAATAGCTATATTCTGTACAGAAGCAAAGAATAAGTAGACATGGAATCTACTCAAAGAATAAGTCTGACACCAGAGGATTACAGAATCATAGAATTGTTTTGGTTGGAAAAGACCTTTAAGATCAAGTCCAACCATTAACCTAGCACTGCCAAGTCCACCACTAAACCATGTCCCTAAGCACCATGAAATGGAAGCCTGGCTTTCTTTTGTCCGCTTTAACTTCCTCCTCACCTGCCTATGTTTATTACATTTCAATAATAAAGTGGAGCTAGAAAATATCACCTTCATTCTTGGATAAATTCAAATTAATAGATTTTGTATGTGGTTTGTTTAATTCCTGTAAATAGATTTGCTTAGGGAGCAGTACACACATGAAAATTAATTTGAAACCATAATCAGCCTATGGAGAACACAGTACAATTATTCTTTCCCAGACAAAATAAGCTTCAAGAAATTTCATGCTAGCTTTCTTCTGTTGGTACAGAAGGATGATGAACAAAATGATTCTTTCCAAGATCTCTGTACTTTCTTTCCATACCCTGTGTTGAACAGTTGCCCTAATTCTTCCACTGCTGTTCTGTTTGTAATCTAAGACAATTTTTTGGAAATACAATAAATTAACTGCTCAGGAGCTTGTTTACATTTGTGCTGTGAAGAGCATGGCATTTTCTCAAAGAAAAGATGTCAGCTGCGTTGGTATTATACTGACGGTAATCTTTTCCTGTTGCGTGTTTGCTCTTAACTACCAGGTCTTCTCCCAGGACACATTTAGAGAGGAGTTCATGCACATTGTGGTCTTTTATTGCTCATCTGCCAAGAACTGTTATGTTGTTATGGAGATACAATATACTTATATGAAGAACAGAGATCCAGTCTAATCTGGGACCTATGATTCACATATAACACAGAACCTGACATTTTTCACTACAGTCAGACTCGGGCTTGATAAAACAACTGTCACAGGAACGAGATCCACAGGGAGTCAAATCCAGACTTTGAGTATGAGAGAAACATTGCTCCATGTTTGCTGTCAAAGGAGAAAAGGCAGTCACTTGCAAACACTTCTCTGCTGAAGTTATGTCAGGTTTAGTTTAATTCCAACTCCACAAACTTGTATCAGAATAAGTAATTTCACACCTAAGCAGGAAAAAATCTCCATTGTAGTATTAAGGTTCTCTAATTCTTTTCTTGTGTAACAATCGATACATATTATATTTTATTATAACCATTAGGACTGGAGGAATATGCTCTAGCCAAAAGAAAAGCCAGTTAGGTGGTATTGTTGTTAGTACTATCTGATTATGTGATCTGCAAAAATAATGGGTACCTTTTAAACATCTTTGATGAGAATATTGAAACTTGAAGGCATAAAGTTAGCATCTAAATTAAAGGCCTGGTTTAGTTTTTTGAAGAATGCCAAGCTGTTAAACAAAGCCAAACCCAGTGGCGTGCCAGTAGGCTAACAATCTACCACCATGAGAACAATTTCTGATAGATTTATGGTCCCTCTGTCTGAACCTTTTCTCTTTGAAGACGCCTAACTTAACTCTGCACCATGGGTGGCAGGAGTGTGAAAGAGGGAAAAGGCTGCAGTCGCTTTCCTAGTCCCTCCTTCAAGACAATGGCACAACAGCACCGGTAGCCTGTGAGGACTCTCTACATATTGGGAAGAGTCAGACAATCTGGCTCCTCTTGTTCCAGTCAGAGCATTGCCTTCTTAGGGAGTTGTTTTTCTCTGCTTGAAATGTTACAAATAATAAAATGGAGCATTATTTTCTAATCTGAAGGTTTTTGGGAGTGGAGGTGATGTAAAAAGTCTTTCTGACTGGAAACTGAATTATTTTCCCTTTTGCTGTTTTAACTATTAGAACAAAAGAAAGGAGGAATAGCACTGGAGAAAAAAACTAAAGTAAAAGCTGAGGAAAAAATACCTCAAATATTTTATGAGGCAAGAAAACAAAAAAAAAAAAGAAAAAAAGTTTTACTTTTGGAGTCCTTGAGACCTAATTTGGTATTTTGTCTTTCTGCTGGAAACCTCAAAACATCTAGAAAATTGTTCATGGTAACTGTTGGACAAAATCCCCTTTACTAGCAGAAAGATTACACTCAAACTTTTTGACTAGTTCTAATTCAGATTTTGAAGGTATAGCCAAGCCCTCCTGCTTATATTTCATACTTGTCAGGAACATAGGCACTCAAGGGAGAGATATTCTTGAGTATACTCTTTCCCTGGCAGTCATTCAAAACTGGTAGGAGAAAAACAGGCATCCTGCAGTGAGCCAGCATTGTCCTCTCTCTGCTTTCCACATCTGGCACTCCCACCCCATCCTATTCTACCTCCCAGTGGAACCTATGTGGAGGGTTGGCTTTTTATCATTACTGTAATTAGTTACGTGTTATTCTTCCTCCTTCTGCCCAGATTTCTCCTCTGAATACCTGCCTAGTAGTCTGAAGGTGCCTTCTGTGCCCATCCTTGTATGCCATCAGAACAGCTGCATTTATACTGCCTCATGGAGTGTCAGAAACATAATAAAGTCATGACTGTACATTGCATTGAGACACTGAAGGAAAATTCGATAATAAAACATGTTTTATTAGCATGTTAATCATAGTTTATAACATTTTTGAACAGCAAAATTACCTGAATGACCAAAAATTACTGTACTGAATCCATCTAAAGGGTGAAATTCTGGACTTTCTCATATTCAAAGTAATTTACTTCTTGCACAGCTGCTCTATAGTGTTTAGATCTTTGTTTTAGTTAATTCAAACACAGAGTAGGCAGAGTACCTACAGATCTGCTGTAATTTGCACCACCTGCCTTGATTCCCTTGTCTGTATCTAACTCCTCATAAACCTCTACAAGTCTGATGTATGCAAGTTAGACTCAGTGGTTGACTAGACAATCTCAGTTGCATGGGATGTCCTTGGATCTGCACCCTGCCTTGGCACATTCAGCAAAGCTTTTGGGAACTACTTTTTGTCCCCGCTTTTAGGAACTCGACGCAAGAAAAATAAGTTTCCCACATGTTGTCGTAGAGCATATATGATTTTCTCTGACTCCCCATCCCAAGCTATGACCCTGAAAAATAATCTATACTGATGCCAAAAGGGTTTAATCAGTTGAGTAATCAGCAATCTTGCTAACAAAAATAACAGCATGGTGACTTCAAACTCTGATCTCTGTGCAAGCTGAAAGTTTCCCCTTTTCAGAATAACCAATTAACTACAAAGTACCCAAGTTAAAATAAAAACATGGAAGAAGACAAGAAGCATATGAAACAATTTTCTTATATAGGGAAAAACTGAGGGTTTTTTTAAACACTCTTATCTTTTTTGGGGAAATTTCACTGAGAAAGGAAAAAATTAAAAAATTATTAACTCATTCAAGGAGACCTTTATTCTTTTTTTTTTAATTAGAAGACTTTATTAAGCAGAAAATTTGGCTTTTTAAAAAAATAATATGGCTTGCTTCTACTTCTACTTCAGGAGAGGAGTCCTTTTTTTTTTTTCATAAGAAGTCGAACTGTTTGCCACATATTATAAATCTTTCCTTTTACTCCTCAAATATGTCCATGATTCTGTCTTTTGCTGTCAGGAAATCATAATATCATGTCCAGCAAGACCATCTCTTTCACACATTCCAGTGCCCTAAACTTAAGACAGTAGTGTGTCTGAGAGCTAATTCCCATGATATCTGTTCTGATCTACGCTTCCTCTTATTTCGCCAAACTTAAGAGACTTCACAGACACTGATTTTTCTATTAAGAGTAAGCTACCCATGATATAAACTTATCTGCCTACTTACTCTGTCAGATCATCTCTGCTTTCCGATTCCTATAACTTAGGAGGAAACCAAAGACAAGTTAGGTCTGAGACCTGAATCTTTCAGATATTGAAGCTGGCCAATAAAATCCTTTTAACTCAGACCATGTATATTTCTTATTCTAGAAAAGGAGTAGGCTTATAAAACTTGTACATATGATATTCTGTAGCAGAGAGAATTTACATTTATACTGAACAGCAGTGTTGCGGAGGTTTCAGAATTATGGCTGATATTTTACATATAATGAATAAAGTAAAATAGAAACAATCAATCAGTTGTATTGGAATGGTAAAATTTATTATGATTTTATCATCATGTTTAGACACCAGGGAAGGTTGCAAGTGGCTTCATGGCTGTAGGTAAGACAATTAGATGAGTATAGTTTTAATGTTGCGGTGTGTGGCAGCAGCTGGGAAAATATTAAACTTAAATAATGCTTTAGAATTTGTCAACTTTTCAATACAATTCACTTTCAGTCAGGGTATGGATTCAACCTGATACCATGATGCACAGATGCAAATGCTCCCCTTTTCAGTTGTGCTTCTTCAATTAATTGAGGTCATATAAGAGTCCTCTCTCTATACCTTGGCAGGTACTGGGGCTGGCAAATGAATGCATCTTTTTGTATACCACTTCTGGCTTAAAAATAAAAAAAAGTATTCCTGAGGACATCATCTCTCACTGTACTCTTCAGTTTCAAGCAAAAGTTTTTTGTTTGGAGCTGTTATGAGAACACTGCTCCTTCTCAGTCTTTCCAAATGAGAACCACATGCTGGTAACTTGGGATCTCTTGGAGAACAGCAATGCAGTTTCTGCTACATGATTTTAGCTGTTTGCATTGACAACTACCTCAAGGGAAGTAATAAAAAACTCAGAATGACAACTGTTCTGTTACAAATATTATCATCTTGGGAAAGAGATTGGAGTAGAACATAATGAACAAGAGCAATATTACCTAGGCTTCTTTAAAAGGACTCCTTTCATCATGAGCAACCAAAATAAATTAAGCCAACATAAGCTGTGACAATAATTTATATTCCCAAATAGACAAAGTATGCAGCTAGAAGTGAGAGTCAGATTTCTTTCATAAGTAGAAAAGGGGTAGGATGACTAAGATGCATGTGTTTTATTCCCATTCTGACCCACAGTGGGCCTTGGGGCTTCTCATTTTTACGTTCCTGAATTTGATTTTGCACACCTATTGACAAAATTCTGTCTCCCAATATCTCTTTCTCCTTCCCACCTGCCCTAAAATCATGCAAAAATGCCAAGCATTAGTATCATGTACAGATTAAAAAAAACAGGAAATACTGTGGTTGAGGCTGGTACACAACCTGTTACTCTGACATCCTCAAACACTGGCATTATTATAGTCTTACTGAACAGGACATTTGTGGGAGTGCCAGAAAGAGAACCCAATTCCTCTGAGTCCCAGAGCAGTTTTTAAAAATATAAATATTTTTTTAATAAGTTCTCTTCTGCTCTGCTGTCTGTGCAGTGGATAAAACCAGATTTCCAAGAAGAAACATGTGTGTGTCATGTAAAACCATGTAATTGTACATGTATGCACAGAACAACATGCCTTGGACCCATGGTCAAGACATGATAGTAATTAATTCTGAGTGCACTGGGATTGACACTAGCTATATCGAGTACTTTTTTTTTTCACATGGATCTCCTACTTTTTGTTCAGTAAAAGGAAGCTGAAAACATCACTTGCACATGGTAAAAATATGCTGAATCCAACTTGAACAGTATGAGAAGGAAGAATGTAAGACCTTTCAGTCTGTAGCATAAACCTAAACCACTTGAACTACCAAGCAGTCGGTAGCAGTGCTGTGCTAATACTTCCAGTGTAGACCAGTGCTGGACAGCGTATCATGGGGGTTTTGTTGAGTGACAGGAGATTAAGAGGAAAAAAATAATAATGTTTTCTGTTCTTGCCTCTTGTAAGGTCTTTCTAGCTCATTCTGTTTGGTTTTGTTTTAGCAGTTTTGTTTTCCATAAATGGGCTTAATGTTTATTAAAATGAATTAAAACAAATTCTAGTGGTAATAGTTTAACAACCCAAGATCTAAAATGACTGGCATAACTAATTTAGTTTATAACCTCTTGTGAGGCCCTCCATTGGAGCCATCTTATAGGTAGGAATGCAGAATCAAAAAAAATGAAATAAAAAGAAATGGTACATAATTTTTCACAGACAAAAGGGAATGGGGAAAAACTTACCCAAAGTTTAGCTGTATTTGCCAGAAAAGAATAAACATAAGCGTAATGGTTTTTTGCAAAGTGTGGAGACTAGCTGAAAATGTTCTGTTTGAACTATTTTTGAAAAGAAAAATATCTGGAGCAGATGAAGCAAAAGCATCTGTTTTGCATAGAGAAATGAACTTTCTATTAAAAAAAAAATATCCAGCAAGATCAGATTTAGAGTTGTTGTCACATAGGTGTTGTGGTTCAGGTACCTTGGTCTTCTGTGACCAATATGAGGCTGCAACGTGATCCTGTATGATGTACATCACTCCATTCTTTGGGAGACCTAATCTGGCCAGTAAGGATGAAAGCAAATGAAACATCAAAAGTAATACATCAAGATGACACTTCCCAATAACAATATTCATGTTTACTATGGATTTTTGCCCCAAACTAAACATCAAGGCTTTGAGTAAGTCTTCTTCTGTCTCTTTCCACCTACAGTATAATACTTTTTTAGCTAAAAGGCCCTAGAAATAAGCATAGACTTGAGGGACTCTCTGGATAGTTTTACAGCAAAGGCAGTGTCAGTGCTTTCAAATCTCCATCAGAGACTGGAAGACTATGAATGGCATACTCAGGAATCTCCATACTAAACAAGAGCATGTTCTTGAAACAGCTCAGCTCTCCTTTACATGATGGGAAAGTAATGACTAAGAAAAAATGGCTCTGAGCCTTTAAACAGTATCTGCTACAGTTGGGATTGTCTGTCTGTTTCTTGGCTACTTACAACTGTTCCAGAAGTAAATGTCAGTCAACCCTGTTTGCAAATAGAGCTGCAAGGTAAAGGCTTTGTTTTACTTGGCAATGTTGTCCTTGATACAGAAAAGACAATGTGGATGGGACAGGAAGATGCAGCAGACCCACCACAGAGAACTTTACAATCGCCCTCCATTCACTGCACTGGCTGCTGTTACTGCTGGCATTCCAGATATTTCCCCCTGTTTTTTTTCCCTCTCTTTTTTTTGGAAAGACTCCTTTGCAAATATGAAATAGTTTATGAATAGGGGCACCCACAAATATTTACTAGGGCTGATAAACAATGGAAAAGTCAGTGAACAATCTCAGCTCATTTTTATGGAGATGAAAAGCTGGTCATGTTTGCCAGTTCTAGGAGCCTCAGGCCATCACCATTAAAGTTAACAAAGGCATCATCAGAATAAAAGGGACGTGAAAATTAAGGTCTGGACCTTGTCTCCACAGCAAAATGCACCTTTTAAAGTAACAATATGGCTTTCAAACCACATCACTCAAGCATACATGAACGTCAGGGTGGGCATTTATTACATCGGTCTAACAGGCAAATATGAGCTTCTGGGTGAAGCTATTTCAAAAAAGACCTTTGGCTTCTCACCTGTGAAGACGAACAGAGAGGTGATATTTTTTCTCTTTCTGGTAAGGATACAGTCTGCAGGAAAGCAGGGGTGTGCTTGGGTATTGACAGCTTAGAAAAGGCTTTTCAGAACCGGAGAAGGTGCAGGAAAGAGTCTGAGCTGAATGCTCATAAAATTGCCTTGCAAAGAGAAAAGTAAACAGTACAAGATGCTTAAATAATCAAACAGAAGACAGAAAAGCAATTTAACTAACATGGGGTGTCTTCCTGGGGAAAAAATGCCCAGTACTACTCTCTTGAATCTCAGTGTTAGGGCCCTGCAGGGCCAGGGGGGTCCCCATGGGGGTCCGTTGGGTCAGGGCCTGCAGCCAGGGCCCATCCCACCCCCAGACAGGAGCAGGCAGCCTCAGGCACTGGGGCACCCGCAGCCCCTGGCATCGGGAACCTCCCTGGGGTCAGGGACAGGCAGAGGCCAGGCTGGGATGTGGGTCTGTGGGTGGGCCGGCCCCAGCTCTGCAGGACCCGTGTGCAGGCAGGGCAGAGCTGAGGGGAACTGGAGACCAGCTCTGTGGCAGCATCACTGGTACAGGGGCTGAGGGCCCTGGAGGCTGCTATGGGGTCCTGGGCTGTGGGCAGCATGGAGGGAGTCCGGGGCGGGGGGCAAGGACATGGAAGACTAAGATCACAGCTCCTTAGGATGCTGACATGGAGAAATAAAACACATGTTTTAACAGAGAGAGTGATCAGCCCCAGTACAGCTCAAGGAAGTAGAATATTCTCTGGTTTTGTAGTGTTCAAATGAATCTTGGGTGACTTTCCGTTTTGCTGTTGAAAACCTGTAAGCCCAGTCAGATGACATGGCCTTTTGGTGTTTTATGGTCTCACAGTCTGTGGATCTCCTGTCCTGCTCCAGTTTAAACTTGGTTTCCATTCAGACAAAATCAAGCCTTCCCTGCATCAGAAACAAATAAAAAAATATTATGAAATATCTTATCTTGGTAGCAAGTCTGTATGGACAGTTACCTAAGTTCAACTAAACCCAAGTAAATTTTTGTGCATCTATTGGCCCATATTTGGGCTTTAGGCTGAACTTAGGATATGTTCAGATATGGTCCTGACCAGGCTCTCAGGTCGTAAAACTCTAAATTAACACAGAAGATCTCCTAACACTGTTTTGCCTTAGGTGTCAAGTGAAGACATGGTCACTTCTGTTGTGTGCTTCATTGGAAGTTTCTAACCAAGGAAATCAAGAAAAAGCAATTATCAACTGCCTGCAGGAGGTCTGGTGGAAGCTCGGACAGCAGTAGGGGCTGGGGAGATTAACAGAGGAGCTTCCTTGTGACCACTTCATTGCAAGATGACCCCAGCCAGGGCATGGTACGGTGGGAAAGACTTTTTCCATACAAAGCCCTCTCCTGTATGATGCAGGTCTCTGAGCTGTCATGTGAGATGACAGAATTTGTGTGCAAAGATGCATTTCTGCCCAAAGTCAGATAGGGAAATTGTAGGCATTTAGTGAAGCAGTTGTTTCTAAAGCCAAGTATTTTTGAGAGCTGGTGAGCACAATTACTGTACCGTAGCAAAGACGCTGGCACTTGCCAGAAGCTGTTCTAAACTGACTGCTGTGTTAACAGACTGCCAACTGGGTTAATGGGACCAGGAGCTGGAGGACTTGAAACCTTTTTGGCCAGTCTTTCTGAAGCAATCAGTAAAGTTGGAATTGTCACTGCCTTTTGCACAGTGGTAGATAATCACGATACCACAAATTTTCCCCTACCTGTTTAAAATGTCTCAAAGCCTTCAGAATTTGTTTTGAGAATTTTTAGGATTTGCATTTGACAACTTGCAAAGTGGCAGATAGATATTGGTAAATGGTAAAGGGAGGAACAGTCAATGTTGTTTAAAGGTTGGAGCAGATGGTCTTTTGAGGTTCCTTCCAACGTGGGTTGTTCAATGCTTGTTTCTAAAGGGAAACAGAAAATTCATGGCAAAAGCAGCCTGTAAAGACCTGGGAATGAGGATGCTTGAAAGAGAATCACAAAATAGTGTAAAAAGCCACACGCATACTTGTTCTGCTAGAGAAAGCAGGTTTTGAAAAATAGATTCTTAAAGGCCTGAAATGGAGATTTTAGTAACCCTTACGGTACCAGAGTAGCGTATGAGACTCAGACACTTTAAATATCACAGTAGCAGCATTGTTTTCCCATGGGCCAAAGACTCTGCTCCACTGCAAAGTTCAAAATTTCAGACACCTCCATCTGCTCTGCCTGGAAGTGACCATGCTGCCCATTGCAACACAGGCAGGCTTGGATGCAACAGGGCTACAGCTGTCCAGGCTTGTGCATGAGAGACCTGGGAAGTGACTGTCTGAAGCCCACTTGAAAACAATTTAATTATGTAAAAGGCTTTTAAAGAGTTTTCCCCGGATTTCAACATCTCAACAGTATTTAATGAGTCAGATGAACTGGTTTTTTTTTGTGAATAATCAGTTACTCATTTCTCTCTTTTATTTGTGTGGGTCTTTCAAACTACAAGGAGAGGGGGTTTGTTATTCTTGTAATATTTTTCAAGAGGGAAAATGTGAATATAAAACCATCAGACAAAATCTTGGCATACCTTATCAGTGTAGTACCTGAAATTACCTACAGCTCATTTAAATGAAAGTGATTAGATTGTAAATTGCCTGCAACGTTGATAGAATTGTGTATGTTTAGTGTCTGCGAGATGAGAAAAAACTGAAAGGAGAGGCTATAATTATGTTAACACTTAAAATGTTGCTGTGGAGGAAAGCATTGCTCTGGTCTTCCAGCAAGGAAAGGAACAGAAATGATGAGTTTGAACTGTAACAGGAAAGATTCAGGTTTGACGCCATGAAAACCTCTCCAGTAGTAGGGACAGTGAAGTGCCACAGATTGCAGGAGAGGCTGGTGCTTAGGGTCTTAAAGAGCAAACTGTATATGTTGTAGACAAGAACCAGGCATGAGTGATTCTCACCTGAGCAAGAGGTTGGAGCAAACATAAGCTCATGTTCCCTTTTAACCTCTTTTTCTACCATTCTATGAATCTTTGTCTTTTTTTCTTTAATCTTTCAGACTGTTAGAGTTTAACTTTTGGGGGCTGCTGAAACTTTTTTTTTCTTTCCCTGTACAAACATATCTGACTCCACTCCCAGCCTCCAGCTTCTGCAACTTATTGCCTATTGGTGTATGGTCTAGTTCCAGAACGGGCATTGCTGACTGCCTCCAGAACCACATTTAATTGTCACCATTGCAGAACTCTCCATGAGTTTATGTAGACAAAGAGCTTTTACGCCAATAACTCTTTCTCTTTCCTATCATTGGATAGGAATCCAATAATAAAGTAGATAAAGCACCAGCTAGGATTGGAGCTTTAACATCTTTTCTGTTCTTGTTTCCTCTGAGCGTACCAAGATACTGTAGTGCATAGTGTAACCTGGCATTATATCTGTTACAGAGCTCCTATCGGAGGAGCTGAATCATCATTAGTAATGATGGAAAAAATTCAGGAAAGACAGAAGTTCTTTGTTCATCCCAACTGCTGCTATAATTAGGGTCTTTTTAGTTGCCACTTGAAATGTAGTTGGTCTTCTTTGGACAGATGCAATATTGCATTGTGTGCCCTCTCCCCAAGAAAACCCACCCCCAAATAAAACCAAAAAAACCCCCAAACCACCCTTGGGTAAATTTAGGACAAATGGGAGTGTCTTATCTTTATTCTCCCTTCCTTTGCCCAATCTTAACTTTTCAGAGGGTATTTTAATGTGTGGCCTTTGTGTTTTGGGAATTTGTCCACATCAGTGAAATTTCCTGGGAAAATTTCATCCAGAATTAAGAAAACTGTGCCAGCACTGTGGCTTCACACAAAATAGGTCTGGCTTTTTTAGCCAACTTCTCTCTGGTTGAGAGGCAGCGAGAGGCAGAATTCCCCCTCGGTTTGGGAACTGTGGCATCTCCACCACAGACAGCTCTCTGATCCCAAAGATTATTGTGAGTTACTCAGGTGCATTCATTTCACTCCTCCTCCTCATCCCCAAGCCTGCCCTCCACAGAGGATCCACATGTACAGGCTAGCATTTATGAGCTGTTAAAGAAGCATATGAAGATAAAGGACTCAGAAAAGTTCTGATTGTGTTTTGACGCCTGCAAATGACATAAATCCACTCCACTTTTAAAACTGGTGGACATTGCCACAATTTTTATGTAGCTCAAAACAATTTCCACCACCCTCCTCACGTTCTAATCTGGAGCCCGGATGACTGTTTGTATGGCAAAGCTTGCTTCTGCTGGGACCATCAGAGAAATGTCACTTTGGCATTTTTCTAATCTGGCATAATGAAAGAAGCACCATGGATAAATTGGTTTTAAACCATGAACACCAGATACTGTAAGTGCTGACTTCTAACATTTTCATTAATAGCTCACTTGAACATGCACATGACATTTCTGTTCTCAGTGAAGACTTTGTGTATTGCCAGCCCCGATGATTTTCATCATCATGAGCTGCTTATCTACTGATGGTATTGTCATAAAGCATAACTAAACATTCCTCTTCCACTTTGCCTTCTCTTCTTTTTTGCCTCTAACTAGTCCTTCCCTAAAAATTGCTTTCCATTTCCTCTTGTCTTGCCTGCCTTCTACTTTCAGCGAAACTGTAAGTTTTTGTAATGCTAATTAGATAGGCTGCTAATTCAGCATTCTTTACATGCCCAAGCGGTTTGCACATTAGCAGACTTGGAAGAGTGCTTTGGATGAAATGCAAGCCCACAGAAGACAATAAGAGTTTTGCTATTGATTTCAATAGAGTCAAAATCAGTGTTGTTTGTCCAAAGCATGTTTACTTCCTTCTTATTCCCATAAGTAATATCTCTTATTAGAGATTAATAATATTAGATTAACTATATTGGTCTCTGTATGTTGCTTTTTATCATGGTACACTGAATAGGGCATAAGATATGCCTTTCTCTCTCTCTTCCGCTCAGATTTTCCGTTCCTGTCTTCACCTGGTAGCACATTACATTCCAATCTTTTGCTACAATTGTATTATTTCATTGCATTTCCCTGAATAGTTCTGGTGCCACTGCAAAAGATGGCAGTGGTAGTTTTGACTGTTATTTTTTATGACTTTGAAGACAAATGAAGTCTTGAGGCACAAGCGTGAACTGAGTGTATCTTTGTTCCAAAACCTACATGCAAGATATTTCTCCCTCATATACAGTCTAGGACTTCCAGTTTTAAATACAGGCTCTGCATTACACAGCATCACTTTTCGATGAATTCAGTATGTTGTTATCCGCAAAAATCTATTCCTTGACATCTGTCCTTGAAAAAATAAGTGAATTAACAGAAAGGCAGTACCTCCATAAAATGATAGTGGAAAGATCATCTGATGGGGAAGGACAGGGCATATCCTTTTTCTTCTTTCTTCTCTAATTTCTGTGGTGGTTTGTATCACTCAGAAACCATCCCCGTAAATACATCAATAACAGGAAACTGTGGATAGAGGTGACGTGAACATGGGTCCCAGCAGTTCACATTGCAGAGACAAATGTATACGTGCCTAGCATTAGATTGTAAAGTATTTTAGATCCAGTTAAATCCTCTTCCTTTCCTCCTGCATTTATTATTATCAAGTCTTTGACACAACTTGACCTACTGTCCATGGTCTGTGTCTGGCTTCATTTATCCCTGGGCTCACAGCCACCTTTGTTTTGTTTCAAGGTAGCATTGAAACAGAAATGCTGAGCCAAGCAGGGCTAAGAAACACTTTGCTCCCTCCCAACACCCCTGTGTAATAATAAGAAAAGATTATAGTACTCTCAGGACGTTTGGCTAGGCTACTACTGAGAGGAGGTTTTGTAATATGGACTACCTTGTCCTGATGCAATATCTTTCCTATAGCAATTTAAAACCATTTCATACAGTTAAGTATATTTTTATGAAACAAGCAAACTGAGATATGAAGTCCAAGGTTGAAGAACAAGTCAGTGGAAGCAGCAAGAGTGAGTCAGGACCAGTGAGAATAGATCACATATTTCCTAACACAGCAGCAACCATCCTAATGCACAGCTGCAGGACGAGTTTAATTGTGTTGGTGGAGACAGTTTAAGCTGTTCCCCGTTAGGGATGTGCATCTCTGTGACTCTCTTGTCATAATTTTATACATTAGAAGTGAAGCAGTTTAGGCTCAGTATTAAAGATTAAGTGTAAGTTTGCATCTGATTATCAAGTCCATGTAGCCACAGCTATTAAAATACAGCACATTTTTTATGATTTTGGTACTTTTATAGACAATTTACTGTTAATAGGCAAATAAAGAACGATATTTGCAATCTGTCTTGGATCTTCAGCCATAAACCACTTGTCTCGATTCACATCTTTTGCACATTACAAAGTAAGGTTTTCAAGTGCTTTTTGGCACTGAGGAATGCTGATTGTGGAATAAAGAGGCTTTTTTTTCAGAATAGTATTTCTAATGGAAATTATTCCAGATCAGGTTATTACACAGTATCTATTTGATTCACTTTTCTCATACAAACTCTAGACTGAGTTAGCTAAATCAGTATTTAGACTTTATATACGCCAACTCCCAGGCTTCTAATCTCAAAATATAATGTATTCTGCAAAAAGATGGACTAATGTCCCTGCCTGTGGCAGGGGGGTTGGAACTAGATGATCTTTAAGGTCCCTTCCAACCCAAACCATTCTATGAGTCTATGATTCTATAAAGAGATTAGATTCGGCTGGAGATTTCAGTCTTCATACATTTCACCTTTAATTTATTTTAACAGATTACCTATTTGTAATTAAGACATCACTTAGCTGCTTCTGAAAATGTTTTTTAACAATATTAAATACAAAGTCATTTAACAGAAATATATAGTTACTTTTTGTGTGCTTGGTAATCAGTTCTGCTTTTGCCTGGCTGATTCAGGAATCCTGTGGGACGACCTTCTTTACAAAGTATGGTCTGTGACTTCCCTTCCTTAGTGACTATATTAACTCCAGAGGTGTGCTCAGGAGAATAAACAACTCAGCTTTTCCAAACCTCAAATCTGAGTTGTGCTGTGTTTTGGGCAAGTGGCCATGTAGGCTTTTATTTTATTAGGCCTTGTTTATCTATTATTAACTGTTAGCTCTAGATGAGAACAGGACTGTGGTTTTGGTCTGTTGCTTTGTTGTCGTTTTTTAATATAAACAGCCTTTTGAACATCATGCTTTGCCTTCAGTGGGCTGGGGGTACAGAAGAAAATTAAACAAAACAAAAAATTAAAACAAAGAAACCACACCAATGAGCAAATAAATAATGAAGCGCATGACGTTTTCTGTATGCAACTAGCTGCAGACAAGTTCATTAATTAAATCATCCAACATGAAATGTAATGGATAGTAAAATTTAGGCTAGTGGTAGTTTCTCACATTATTTTACAGTATTTAATCATTCTCAGGCTCTCTTTCTGTCAGACTGGTGATTTTTTGAGTAATATATACCAAATGACATGAAATTAACTTTGGAAAACAAGCCTGGATCAGCCTATGAGGCAGACATCCCTCCTAAATCTGATTCCAAGGAAAATACAGAATTCTTTAGGGCCTTCATCTACCAGGGCACAAACACAGGCATTTAACAGGGGCCAGAATGTCAAGCACCTTCCTGGAGTAAAGTTTTATGTTAAACTAAGTATTTACTGTCCCTCGGGTATCGCCATAGTACTTGCCACTGACAGTGAAATGCCAGTGGCAATGACAACCTATCCTGGAGGTTTGCTCAGAAGCGGTTGGGTGTGTAAGATTTCCACACCACTTGCCAACCAAAACATGAAGGAAAAAGAGTCTGCTTGTCTGGTTAAGAGGAGAGGAGAATCTAAACCAGCCTGGAAAAAAAGCAAACAGAAAATAACAATAATCTGGATGAACTGGCCATTGATGCAGGGAAGTTATGCTTAGCAAATGGCTGAATGACTGAAGGCTATGGGAAGTTTAGATTTGGTGGGGAGATAATTCAAGTTGAAAACTGGAGGTTTTCTATCCCTCATCCCTAAGAATTTTGCCCCAAACCAATAGTAGCTATTGAGGTTTGGAGGCATTTGACACATGCAAGGGTACAGTTTTGTAAGGAAACATCATGTTACATGCAGGCCTGAGAGAAGCAAGAATCCCTGAGACTTTAATGAAAAAACAGATGATGAACTTTCCAGACCAGTTGTGCAGACGCAAAAGGGTTAGACTCTTTAGAAGAGTTTCAGATAAGGATACAATTCTTCAGACTAAAGATGAATATGAAATTTTGTATTCTCCCCTATGGGGGAGTTTCAACAGCTGTCTTTTTCCTCATTTTCTTTGGGAGCTAGTATTTGCTTTAGTATGGAAGAAGCCAGAAATTCTGGAAGAGTCATTGCTGAAGCTCAGGGGTCCATGGGGATAGACACCAGCTGTTGGGCCTCACTGGCTCTGGCTGGTGCCTGAGGAATACAATTCCCCTTGAGTCTCTCTGTCCTCCAGGAGATTCCCTCAGTATTTCTGCACCCCTTTTGAGCCTCCGTGTAGCCCTTCAGGGAAGGAAAAAAAAAAAAGAATACAGCAGGGATAGGTCAGCATCACCTTGGCCAGACTCATAGTCTGTGCAGGGAGAGGTTTAAACACATCCCCCAGAGCACACAAGATCTGGCAGGCCTGAGAGTGCTGGTCAGGTTAGCATGCCAATAAGGATGCTTGGCAAACTCTCTGCAGCCTGCCTGTGAGGAGAAGGGTGCATATCACGATAAGAGGTGCTCTTCATTCCTCTGCCAACATTGCCACTTTTTTCCCTGCTACCAGACCACTGGGACTGAAGATCAGGTGCCTGTGGAGAGACGTCTGCAGTGTCCAGCTGGGCACAAGCCCAATGGGACTTGTAGGAACTTAACTCCTTTTGCAGTGGACTGCTTCAGGGGTGAGCTTTGAACATTGACTACCCTTCTTTCAAATCCCACTGCAAGGTGACTCCCTTGTAAAGTCCCATGCATTAGTTACCTCCAGCCTACAGAGAAGACAGTGAATCTGACCACAACTTTGTTCTTTATCCATATCTTTCTAAGATACTCCCTGCAGCTGATGATATTCATGCTATTTAGGGAGTCAGGTTCAGTTCTGTATCTTTTGTAAGAGTGTGTGGAAAGAGATGGTAATGAGCTGATGATAAAAGATCTGCCGTTTTTTCTCTCTTTTACGTTTGGATTATTCAGCTCAGAGGTTTACAAAACAGCAGTTATCTTGCCAGTTCTATTTGTATTCTTATTCTCTCTGAGTCTTTAGAGCCTTTATTTTACTCTGTCTGTATTTGTTTTCTTACTGGTTTCTGCATGTTGTTGTCATTGTTACATTGGCTCAAAGGTAATTTTTCCTGGCAACACACACTTTTATTTGGGGGCTTACACTTCTGTTGTCTTCTGAAAAGACTTTCCATTCTGCCTGGCAATTTTGAGCTCTTTCAATTAATTTTTTTTTCCTTTCATCATGTTGTGGCTAACTTTACTGACTGGTGTACAGAAAAAACAATAATATACATGTTTTTTGTATATGTGTGGATATGTATATACACACACATATATATCTTACACATATATAAAAGATACACAAACACATATGTATGTAAACTACATATATGTAAACCATATACATAAGAGAGACACAGGTAACCAGGCTAGTGAAGTACCAAGGGAAAGGTGACCTTCAGTTGATTTTGTGCAGGCCAAAAAATTGCTGCCTCTAGTCCATTACTCCACAGTTGTGCTGACAGCAGGGCTGTAAATGCCCTGTGCCATGTTTCAGTCAGGGACTGGCAAAGAACAGCTATGGACATCTTCTCTAAACCAGAAGGGTTATTTTTTCTTTAAAAGGTCACTCCTTTTTGAAACAGCTCAGGGGAACAGGTTAGATGTAGCAGTAACCTCCAGCTGGGGGAATGTGGTATGGGAAGGGCTGGAGGATAATTGAGGTGAATGGAGTGAACTGACAGCTGTGAGTGGGATCAGTTGACCCATGTAGCTAATACAGATGCAGCCAGATGTGGAAGGATGCCCATCACAAAAAAATTGTATCTACACTACTGGACAGAGAAGAGACATGGGATGACTAGATGGCACTGCAAAAGTGCAAGACAAAGCTGACTCTTCATCCCACTTTCATAGGAAATGGGTCAGAGCTAATGCTTCCAAGTCCTAGAAAAGATTACAATTTAAGTACTTTAATAAGAGCTTAGGTTTTCCCTGGAGTCTGAGCCACCCAGCTCCCATTGAAAATCCTAGCCAAGATTAATGGATTTTTTTTAGCCAGACTGAGCATTCAGACATTACAATGGCAATTGGAAGAAATCCTAATAACATTGGGGTGGGGTAGGGGAGAGCAATGTGGTTTTCAGAAGTTACTATTTGGTACCTCTTTGACAAAACAAACCATATCTACTCTACTCACCAAAAAAAATGTAATTCCAACAAATGATTCATGCTCTTCCAACTTGTACTCAATCATGGGTGGCTTTTTTACACATAAATGGCAGAAAAAATGTTAATAAGCACAGCTTCCAAATTCCTATCTACTCAAGGTAGATCTTGTACCTCTAACTTTCTGAGTCACTTCAGAAATACTTGAATGCTGTTGTAAGCAGAGTTACAAGAATAATATTCCTCATTTATACACTGATTTGTCTTGAAGTATGAAACACCCTAATAAAGTGCTTGTGACTCCTCATGTATGAGCTTATTCATATGTGGTAAGAATCAGAGCCTGAGAGTAAGGGAAGGCATAACTCAGGTCTCTCCACTTTTGGTGTCTCTGTAACTGTAAATCTTGTTTTCTTCCATAGGCAGATTTTGAAAAAATTAGGTAAAATATATTCACTGCTGCTGATTGAAAAGCAATTCCTTGTGATATAAACGAGCCCATATGATGTACAGAATGAAATGACTATGAGTACAATGGGTTTTATGGTGGATTTGAAGGTGGAAGCCATGACTCCACTCCTGCATGGCCCTTCAAAGCTCCCCTGATGCACTGGAGAAGAGCACATCAGGCTCAGGTTGCCTGGGATTTATTCCTGTCTGGACTACTGACTTCATTTTGTACTATTGCATCTCAGTGTACATTGGTTTCCCAGCTTGTAAAAAAAGGTGAAGATAGGTGTCTCCCTTTGTAAAGCCACTCGGATGCACTGCTGCAAAGTATCCTTTAAGAATGAGGCATTATGACTGAATTCCATTAATGTGAGGGTAATTGCAGGACTGAGATTACAGATTCTTTGTTAGGTATTTAAATAACCATAAAACCCTGAATTGGTACTGACTGCTCCTGCCCTTTTCTGCAAATAGATTCTGACTGTATTTGCAAGGATTAGTATTGCCTGTGTGGTTTTGAAACCACTTTCAGCAAGACCATACACCACCCACAAAATAACTGATTATCAGGCATCCATATGCTGACTTGCTCTCTTGTGATATATTATTAGAGGCTGGTGCTTAAGGGAGGGGTGCAGCATATAAACAACATTTAACCAGCATTTCTGATATTGCTCTGTATATCCACTGCAGAGACAACACTAATAATTTCATCACAGTTCATACCTTTTTTTTCTACGTATTCCTTTTAGTATTGGGGCATGCAGCTCTGTGATTACAATAAAATTGTTGCTGTCAGCCTTCAAAACCAGTGAGTTCCTTAGCCTTATTACTTGCAAAGAAAAGCTTACTAATATGAATTTAAAAGGTCAGAAGCTGGGAACAGTGAATATATCCCACTGCTTAGATTCTTCATCTGGATTTAGGAAAGCTAGGAACTATTCCAAGGGGTCCCAGTAGCTTTCTGTGTGATCCCCAGCCCATCACTCAAGTTTCAGAGATATGTAAGCACCTGACACCCACTGGAATCCAGCAAAGAATGAGATACCTAATCCAGTTGGAAAAATCTGGGCTTCATTTCTGTGGTGCAATTCCTTTTCTGCAAAGTGAGGATTGTAGACCATTCATGTTTCACATAGTTCAGAGGAAGTGAAGCCTAGCAGTGCAGGAATCCTCTGGGGATAGAAGGGCAGAAGTTATTAACTTAAATGGCAAAAATGTCTTCACCAGTATATGGTGGTGAAGGTTACTGTCTCCAGGGTGAGGAGCAGCCATGTGAGGAGACAGAGATTCTGTTTCCCCAAGCATGGCTTTTCTCTCCAGGTCCTGTGTTCTTGGAGAACAAGCCAGGGTCGGTAGAATGCAAATTTTGGCCAGGTACTGTTCACAAGCGTTCTTTCCCCTGACATTTCCATGTGCGTTTCCTTCCAGTTGTGTATTAGATCTGAACCCTCTTTCTGCTGTTCTCATTTTATGGGCAGCTAAAGATATGGCTCCCCTCCATTTATGATTCCACAAAACTATAACCAAAACCAAGAACAAGTATGTCTTCCAGTATAGTATGGTGTATTGTGTATCGTATCATTATCTTCTGGGTTTTGCTAGCTAGCAAAATAATAATAATACTTAGCACTGACATAGCAATTACCTTTTCAGAGCCTTTTGTAAACCATTGGCTAGTTCAGTGGTTCTCAAACTATGGTCCATGCACTGGGAGTGGTCTACAGAGAGCTGTTGTCTCATGCTATTGACTACCTATGTTTACCACTGCTGCACTGCATTAAAGACAGCTACATATATGTTTAATCCAGTATGCAGAGTAGCAGACAGTAATCCTAGTACAAAGACCGAGTTAGAGCCACTTACCAAATTGCATACCATGTTGATAACTTGGCACCTGGGCCCATTTAGCCTGGGCCTGGCACAACTCTTGCTTACCCACCACATTAAACCCAAATTGGTTCTCACATGAGCAAGTTCTTCAATGACTTCAGGGATGTTTTGTGGCCAGGCAAGTGAAGAGAAAAGCAAGCAAGAGGGCTTTTACTACATGTTCTATCTTCCGATGAAATTGGGATAAGAAGAAATGTATTCATTCCAGAAAAGTAGTTTCCTACAAATGCACAGTCTTTGCATTAAAGGATTACAAGTAATCAATTTTTAAAGTACTTACAGTTGTAAAATTAACCATTTTAAAATTTAAAATATCCAACTGGAACAGGGACTCCAAACTGGGCCTTCCTAACAGCAGAGCCTATCCTAACAACCAGGACACAGTCGCTCATATTCACCCTGACCTAGACAAAATATCTTGGTGTTGTATATAAGTGGAATAGCTTCAGCAGCCTGGGATAAAGGCACTCTGCTAGCACATGACAAGCTTTAGTTCAAAAATATCATTGTTCTTGATCACAGAGCAAAGAAAGATGAATCCAAATCTCCTTAACTGGGGCTACGTAGGGAAGGAAGGGAGAGCACGTCTATTCTGTAAGCAGTGCTTCAGTTTTCTTGCAGCTTGTATCTTTGACTTTCACTAAGTGTGCCCAGATGCAAAACCATTTATTTCCAGAGGAACTGAACAATATGTGGGGGTAATTTTTTTTCCTCAGATCTTCCCAGATATCTAAAAAAAAAAGAAACAAACAAATAAATACCCTAACATTAACCAGAAATACATTTAAATTTTTATTTGGCTGCCCCAAAGTTCCTTAAATCACCTGACTACATCCAGGTACGGGTTGATGACATTTTGATTTCCATCAAATGTACTTTCTGCTCTTAAGAAGGAACACACAGGGTAAATCAAACAGGCATAGGCAAGGATAGGCACAAGCTCTGAACCTTGATCATCTGCTCTGTGAAATTATTAGAACACTTCCTGGAATATAACTAGGCACAGTCAGGAACAAACACAGGCCAGCAACCATTAGCCATAATCAGGCTGGATGTGGCCAGCCTGTTTTTGGAAGTACAGGAGCGACTAGTCTAACCTACTTGGTCTCATGGCCAGAGAATAGGTCCTAGCTGTTTTTAGCTTTTTAATACACATGTAGCCACAAATGTTTTGCATGTCCAGGGAAGAGGAGGATCTTCAAATATCTGTTCATCTAGATGTGTCAAAACATATCAAGCCAGGCTGTGTCAAACCAGATGGGGCTCTGGGCAAAATGGCTGGTAACACAGCAGCTGAGTTATTTCCTCTAGTGCTGTAAGGACAAAGCTAATCAAGAAATTGAGACCAGAACAGTAAAAGAAATGTATGAAAACTAGAATCTCAGCTGTGGTTTTCAACACATCTTAGGAAGGGACGTGCTCAGGAAAACTTTTATGCGTGTGTCCTTGAAATTCATTCTTTTTCACACAGTTCTTTATGGCTTCCAATAACTGAGTACTGCATGGTAAGGGCATGACCCAGGGATTAAAATAAGCAGTTGGGTCAAATAAGTATTTCTCCAGAGAAAGAAGTCCTAAACCTCTTCCAATCTTGAGGATGCAAAATTTCTGCAGAGTTCATCTTCTTGTGGTAGTTCATTGAGGACCCCCTAAAACCTGGTCATCTTTTTGTAACCCTGAATATTTCACTGTAGGCATTTGCTCTCAAATTAGAGCTGAGATGTAACTTCTTAGAGTTTTGCCATAGAACAGCCACATCTCCCTGTCACGTAAGAACATACATGCCTGCATTGTTCTTATGCAAAACTGCATTGCTTCAGCTTGCAATATGAAATAGTCTTTCAATAGTCTTGTGGTATATCTTGAAGCTGAAAAGAATATAGTGACTTGGAACTACAAAATTAAGCTGGAAGTCTCAAGAGAAAAGGGCTGTTTTGTAAGGTTATTAATCCTTCCTGTTTCCACTCTGTCCAAAAATACCACAATTTCAGTTTTGGTCATGGCATTTCAGCACTTCTTTCCCAGCCAAAATCTCAAAGTACTCAAATGCAAAGAAAGGAAAATAATCAGGGATGATCTCAAACTTGCATCCTTCCTTCCCCTCTACACCCTCTTCAGCTTTTCATACTGACTTTAGCTTTCCCATCCCCTTTTACTTGGACTAAAAAATCATTTTTTACTTGCAAATTAAATTTGATCCAGTGGTTCTAAGCTTTTACGCTTTTGAGGAGAGAACATATTTAGAAGTGTCATTATTTGTAATTATGTAAAAAAGGCATCTGGAAAACAAAAAGTATCAGAAACATTTTGATAGCTAATATTGAAGTTAATTGCAGAAAATGTGCATGTATATGATTACCTCAAATCAGAAATACCTTTCAATGTATTGCTACAGTAGAAAGTCATTCAGTACAGACATTTTCAGAAAATCTTTCTAACAGATATGGAGATTGTAGCAGATAAGAGCCATGGACAGGAATAAGGAAGGGTGTAAACAGAAGAGGGAGGGTTGGATGATTCTTTTTCTCTTCAGCTGTTGGACTTTAATTTGTAGCAATTTAAAACCTTACAACTTTAAACTGTCTAATTCAAGTCTTTCAGTCCTGCAGTCTGGTACTTTTAAATGGTGGGATTAGGGGCCCAGCAGCTTCCAGGAATGCACTTTACAATACCATGCTGACAAGTTGGTTCTAGATGTCTAGTCCTCTGTGTAGGCATGAAAGGACTTTTTGTAAAATGTGTTCATTGTTTGCTCTGGTTTACAAAAAATCTTTCAGAAATAAAGAGGGTGACATACTGCTAAAGGCAAATGTTTTTTTTATTCATAAGGCAAACCTTTATCTTATTTTATTGTTGTTTATGAGAGAGGATAGTAGAGATCTGCTTCTGTAGAAACAGAAATACAAAGGAGAGGAGAGGAGAGGAGAGGAGAGGAGAGGAGAGGAGAGGAGATGAATAAAAATATGAAATCTAAAGCGGACAAACCAAACTGGAGTACTGTGTAAACTGAACAAACAGCAGAAATTCAAATGTTCTGCTTGCAATAGCTAGAAAAGAAGGAGGGGATGGCAGCAGCAGTGGGAGACATCTGCCACCTGCCTTGTCTCTCTATTATCTTTATAAGTTGTTTCCCTTGTCCCAGGGACAGATCAGCAAAGCAGAAAAGGGCTGTTTGATCCCCTTCTGTTTCCCCAGAATAAACTAATAGTTCTCTTAAAAAAAAAGAAAACATTTCTCTGAAAAGTGAAAGGTCTTAAAGGGGTGGGTCATAAACCCGTTGTACAGCTGGGTGACCTGTTGTCTGACATTAGTTAAGTTTGGAGTCTGATGGACACTGGACTTGGGAAAGCTTTTCTGACCAAGTTGAGATAGTGAGTTACCTCTGAGATAGAAGTGCTCTGTGTCCCTCCTACCACTCACATTTGTTAACCTGGTTGTTGTTATGTATAAGACTGAGCTTAAACTCTCATCGTTTATTTTCTGATCACTGAGATAGAAC
This sequence comes from Nyctibius grandis, assembly GCF_013368605.1. Taxonomy (NCBI): domain Eukaryota; kingdom Metazoa; phylum Chordata; class Aves; order Nyctibiiformes; family Nyctibiidae; genus Nyctibius; species Nyctibius grandis. Next base: position 48,872,112 of record NC_090658.1, on the reverse strand, counting down.
ACAACACAGTAACAGAATTGTGTTTTACAAAGCTTTGAGGCAGCAGCAGCAGAAAGAGAATGAGAATCCAAAAATGCTAAATTGGATGGAATGTACTAAAGAGTGCTGCAGGCCAGCAACAGCTGGAAGTGATATATCCATATGGCATAATGTGGAGGTACAACTCTATGCACCAAAAGCAGCATGGTCAATTTAGCAGTATTGCTGTGGACATACATATTACACATTAGTTTTAGTTACGTGGCAACACTTTTATGTGCCTCACATGTGCAAAGGAAAGGAATTAAGTTCCATAGATATGTGTAAATCTACTTTTTCTTGGTTTCCTAGCATCTAGCTTTTTAATCTAAGTCATAACCTGCTAGCAACAACTTTTTTTTTCAATCTAATAGAGTCTATATCAGATGTTCCATAATAAGCATGTATTAAACATGCACTATTTCCCCAAACAGCAAACATATCATGTGACCTCTCATCTGCTAAAACAGTCAGACATCTTTTAGGAATAACCAAACATGGCATACCAGAATGTGAAAGTGCATTTAAATGACCTGGGCACATGTTCATTCACTTTCATTCAAAATATTTGGAACAGCTCAGAGGTACCAAAGCCTAGACCACCAGTTATTTTAGCATTTTCTATTACTTTGTCCTGAATTTTAGCTCCTGGATGTGGCAAAAATGAAGAGATTTCCTGTCAAATATTCTTTGTTCTAGGGCTTCTGTGCTGATGGATTTCAGTTTTTAAATGGATGATCAACTGTTAAGAATAGACACCATAAATGACTAGCTTCATCAGGCTTTGCCTAATTTAAGGTATGTATTTGGCACTTCGTTGACATCTCTACTGCACATATATTACTAGTGGCATCTCCCAAGATTAACATTACAGCTATGAGATGCTATTCAACAGCATAGGAAATACTGTCATCTTGTCAGTCAGCCCAACCCTGTATTTCCCTTTCATCTCCTTTGCAGCTGTCTTTGAAAACAAAACCTAATACCTCTTTCATGATTCACAGAAATGGATTATCTCTTCTGTGAAAAAACATTACTGGTCTTTGGGATTAATCAGTCAATGATATCTCCTGTTCCCAGAGCTAAAGCCAACTCAGCAGCCTTTGGGAGTTCCCAGAGAACCAGTGTTTTTCATCTATTATTGGTTTTAAAGCTCTCTGTAAATGAGAGAAGTGTCTTTTGAATGTATCATGTCTTATAAGAAGACTGATGAGACAGAAGCTGTAAAAATTGACAACTGATACCCTTCTAAATTATCAAAAGGAAAACGTCACAATGAACAACAAAAATCCTGTGCAAGTTGTAAGTGCTCATAAAAATATGCCTCTCATAAATAGAGCACTGAAGTAGAATTCAAAAGAGAGAACACTCATAGTATATCAGTGTGGTTTTGTTTCAATACTGGTAGTTTAAAAAAACCCTCTATGCAAGTTTAGTTCATATTCTTAATGATGAAAAAACACTGTACACCTATAATTAGCAGAGACTACAGGAAAATCTCAGAAAGTGACTAATGTTTATGCCTGCAAAAGGTTAGAAAAAACTGCAAGCTCATTTTTGTTTCCAAAGAATATACTTCTCTACATAACTTATTGGGGTGTATTTAAACAAATGGGTTGCACTATTTGTGGTTTCATCAGAGATGGTGTTATTGTTCATTCTTGTCTGGAAGAGCTAACAGGTTGAGCACAGACACCATCACTATTCTTTCCTATAGTTATTTTTTCACAAGTAGGTGTGGAGTTCATTTCTGAGGGGCCTCAAAAATCAACTTCAGATTGATTTCTCACACTCTGTGAGATTTCACAAGACATATATTAGTGACGTGCAAATTATACATAAAGTGAGCTTGTGTCTTGGCCAGCTTTCTCCCCTTCTCTACAGACGCATCTGAGAAACTGTAAAAACAAACCAAAAAATCTGTGGTTTTGATTGTGAAATGTGAAAAGTAAAAGAGAATGTCAGAAAGTGAGTAAGAATCTGTAGCAGAATTCATTGAAAAAAGGAGAAAAAAATGAGGAAAATAAAAGGTTCATTTCACAGAGACTGACATTCAGGCCTTTCTTATTACACATTACACAGCAAAATAAAAAAGTTTAGGGAATATAAATGTAGAGGTTTTAATTTTCTCCACTCTCTTCTGATTTTGTAAATCTATAAAAAGTTTGGCCAGTTTCCTCTTAGTATGCAGACACATTATTTACATATTTACATTTTATATACTTATACATTTTAATTTTTCCTCCTGCCATTTGCAATCACTGAAACATGACAAATTTTTTTAAAGAATAGTTGTCTTACAGTCCCCACTGTATGAAAGTAGGGATTTTTTTTTTTAACATTTTGTTCCAGTCAAGTGATTTCTTAACTATCTCTTTGCAAAAATAAATGTCAGAAATTCTTGAGACTAAAAACAAGGTATGTTTTCCCATGCTTTAACCAACCTTGTAATGACCAGAATCAGATACACTATTTTTAGAACTGTGCCAAATACAGGAATTCCTTGAACAGAAACAAAAACCTCCTTATTTCACCTCAATATATTCTTATTCATGCAGTTATGGAACATGCTATTCTTTACCCATAGTCTTGCAATTTGATCTGCTCACCACCATGGCATCCAGCTGATCAAAGTCAGGACTTTATGAGACATTTGACACATTCATATAATTCTGAGATACATTTTTTGCTCTTAAATGCATGATTTTATATGCAGTATCTTTAAAAACTCTTACGGTTTCCTTGAATCCAGCTCATAGGCAATCCCCTCTTTCTTTTCAGTACACCCATTATAATTCTGTCACCTGAAAATTTGTCAGAAATGACTTCACATGCTTCTCCAGAAAAACAATACAAATGGAAAACAATTCAGTGCCAGATCATCCTCTCTGGACTCCCACAGAAACCTACCCACTCAAAGATTACTTCCTGTGAACAATTGCATTTTAGTTACTACTCAATTAACTAGTTTTCTATTATGGTTTCTTTTTGTTGTTGTTGGTGGTGGTGTGTTTTTTTTTTAATAAAATGGAACACATTAGCATGTCAAACACTTTACAAAAGTTTGGCAGTATTGTCTGAATTCTTTCATTTTTATCAATCAAAATGTTACTATGGTTAAAATACAAAGTCTTTTGTGATAACACAATTTCCCTTAAAAGCTGTATTAAGTGACTTCTATTTTGTCACCTTCACTCAATCTTTATTAATGAACTCCTTCATCAGCTGTGTAGTTAGCTGGGCTAATGTTTGGGAAGACATGGATTATAACTGTTTCATCCTATTTATCTTTTATGAATATTGACATAACACTAGGATTTTTCTGTTCTATTGGAACTTCCCTACTCTTTCCAAACTGACTGGAAAATAATATTTGCAATTTAAACAGACACTCAACCAGCTCTTTTTAAAATCTTGGATGCAAGTTAACCTTTCTTCACTGGTTGAAATGTCAAGTTTTAGTAGTTTTTGTTTAGTATCTTCTGTCAAAGTGGAAACTATTTCATCAGACTAAGAGCTAATAGGGATTTGCCAAGAACAAATCACTCCTAATTTCTTTCTCTAACACAGTAACAGAGCAAAGAATACACAGATGTTGTATATCTTCCTTTTAATGAAGTTTTTCACCATATTATGAGGATCCTAGTGAAATCTTGTGTTGACTATAAACTGCAAGTAAAATCAAATGGATAGCAGTTCCAGACAGTTGTTACGGTCCACAGTCAGTGACAGGACATATCCAGTCACGTGCTGCCCTGGATCTAGGTGTGCTCAATATTTTCATGACTGATTGACCTTCAGGAGGGAAGAGAGAACATGCTGATTAAATTAACAGTTGAGTGGAGGCCAGGAGGGTAGAAAGAAAAATCAAAATTATTTTAGCAAACTGAAGAAATCGTCGGAAAAAAAGACTGGATGAATTCAGTAGTAACAAGTGTAAGAAAAATTCAGCCACATAGATACAGGATGGGGAAATTAAAAAACACCAAAAAAACAAGATGGTGGCCATTTTTTAGAAGCTCATCTGGGGGTTTGAGTGAATCATAAGTTGAACACAAGTCAGAAATGTTCCGATATTGTGGAAAAGCTAATATCACAGTGGGATGTATAAACAAGACAAGAAATATGAAATAATCCTTCTGCTCTGCTTAGCACTGTTAAAGCCTCAGCTGGAGTTCAGTTTTGAGCAGTGCATTTCAAGAAAGATGTGAAAATATTGAAGGCAAACCTAATAAGAGTGATGAAAATGATCAGAGGTCTAGAAAACATGACCTATGATGAGAGAATGAAATAACTGGATTTGCCTCGCCTAACAAAAAGAAAACTGAAGTGGGCATAATAACAGTGTTCAAGTGCATAAAAGAGTTTTGCAAGGATGAGAGAATAATCTGTTTTCAGTGACCATGGTGGATTGGACAATAAACAGGGGGCTTAATCTGAAGCAAGAAATAAAAGATATTGGGAAAGGTTAGATGGGAAATAACTTTATATGGGCAAGAATATTATGACACTAGAACAGTATGCCATAGGATACGGCAGAGTTTTTACTGTTGGAGGTCTGTAAAAACACAATAGACAAAGAACTGTCATGAAAGACAAAGGTATTTTGGGGGTCAGTAAATGGATGAGATAATCTCTTAAAATCACATCAAGATGTTTTTCTATGGTTTTTCTATGATAGCTGTAAAGTATGAATAGAGTTTCCATTTTTCCCCTATGTACTGAATGTGGAAAAATGTTGAAATTCTCATTTTAATGTTCTATTCAAGTTTCATCTGATATCATATTTCCTGAACAGTTCTATCCTTTTCATAGTACAATTAGCAATTCTACTATTGACAACTAGAAAAGGACTAATACTGCAAGGATTATATCTGTTCATTACAGTTTTTATTTTCTCTAATAAATTTTAAGTCTTAATTTCTGGTTTACTTTAATTTCTGCCAATTTACCTCATTTTCCAATAGTTAGATACATTTTAAATAGTTGCTTTAATTTTTCACTCTCAATCAGGCTGTTTTTCTAATCAGTGTGGCCCTCATTTTGGATTATGGGATTGCAGCTTCTTGACTAACAAGTGAAAACAATCTTAAGCATTTTTCAATTATTGTTCATACATTTCTGCTTAAAATTATTCACAGAATCACAGAATCACAGAATCAATCAGGTTGGAAGAGACCTCCGGGATCATCGAGTCCAACCATTGCCCTGACACCACCATGTCAACTAGACCATGGCACTAAGTGCCATGTCCAGTCTTTTCTTAAACACATCCAGAGATGGTGACTCCACCACCTCCCTGGGCAGCCCGTTCCAATGTCTAATGACCCCTTCTGAAAAGAAATTCTTCCTAATGTCCAACCTGAGCCTCCCCTGGTGAAGCTTGAGGCTGTGTCCTCTTGTCCTATCTCTAGTTGCCTCAGAGAAGAGGCCGACTCCCACTTCACTACAACCTCCCTTCAGGTAGTTGTAGACTGCAATAAGGTCACCTCTGAGCCTCCTCTTCTCCAGGCTAAACAACCCCAGCTCCCTCAGCCATTCCTCATAGGTCAGACCCTCCAGACCCTTCACCAGCTTGGTCACCCTCCTCTGGACTCGCTCTAACACCTCAACATCTTTCTTGAAGTGCGGGGCCCAGAACTGAACACAGTACTCAAGATGCGGCCTCACCAGTGCCGAGTACAGAGGGACTATCACTTCCCTAGACCGGCTGGCTACACTATTCCTAATAGAGGCCAGGATGCCATTGGCTGTCTTGGCCACCTGGGCACACTGCTGGCTCATGTTTAGCCGGCTGTCGATCAGCACCCCCAGGTCTCTTTCCACCGGGCCGCTTTCTAACCACTCTTCCCCCAGCCTGTAGCGCTGCATGGGGTTGTTGTGGCCAAAGTGTAAGACCCGGCACTTGTTCTTGTTGAATGTCATGCCGTTGGTCTTGGCCCATCTATCTAACCTGTCCAGATCCCTCTGTAGGGCCTTCCTACCCTCCAGCAGATTGACACTCCCACCCAGCTTGGTGTCACCTGCAAATTTACTGAAGGTGCACTCAATTCCTACGTCTAGATCATCTATAAAGATATTGAACAGCACCGGCCCCAGAATTGAGCCCTGGGGGACACTGCTAGTGACCAGCCGCCAGTTGGACTTTGCCCCATTCACCACCACTCTCTGGGCTTGGCCATCCAGCCAGTTTTTAACCCATTGAAGAGTCCACCCATCCAAGCCCCGGGCAGCCAGTTTGTCCAGGAGGATGCTGTGGGAGACAGTGTCGAATGCCTTACTGAAGTCTCGATAGACTACATCCACAGCCCTGCCCTCATCTACTAAGCGGGTCACTTTGTCATAGAAGGAGATCAAGTTGGTCAAGCAGGACCTGCCTTTCATGAATCCATGTTGGCTGGCCCCAATGCCCCGATTGTCCTGCACGTGCCGTGTAATGGCACTCGGGATGATCTGTTCCATCACCTTGCCTGGCACTGAGGTCAGGCTGACAGGCCTATAGTTCCCTGGATCATCCTTACGACCCTTCTTGTAGATGGGCGTTACATTTGCTAATTTCCAGTCAGCTGGAACTTCTCCAGTTAACCAGGACTGCCGGTAGATAATAGAGAGTGGTTTGGCAAATTCATTTGCCAGTTCCTTCATTACTCTGGGATGAATGTCATCTGGGCCCATAGCCTTCTGGGTGTCCAATTGGCACAGCAGGTCACTAACCATCTCCTCCTGGATTATGGTACGTTCACACAGGGCCCGGTCCCTAACTTCAGGCTCTGGGGGCTGAGTCTACTGAGCACAACGGGTCCTGACATTAAAGACCGAGGCAAAGAAGTCATTGAGCAGCTCTGCCTTTTCCTCATCCGCTGACACTACACTATCCTCCTCATTCAGCAAGTGGTGGAGTCTCTCCTTGACCCTCCTTTTACTGTTAATGTATTTGTAGAAACTCTTTTTTTATCTTTGACTGCAGGAGCCAAATCAAGCTCTAATTGTGCTTTGGCCCTTCTAATCTTCTCCCTACACGACCTAGCAACATCCCTATAGACCTCCCAAGTTACCTGACCTTTCTTGCAGAGCAAATACGTTCTCTGTTTTTTCTTAAGTCCCAGCCTAAGATCTCTGTTTAACAAGGCCGGTCTTCTTCCCCGATGGCTTGTCTTCCTACACACAGGGACAGCCTGCTCCTGAATATTTAGAAATTCCTTTTTAAAGCATGTCCAGCCTTCCTGGACTCCTTTGCTCTTCAGGACTGACCCCCAAGGGACTCTGTCCACCAACCTCCTAAACAGGCTAAAGTCAGCCCACCGGAAATCTAAGGCAGAAGTTTTGTTCTTGCCCCTCCTTACTTCCCCCACTATCGAAAACTCTAACATTTCGTGGTTGCTATTCCCAAGACGGCCACCGACCCTCACATCTCCCACTAGTCCTTCTCTGTTCACAAACAACAGGTCAAGCAGGGCCCCTCCTCTAGTGGGTTCATTTACCACTTGCATGAGGAAGTTGTCCTCCACATATTCTAGGAATCTTCTAGATTACTTCCTCTCTGTCATGTTGTATTTCCAGCAGACATCTGCTGATCTGGTTCAAAACTGCTTTGAGCTTTCTGAAATTGGTAGTGATAAAGCCCCATATATCAGTAATTTGGATTTTATTCTACTATGCAGTATTGGGTTCTTGGGTTAGCACAACTTTTTAGAGTACTGTGAGAATAATTTATTTTTACCTCCAGATTTTTTCCCTTTTCGAGCTGAGAATTTTTATAGGTGCTGGTGGAACATTCTGAGGATGCTTTGTTAACAGCTGCATGAGCAATTTCATCATATGGCTCAAATCAATGATCTTCCTCCTTCTAATAGAACCCCTTTTTCCTGCACAGTACATACTTGTCCTTTAAGCATTGCTATCACTAGAAAAGTCTGTCTCTTTGGGCAACAATAGCTGCAAATGATTGAACGAAACAAGCTTCATTGCAGAGTAGAGAACCAGAATATGGGGACACACTGTGAAAATGTTGCTAGTGAATGTGTGGTGAAAGCAGCACCAAAATGACTGTCAGGTTACACTATATTTTACTGAAGAGAGGAATGCAAAAACTCTGTGGCCAGACAAGAAAGCAGCTGAAATGAAGGTTGTGCCTCTAATTTAATTCAAATGCAACTGCAGACAAGCTGGCTTTAGATGCAAAGTCTGTAGGAAGCTACCTGAATGTGCTGGTACTGCTGCTTGAAGAAATTCTGTCTGTAGTTTGCAACTCTCTAGTATGTGAGTAATGTCATGTTTGGATCAGAAATTAATTCCAAAGCAGAAAGCCTATGATAGTCCTGAAAAGAGTTATACACAAATTAAATGCAGGAATGAGCACATTTGCATATTTTCCCCTCTGCATGCTGGAACCTTTGCCCCAGTACAGTCTGTTCCTACAGATGCTGTCAACTCTTTAATAGTTACCATAATACAGAGTCATGCAGAGATTTTTAAGGCTACCTTGTAGTTGTTGTAATACCCCATTCAGCCATCAAAGCAGTCACAGTACTACAATTATTGCCAGGATACACATGCAATACATGGATAACAAACCTTGGGTATTCTTTTCTTCTGTTGTTCAAGGGCTCAGAAGCATCCCCATAGGTGCACTGAGCTATTAATTATTTCTTTTTATGCATTTTGGCCAGCTCTGTAGCTATGCAATGCTTGGGCTAAACCCCAGAACCAAACACAAGGGGTATGACTCAGTCTGAGATCAAGCCCTTGATGCCAGAAAGGCTGCAGGGGTCTGTGAGTCTGGGGGATCTCACCTGCCTGGCAAAAATACTGAACAAGTGAACTAAAAGCAGGCCAAATCATGACCCTGCCATCTTTCATTACAGAGAGGCTCTTCAACTGTGGTCCTTTTCTTTACCCAGTCAACCACTCCCTTGGCCTCACCCCTTCTGCTGCTTTCAAGGCTAGTTTTCTGTGGGGATGGGATCCACATATGAGCAGGTACAGGCACAGATTGAACATACTTTCTGTAGGTGGAAAGATATTTCTAGTCAGATACAAAACCAACCTTACTGTCAAGCCTGTCCCCCACTTAATGGTGTCCCATTTAGACCAAACCAGGCCATATTGTGATTTCTTCAGTGGCAGTGAACATGGGAGGCACAACAAAGCAGAGGCCATGCAATGGCGCATACCTTGTGTGGAGACACCAGCACTGGCAGCTCCCATGCCTTTGTGAGCCTCCATTGCTGGCTCTCAGCATGCTACCAGTTCGGGAGGAGCAGCAGGCAACAGCAAGCAATGACTTAAAGGGAACCTACTGGGGAATTTTTGGCTGCCATCACCTCACTGATGTTTTAACCAAGCTGTTAGGACTTAGCCAGTTAGCATCACTGGAGGCCTCTTCCCAGAGCTGGCTGGTTATACAGGATGCATGTAGAATTAAGGCATAGGAAACTCTGGATGTGCTGTGAATCATGTTCAGGTAAAAATTAACTGAATGTGAAATGGTGATACACTTTGACTCCAAGTTTTTTTAAAATACGATATATTTGAAAGAAACAAACCCAGGGAAGGGATTGACTTGTTTTAAATTTTCCAAGAAAGAGGAAAAACTATAAAACAGAACCTCAGTAAAGCCTGAATGGCCTCATAAATGTATGGGTCTGATTGAATCTCTAGTGTGATTGCTGTTCAAACCATTAACACAGGTTTGACCCTAGCAAAAACAAAAAGAGAAAAATTGGATATCACAACTAAAATGTGCTTTATTATCTCAGTCCAGAGAAAAACCTACTGAATCATTGGGATTTGACAAATCTGTTTAGCTAACATAATCCTGCAAATACTCTACCCCTGTGCTTCATCAAATGCCCTTGTGTCTTTCTGTTCTGCAAGGATCTTACAGGCCAGGCCGGTGGAGTCAAAAATAGCTTTAAATCCTCCCTGTGATCTCTGGTTCCTGACCTCCATCCTAGGCAGGCTGAGCTGCAGCAGCCTCCTGGGGTTGCTTTATCCCTCGTGTTGCTGAGATTTGCTGCATATGCCTGGGTTTCGTGCCCCTCCAGATGATGCTTGCTCTCACCTCCCCAGGCTTGTTTTCCAGAGACTCTTAGTGTCTGGCTCACAGCTTCTTTGGCAAGAGGATCCTCACATAGCCAGAATCACAGAATCACAGAATGTTAGGTATTGGAAGGGACCTCGAAAGATCATCTAGTCCAATCCCCCTGACGGAGCAGGATTGCCTAGACCATATCACACAGGAACTCATCCAGGTGGGTTTTGAATGTCTCCAGAGAAGGAGACTCCACAACCTCTCTGGGCAGCCTGTTTCAGTGTTCGGTCACCCTCACCGTAAAGAAGTTTTTCCTCATATTTATGTGGAACCTCCTGTGTTCCAGCTTGCACCCATTGCCCCTTGTCCTGTCAAGGGATGTCACTGAGAAGAGCTTGGCTCCATCCTCATGACACTTGCCCTTTACATATTTATAAACATTAATGAGGTCACCCCTCAGTGTCCTCTTCTCTAAGCTAAAGAGACCCAGCTCCCTCAGCCTCTCCTCATAAGGGAGAAGTTCCACTCCCTTAATCATCTTCGTGGCTCTGCGCTGGACTCTCTCTAGCAGTTCCCTGTCCTTCTTGAACTGAGGGGCCCAGAACTGGACACAATATTCCAGATGCAGCCTCACCAGGGCAGAGTAGAGGGGGAGGAGAACCTCTCTTGACCTGCTAACCACACCCCTTCTAATACACCCCAGGATGCCATTGGCCTTCTTGGCCACAAGGGCACACTGCTGGCTCATGGTCATCCTGCTGTCCACTAGGACCCCCACGTCCCTTTCCCCTATGCTGGTCTGCAACAGGTCTGTCCCCAGCTTGTACTCATACATGGGGTTGTTCTTGCCCAGATGCAGGACTCTACACTTGCCCTTGTTATATTTCATTAAATTTCTCCCCGCCCAACTCTCCAGCCTGTCCAGGTCTCTCTGAATGGCTGCGCAGCCTTCCGGCACATCAGCCACTCCTCCCAGTTTTGTGTCATCAGCGAACTTGCTGACAGCGCACTCTAATCCCTCATCCAAGTCATTAATGAATATATTGAATAGAACTGGTCCCAGAACCGACCCTTGCGGAACTCCGCTAGACACAGACCTCCAACTGGACTCTGTCCCATTGATCACTACTCTCTGGCTTCTTTCCTTCAGCCAGTTCACAATCCACCTCACTACCCGATCATCCAGACCACACTTCCTCAGTTTAGCTGCGAGGATGCTGTGGGAGACCGTGTCAAACGCTTTACTGAAATCGAGATAGACCACACCCACTGCTTTACCATCATCTATCCACCAGGTTATGTCCTCATAAAAGGCTATCAAGTTGGTTAAGCATGACTTCCCGTTGGTGAAGCCATGTTGAGTGCCCCTAATGATCCTCCTATCCTTGATGTGTCTAGAGACAGCACCAAGGACGAGTTGTTCCATCACCTTTCCGGGGATGGAGGTGAGGCTGACCGGTCTATAGTTACCCGGGTCCTCCTTCTTGCCCTTTTTGAAGACTGCAGTGACATTCGCTTTCCTCCAGTCCTCAGGCACCTCTCCCGTTGCCCACGACTTAGCAAAGATGATGGAGAGTGGCCTAGCAATGACTTCTGCCAGCTCTCTCAGCACCCTCGGGTGCATCCCATCAGGGCCCATGGATTTATGGACGTCCAGATTGCTTAATTGGTCCCTGACCCAGCCCTCATCTACCAAGGCAGATTCCTCCTCTATCCTGACTTCTTCTGGGGCCTCAGGGGTCCGGGGCTCCTCAGGACAACCTCCAGCAGTATAGACAGAGGCAAAGAAGGCATTCAGTAACTCCGCCTTCTTTTTATCCTCTGTCTCCAGGACCCCCACCTCATTCATCAGTGGGCCTACATTGCCTCTAGTGTTGGCTTTACCTGCAATGTATTTGAAGAAGCCCTTTCTCTTGTCCTTGACCTCTCTTGCAAGGTTTAATTCCAAGGAGGCCTTAGCTTTCCTAGTTGCCTCCCTACATCCTCTGACAACAGACTTATATTCCTCCCAAGTGGCCAGCCCCTCCTTCCACGATCTGTACACCCTCTTCTTCCACTTGAGTTTGCCCAGCAGTTCCCTGTTTAACCATGCAGGTCTCCTGGTACCCTTCCTTGACTTCCTACCTGCTGGGATGCTCTGATCTTGAGCTCGGAAGAAGCAGTCCTTGAATGCTAACCAACTATCTTGGGCATTTATATCATGACAACTCTTTTACAGTATGAAAGAGCTAAAATGCAGCATGTGTTTATCTCTGTTTCATCATTGTAACCTTTTCAAGAAAGAAGCCAGTTTCCATCTTCCCTGCTCTTTCTAGGGCTGTCTTAGTTTTTGTAGCCTTTTCCTGGCTTCTTTGTTTCATGAAACCTTATGTGTAGTTTCTTCCCAATTCTTTTCGTTTTTCCAGCCTACCCAAATTGGCTTGCCCATCCAGCTCTTTTTCCTTCACAGAACAAGGTCTTCAGTACTGAAGGATATTTTGATCACAAACTTCATAGTTTTGACAAAAAAAAAAAAAAGGGAAAAAAGAGGAGAAAAAAAAAAGAACAGAAAAAAAAGCCTTAAAAAAGAAAAAAATAAGAAAAAAAGAAAAAAAAAGGAGGATGGACATTGCTGGTTTTAGAAAAATGGTGTGGCTGAAAAATCAAGCCACCTTCATGGATTCAAGCTACCAGCTTTAAGGATGACACATTATATACAAACCCTGTTAGAACTGTCTGAATGAAGGCACTGACCTGGAGCCCAAAGAAACAAATGATTTGAGCTCACATGAGACTCATACATGGAAGCAAATCTTGCACTTTTCCACAATCTTTCCCACTATCTGTGGGAAATAGAAGTGCATTTGAAGCAGATTTTCTTCACAATTTCATATGTGGGTTTTTTTTTTTGTTTTCTCTAATAGAAATGGCAGAAAATAAAGACAGAAAAGACAAAGGAAATAAATAAACAAAAAAAAATGTTTTTCTGCTGAGGTTATAGTAGCTTTTTTCAATAAGAATATTTTCAAATGGAGTTTTATGAATTTTTTTCCTTAAAATAAAATCACTAATGAAAAAAATTCTGTGTCTACTAGCCCGTATACCTGGAAGGAAGGATTGCTCCCATTCAAAGATTTTTGGCCATATGTCCATTTTAGTTTTACAATCTTAAACACTGGGGTTTTCATAACTTCTCTTAGTAGACTATATTGCTGTCTAATAGATAACCTTGTCACAGTAATCATCTTACCCCCACCCCACATACTCTAAATTTTAAAATATCATTAACACAACAGACACAAAGAGCCCTTATGCAAATATTCTTATTTATAAATGCCTACGTAGAAAAAAAGTTGCTAAACAGAGGAAAAATGAAGTGCTACATTTTTGGCAGTGGCACAGAAATACATAATTGCTTCACTGAGTTTTGCAAAAATAAGGAATTCATTTTTGCAAATAATCACAAAAACAGTTTTCTATTCTGTTTCAAGGCAGCCTGATCCAAGTTTTGCTTTGCAACAGCCTTTTGTGGCAGAAGAACAAAGGTTGTTAAATAATTACTAGGACAGTACACGTGACTGATGGATTGAATTGTATCAACGAAGCTGCAATTATTTTACCACAGTGTGGCTGACTAATATTGATACTTGGCCTTCACTTAATGGTTTTCATCATTCCACCAGAAATAAACAGAGCACAGACTATTCTCAATATGTTTATGCATCAGTAACTTATATTACTTTTGGAAGCTGAAATTTATGCCAGTTGGTTGTAAAAGAGAGTACAGTTTAGATTTTTTTTTCTCTTGTCCCACAACTCAGAATCAATATGTGCACAATTTTCATCCTCCTTACATTACATGCTGTTCCTAAGAGCTGAGGCCAGGAAATAAATGGACATAATTACTTTTCTCCATTAAAATCCTGGATTATTCTGTCCCTTTTGCAAACATTAGAAAAGGGTCTTGCAAAAAAATTAAGGTATGAGTCCAGGTCTCAGTTTCTTTGAAGAAATACATTCAGAGTCAAAAATTTACTAAGACTGGAGCTGGCTACCCTGACACAAAATTCGAATTTGTACACTAAACCTTCTAAAAAGTCTAGAAATATGGAGTCACATGTAAGCTCCAGCCCCAGTGTTGTGTAAGTGCCTGACTGGAAGATGACTCATGATAACAGTGCCGTCGTAATGAGGCTCTATGTCTTCCAGTTCAGGAAAGGTTCACGTACAGCCAGCTCAGAGGTCCAGCAAATGATAGGGCCCTTATACCTGAGCATCCTTGTCTGGTTTTAGTCCTCTGTCTAACTTAGAAATACAACACTCCCTGCAGAAGCAATGGTGAGGATACTGCCAAAGACATGAAAACAGTGATCTTTCTCCCTCCTTCCCACCATGTCATCCAGCCTTGTTCTGAGTAGGATGAGATGAAGAGATGATGAAAGTCCAGTTGCCTTTTATGTACTAATCTCTCCACTGTGGCTATCAGCAGGGAAGCTGTAGAAGTGCTGTTTCAATGACAAAACAGTTAGGGAAAATGCTCAGCATGGACATGACCACAGAGATAGAGCAAGCTGTGAAATAAAGGCTAGAGTTCATTAAACTGTCTTTACATACTTTTTTTCAGACTTGCACTATATTTTTTTGTAAAGAAGCACATACAGTCAGAGTGAGAATTAATTATTTTTAGACTACTTTCTTAGTGTGGTTTACATGTGTTTGTTCAAGCAAGGACAAGCATAAGTCTTCTGAAGCACATTCTGACTTCCTGACATAGGAAACCCAGTCATCTCTGTTGTGAAGACTCTACGTCTTTTTTTTATTGATTGATTTTCTGCAGTCTGAATGAGGCCTAACTTAACTCTCACATCTATTAGCCACTCCAAACAAGGCTATTGTTCAGTGTCACATGAATAAATAATTTCCGTATAGTGGTTTTCTATTTATTTACCATGTTTCAAAAGACATCTTGTTTATGTGTATTGGATTAGTTCTGAATCTGCTCTAAGTTAGCAATATCATGTGCTCCATATGTTTGTATGACTTTTTTTGTTTGGTTTGGGATTTTTTTTTATCATTAGGATTAAATCAAGAAGGGGTTGGTATGCAGGAAAGAGAAGAATACCATCTCAACTGGTTTATACCCTAGCTCTCAGTCGTCAGCGGTCTGCTACAAGCCAGTCCAAGTAGGCTTGAAGGCACAAGAGAGAAGAGCTGTCTGATTTTAGCAATGAGATGCCTTCTTTGACATGTGGAATGTAGGTTATTGGGCTAAGGAGAAGCCAAACTATAGAGCACAGAGAGGCAAGGTAAGAAGGACTGACCTAGTGAAAGAAGGAACGTAGATGTGTACAGTCTTGGGTACATTGGAATTAATATTTTAAATTTCTTCACTAAATTCCTTCAAGACTCTTGTCTGGCCATAGTACAGCACTAATCCCACCTCCTGAAGGAAACATTTGCAGGTGCTAAAGCCAGATGAACTCTCCCGAAGAATGTGATTGGCATGGGTTACCATGGTCAAGTTACAACCTAAGAGTGGAAGAATTACAAAGCTGAGCCTTGGTACAGGCTTAGGTAGGAGCCAGCCTTATGGGGAATATGTTACTGAGGTCAAAAGGATGAAGAAAAGGATGCCATTCCTGTATCTACAGGGCTTCTTCTTCATAGTTACAAAGTATTTTCAAGACACATATTTCAGTGTTGAACTCAATAAAGTAACATTTTCAGTACAAATGGCATAATTATTTTTAACTGATTACCCGGTGGAATTAATAATATTGAAAATAATTAGAACTGATTAAAAAAACTTAAAACATAATTTATTTTCTGTTACTTCTGGTTTACTTTTTTCATTTTACTTAAGAGTTAAACCAGAATAGTTATTTGCACATATAACATATCTGAGATTTTATAAAGGTATGTGCTTATTTGAGTTAATTACAAAGTGTTCCAATTAGCATCAATAATGTGATGCAAGTGGTTAAGGTTAATAGGTACAGATGTTATAAGCTGTCTTTGGTCAGTTTGAGAAAATGGCACTCAAGCATTAGTATAGCTCTCTCTGACCTGGGCTTCAGAATATTTCAGGAAATTTTTTTCTTTGAAGTTTTCTAAAAAGCCTGAGAACATATGTCAATACAAATTTTGTAATCTTCCTCCTTGAAAACTCCTGGCTTTTTGTATATGAGCTGCTTACGCCTCCTTTCAACGCTAAAGAAAGTCTGTGATAGATAAATTAAATAAAAACAGCTGATATCACTTAATGCAGTTAGTTACTCATCAGAACTCAGTTTAAGGAGATGCAACTTAGCCTTATAATTAGAAAATACATGGAGGCAATAAAATGTTCTTGGAGCAAATCAAGACCTATGGAAAGTATGGAGGCTTATGCAGCATGGTGCTGCAAAGTCAACATGTGTAAATGACGAAGTACAAGGAAAAATAAAATAAATCAATAGGGTATAAACTTGATCTTGCTTCTTTCTGTATGCCACTTTTTGTGGAGGATACTGAGGATATTAAACAGTAAGACTTCAGTGAGAATGCACCTCCCATTTATTAAGCTTGTTCTTCCACAGCTCCAAAACCTCTTATCATTTCTGATTTATGATGTGTACATCTTTCACTTCATGCCCCTCCCAGTGCCTTTATGTTTCTCAATTCCTTTCAATCTCCTTTTATCTCTTATAAGAACTGGTTAGGGAACATATGAGACTCCTTCCTAAAGGGATCTGAGGGCCCAATATGCAGAGCTGACCCCCATCACAGGGAGGTCTGCAGCCTGCCTGGAGCCTGAATCAGGGATATCACCAGGCAACTCCCCAACCTGGTGAAGGCCACAGACTACTACCCCCTGCTGATCTTCCAGACAGGTGGGGAAGAAGCTGCATCCCGTAGTCTGAGGGGGAAGAAGAAAGACTACAAGGCCCTAGGACGGTTGGTGAAAGAGTCTGGAGCACAAGTTGTTTTCTCCTCCCTCCTTCCATTTTCAGGTGATGACGTTGTTTGGAATAGTAGGATTCTCTCTATTAACGCCTGGCTACGAGACTGGTGCTACAGGCAGGGCTTTGGGTTCTTTGATAATGACTGGTTTTATAAGACAACAGGTGTGACAGTGATACATGGGAAAGGTTTATGTCGCAGGGGCAAAAGGGTTCTGGGACAGGAATTAGCAGGGCTCATTCGGAGAGCTTTAAATTAGATTCGAAGGGGGATGGGGTGGTAACTGGGCTTGCACCACTGGGGCAACGCTCTAGTGTTGAGGTAGACCAGGAGGCCCCCCATCCCCCTGGGGTGAAATCAGGGGGTGAATCTGGGATGAAATCGGTGTGCCCAGCTCGCTCCCTGAAATGCCTGTACACCAATGCACGCAGCATGGGGAATAAGCAGGAGGAGTTAGAAATCCGTGTTCGGTCGGGGGGCTATGATCCAGTGGCAATTACAGAGACTTGGTGAGACGCCTCGCATGACTGGAATGTGGTCATGGATGGCTATGTCCTGTTCAGGAAAGACAGGCCACTAAGGAGAGGTGGTGGAGTTGCTCTTTATGTGAGTGAGCAGCTAGAATGTATTGAGTTCTGTCCAGAGGCGGATCAGGAGCGAGCTGAGGGTTTGTGGGTGCGAATTAAGGGGCAGGCTGGCAGGGGTGATACTGTTGTGGGTGTCTATTACAGGCCACCGGATCAGGATGAGGAGGGTGATGAGGCCTTCTACAGGCAGCTGAGAGCAGTCTCGCAATTACAGGGCCTGGTTGTTGTGGGGGATTTCAACTACCCTGATATTTGCTGGGAGGCCTACTCAGCCAGCCATCCTCAGTCCAGGAGGTTCCTCCAGTGCGTTGATGATAACTTTCTGATGCAAATGGTGGATGAGCCAACAAGGAGAGGAGCGCTGCTGGATCTGATCCTCACTAACAAGGAGGGTCTGGTTGAAGAGGTGAAGGTTGAGGGCAGCCTTGGTTGTAGTGACCATGAGATGGTAGAGTTCAGGATCTCATGTGGCAGGAACAGAATAGCTAGCAGAATCACAACCCTGAACTTCAGGAGGGCCAACTTTGGCCTTTTCAAGCAATTGCTAGGGGAAATCCCATGGGACAGGGTACTAGAAGGTAAGGGGGCCCAAGATAGTTGGTTAGCATTCAAGGACTGCTTCTTCCGAGCTCAAGATCAGAGCATCCCAACAGGTAGGAAGTCAAGGAAGGGTACCAGGAGACCTGCATGGTTGAACAGGGAACTGCTGGGCAAACTCAAGTGGAAGAAGAGGGTGTACAGATCGTGGAAGGAGGGGCTGGCCACTGGGAGGAATATAAGTCTGTTGTCAGAGGATGTAGGGAGGCAACTAGGAAAGCTAAGGCCTCCTTGGAATTAAACCTTGCAAGAGAGGTCAAGGACAAGAGAAAGGGCTTCTTCAAATACATTGCAGGTAAAGCCAACACTAGAGGCAATGTAGGCCCACTGATGAATGAGGTGGGGGTCCTGGAGACAGAGGATAAAAAGAAGGCGGAGTTACTGAATGCCTTCTTTGCCTCTGTCTATACTGTTGGAGGTTGTCCTGAGGAGCCCTGGACCCCTGAGGCCTCAGAAGAAGTCAGGATAGAGGAGGAATCTGTCTTGGTTGATGAGGGCTGGGTCAGGGACCAATTAAGCAATCTGGACGTCCATAAATCCATGGGCCCTGATGGGATGTACCCGAGGGTGCTGAGGGAGCTGGCAGAAGTCATTGCTAGGCCACTCTCCATCATCTTTGCTAAGTCGTGGGCAACGGGAGAGGTGCCTGAGGACTGGAGGAAAGCGAATGTCACTGCAGTCTTCAAAAAGGGCAAGAAGGAGGACCCGGGTAACTATAGACCGGTCAGCCTCACCTCCATCCCCGGAAAGGTGATGGAGCAACTCGTCCTTGGTGCTGTCTCTAGGCACATCAAGGATAGGGGGATCATTAGGGGCACTCAGCATGGCTTCACCAACGGGAAGTCTTGCTCAACCAACTTGATAGCCTTTTATGAGGATGTTACCCGGTGGATAGATGATGGTAAAGCTGTGGATGTGGTCTATCTCGATTTCAGTAAAGCGTTTGACACGGTCTCCCACAGCATCCTCGCAGCTAAACTGAGGAAGTGTGGTCTGGATGATCGGGTAGTGAGGTGGATTGTGAACTGGCTGAAGGAAAGAAGCCAGAGAGTAGTGATCAATGGGACAGAGTCCAGTTGGAGGTCTGTGTCCAGCGGAGTTCCGCAAGGGTCGGTTTTGGGACCAGTTCTATTCAATATATTCATTAATGACTTGGATGAGGGATTAGAGTGCGCTGTCAGCAAGTTCGCTGATGACACAAAACTGGGAGGAGTGGCTGATGTGCCGGAAGGCTGCGCAGCCATTCAGAGAGACCTGGACAGGCTGGAGAGTTGGGCGGGGAGAAATTTAATGAAATATAACAAGGGCAAGTGTAGAGTCCTGCATCTGGGCAAGAACAACCCCATGTACCAGTACAAGTTGGGGACAGAGCTGTTGGAGAGCAGCGTAGGGGAAAGGGACCTGGGGGTCCTAGAGGACAACAGGATGACCATGAGCCAGCAGTGTGCCCTTGTGGCCAAGAAGGCCAATGGCATCCTGGGGTGTATTAGAAGGGGTGTGGTCAGCAGGTCGAGAGAGGTTCTCCTCCCCCTCTACTCTGCCCTGGTGAGGCCGCATCTGGAGTATTGTGTCCAGTTCTGGGCCCCTCAGTTCAAGAAGGACAGGGAACTGCTAGAGAGAGTCCAGCGCAGAGCCACGAAGATGATTAAGGGAGTGGAACATCTCCCTTATGAGGAGAGGCTGAGGGAGCTGGGTCTCTTTAGCTTAGAGAAGAGGACACTGAGGGGTGACCTCATTAATGTTTATAAATATATAAAGGGCAAGTGTCAAGAGGATGGAGCCAGGCTCTTCTCAGTGACATCCCTTGACAGGACAAGGGGCAATGGGTGCAAGCTGGAGCACAGGAGGTTCCACTTAAATTTGAGGAAAAACTTCTTTACGGTGAGGGTGACTGAACACTGGAACAGGCTGCCCAGAGAGGTTGTGGAGTCTCCTTCTCTGGAGACATTCAAAACCCGCCTGGACGCGTTCCTGTGTGATATGGTCTAGGCAATCCTGCCCCGGCAGGGGGATTGGACTAGATGATCTTTCGAGGTCCCTTCCAATCCCTAACATTCTGTGATTCTGTGATTCTGTGATATTAGGAGGTGTGCATCTAATGTAGAACAAATGACATGATACCCACAATGGTAAAAAAAGAAGATGGCAGGTGGAGACAAAAAGAAAATTTACTATTGACTTTTCTTCCACTTAATTTTCCTTTTCTCTGTATATAATATACAGAAAGAAATGGGGAGAATATTTTCATTTAAACATTGTTACATTTAGTCAATCTTTCTCTGCAGATTACTCGCTTGGAAATTGTGATTTACAGCATAAGTAATTTTATAATCCATATTACATGTCCTCTATAGGGTATTTTAAAGGTTACTAAAATAAAATTCTCAATGCTTTTCCTCCAGCAATCAACTATTCAATTCTGAAAAATGTAAATCTGAAAATGTGAAGATGAGCCTATAAATTGTCTCAATTTCCAGACTTTCAGAACAGATTTCCTGAAATACTCTGAACACAGTGCTTTAGATAAATGTAAAGTGACTTGGTTTATGACTGAACCATCTATGTTATTTGCAATTTCCTTGAATTTCTTTGCTTCTCTTTCTGTTCACTGCAACCATTGGAAAGAGATAGTCAAATACAAGGAGCCTTCATAAATGTCTTTAAATACATGTTGCTTTAGTTTGTTCTGGTCTTCTATCACAGGAAGATTGCTTCAAGTTACTCAGAAATGTCTCAGTAAATAACTTTCTATAGTATAAACTTTCTTTCATGTCTGTTACTATGATAATAGGATGTACATTCTGTATAACTATAGCCATTTTCTAGAGACTAAAATTCACCTCTTCAGAAATAGCAATCAAAGTTGTACCATGTGTAAATATTCCATATAAAGAATAAATAGTTTTGGGGGTGTTTTTTATTATTAGAAGTGTTCTACAATCTACACAGAATTGAATTTTACCCTCAAGAAGCAGAATGAAAGCCAAGCAACACTTGATTCAGGAACTGTACAGACTAAAACTATCAACTTCAAATGAGAAGACTGTCTAGGCAACCGTTATACTGGATGATTACAGAGCTGTCATCTGACTTCATTCAGGCTTTTTGTGCTTATGCTGGGCAGTGAGTGAGTCTGGTCACTACTGCCCAGATTAGACAGAGAAGAAGTCAGACTTAAGGCAAAAGAAGTCTTCAAAAGATGAGCCTGAAGTGGGACAGAATTTGAAAATGTCCCTACTCTGACGGTGTTCAGAACAGGCTGTAGCTCCCTTGTCTTAATGACAGTGGCAATATAAATCCTAAAACCATGCACATTTGCAAGACTGGAAATACCTGGGGGAGATTGAATTCCCTTTTTCCAAATTTCTTTGCCTTATCAGTATGAATCAAATTATCTAGCACTGAATTTGCATTTCTGACTCACACAAAGTTGCTTATTGAATTAGCTGAACAATCAACATCATCAAGGTTTTCTTTTGAGAAGAGCAGAGTGCAGGACTGAACCTCCATAACTGTCATATTTAAGTTATTCATTCATTTTTAGCTGAATTATCATTTCCATCATTTCCATGTGGTTCATGAAAATCCTGCCTGCACTTCACCTGAGAGCTAATCATAGGGATACAACTAATCTCAGTGAGGCACTGAAATGATGCTAAAGCCATTGATTTTTTTTTTTTTTTTTTTTTTTCAGAGGCGTCTTCCTGTTAGAGGGTGTTTGCTAGTTAGTGAGTACTGGTAAAGGTAAACAGGCTGATGTGGAAGATGTTTATTTGTTACACAGTCTCTTGCACTTCCATATCCTCCTTTTGCCACTTGTTGGCACAAGATTCAACCACAGGCTCAGCTGGTATTAATTTCCAGGTTATCCAAAGCAGATGGAAAACAGAGAATGAAGAAGCAGTCATTAATGCCTACATAACACTTGAGACAGCTTGGGATTGTTACAGTGACTGTATCTGTGTACAAACATAATAACTGCTACAGAACAAACCAGAGGGCGATCTAATTTGACCTTCTGTCTTCAACTGAGCTGGTGCCAGCCATCTCAAATGTAGACATAAAACTCCCTAATGCACAAAATTGTGCAATGCTCTGTCATAGAGAAAAATTATTCCTGACTCCAGCTGTTGCTCAATTATGTCCTGAAGCGTGAGGATTAATGGTTCTTGTAACTTTTGTCCCAGCATTAGTAATTGCAGATGCCATTCTTGTTCAGATCGATGGATAATTCTGCTCTGAACCTTCCTCAGAGCTTTTCCTTGTATTAATCTGTGACCTTAAAAGGCAGAAAATGTCACATCATTTTAGAAACACATCTCAGCCATATTCTGCCATGGACCAAAGAAGCAGATTCTATCTTGGTGTGAAACAAAATTTACCTGCAGAGAGATACTAACTTAGATGATCAGTTATGCAATCATTTGGCTGCTGTTCCTACCTACAGTTCACTCTCAGATCAACACATTCTGCTGTCAGCCACCCTTGTCAAGTTCCATTAAGGCCAAGGAGTTGAGATAGGGAGAGGGGATATTGGCTCAGGTTAGTTGTTAGGTACTGCCTGGAAGTTACAGTAGACAACCATAGCCTGACAGATGCTGTCAGCATGTTTAGCCGGCCAGGTGAGCAGGTACTGCCATGAGTGCTGAGATGTTCCCCTCCACAACCTGTACCTGTGTTAATAAGTCATGCCTATTCAGGATAGACAGTTCTCAACTGAAGAAGCATTCTGTGGCATGTTGTATTTTGTTTTCACTGTTAGTTACTAAGCAGAAAGCTATCCATTAATGAGCTAAAAATGTGTTCACCTGATGATTTTATCTAAAGGTACTCTCACTGAAAGGGGAAGGAAAAAAAAAACTTAAAATGTCAGGGTGCCTTTGAGTTACTAAGGAAGCTTTCAGCAAAGTCTTTACTAGCCCAATTGTTACTAGGAGCCAATGACTCCTGCCTTGTATAAGATTATTTCCTTTTTAAGCAGAGGCAAAATAAATGAGCAAATTTTGTCCAAGAGTTATTAAAATGACCAGAAGAATTAGCTGAGTGGGTACACTATCTGGTCATGCTAGAAAGAAAAGATAGACTTTTTTTACAGACAGACCAAAGAAATTAAGCGAATATCTGTAAAGACATTTCTCACTACCCAAGATATGACTGTTGCCAAATGTTTTTCTACATGTGCTGCATCAGCAGATTTCTGGCAGGTGCCTTAAGGAAACATTTCTGCACATTCTCTATTCCTGTTAGGAGGCACTGTTCCTCAGACTGCCATTTGGGTTGTGTTTGGCAGCCGCAGTGATTCCACCAGAAAATGAAACACATTTTTGATTGTACAGAGTACACTCAGAACTATACACATGATGATCTGATCAGGAGAAAAATGGTAGAAAAGCAAGGCCAGATGCTCAGAGCCACTTTTGGAGGAGCCAGACTTCTGACCTAAAACAAACAAACAAAACCCCCATAGTATAAATGTCACATCAGAGAAAGCAGAAACCTGGGAAAAAAGTTACATGCACAGAAAAATCACAGTAAGTTTAAAAGTATCATCACATACCTCTATTAGGACACATGGAAGGGACCAGCCATCTGAGAGCTAGTAAGCAAAAATGTCCTGTGTAAATGCATGCGAATCTGCAGAATAAACTGAAAAATAAAGCAGCTTGTTAATCATTCCCCAGCAAGTATAGCTCTGACTTCTTCACTCAAAAGTGGATGAAGGCACAATCTTCGTTCAAAAATATAGTCAAAATCGGAGAGCAGGACTGGATACACGGCAGCTGCTAGCAAAAACTAGGCATCTTTGCACTTAAATATAGAAGATGAGTTTGGTCATAGCCATTGGGTGGAGAAAGGAGTTTTGTTTTGAAATAGGAGGCCAGTATTAGCTGTGTCTGGAAGACAAAAAAATCTAAATGGCTTTTTTTTCTTTAATTTGTTCACATATTTGGTAAGTGATTTTCTGACAATAAGTAGGCTTACTCTCCCCCGCAGCCAAAACCTGGGCATTTGCTTTCTGTTCCTTCTGTGGTCCAATGCCCACTCTGAGCATTCGCTGTTTGTGAGCAGTCTTTTTTATATAGGTTAAGAAAGACTCTGGTGGAGTACAATATAAAGATGCTAATTTGCAAGTCACAATAGTTTGATATGGGCTAAGCTAGTTTATAAGTGACTTTAGAATCTTCTGTCAAAAGGCTTTTGCCCCCTTCCTTCCTAAAAAATAAAATGTTTGAGTAGGATCCTGCTCATGTTTCTTCTAATGACTCTCAGCACGTTAAGTGCTTTCTCTTCTCTCATTTTAAATCTTCCTAACACCTTTTGTATTTTAGGTTTTTAGAAGCCCTCTTCAACTGCTTTTGCCGTCTTGCAAAACTTAACCACGCTAAGTGCTCCCATCACAGATCCTGACGCTAAGATAACCACAACCACAACCACTGTCCTTGCTTCTCTCTCTCTTACCAAGAGTCTTTTGGTAATACTTTGAGCAGAGCTAGTAAGATGTAAATTGTCACTTCATTTCCATTCCTTAAGCAAACTTTAAAGAGACTGTACTCAGATAAAACGCCCACCATATGTTAAATGGATGTGTAAGTTTCTTATAACCTGTTTTTTTTTTTCTGATCTCATAAACTAAGGCTGCCTTCTATCAGTGGGGTTTCAGAAAGCAACAATATTCACAGTCTGCTCAAGCTGGATACATACATCTGGATTTGAAAACACTTATTACAGACTGAAGGACCTAGGTCAAATTTAAGAGCTACATCAAAAGACAGTAATGGCGTGGAAACGATTATTTGCTAGCAATAGTTGAAAAATAGCATAGTAGCTGAATCTAAATTGCAGATTCCAACTTTCTGAATACTGTGTAAGTCCAGCGACAGTGGAGGGACTCCAGGTATAAATAAATATGGTTTATATGAAAAACTGTCTCAATCTGATTGTATCAATTTGACATGCATATAATGCAGTTATTGTCAATAGAATTAGTTTTGAGGACTTCTAATTGTGTTCAAATAATGCTTGGCTGTAGCAACCACCTGGCTAAACTACGATTACAGCTAGCCCATAAAGAAGATTATATTTGAAATACAGAAGGGAGGAGATATTATTTAGCATGGGATAAAGCAGTTTTTTTCCAAATAAGGATTATATTTTGAATCGCAAAAGTTAAGCTTTTTGTCAGGAAAATTATTCTAACTATGATTTGTTAGTTTACTTAAAACAACATGTAATAGTATAGTTTATACAATAGATATATTGTACACTCCATTATACTGAAATGTGCACATAATTGTAGATAATACTACAGCAAATGTATAGAGGTTAAAATTTGAGTTTTATAAAACCAGATGAAAGAAATACTATAAAGCACTCTGAACTTATTTGCTTACAACTTTTGCTTGTAACTGTGAAGTGTCATGAGGTGTAGCATCAGCCTGAATGCATCAGCTTCTATCTGCTCTTGCTGTTGTGATGGAATATTGCAAAGCCTTTGACATAGCTGAGAGCTTGTAGAACAGCCACTTAAATGTTTTAATTCTTGCCTCTGTAAATTGGTAATGGTGGTCATGAACACATGATAAATCACATTTCTGGGGCATTCAAAATATGTGGATGTTCATGAAAAAAATTTTCTACCTGTTAACAAAGGGCACTGAGATAACACTATAAGGGGAGAAACTGGCAACATGCTTAAATCTCCTTTTCGTGCCCTGGAATAGGTTATCTTGAGGGACTCTCAGTAGCATTAACTCCACCAAATAATCATTCTGTGTCTAATCTATTTCATCTAAGGGTTAAACATGAAGGAATATGCTCAGCCTGCATTTTTCTGTGCTTGAGAGAAATCATTCCAGAGATGACTGAATAAAAGACCATATCCACAAATGTGTAACCCTTAATGAAATTCATGCTGATTATTATGTCAGCAGCCAGCCACAGTCACATGGGAAGTTTCATTTTGAAGT
This sequence comes from Nyctibius grandis, assembly GCF_013368605.1. Classification (NCBI taxonomy): domain Eukaryota; kingdom Metazoa; phylum Chordata; class Aves; order Nyctibiiformes; family Nyctibiidae; genus Nyctibius; species Nyctibius grandis. Next base: position 48,845,989 of record NC_090658.1, on the reverse strand, counting down.
TTCATTTGCCTGCTGAAATCTCTCCATGCTCCATCCACTACCAGTATGATGTGGAAAAGAGGAGGAGAGAAAAAATAACCCTGACATATTTCTGTCCGGGATACTCGGAAGAAGGGATGAGTGACAAAGAACAGTTCTCTGATTACCAGAAAGATGGTTCTGCAAATCAAGTTTTCAGTTATGGCTGTTCCTTTTGAAGCCTATTTATGGGAGGAAAAAAAAAATCTCTGGTCAAGAGCTATTGCTGCAGTTAACATGGAGGACAAGGAGGCCAATTATATGAATATGCATAAAACATGCAGGATTTTCTCTACAAGGCCACACAGTCAAAAAATGTAAATGTGTGTGGGTAAGCCAATGTTGAGCCTGTTTACACATGAACAAATCCTAATTAGAGAAATGGAAAAATGTCTGAATCTAAATTTAAAGTAGAGTCTGTTCATGAGAGTCATGGGTGACTAAAAGTAATTAAGGCCATTACTTAACTAAACAGATTAACCATGTGTTTCTGTCTTTGATGTAGATTTCTTGTTTTGGATACAGTTGCAGTTTAAAGTCGTTTAATACTGCCTAAGATACATCTGCCATTATTTTGATTTGGTATATTTCTTGTTGCAAATGCTTTTAGCACTGGCTGACATTTAGTTTGTATAAACAGTTGAAAGTGTTTACAATGAAAAGTACTTGTTCAAGCAAGCCACAGTACAGAGAAATACATTCAAAATGCAAGACAAAAGATGTGCAAATAATAAAATACATGTTCATGCTTCCTTTTGCTCTGATTTGTGTTAGAGATAGATTTAGATAAAAGTAAAAAAGGAAGCACACTTTCATCCGACACCACCCCAAAAAAACCTAGTCACTTTTCTTCCAAAATAATATTTTAATTTTTGTTGTGTTATGGACTTCTACTTTTGTTATTTCTAGCCCTGAAGAGCTCAGCTGTGCTAAGTTCCTAGGAGTCGTACTATTCCACCAATACTTCTCCCACAAATGGAAGCAATAAAGAATTACTATTATTTAACACAGCTTATTCTCCTGAGCTTTCCAATCCAGATAACACATGATAAACATGCTCAGATAACTTCATATGCAGATGATGCAGATGCAGCTCTATGAATTAACTTGCATTTTTCAGACATACAATGAAGTTAGAGCATTTATGGAAGGCTTAATTCTCCTCCCACTACAAGAGAGGGAAATTTTATATACATATTATTCCATTGGCTTTAACATTGTGATGCTCAATTTACATGTGTGTGCATGAGAGAAACACCGAGCTATGTGCCTCTGTGTGTGTCTCTGGTTTCACGCTTGCTGAGACGATGACAGACCTACCTTACATAGGGTTGTGAAAGAAAAAGTTAAAGATGAAGAGTTTCATTCAGAACTGCTGAACGTTCTGAACTGCTGAACTGCAGAACTTAAACGTTGTGCTGCAAGTTGTCTACATGCATCAGCTGGAGGAAACAATCAATCAGTGAACTCAATTAGCTTTTGTAGAAAGTTATAACTGGTGATGCTCTTTGGCTCCAGGTTGGTCAGTCTGTATAGTATATGGTGGTCCTTATCTGAAACAGTGAGTTGCCTATGAGACTGGTATGACTGTAATTCCCTACCTCTCACAGTCTTGTGTAGAAGATCCTTATTCCCAGCATCTAGACTGAATTGTCACAATGGGCCTTGAAATTTCTGAATTATGACCTTTTACACCTGCTCCTCCAGGAGCTGTATTTAACAAGTCAGTCTCTGCATTAGCATGTTTCAGTTTTTATTTTAAAGACTGAAAATAACTAACTTTTTAATCACTGATTAAAAAATACATATATATATCTTTTTCAGATGTTTATGATGAATATGTTTCCTACACACTGCTCTGGGAAGTTCCATGGGATATACAGCATTCGTCTGCCAGAGACCCACTCTCTAAATTAAGGCCATACAGCCTGCACCCACCCAGAGTCCTTCAACTAGCATTTTTTTGATGGCCAGATGCCCTTGATTTTCTTTGGACTAAAATATTCCTGTGTATCAAAAGAACTTCAAACAACAGTTAGGGGAAGGTATTCATGAAGCCTAATGTTAGCTCTGAGAACCTTGTCTCCCTAGATTCATAACCTGAGGGCAGTGACACTTCCAGAGGACACCTGTCTGCTTCAAATAACCCCCGAAAGGAGCATTTCTCCCTCTCCATAGACTACAAAGAAAGCCTAAGGAGTCAGATTTTGGTTAGTGTTAGTTTTTGTGTTTTGTCCACTAAACATATTGTACACTCATTTATCTCTCGTATATAGAGAGTCTGGAATTCAAAGAGTCATACCAAAAATTGTGTTAGCTAGCACACCTAGAAGAAAAAAGCATGAAAGTACTAGGTCATCTTGTCTATCCTCTGCTTGCGTGGGATCATTTCCCACACAATTCATGGATATGCCACCCATAAAGGCAGCTGGTAAGAGCAGCAACTGACTGAATCACACAAACAAGAGAGGAGGGAAATTGTGTAAACTTTGTAGTATAAGAAGAGGACATTTTCCACAGTGTTTTAAGGACACATCTTGAATCTGATGGTTTCTAGAAGCTGAAATCTTGCAAATTTGACCTCAGTTATTCAGAATTTTTCAGGTGACATTATAGTTTTATGCTGTCTTCTTCTGTGCTCACAGAAGATGGAATATCTTCAAGGAAAATACAGGCTAGGAAAAATTTCCTTATGCTTCGCCTAAAGTGAGTATAGTCACAGCAAAACCATCTGGCCTACAGAGCTGTTCAGCCTCGACTGACTTCTCTCCATTTTACTGAGATCAAGAATGCCTGTTTAAGCAGCCCCACACTGCTTGAACAACAAGCAATAGACTCAAGGTACGATGCTGGGGGACAGGCATTAGTAGTCAAAAACCTGGCATCAAAGAAGTGACTATTTAAAGCCACATCTTGGTCTTCAACTTACACATGGCAGGTCAAATGAACTGAGTATTTTTCACAGTATTCAAACCATTCAGCGCCTATATACTATCTTGGAGATCGCTATCTTTACTTAATTCTTATTTTCTATTATATGTCTCTCTCTTGGCTATATTAGTAATTCCTTAAATATTTATGAAGACACCCATTTTCATAGAACTTGTAGGACTGCATTAGTCTCTGTGGAGTCTGTAACCTATTCGGACAAAATTGACTGAAATCAGGAAGTGGATTTACAAGCTATTAAGCTATTCTGTGGGTTTAAAAGCTTTTAAGACTGAAGGACATGTACATGTACACAACCATGAAATCCTTTTTTTCCAATATGAAGTTGGGTTAAAAAGAAGATAGGATGATTCCATTTTGCAATGTCTTTATCTGACTTTACAAGTCTCAGATGAAGTTCTTGTTTCTTCTTATTGGAAACTCAAGGTCAAAATTACCTCTAATTTATATGTAAAATTTTCAAGATAAAGGTTGCAGCATTTGGACCTTCTGTAAGAAAATAAATACAAAGCTCATGTTTGATAGATGTCTTTGCTATCATTTGCTAAATGAGTGGCCAGCATTTCATAGGATGCACTGAAGTACATATTCTGATGGTGTTCGAGTCTGGAAATGTAAATGTTAAACCATTAGGAATGTCAGAACTGCTACTGATTTTACATAGAAGATTCTCAATTTCCAGACTTGCCAAAAGAGGCAGGAAAGTTTAAAGCAAGTAGATCTACATACTACAAAATGCTGATACAAATTTGAGTTAACACTTCAAAAGCAATTCAGCTAACTGCTTATAATTTTATCCATCTTAGGTTTCAGTGTAGACACTTACCTGCATAACTTTCAAACAACTGTTTTAACTACATTGATATTAACAAAATCCTTAGAGATCTGCAAATGCTTATGGTATTGATGTTTCATCTCAAGTTTCTGATACTAGTAAGCTCTCTTTTGGGTGGAGAAGGTTGGAGTCAAGAAGGAAGAAGGCCTTTTCAAACTTTTATGAAGAGAATGAAGTGGTAACTTCACCAGAGTCATACATGATATAAAATGGTCTACCCTGGACAGGTCATCATTCCTCATCCTGTTGCAGCTGACACTGGGGAGTAAACACAGTTTTTCTACATTTAGTCTTTCTTGTTACTTACATTGTAAGTTCATTGTAGAATGGTCTTTCTCTAGTGCGATGAGATCTTTTCAGGTCTACAAGAATGTACCATAATATTAGCAATGAGGAAAGAGTCTCCTCTTCTTTCCACATCTCACTTAAGAGGTAATTTAGTTTTGAGTGATGGTCCAGATGTTCTTGTGTCCAGTTCCATTCATGCCTGTGAAAATGTTTACTTGCCCTCTAAAAAAGAATGACCCCTAATGTAAAACCAGAATTGATCTCTGAGCCAAATCTGTGGTCTGCTGTCACTTCCTCCTAAAACCCGTGAGAATCCAGCCCAACTTTAGTCTCAGAGCACGAAGCGGAAAGTTTTCTACAAATGACCATGTGTGCCACGCGGTTTGGGCTCTTCATGTAACACATCACAAATTCTGGTAAAGGACCACGGCCAAATAAATGATAATATTCCTTACATTGTCCTTTTTGACAGTTCACCCACTTTTGGGAGATTATATAGCATATTGCTAGAATGGTCCATTTCCAGCATTTAACCCAAGTATTTGAGATTGTTTTCTTTCCTTGCTAAGAAAGTAATTAAGATTGCTGAAGAGTTTTTTACATATTATGAACTTTAACTATAAAGCCAAATGGCATTAAGTTGCCAGGAAACCATCCTGCCTGTTTCCTGACCAAAAACTCTCATGTTTGACTTCTACCCAAAAGCTGGAATTAAATGTACATTATCGTGTAATGTTTAGAAATCAATGGGTTATAAAACACAGTGGGCAAAAATCAGCCATAGATAAAGCCACTTGCAGAGGGTCCTGCCTCACATATCCTTGCCTCCTAACAAAAGGGAATCTGGGATCAACTATCATGTTGGAGAGAGAAATAGCAAAACATGATTTTGATTTCCGGAAGAGCAGACCTGGGCAGTAAACTATCCTCTGGAGTATCAAAGGACCTTGAGAATTAAGGAGCCCGAAGTATAATCTGCATTGACTTCAGTGCTGTTGGGCCAAAGAGTATTTCAACTTAATGTGGTTAAATCCTGGTACATGTCTAATACTACTTATGTCAACAAAGCTGGAAGAAAAACCTTCTGATTCTTACACGGAAAGTACTGGCACATTGCCTTCCACAGTAAAAATAATTCTGCGTATACATTAGGTTTTTATGTAAAATGTATCATTTATGCTTCGTAATTTGATTTAAGTTAGGAGAAGTACAGAAAAAGAACACTGTACTCAATTGAAATAGCAGTGGAAAATTTTTTTAATTATTTGTTTCTTTTCTGCAACTTAGTATGTGTTAGAAAGCTTCTTCCATGTTTAAGCACTTTGTGGGCCTCAGTACATCAATAGAACCAAGTGAAAAACACTCCTTCCAAACAACACTATAGCGTGATCTGTTTCTGATTACTTCATCATGTATTAATTTTTCTTTGCTTTTAACATCTCTTCTTCACACATTTGTATTTGTGCATGAAAGCCATTTTATAATTGCTCTGTTGTATAGTCGTATATTTCACAACAGCTGAGGAGATGTGTAACTAAAACTATGCTAAAAACCTCTATGTAGTGGGGGCTGCTTGCTGTTAGACAGCTCAGAGTATTTATTCCTTGCAGAGCTATTCAGAAACCCTTCAGTGAAATAACTTTGAGAGTGCCATGTTCATGTTAGAAGCAGATAACAATGGTGGGCTTCATTTCACCTGAAGGGGGCATCTAGTTTCAGTTAGTCTTTTAGGCTTCCTGTAAAAATGAAAGGGAGACATATGCAGCTTACAAGGACCATGTACTTTAGCTACCCAGCTTACGGGGAAATAAACTGTTGTTTGAGAAGGCTAAGTCTCTCCTCTGATGAGAGAAGGAGCCTAGATGGACTAGTTTAGACCATATAGCTAAATTTGAGGCTGACAAATTAAGGAGGGATGGATCCTGCCTCATCTGTTCACAATTACTAGTTGTGATTTTTGACCTTATTTCCTAACTCAGTCAGTGTGTGTTTCTGGATAAGACCGTGTTAGTTGTGCTGTCGCTTAGTGACTGTCCTGGTTTGGCCTAAACCAGGCCGATTTTCCTTTCAGTGATTTTTACTTTCAGCTAAGTCTCCTTTAAGTAACTGCATTTTCTGAAACTAACTGCATGTTTTTGCAGACAGTGTCTGCTTCCAGGACTGATAACGCTCGAAGTTTGTAGTTATCACTGAGGCACCGGTAGGGATGTTGTGCAGAAAGGCTCTTGCTGTACTTATTCTTGAGAGAAACCAAGATCACTGCTGAATTCCTCATTGCTTACGAGTGAAGAGCCGAAGGGGGGTCGCAGCTGCAGAGGGGAGCGGACAGGGCAGGTGACCCAAAATTGACCAACGAGGGTATTCCATCCCATACACGTCATTCTCGGTATAAAGTGGGGGGATCACGAGGGTCTCGCTCTCTTTCTGCTATGGCCGGTGTCCAAGGAGGACTCCGTCTGTTTTCCTGCTGCCCCCGATCCCGATCCGTGCGTTCCTGAATCCAGCTCTCGACCGTCGCTAGGCCCAGGCTGGGCCTTCCCGGAGCCTGCCCTGCAGTGCCGGTGGTGACGTGGCTGACTTCAGGGGAGCTCAATCTTGGTTTTGTATATATATTTGTATATATTTGATTATTTCTATTATTATTATTATACTTTTTTTTCATTATTATAGTTTATTAAAACTGTTTTAATTTTCCAACCCAGAAGTCTCTCTCCCTTTTCCCTTTCCCTTTCCCTCTGGGGGGAGGGGGGGGGGATAACAGAGGGCATCTGCCGCAGGTTTAATCGCCAGCCCAGCTTTAAACCGTGACAGATTTATTGGCGCCCAACGTGGGGCTCGAGAGAAGCTCCGACAGGTTGCTCTGATAAGTCGAATCCCAGCTCCCGTGGGAGGAGACCCGGAGAGCTCAGCCAAGAGAGTATCAGATTTCTTCCTTTGAGATTTACGAGGGGTTGGAAATTAAAACAGATAGCTAAGATGATAATGTTATTTGTGAGCCTTGTGTTACCTCTTTTCTTTATAAAGCTTGTTTTAGAGTTATGTGTAACGATACCTTACTTGCCGTATGCGCTGTGTGTTAGTGCTTTCATGTGGTTTAACAGGGCGTGCTGGTCGAAATGTGTCTTTTTGGTATGGGTTTTGATACTGATTTATGTCATGATAAACCGGGCAGTTATTATTCCGATCTCTTATCTCTATGATACAATGATGGGCAGCTTTAATCGCGAATCCGTAGCTGCGCACACCGGGCGTCTTTTAACTGATTTTGATAGTATCTGCTCCTTTTTTGCCAAGCTGATTCCTGCAAAATTCGAACAGGGCATGTCGTTATTTTCGTGTGTCCTGAATGCATTACTGGTGTGCTATGTGATTAGATGTCAGTGCAGCAACAGCGGGAGGTATCATGCTGCCCCTGTAACCAGGAGAAAACACCGAAAGAAATCAGCTAGTAAAGTGAAGGATGATGACTCAGAGGCTTCTAAGGCAGAGCCAGCACGGGACCCAGGTGAGGGCCCTTCTCAGTCAGAGTCAGGGCCTGACACAGAGGGGGGTTTCCTTGATCGTCTTTTTAAAGAAGGCCCATTACACAAGAAGGACAAGAAAGGTCCTTCTAAAGCAGAACAATCACAGGAGGACTCGGACTCGGAAGTAGAGATAACCTACCACTCCTTATCCCTGAAAGAACTGCGAAATATAAGAAAAGATTTTAGTCGTTATGACGGTGAGCCAATAATTACCTGGTTGCTCCGATGCTGGGATAATGGGGCAGATAGCATAGAATTAGATGGCAGAGAAGCCAGACAGTTGGGATCCCTGTCCAGAGATGGTGGTATTGATAAGATGCTTCCAAGAAGGTCGAACAGTATCAGTCTCTGGAGGCGACTCTTGTCAGCTGTAAAGAGCAGGTATCCCTATAAAGATGATGTTATGAGCCACCTAAGCAAATGGACCACTATAGAAAAAGGTATTAACTACCTTAGAGAACTAGCTGTGCAAGAGATCATTTATAAACACCCTCAGGACATTGTAGATCCTGTAAATCCTGATGAAGTGGAATGCAACCGATCCATGTTCCGGAAGTTTGTGAAGAGTGCTCCACCAACACATGCCCATACATTGTCAATATTAGTCTGGGGAGAAGATGTTATGGCACGACCTAGTGTGGGCGAAATGGCTAACTATATGCGACAGTATGAAGATAGTATTTCTTCCCCACTGCAGGCCCGTGTCTCGGCTGTGGAAAAACTGACTAAGGAGAACAAGGACTCATTGAAACAACTGTCAGACAAACTGTCCATGATCGAGAATAAACTTGACTCTACCTACACAGGCCCGCGTTGCAGCCTTTAGGAGGCAACGCCCTCCTACTGGACCGGCTCAAAGGAAACGGAACACGTCACGAGGTATCCTGTGGTTTACCCTGCGTGATTATGGGGAGGACATGAACAGATGGCATGGACAACCTACCAGTACCCTACAGGCACGAGTACGTGAGTTGCAAGCTAACAGAAATACCAGAGAGAATTTTTCTAGGAGGATGGCTGCTCCAGTTACCAATGAGCAGGACCCCAGTCAGGGTAGATGGGCCTCAAATCCTTTTTTTCCAAGAGTGAATAGGGGAAATGAAGGTCCAATCCCCGTGAGCAGCACGAATCCAATCTTTAATTAGAGGGGCCCTGCCTCTAGCCAGGAGGAGGAGAGGGATAACCGGATTTATTGGACTGTGTGGATTCGATGGCCTGGCACATTAGAACCACAAAAGTATCGAGCCCTGGTAGACACTGGTGCACAGTGCACCCTCATGCCATCGAATCATAAAGGGACAGAATCTGTCAGTATCTCGGGAATAACAGGGGGATCTCAAGAGTTATCTGTATTGGAGGCCAAAGTGAGCCTAACTGAAAATGAATGGAAAAAGCACCCCATTGTGACTGGTCCAGATGCTCCGTGCATCCTTGGCATAGACTACCTTAAGAAAGGGTATTTTAAGGACCCAAAAGGATATAGATGGGCCTTTGGTGTAGCAGCTGTAGAGACTGAGGACATTAAACAGCTGTCTACCTTGCCTGGCCTCTCAGAGGATCCTTCTGTTGTGGGGTTGCTGAAGGTTGAAGAACAACAGGTGCCAATTGCTACTGCCACGGTGCACCGACGACAATATCGCACCAATCGAGACTCCCTGATCCCCATTCATAAACTGATTAGACAATTAGAAAATCAAGGAGTGATTAGCAAGACTCGCTCACCCTTTAATAGTCCTATATGGCCAGTGCAAAAGTCTAATGGAGAATGGAGATTAACAGTGGACTATCGTGGCCTAAATGAAGTTACGCCACCGTTGAGTGCTGCCGTGCCAGACATGCTAGAACTTCAATACGAACTGGAGTCAAAGGCAGCCAAGTGGTACGCCACTATAGACATTGCTAATGCATTTTTCTCTATTCCCTTGGCACCAAAGTGCAGGCCACAGTTTGCTTTTACCTGGAGAGGTATCCAGTACACCTGGAATCGACTGCCCCAGGGGTGGAAACACAGTCCTACTATTTGCCACGGACTGATCCAGACTGCACTAGAAGAGGGTGGAGCTCCAGAACATTTGCAATATATTGATGACATCATTGTATGGGGTGATACAGCAGCAGAAGTTTTTGACAAAGGGGAGAAAATAATTCAAATTCTTCTGCAAGCTGGTTTTGCCATAAAAAGAGGCAAGGTCAAGGGGCCTGCCCGGGAGATCCAGTTTTTAGGGATTAAATGGCAAGATGGGCGTCGCCAGATCCCGATAGAGGTGATCAACAAAATAACAGCTATGTCCCCACCAACTAACAAAAAGGAAACACAAGCCTTCTTAGGCGTTGTGGGTTTCTGGAGAATGCATATTCCAGATTACAGCCAGATTGTACGCCCTCTTTATCAGGTGACCAGAAAGAAAAATGATTTTCAGTGGGGCCCTGAACAACAACAGGCTTTTGAACAGATTAAACAAGAAATTGTGCATGCAGTAGCCCTTGGACCAGTCCGTATGGGACAAGATGTTAAAAATGTGCTCTACACCTCAGCTGGGGACAATGGTCCTACCTGGAGCCTCTGGTAGAAAGTACCAGGGGAGACTCGAGGTCGACCCCTAGGATTTTGGAGTCGAGGATACAAGGGCTCTGAGGCCAATTACACCCCAGCTGAAAAAGAGATACTGGCAGCATATGAAGGAGTTAGAGCTGCCTCAGAGGTAATTGGTACTGAAGCACAACTTCTCCTGGCACCCCGATTACCAGTACTAGGCTGGATGTTCAAGGGTAAGGTTCCTACTACTCATCATGCAACTGATGCTACATGGAGTAAATGGATTGCATTAATTACACAGAGGGCTCGAACAGGAAACCCTAATCGCCCAGGAATCTTAGAAGTGATCATGGACTGGCCAGAAGGCAAAGACTTCGGAATGCCGCCAGAAAAGGAGGTGACACGTGCTGAAGAAGCCCCACCGTATAATGAACTACCAGAGGATGAGAAGCAGTATGCCCTGTTCACCGATGGATCCTGCCGTCTTGTAGGAAAGCATCGGAAGTGGAAAGCTGCTGTATGGAGTCCCATACGACGAGTCACAGAAGCCACAGAAGGACAAGGTGAATCAAGTCAATTTGCAGAGGTAAAAGCCATCCAGCTGGCTCTAGACATTGCTGAACGAGAAAAGTGGCCAAGGCTGTATCTTTATACCGACTCATGGATGGTAGTAAATGCCTTGTGGGGGTGGTTAAAGCAGTGGAAGCGAAGCAACTGGTAGCGTAAAGGTAAACCTATTTGGGCTGTTGAACTGTGGCAAGATATTGCTGCTCGGCTAGAGAAACTAGTCGTGAAGGTACGTCATGTAGATGCTCACGTACCTAAAAGTCGGGCAACTGAGGAACATCGAAACAACCAACAAGCAGATCAGGCTGCTAAAGTGTTCCAAATAGATTTGGACTGGGAACATAAAGGTGAACTATTTTTAGCTCGGTGGGCTCATGACACTTCAGGTCATCAAGGGAGAGATGCAACATACAGATGGGCTCGTGACCGAAGGGTGGACTTAACTATGGACTCTATTGCACAGGTTATCCATGATTGTGAAACATGCGCCGCAATTAAGCAAGCCAAACGGTTAAAACCTTTGTGGTATGGGGGGCGGTGGTTGAAATATAAATATGGGGAGGCCTGGCAAATTGACTACATCACACTCCCTCTGACCCGCCAGGGTAAACGTTATGTACTTACCATGGTGGAGGCGACCACCGGATGGCTGGAAACATACTCTGTGCCCCATGCCACTGCCCGGAACACTATCCTGGGCCTCGAAAAGCAAATCTTGTGGCGACACGGCACACCAGAGAGAAATGAGTCGGATAACGGTACTCATTTCAAAAACAGTCTCATAGATAACTGGGCCAAAGAGCATGGCATCGAATGGGTATATCACATCCCCTATCATGCACCAGCCTCTGGGAAAATTGAACGGTATAATGGGCTGTTAAAAACTACCCTAAAAGCAATGGGGGGTGGAACCTTTAAAAACTGGGATAAGCATTTGGCACAAGCTACCTGGCTAGTTAACACCAGAGGATCTATCAACCGAGCTGGCCCTGCTCAGTCAGACCTTTTACATACAATAGAAGGGGATAAAGTCCCTGTGGTGCATGAAAGGAATCTGTTGGGAAAAACTGTCTGGGTTCTTCCTGCTACGGGCAAAGGTAAACCCATTCATGGGATTGCTTTTGCTCAAGGACCTGGATGTACTTGGTGGGTGATGCTGCAGGATGGTGGAGTCCGATGTGTCCCTGAAGGTGATCTGATCTTGGGTGAGAATACTTAATTCTGAACTGCATGATGTTAATTGCTGCATAATACTAACAGTGTTCATAAGTGTCTTTCAGGTTGAAGCAGTGGTGATGAGACCGGAGCTAGCTGCAAGTGGCGTCCAGTAACCTCCTCGAGACTGACATCTTTAACCTGCAACCCGTGGGCACGAACTGTGACAAAGCTCATATCATCTCTCCTACCCTGGGAGACTCCTAGCCAGATGGAAACCCACAATCCTGAACTAAATGAACTTGATGAACTTTTTTTTTTTTGTATAGAGATGAATCATAAACTAATGTTATCTGTATATATTTTAAAATGAAAAGTTAGTGGTGATCTGAGTATGACGTGAATGGTATGGAATAAGGGGTGGAATGTCCTGGTTTGGCCTAAACCAGGCCGATTTTCCTTTCAGTGATTTTTACTTTCAGCTAAGTCTCCTTTAAGTAACTGCATTTTCTGAAACTAACTGCATGTTTTTGCAGACAGTGTCTGCTTCCAGGACTGATAACGCTCGAAGTTTGTAGTTATCACTGAGGCACCGGTAGGGATGTTGTGCAGAAAGGCTCTTGCTGTACTTATTCTTGAGAGAAACCAAGATCACTGCTGAATTCCTCATTGCTTACGAGTGAAGAGCCGAAGGGGGGTCGCAGCTGCAGAGGGGAGCGGACAGGGCAGGTGACCCAAAATTGACCAACGAGGGTATTCCATCCCATACACGTCATTCTCGGTATAAAGTGGGGGGATCACGAGGGTCTCGCTCTCTTTCTGCTATGGCCGGTGTCCAAGGAGGACTCCGTCTGTTTTCCTGCTGCCCCCGATCCCGATCCGTGCGTTCCTGAATCCAGCTCTCGACCGTCGCTAGGCCCAGGCTGGGCCTTCCCGGAGCCTGCCCTGCAGTGCCGGTGGTGACGTGGCTGACTTCAGGGGAGCTCAATCTTGGTTTTGTATATATATTTGTATATATTTGATTATTTCTATTATTATTATTATACTTTTTTTTCATTATTATAGTTTATTAAAACTGTTTTAATTTTCCAACCCAGAAGTCTCTCTCCCTTTTCCCTTTCCCTTTCCCTCTGGGGGGAGGGGGGGGGGATAACAGAGGGCATCTGCCGCAGGTTTAATCGCCAGCCCAGCTTTAAACCGTGACAGTGACAAGAGACCTGAAATGGCTACTTCAAAAATAAATATAGTAAATAATAAAAATAAAAGACCACATTCCAGTGTAGATCAGTGAGTGCTCCCAAAGCACAGAAAACTTCGGAAACTAAGGAAAGCTAAGCCAGGGGAAGAAAACTCATATGCTAAAATCACTGGAATACTGGAACTGTGTTTTATCCCAGTGAAAAGGGAAGCTGCATGGGACAGACTCATGCTGCTCCGAGGGCAGGTGCCAAGTTGAAGTCTGTACTCCTCAGCAAGCAGCTGACCCAGATAAACAATTACCAAACAGAAGGCTTACTTGTATGTATTTTTTTTTCTTTCTGACACCTGCTATACTGGCCAAGCACTGCAACAAACCCAGCTTCTCCCCAAGATGTGGAAGGACCGGCTGCAATTCAGGCTGACCTCCCTGCCCAGCAGCCTGACGCAGTGGTGAGCCTGAGCATCGTCCCCCGCAACGAAAGTGTGTGCCACCAGCAGTCTCCTTGGATCACGCTCCTCCAGCAGTGCGAGGGCACTGAGGCTGCAGGCACATCCAGACCCATGGGCTTGGAGATATTTTGTTTCTTGGAAGGAGGTGGGAACTTGAAGGCATTCACTGTACTGCTGGGATGCTGTGAACAGCAGAATAAACTTTGCTGTAAAAGGGGCCATTTGGGTAAATTCATCTCATTCCCAAGACTTTTTTGGGAAGTCCTGTACACCTGCACCACAGTGGATTTTCTGAATATTAAGTAAAGGCATGCTATTTCATATAGACATATGAAATATGTATAAATATATACTTTAGAAGTATTTCTTCTGAAAGCACTTGCTCTCTGAATGTATAGATGGCTAGACCTCAAAAAATGATTTAAGTGTTTTTCTTAAAAACAAGCCAAATATTTTCAAGGCGTCTGTTTTCGGTGAGAGCACACTGATCATTTTGTAGAATATTTATACATATCTTGATACTTACAGATTTTTTTTAAAGAAAATATTTATATTGTGGTTTCTGAATCAAACAACGTTAAGTATGTAAATAATGAAAGACTGGTTATTTCTTTTTCGTTTTTTTTTTTAACTTAGGTTAATTTTTTTGAGATCTCGACTTAAATGTAAAATGTCTTGAATAGGGTCGAATGTAGGTAGGAGCCTTCAGACATGAAAAAAATAAAGACCCATTTGTTTGAGAAAGAGAGAGAGAGAGATTTTATACAATTTGGTCGACATTGAATTGTAGGCCTGAATTTCCTTTAATGTAAGTAAGCATAAATGAGAAGTGTTTCAGCTGAACGTGGGACAAATGCAACAGTTAGACTGTAAAAAGCATAGGAATAATCAAGATTTTCTCATCTGAATGAATTGTGTAAATTTTTTTATGAAGATCACAGCCATGTGAAATTCCCTTCTTTCTGTAGCAACTGCTTTGTCAGAGGCTTTTTGGGGGACAAAGGAAACATAGGAGAGATTACCTGCCTTTTTTGAGACGGGTGTGTTTTGAGTTGTCTTCGTAATCCTCAATTTGTCCCAGATTTGTCAAAAAGATTTTCCAAGTTTTACCAACCCTTGAAATGAACTCAGGTTGAATTTACAAAGTATAGACTGAATGTCAAGTTAATTCTCTCTCTGAGCCCCACAGAAAGTTTACTGTTTTGTTCCAAATCGTGGAAAACTCGTGATTATGTTTGAGTATTGCTTTGAGTTTCTGGGTTTGCATGAACCTAGAAACCCAAAGCTAAACTCAGTGAGTGTGTGAACCCACACTACATGAAACAAAAAAAGAAAAAAAAAAAGAAAAAAATGGTAATATATTGAACTCTGGGGATTTGAAAATACCAAAGTTCTCAGAGCTTCAGTACATGAGAAAGAATGAGATTACAGCACCATAAACATTCACGTCAAGAGAAGGACACTATTTTTAAAAGAGTTGAACTGTCACATTGGTTTTGGACAAGATGTCATGATTCGGTACTCTAATTCCTTATACACAGACCATTCAACTATTTTAACTCAATCAAAAAAAAGGACAAAAACACTGTATTTTTTTTCTAATCTATATGGAACCTAAATAATGTGACTAATGGCACATAATTAAAGGCATGAAGAAATGTTGTACTTGGACAGATTAAAAAGTTGCATTACATAGAAACTCAATAACTTACTTTGGCTTGTAAATTTCACTGAAATCCGTGAATAACTCTATTTGATATATGTAACTGAGTATTTTTCAGCTCTGACACCAGCTCCTGAATTCTCACATGAAATGACTTCTGTATCTGCATCTCCTTTTACAGGAGGGTGAGATGAAAATTAACACCTGAGAAGTGGCTTAGTCTCTTGGGACAGTTTTGCAGATTTTTTTTAGTATGTTTGTATGCTTTGCATCTTCTGACTGTGAATTCAGCTTAATGAAAATGGCCAGTCTCTGGTAATGATTTGAAAGGTTGCAAGTTCCTTTCACTTCATAAACAAAGCAGTATATTTTAGCTTGGAAAAGTCCACTTGGATATTAACACCGTTTATCGTCCTTTTCTTCAGTTGTCTTATCCTGAGAAAGGAAACAGTCATAAAAATTAGAAACGAATAAGGGCATTTCAATGGAAAGGGGATGATCATCATATCTGTATGGGAATAAAAAGAGTCTGCAAGGAAAAATTAGGGTCATCTTTCTGAAGTACTGTTACTTAAATTGAAGTAAGTGCCAGTTGGATGGCTAGCAAGCACTCCTGCAGTAGTCTCTATGTACCTGCCTGTGAGGTGACTGACATCCCACTGTTTTTCTTTGCTCAGCAAGCTTCTCGATGTGATGGTTACAATTTGCAATATACAAAACCAAATAGATAAAGCTACTGGGAAGGTATTGGCAAATATTTTCATCAGTAACAGCTGCTTGACTGATCGTTACATTCATCCAGATGCCACAGTCTGTCCTCAGCCCTGGCTGAATTCAATGGGAATTTTGCCTGCATCTTTTCAAGTACTGTAGGATTTGGCCCACTTCATTTTCCTAAAATTATCAATATGGGAAGGACCTCTCAAATGAAAAAGACCCTAAAAAAAAAATTCCGTGTCATTAAAAAAGTCATTGTATTTGATTTAAGAGAATCCTTCCGCAGAACTGCACAGTACACAGTAACGCTCTCCAGATTTTCAGAAAAGAAAAAAAAAACAACATAGATTAGCAGAGTATCTTTTCAATTTGAAAACACACAAATCAACTGTTTGCCATCCTTCAGGTAATATTCAGCACCTTTCCAGACAGCTGTAGCATTCTCACATTTTTTTTATGGCAATAATGGGGTATACATGACAAACATGAATGATGATTGGTTTCAACTCACCCAAATTTCATTGACCAAAGACACAGGTATCTAGTCAAAGCCACGTCCTTGCAATCCTAAGGTGAAAGGGAGAGGTGGGCACCTGCCAAGGGTGATCTACCCTTTCTCATGTTTAAATGGATGAGTCCTGATGAAATGCCTCTTTGTGTCTCCCCTGTCATAGCAAAAGCCTAGTTGACTAGCTTAGACTAGATATTTCAAATTCAGCTAATTAATCTTATCCTGTCAGCCTAAAAGCATCAGTGGTTGAGACTGAGTTTTCTTCTTCTACACCTACTTGGGTCCGCCTCACTGCTGGTTTGCTTGCTTCTCTTGCCAAAGCTCTGCAGTATCTCTGGTGCCTCTAAGCATGCAAGCAGAAGAAGCCTTCACCATAACCATATCATTTTGCTGTTAGCAGCCATCTGTACCCAAAGGGGCCGCTGATAGTTTAACCACTGGATATCCATTCACAGACTTTTCACACATTTTGTGACTCCAGACTTGCTTAGAAATGACCCTATTTTCACTCACACTTTTTTGTGTTTTTTTTTTTAAGGAAACTTGTTCTTCATCTAAGTGATCTTTATACATCTGCAAGCATAAACATACTAGTAGATAGCATTTTGTTTTAGTGGCTGTTTGCGATAATACTGTATTTGTGTCATATGGGCATAATGACAATGTGGGGTTCAGGAGAAAGGAAAATTTTCCTGTATGATTTTAAGGATTCTTAGAAGTTTGCTACAAGTTACTGAAATCTGTAGAATATGCATTTCAATAGCCCTTACAAAGAGAAATGCACATGAAATGTAGCCCATATTTTTTCATGCCTCAGGAAAAAAAAAAAAAAAAAGAAGAAAAAAGAACCCTAGGTCAAGAAATCAACTTGTGTTAATCCTCATAGTTCCACTGAAGTCAGTGGATTTACTCTAATGTGACCATCACTCTCATTTGGTTTGAAGGTTTGGTTAAAGATTGATTTCAAGTTTTAATCCTAGTTGATTAATTTCAGCTATCAGTACCTGTAACTAATGAGATACATCTGCAATAGATGGTGTTCTAGTTTGTGAGAGAAGTTTGTTTCCTCGTGTCCTTTATTCGGCTTATATAAGAACCACCCACAAATAAAGCCTGGCTGAGATACCTCCTACAGCTAATGACAGCTCAGTTTCAGCTTAGTGTGCTGCTTAGTTTGAAGGTTACTGCTTCTGTTTCAGGCCCGAAAGGAGAAATGTATGCCAGAAGTCTTGCTTTCTTACCCCCTAAATTCAAACTCATCTTAATAATAATAGTAACAGTAATAGTAATCCCTCCCCCTTCTCCCTTAAAATTTCCCCTGTGTCCCTCCTTTGGCCTTCCTGACTGGAGCAGCATCCCTGCTACTCATAACAGCAGTCCTTTGGTCCTGTTCCATTGTTCTCTTACTTGGGATTAGGCAGCAGACAATGACTTTGATGACAGATTGCTTGTGTGGCCATGCATCTTCACGAGGCCGGATATACAATTTCATAGATGTGCATTTTATGAACATCACACATGTAATGCAAATCAGTTTAGTCTTTCCAATTTATTTAATGAATGCAAAATGACTCCTAGAAGCCAAGCACTGGCCTTTTATCCTTCTACCCCAGTCTTCACTGTCTTTCAAACGGAAACCTGATAATTGCAGTCACAGCAAAATGAGATTTAACACCTCTCTCTCTTACATTTTCAAATGTAATTTATCTCCACATTTAACACATAAAATATAATTCCATGGATGATTTCATTTCTCTGCAATGTTTATATGTACAAATTTGTAAATTGTGTCATCTTTTATAATTCTGTCACCTTTTTTTTCATGTATGTTTATTTTTCTCTAGTTAAACAGAGATATTCTGTATAGAAACAAATTCTCATTCCACATGGTGGAAATACCACCGGTAACCTTCATATGAAATGTTATGTTTACAGACCACAGGCTTTTTTGTTTCTTTGTTTTATATTTTGCAGAAGTGGAAAGGGCTAAGAGCGCCCCTTCCAATGATACAGAATATTGACATTATTGTCTTATTTTTCATAACAATGTCGCCATTCAAATATATATTACATGACCAAAAGATTGTTAAATATCTAATGTTATATTTATTTCATATGTTATGAAAAAAATCAATCTTTTTTTCTGTTAAATTAAATAATCTATGAATAAGTTTTTATGAAAAGGTTCATAAACCTGTTCAACAATATTGACTAAAGCAAAAAAGACCTATAAAAACACAGAACAAACATTAAAAAAAAAAGTCTTTTTGATCATTTTGGAAAAAAGTAACATTTTGAGCATTTGAGCAAAAGTAGATTTTTGATTTTGCACCAAATTTAATTTTAAAAAATTTAAAAAAAACCAGTATTTGCATTACCAAAGTACATCAAATCAATACACATGGACAGGGTTAAGGCTGCCCTGGGTAAACACAGTTCATAATTACAAGGTGAATGAAGCTGAGAGTGACAAATTGTGTTTGCATTGCAGATGGCAATTTCAATTGCATACTGTTTAACTCTTCTCTTGGAGTTACATATACGTTAGACAGTAAAATGGTGTTAAGATTTTTTTTTCCCCTGAGAAAAATCTATTTTATTGGAACACCTTTTTCATGCAATTCAGTTAGCATAATTGAAAATCCCAAAGGACCATTTTCAAAATCAGAAAATTTGTTTCTGAATTTTTAAATTTTGCTATTAATTCAGAATTTGGTGGATTTTTCTAGCCAATATTATTTCTTTACTATTTAAGAAGACGTGCCAGCAGTACTGGTATTGCATGATGCTGACATACTGTACCAAGACATAGCTGTTGAAACCTTTCATTTCAATTTTACAGAATTGCTGCTTCACGCTGGTTGAAACTGCTTTCCTTTTTCTACCACAGAACATTCCCTGCTTGAATTATGTTTAAGCCATTTGCATTTTAACACAGGTGATATATTAGTGGAAATGACGCTCAAAAGAGCAAAACCTCCCACAGAGTGGGAAAGACTCCAGCTTTCTTCAACTGTACAGCCAAACGTTGGTGAGATACACCATGTTAACTCCAAATTAATTCCAAATTTGATGTAGGATATTGTAAAATTACTGGTCATAATTCTGTAGTCAGGGCTGAGTGTCATATTTATACACTCTTTATATGCACAGTCTTGAAACTCATTAATATCTGCAAGGAAAACACTGTGGACAGGAAAACGTATTATAAATATTACTTAAGTAAATATAGACTGCTTAAGGTAATATATACATTTTACAGTGTTAAGATGATCTTGTGGCTGAGGTAAGGAAAGGTGGTCTGGACATGTCCTGTTCTCTCCCTAGCCCTGCTGCAGACTTGCAGCCCTGCAGGTCATGCCAGTATGGGTACCAACATCTCGTAACAGCAGATTTCTGCACACACTGAAGACCCAAAACCCCATACAACGATCAAAGTACATAGTGAGGTAGTAGGGCCACCAAAGTAGGCATAAGCACATGAACCCTCAGGTGACTGCTGCTGGGCAGGCAGGGGGGTCCTTGCATGGCCCATCTTCGGTAGCAGGGTAAGAAATCGACAGTGTCGGAGGGAAGGACACCCAAGAGTGCAGTGTACAGTAATCAAAATATCTCACTTAAGAATTTTTTTAATTTTAATTTTATTATTATAGTCAGAGATCTCTACAGGACAGTATTCTAGAGCGCACAGGGGTACCAGTGATCTGCCCTTTGCTCATGTATGGACACATCTGCAGGAGCTGTTCCTTCCATTGTGGTTAACAAAATCATGATTATTGATACTGACTGCTAGTAGTGACTGCCCTCACATGTGGTGAAAGCCATAGTGTACCTGAGCTAAACACAAATAAAACAGAAAACCAGTCCCCAAAGACATTTAGTTTATAACATGGTACAAGAAGTAGATCAGAAATATAAATAAATGTTAGGTTGCGATAACTAGGGAATGAGTTGGTTTTATGGAATAAGCTCTAATGATAGCTCTTCATGAGCCAGAAGGCATATATGGGTATTTTCTTTATATAGAAGTACTGCATGCAGAATATAAAGAAATAGATTATGAATATACATATTAATTAACTCTTTTCTGCATATAAAATTAAAGAACATAGAAAGGAACACAAACATTTTTTATTTTTCTGTCCAATTTCCTAGTCCTATAAGATTTTACAATAATTTGCAGTCCTCTAATATTTTGGTGTTTGCTCAGAAACTTTCAACAATTAGATTTTTACCTTCAAGGTATAAATAACTACAGGGGGAAGGAGACAGGTGTTTAAAAGGATTCAGGGCTGAAACTCTTCAAACTAGAAAGTGTCTCTGATGAGAAAAAAACCCTTGTTTGCTTTATGGTTTTATCCTGAAAGAGATCAGAAAGCTGTTGAGGATTGTAAAGTATGTATACATAAGGTTATTCCATTTGATTTAGGATTTGACAGGGTGTATAGACATTTAAAATCCCTCTACATACTTTGAACATTTAACTGAAAGGCAAAAAGTCTTTTCTCTTTGAGATGTAGATGCTCAGCTTACATTAAAGTATTCAACAGATTCAGTAATGTGGAATAATACTTTGGCTTTTTTTAATCACAATATGCCCAGTCACTACTCCCAACCTGAAAAAAAGGAAATAGCTCCCAGTAAAATGGAAATTTATGACGACTGGAAAATAGATCATATAAGGAACTTCACGCCTGATTTTTTTGGAATCTGATATGCCAAATCAAATGAAATATTTAAGCTCTGTGAAAAGGTGATACATCAAGCCCTTATCACATGTGTAATATCAGTATTTTAGGGTACAAGTTGATAGAGTTCTTGTATATGTTAGCACCTTCATAACAAAAATCACTGATCTGAATGGAATCTTCTAGCCAGTTGAAGATTCAAGTCTGGTCCAGAATTTCATGACTTGGATCATGAAGTCATCTCGCCCTGTTTCCCTGAGAACATTTGTTTTGACTTAGTAGCTCAGTTCTCTGGAAGAAACAACGTGTTCATAGCCCACTTTTTCTTTTCAAAAGTTATCAAATAGTTTGTCGCACAATCTGTATTTTGGCCAGGTCACAGTGTATGCCTAATAGGCTTTCTCTTTTGCTTAGCACTTTAAAAGAATCATTCAATCAGGGGTCACTGGCATAACCAATCAAATGTACTCCTTGTCATTGCTGTAAATCCATATTTTCATGACTTGGTAGTTAACCTCAATTTGTCGCATGAGCTTCTACTGAGACTTCCTTCAGATAGGAAAATTTACCTCACTAATGTCTGTCAGTAACGTGTAAGATTTGTCTGTATCTAGTTGAAATGGGAAACTGCATTCTTAGAAATCTTTCTAAGATTTCTAAGATTTTTTTCTATGCCTCTTATAGTATGTCATTCTGTCAGGGTGTCATTTACATTGATGCATCTAAAATTTTGATGGCTAATGAAGCACCAGCCCAGAAAACCACTGATATTTTTTGCCCGTTCATGGTGAAAACTCAGACTAACACCTTAGGATTGGCAAAGAGACTTATCAAAACTCATGCTTTGCAGAAACACCCCACATTAGCCTCAGCTCTATCACATTAGACCCTGTAACCCCTAAGCCATAGCCTCTTTTGTGCTCTGGGATTAGAGGCAGAACTGTGGATCAAGCTGTGATTTACCAGTTTGGGTTTACCTGGCATACAGGGTCACAGCAAGGAGAAGAGGATGTCATATCATGTGGCTGCTGTGGGTAAAGTACTAATGTGTCATTTAACAAAGTCAGAGGTTCGATGGAATTTTGTTAGCAACCATACATCTGTAGTTGCATGCTGAAGGCTTTCCATACTGATTATGCAGGCATTACACACAAGTGTGTGCACAAATGAACATCTAATTATATGCCCCAGGCAATGGTGTCCCGTAGCTTTGTCAGGAAACACTGAAAGATCAGTTTAAATGAAAATAAAAATTACTATTAAACCACAGATCTTTCTTACTCCTGAAGAGCACAAGGACTGTCCCAGGATTGACTACATCAGCTGATGAATTCATCTACTTTTCTTTCTCATCCTTCTCCCTTGAAAGCTACTTACCCAAGTTCAATTGATATTGTCACATCAGCATCCCCTAACCTGCTGTGGCCAACAGGAAATGATGTAAACTGAAAGCTGTGCTGACTTTTTTGGACTTTAGCATGTTGGAGAGCACTCACACTAACAGCTCACTAGGCAGATCACAGGGAGCAGAAATCCACAGCAGTGGTAGTGAGCAGCTGCAGGGGGGGAGCCTAGAGCAGTATCCCACTCATCTAGCACAGGTAAAGCTGGAGAAGGCCACAGATTCATATGGTAAGGCTACGGCCTTTCCAGTGCTTTGTACAACCAATTGAAATGCAACCCTGTACACAGGACACTCGAAACATGAACACTTGATTTGAATCAGAAAGCCTCCCAGCGTAAATTTGCAATGCACTTCTTTTTGGCAAAGAGGAAGAGTGAATGGACAAAGAAACCAAAGATGGGAGACATTGTGAGGGCTGCTGTGTTGTGAAGAAGACAGCACTGATCACAGCCTGAGTCACCTTCCAAGAAGGAGACAGGACCACAAAATAGACAAGAAGTACAGGGCAGAAATGAGAGGAAATTGTCCATGAGGATTAGCAATCACATGGCTTTCTCTCTGATGGGTTAGTAGCTCAGTTGAAGCATGGATGGGTGGGGGGACATGCAGGCATGCAGTCACATACACATAAATCTGTAAGCCACAAAATAGCAGCCAGGGCTCCGGAGCTGTCAGCATCCTAATAGAAACATTTTAAAATACGGCCTGTGAAATGGTTATGTCCCCCCAGAGGATCAACGTGCTCTGCCTTAAACAGCTTGGTGCTATGCAGGCACTGTGGTGAAGGACACTTGACTCCTCATTAAACTGAGAAAATGCCTTCCCTTTGTAGCCTCTCTGCCTCTTCCCACACTCCCAAATCTTTTCCCTGGCAGGATAAAATTAGCTGCGGTTGGGTCTAACAGGCTTTTCTTGTCCCTGTAGGCATGCATGCAGGTAAGAGCTCTCCTAAATAAGCAGCAAGCTCCTCTGTATCTCTGACTTTTGCCGTCTGGGATTACAGACAGATCAAATAGCATCCTCTTCTCCTCTTTTTTCTCTTACCATCAGACTTCCAGTCTAAATGCCTCAGTTCTAGATCAGTCTTGAAGAGTAAGGGTCAGCCCAAATCATTCATTGATTCATTCCTAGGGTTCTTTGTGGTTTTTTGATGGTACTTACAAAGGGTAACACAGAGAGCTGTTGATTTTGCTGACACTTGGCCATTAGGAACATCCTTGATTTTTCACGCAAGCCACCAATCAAATATCAGTGTGACTTACCACCTGTCCTGGTTTGGCCTAAACCAGGCCAATTTTCCTTTCAGTGATTTTTACTTTCAGCTAAGTCTCCTCTAAGTAACTGCACTTTCTGAAACTAACTGCATGTTTTGCAGACAGCGTCTGCTTCCAAGACTGATAACGCTCGAAGTTTGTAGTTATCGCTGAGGCACCGGTAGGGATGTTATGCAGAAAGGCTCTTGCTGTACTTAGTCTTAGAGAAACCAAGGTCACTGCTAAATTCCTCACTAATTACAAGTGAGCAGCAGGTGACCCAAAATTGACCAACGAAGGTATTCCATCCCGTACACGTCATTCTCGGTATAAAGTGGGGGGATCACGAGGGTCTCGCTCTCTTTCTGCTAAAGCCGGTGTCCAAAGAGGACTCTGTCTGTTTTCCTGCTGCCCCCGATCCCGATCCGTGCGTTCCTGAATCCAGCTCTTGACCGTCGCTAGGCCCAGGCTGGGCCTTCCCGGAGCCTGCCCTGCAGTGCCGGTGGGGACGTGGCTACTTCAGGGGAGCTCGATCTTGGTTTTGTATATATATTTGTATATATTTGATTATTTCTATTATTATTATTATACTCTTTTTCATTATTATAGTTTATTAAAACTGTTTTAACTTTCCAACCCGGAAGTCTCTCTCCCTTTTCCCTTTCCCTTTGAGGCGGGGGGGGAGAGTTTACAGAGAGCATCTGCCGCAGGTTTAATAGCCGGCCCAGCTTTAAACCGTGACACCACCCTTCATCCATTGGAGAAAAGTATAAGTTGGCACCTTATGAAATCACTTCAGGTCACATCCTGACCGTATGCGCTTGTTCTACTGCATACATGACAGCTTTGACATTCTCATGTTTACTACTTTGCTTTTCTGTGTAGTGGCAGTCTGTTCCTCCAGGGAGTTCAGAAGAAAAAAATAAACAGGAGGCAGGGTTGCAAGAAGTGGTTTGACGGGAGTTTTGAAGGCAGCCACCCAAAATGCTACAGGCGAAGATGTGAACTCCAGAAGTCTAAATGTGACAAAGGTTTAGCAATAGCATCACTCAGCCTACATTTTTCATGTTATGTTTTGTTTATCATCTGCAAGACAAAAAACAGATGGAAATAATAAGTTGCAGAAAAATAGGTGTTGTGTGGTGTAGTAGTCCTAATCAATCCTCTATGGCATCTGTCCCCACCACCTGACTAGTCCTGTTCAGCCATGACCCGTTCTCGTGGACACAAACCCTCAGCTGTGCTCCATGTGCTGTGGTGTCATCATGTAGTTCTGATTTATTTGCCTACCTCCTGGAATATGTATTTTGAAGAGTGAAAAAGAAGTAAAGAAGTAGACATGCAAAGAAGTAAAGAAGTTTGGTAGTAGTTCTGTTAGTTTTGTTAAGGTTGAGATTTCTGAAAACTGGATTCGTATTTGAGCAGTAGTGCTGACTTCTCCCCTACCTGAATAATGAATGAAAAAAGTAAGGATTATTGGGATTCTCCTTCATTCTTTCTATTCCTGTTTTTTATTCCTCAAATTCATTGAGGCTGAAACTCTCTTCTACTGTGTCTCTAGAGTGGCTGGCCCAGCTTGGGCCCATGGTTGTACTAGGAGTGTAAATAACTTCACCTGTAGAGCTATACACAGGAGAGGGTATCTGCCTTAATTTTACTCTCTGGCTTTAACTAATAAAATTAACTGTAAGTATTTTATTCCCACTCTTCTAAGAGGGGAGGGAATGGTGCATTTTGTCTCTCCCTGACAGGTTCCAGGAACTTGATGTACCTCTTTTAATAGGAGGTATAATAAATAGTTTTATAAGTATTGGCAACCATTTTACAGCCTTTCTCCTGTGACTAATTTGGTGCTGATTCAAGTTACTTAAAAGTGAAGCTTTATCACTTTTAATTTCTGTCAAGGAAAACTTGGTACACCAAGAAATACCAAGGAGTAAAGTTCTTTCACGGCAACAGCTGTTTGAGTGTGTTCATTGTAAGAGTCTTACTTCTAAAAGATGGGTTTGGGAGCAAATATTTTTTTTTCCTTGACTATAAAAGACCTTCTGTAATCAATAACAATTAATGCTGTTTAAAATATCTAGTTTTTCCTTTGATTCTTGTGCACTGAACACACTGTGAATAAATGGTAGTTATGTGACCAAGCAAATGCACAATACAATGTGCAATATCACAATTAAGATTAACAGAATATTCATGGTCCACAGATACTGATTCTCAGGGTTTTTTCTCTTTTTTATTTTTTTTTTCCGAAAGTAAGGCATCCAGGACCAGCTTAAAACAAAAACTTTAAAAAAACACAAAAAGCCCCGAAACTTTTGTTTCATTGTTGGGAGTCAGGCAGACATGTACCTCAGACAATCTGGGCCAGAGTTGTTCTTGAGGTCAATTAGTAAAATGTCTGAATAGTTCAAAAGGTGATGTGCAGGGGATAAGGCAGTATTTTAACATTCAGGATGGATTATCTAGTAAAAATTGAGAGTCACAGAGGGTTTCCATATATCACTGCAGGAATTCTGCCTGTGGTAAAGTAGAGCTGTTAATCATTAAATCTGTTTCTTTTAAAGATTATTTTTCTCTTAATAATACTTTCTTGTTTGTTTCTTGGACTTACTAGTGCTTCTTTCAACCAACCTGCTTTCCACAGGAATGTCATTAGTTTTTCCAGAGCCAAAAAAGTTTATTTTTAAGTCTGGACAGTAGGGACTGGAGTGACAGAAAGCAGGAAAGAAGTGACAGCTGAAATAAAATGCCAGCTTGAAATTGTCACTGATCCTTGTGTTCTAAGGATCTTGCTGTGTGAAGATGGGCCTCTTTTCAAGTGTTTGTTCAGCCTCAGATAGTGAGGAACTGTTCCAGCTGAGCCCTACAGCAGGGTAAATTTCGGACTCTTTTGTGCTCAGTGGATTTGGGCATTACAGCACTCCAGCCTCTCTCTACGGTCTCTCCAGTACTTGCAGGTGAGATCTTTTGCCAAGCAGAAATCCAGTAGTAAAAGAAAGAGGCAAGTCAGCTCCTGCAGTGGTAGGTTGGTCTTATTTAGGTTACAGGTACAAGAAATTAATTTTCAGACTCAAAAAGCCTAGGGCTCAGCATCTTACAAATTCAGGTTAGCCGCTCCCCAGGGAGGGGAGCCACTCCTCAGATAGCTTCCCAACCACAGGCTCTCTCTCTTTCTGACATTTGCAATTCCTCAATGCGAGTGAGGCAGGAGGATTCTGAGTCCCAGGGCAGAGGGATGCTCCTGGTACAAGCACCCCATTTCTTGCCTGAACCTTGCTAACAACGAAGTGTCTGAGATTAACCCTTTCCTCTGCTCTGAGACTGCACACCTGAATAGACATAGGGAAGCAATCACAGCAAAGTATTCATCACACATAGGCTTTTTAGTTAATTTGAGTTCAAACGGGCTAGAACCATCCCCAGCAGACTCATTGCTTTTCCTCTCTATAAGGTCTTTTTAAAATAAAAGATATACTACAGCCTGAGACAAACTGTATGTTGACTTCAGTATCAAAGTGCTCTTGTATCTTTTTGCTTGGACAACATGTTTACTGGAAGGCTAGCAATGAATCACCTAAGGGTTTAACCTGCTGGAACATACCTGCTGAAGAACTGGGGCCCTTGACAAAAATATGGCTTGGGCCTGTAGGATCTGCAGGTTGAAGTCTGTGAGTTCAGGTTGTCTTTATCTTGGATCTGTTGTACTGGGATTAAAACTGACTGAAACGTTGAAAGTTGGTCCTATCTCAATTACATTTTATCTCGGATTCTGAGAGTTTTGTTTGTTCTCTCATCTTTTTAATGTAGCTTGTTAAATACCAAGTATAACAGAAAGAAGTGAGCTACTCTTGTTTTCAGTTATGGGGTTTTTTTCTGCTTTCATTCTAATTATTTTAAACATCTCCAGTTTATGGATAATAAAAATTATTGAAAGAAAAGATAAGAACTCCATGTTTTGATGCAGTGTAAATTTAAGAGAACTGGAAGGGCTGAATCAGTAGAATTTGAAGCAGATGATAAAGAAAAAAATGAAAGAGTAAAAATATCTAAACAATATATATTCTTAATGCATTTAATGGCAAAAATAAAAAAAAAAAGCAAAAGAGCTAAATATAATATTTAAAAGCAGATTTTGTCCTCCTAAAACTACTGTGTTTGGAAAGATAGAATCAATATCTTCTTTTTTTTCCACTAATTCTAATTAACACAGCTCCCAGAAACAGGAAAAATTTCACAGTTTGGTACCAATTGCCACACTGCACTACAGGGATATCACACTTCTTTTTTCTTTGCCTCCTCCTAAAGATAACCTTTTTTTTTTCTACAGAAGAATAATGACCAGCTGTGATTATGTTGATTTTGTGATGAAGGAAGTGAGGGAATACCAATATCTCTGGCAAAATTTTGGGGGCTTCATGACTGGGGTTTCAAGAAGGCACTGCTTCCTGGTGGATCATACATATTTAGCATTTACATGGCATTATTCCCTATATGTTCTGTTTGCTGTATATTACCTGCCCCATTGACAATGGCCTTTCTGGCAGAGTCACCTCTTTCAGGATATGAAAGCATGTATGTCACATTATGTCAGGTCCCAGAATTACTGTTAAGTTTCCTTTAAACAAAGTTTCACACTCAGCCCATCTTTTACCTAAAATAGATGGCCTTTGCCATATTTTGCACCCGATATTTGCTGATGCAATAGAACAAAACACCCCTCTTCTGTTAAAAGACCATAACTGACATTTATGCAGCACATGAAACCTTCCCAGCATCCACTAGGACAGGCTTCCAGCATCGTAGCTTGTATGAAAGGCACAGATTTGCTGACACACCTCTAAAGGTTTCAGAGGAGCTCAGTAGCAAACAAAACTCTTTTATATGTATCGGTGAATGCAGAATACAACAGAGAAGTTTTCCAGCAGTAATATTCAAATAGCTCATAAAAAATGGAATTTTCTTTAAGCCGCATAATTAAAATGCCTGCAAAATAATTGGGTGAACTCAAGTTACAAGGATACCCACAACTGCAAAGAATGAAAACTTAGTCCTCTGATGTTGTCAGTTTGAAGTGAATGACCACAGTGGATGGTGCCTGTCAAAAGCAGCACACACTCTGAAAAGGATCTGCTGCTTCTTTCTTTGGTTGTTGTGGGTTTTTTGTTGTTTTGTTTTGTTTTTAAAGTGGTAAAATCACAGGGAAAAGTAGGTACTTTAGTGTTGAATAATTAAGAGAGAGCAAAATGGTAAAATATTTTATAAAATCTTAGTCTCTTTCTAAGCTACTTATGCCTTGCCTAAGGCAGCATTCATATAAAAATTAGGCTACAGTAAGATTTATTTGCTACCTGCACATTTTAAATTTAATTTTCTCTCATCACATTCACATGAGGTATAACAGTTATGCATGTATGTGTAGCCTTAATTACAAACCCTCTGCTCAAATTCCTGCATAATTTACTTCAAAATATGCTTTTTGCAGTGCTCTGGAAATTGGTTAGAGAGTCTTGACTGAACACATCAGAGTATCTGCACAACCTACCTCTCTAAGCAGAAAACCTAAAGTTCTCCCTTTTGTAATAATCTTAGCATGTTACAAGAGAAGGTGTTAACTGGGCCAGTTCATGGGGTGGAGAGGCTTGGTGCTTAAAGAGATACATCAACTTTAGTTATTTCTGCTCTGTTACTGAACACTAGCCAGCATGCTTCATACTGTCCAAACTCACCTGTAAAGACTTTCTCTGCTCAGAGCAACTAAGATGGACATGAGAGAGGTTGTCTTTGCTGATTTGGTTAAACGGAAATATTTCTATTACTTTTTTAAAGTAACTTTCTTTTATTTATGCTCATGAATTTACCAATACCAAGCTCCACTAAACAGTGAGAGTTTACAGATATGTTCACATATACATCACATAACTTTCATATTTGCCTTGATTCATATAGGAGTTGAGTCTAAATCTCAGATTTGCTACTGAGTCCCTTGACTCTGGGTCAAGAAAACATTAATTTGTGGCAGTGCAGAGGCAAAGAAAAAATAATATATGGTAGTCAGGACTAGTAGTGGAGTTCCTACAGTCCACCTGCAAAATTCGAAATGTATCTCAACTCTTAAATAATGTTTTTGAGCTTCAGATAAGGATTCTGGTGAGACTGGCCCTTCAAGACTAAGCGGTTTTGAGTAGGAACTAACATAGAAGTAGCAGGGAGCAGTAGACAAAGGCAGAGGATAGATGAATATTCACAAGTCTAACACAGCAGAAAGAGGAAAATGGATGTCAAGGGAGTTAATCATCCATTTGGGCCATGGCGACTGATGCTTATTTAGGTATAACATGAAAAAAAGATTACAAGAAGCCTAATTCTGACTTCAGTGGAAGAGAGGATGGTATCTGAAGAAAGCTCAGAACAACCAGCAGGCAGGGAGGTCTTCAGCAAAAACACTTTTGAAGAATAATCTGAATCTCAGGGAGTCTGACAGGAAGCACTAAAAATTATTGTATTTTTACATGTGAAAATACTATGTCTACATGACTGAATAGTGAAAAGTCTGAAAATGTTTACGATCAATGTGTGTGCGAAGTTGGTCTGAGAACAGAACATAGCTTGGTCTGCAATTTTGTGCAAGCCACTGAAGTAGTAATTTCTTAAAGGAAAACTGATAAAAAAAGCTGAATCTTCTAGACTAAATTCTCAGTTACACTGGCATACGGTCAGTACCTTAAAAAAAGTCTGAAGAAAAGTCAACCTATCTTTTGGAAAGAGAATCATGAAACAAAATTTTCACATAATCCTTACATCAGAGCCCAAGAGGATTTTCTTTAGATGGGAATAAGTCATAGTTGCTGAAATAAGTTTATTTCCTTATCTGACAAGCTCTGGCAAATTAGCAATGTCGCACAATAGCGAAGCTCTTGATGCGGCTGCTGCTGACATCAGAGAGTTGGAATGTGTCTGTAGCACATCCACTGCGAAGAGTTACCAGTCGTTCCCTGAAAGCAGACGAGGTGTGAAAAACTACTGCACTTCTAATGAGGTTACTTCTATCTTTGTTAAATATACTGTTTATATTAAAGATGTTTTACGATCATTTAAAGTCAAACCAGAGTGTGAATTCACCTGACATGAGAAAGCACAGCTGGGAGAAAGATTTCTCAGCAGTTTTTTCTCCTTAATGCCTTCATTCCAGGAATTTTAAATACATTTACTTATTTGTCTTAGTCCAGCTTCATCTTCTAAAGTTTGTTTTAAAACCTTGAGTCATTAACTTTGTCTTGAATAAATACTGAAGAGCAAATTGATAGCTAGAGACATCAAGCCCCAAACACCTCTCCAGCTCTGAAGAGGTGAGTAAGAGTCATATCTAGTTCCACTTCACACTCCTCTGACACCACTTATCAATAGCAAAACATTGGGACAAATTTCAGTCAGACAACATCCCTTTTCCACTGAAGAGTTTAATGTATATTCTGCAGAAGGAAGAATTGCAGCAAAGCTCAGCTGAAAAATGTGTCAGCACTTACACAGCAGGACAGGACAGAGAATTAGACAGTGGCCTTCTAGCAAGACCCATGAGCCAACCTCTAGGTTAATGATTGCCAAAATCATCCTTCTTGAGAAGCAGCAGCTCCTGAATGCATTCAAGGCTTCACAAGTGCCCAGTGAGGGGGTGAGGACTGTGTTCCACCATTGCCACCTGTGGTATCACAGGTTCTCCATGGTTCTCCTGTATCAGCATGCCCTAACTCATCTTCCTCCCTCTTCAAATACTAGTAGTAATTTTTCTAAAGCTGCAACTAGAGCCTTGGATATTCCAACATAAAAATCATAAGCTGCAATTGTTCATGGGTTTCATGATGGTCTGTACTTATACTCACCTTTTCCAGAAACAAAAATAGCAAAGGTGTCCACACAGATACATATATGTAAGCCCTCATCTGAAGCTCACTTTGATGATCCTGCAAATATATCATAGCACAGCAGTACCATTTCAGGGAAGGTTATATCTAATAGCTGAGATACGGTAGCTTCTTAGCTTCTCAGGCCAAGCTGTAATTTTATCTGAGAGTTTATTCTCCATTCTTTTCACTGCAAAGTGCAATAAGTCAGTTTAAATGACTAGGAGGTCAAGCAAAGCTCTTTGACTTGCTCTCAGAAATGTAGGGATGCTGTTAAATATGGCTGAGAAGAGCCCCTTAACTGATAGTCTGAATGCTTCTGTTATGCGTCCAAGAAAATTGTCGTCTTTAATGTTTTTTTTTCCTAAGTGTGGCAAAGAGAAGATACAGCCAAGGTAGTCTAGGAAGCTCCTAGCTCTTTAGGTTACTTGTAGGTACAGCTGGAAGCTGTTAAGCAGCTTAGCTAAAACTGTACGAAAGGAATAGCCCCTTTAATGACCTTTCAGTTATAAATCTCTGAACTAAAGAGTGATTCTTCTCTTTCTACATCCATATGGTCTGAGTATCAGGATTTCTTTCAAGAGGTCCTTAACCCACAGTGCACTAGGAAGGTACTCTTCCTCTGGACATTTTCTGCATGAGTATTCAGGCAACTGCAGGCTCCATGCTGCAATGACGGGACCATGCAGAACTGCTTGTAAGGTAGGTAATTACGCAGATGATGTTAGAAGACCATTTGTTCTGGAAGAGATGTACAATGTCTGCTGCAAAACCTCTAAGGTCAGCTGCAGAGTTCTCAAAAACTATGCCTTAATATCTGAAATGAGCTGTGGAGCCAGTGTGACTTCAGGGTCCAAAGACTCGGAGGGAAGTCGTGGTCTTATTGACACTGAAGTTCATTTTGCTTTTTCCCCATTTAGACCCTTCTGAAGATTGCACAAAACATTTTAATATAGAAAACCAAAGCTATGCAAAATGTTTGCAATGAAACCAAAACCATATTACAAGTTTGGAATCCAGCACGGAATTGGTCAACATTTGCATGCCTTTTGTGAAAACTGCTTTGAGAGAAGTCAGGCCAATGTATGGTTTTGAGCTGGAATTATGGGAAGCAGAATGCTTGGCTAAGTTTCACATTGCATGCTCTGAGTTCATTTCAACCTGAGAATTATGCAAAATTGGCAACTTGAAAATTCATATGGATCAATACTGGGAAATGCACTGTAGAACTCTTTCCATGATTCCTTAGAGCTTCAGGGCTAGCATTTGGTGTTGCTAAGTTCACGGAAGCTATTTGTGATTTTCATGGCTAAGATCTTCAAGAAAACTCTGCTTTGATGAATTACTGCAGATCACTTTAAAACAGAGTCTCTATGTTTATTTTCTTCCTACCAACATACTACAGAAAGAACAGACTTAGCATAAACATTGGCCTAAGCATGTATAGCTGATTTATAGGAAATCTAAGATGTAGATGTATATTTCTAGAGTTGAGATGCAAACTGTTTTTTGAAGTGCCTTTAGAAAAGCCCCAGAAATATAAAGTGAAAATGAACCCCCATTATACAGTCATGTTCAGGGCCAGTCACAAAGAAACCAAAAGGTTTAGACATGTCCAAGGGGCGGTGGGGATGGGAAAAGACTAGATAATTCTATGCAACTTCACATGGCCAGTGTAATGTAGAGTTTCTGAGGGGGAAGAGCAATTGTAATAGAGAAAATTGATAATCTGTGGAGAAATGGAAAAGACCTGGAATAATTTAGGAATTCAATAGAAAAGATGTGGCATTAGGTTTTTCAAAGGCATAGAGTGTGTAGGAGGAATACAAAAAAAACCCCATAAAATAAATGAAAGAGCTATGTATTTTGCATGTAAAAAAGGAAGTTCAGTGTCACCTCAAAAACACCCCTTTAGCACTACCCATGTAAGTTTTAAAATTCCATCTATAGCTGGCCTCAGTACTGCAGGAATCCAGTGAAATTTCCACCCCTTAGAAATGCCAGAGGCTCCAACATCTTGTTGAATAAAAACTCTTTAGCAGAACCATACGCTGCTCACTGGGGAACTCTTTCTGGGAGGAAGAATAATAGATATGGCACTAGTGGGTAAACAACTCCCTCAGCCTTTTTACTCACTTGGAGGTCTACCTGCTAGTGGACATGAGAGGGTAGAAAGAAAAGACCATTTCTCAGCAGGAAAGAATATGAGTTGTTTTTCCCTCAAGATGGCCAAGCAGGAGGAAGAGAGGAAGCCCAAGTCCTGCTAGCGCCTTCAAGTTCACAGCAAAGGTGGAACAGTTTCTGTTGGCAGGAATTCCCAGCTGCCTAAAGCAGAAGTATAAAAAAGGCACAGTAGGTAGAGGTACCATAATGCAAATCATGAGGAATTTACCTTAATGCAAATAGTTAAAGAGCTTCTTGAGCACTGAAGAAAAAAAAAAGAAAGACTTTTTATCTCTTTTGGAATTACTTGCCAGCCTGAGTAATTGTATCAGTGAGGGTTCCTGTTTACCCATTTAACCTGATTTTGAATCTTAGTCTTTTGCTTTCAGCTTCCAGCTGCAAATGGTTGGGAAGTCTGATCATATACTTAGTGAGGGAAAATAATTTCCCTTTCATAAGCTTTGTATTTTCTTCCTCCTAATCATGATGAATGTCCCCTCATTCTTTTGGAAGGTGAGACACAAACCCTATACATATTTTGCTTATACGAGTAGTTATTATCATCTTCTTCCCTATAGTCTCAGGTTTTTTCATATAACCATAGCTCCATATCCTTAATTGTTTCTGAAGTAGTTTTGTAGTACTCTTTTCAGGTCTGTACTACTCCAGCCTATTGGAGGTCATCTCCATTAAGAGGATGATATTGTTTTGCATTTACTAGTGTTTTAAGAAGAATGAAGCTTCTATTGATGATGAAGATTTAAGAGAAATAAATATTCTATTTCTTATCCAGGGGTTTACTTGAAATATGTAACAACCAATGAAAGACTCTTACCTTTGAATGACCAGATTTAGTGTTGTTTAGTACATGGAAGTTGTCCAAGAGCAATAGAAAGCTTACTGCTTACACTCCATCACCATGGAGGATGTCATTGTGATTATATAGATCAAATGAATGAGCTTTGGGAATGGAAATAGCTGTAAATCTGAGTCTCACCATTAAATTCATGTAAGCATAGTTTACAATACCTCTCTCTGTCATCAAGAAAGGAAGGGAGCCTTTGCTAAGGGTAGGTACAACAAGAGCAGGTGTTCTTCATGCAGGAGCACATCTTTTACCACACCCATTTCTTTAGTGTATATACTTGGAAAGGCAGTAACTCTAGGAGGAAATATTTTGAAACAAATGTATCTCAGGTTCCTTATAAGAAGAGTCTTACATAGTGCAATGAGTGTAAGCATTGTGGAAAATAGTTTGATCTTTGCCCTTAAAAAAAACCCTAAAGTGGTCAATGTTCTAGCAGATACAAGGCTGAAACCAGAATGTGTATGTATTTTAATTGAACAGATGAATTGGTACACTGGGAATCTGGAGATAATATCAGAGGAGAATGCTAGTGCACATTCATGGTTTGAGTTAAATATCCCAAGAAGCTGGGAGTCTTTTGGCTTGAAGTCATTCTTAGCTTTCCAGCCCAAGCAATAATAACAAAAAAGTGTCCTTCCTTTTTCTTATTAAATCTATCTGTTGTAAATGTCACCTACCAGCTGTACAGCCCACTTTATCAGGAAGTGTGCTTGAGTTCAGATAAAGTTTGTTGTCTCTACTTAAAGTGGCCACCCTGTTAGACAGCAGCAGCCCTGTGTGTTTGCATAACTCACAGAATATCTTCCTCAACACATAATCCCTCTGTTCTTTTTACTACAACCTTAGAGCAGAAAATCAGTTTTCCAGTGAAACAACATCCCAAAACTATCTGAATTTACACTCTGGCTGCAACAGCCCCTACCCAGCAACTGTAAACTTGCCAGGCAATCTTGTTCACAGCCCTAAAGCAGCAGCAAGATGTATCTCAGCTACGTGTCTTGCACTACAACTTTTATTTTTCTGATAACAATATCAAGAGTGGAAAACTTCTGCCAATCAAAACTAGATAAAAAGTGATCAGTTCTGTGCAAGGTGAGTGGCTATCTTGCTGGTCAGATTTACAGTCTCAGTACTGGTCACATAGCAGGGATTTCTAAACACTGCAAAATGCAAGAAAATTTTTCAGGATGTAGAGGAAAGGGACTCTAGATGCCTGATCAAAAAGCCAGTGTAATGGAGAAATTCCTTGATGAATCTGAGTTCTGGTCTGATCTCCTGCAGGCTCTGTTTCAGCACACAGATCTGTGAAGGTTCCAGCTCCTCATAAATAACTGATGGCTTGTGGCTTTCACAATACTGTGTGTTTTGTAATCTTTATTGGGGTTAACATTTGGTAAAGTTCATTATTTGATTCGTATTTCTTGCATTTTATCTTATAGTTCACCTTTAAAAAGAAGTCTACAGAAAACCTCCCCCAAAACAACAACAACAAAAAAAACAACCAACCAACCAACCAAACAAAAAACAAAACAAACAAAAAAAACAACAAAAAAAACACACCAAAAAAACAAGAATCAAAGGGCAAGTATGGTGATGAACTAGAGAAGGAAAGATTAAGAAGGGAAAATGATCTCTAGTATTAGCTACTCTGAATTGGTCAAAACAGTCTACTCAGTATCCCTTTCCTATCTGCCTTTATCTTCATGGCATGACTGAGGAGGAATGGGATCACTAATCACCAAATTTTCATACCACTTCAGATCAGAGAGAATTACATATTCTTTCTTTTTTTTTTGGTATCAGAATTCAGTGTACAAATGGCTGAATTCCTCACCAAGTGCATTAGTTCATGATGACTCTGGCGTCTCTTTTCCAGCAGCATTCTCTATGAGCATATTTGAGTATAACAGGTGAAAATGAGATATTTTACAAACCGAGAGAAAGTTTACTTTGCAGGCTGGTGTTCTACTAAAGCCCACAGTAAATTCTGTAATGAAATTTAGTGTCACAGTATTTCTCAAACCATCTGTCATGTCAGGAGAGCTCTGAGAGGACAGAAACCTTAGGTGTTTTGGGGTTACAAAGGGCTGGCAGAATTAAAGTGAATCATAGACAAAGGGGACAAATGTTTTTCAGACATGTCAGCACATAACTGATGAACAGTTAATCCTTCAGTAACAGGTTAACCTGCTGCCCTGTTTTACCCATGAGAAATGTTCCTGTGAGGAGTTCTCTCACTTGTCATTTGGACTGTCAACCTGCTCTAAAGAGTTTGCTTCAAAGCCCAAGCTAGTTTACACACTGAAGCACTAAACCAGCTAATTTTCTCTCTCTGCTGCAGACATGTTATTCTCAAATCATTCTTCCCTTATCACCTCTCTTTCTCAAATGCTTTCCCAGGCCCTGATGGTTAGTGGGAAATTTCTGCATTGGGAAAACTACTAATGGGTGAAGGAGGGGAAAAAGTCAGATTTGAAACAAAATTAAAAACCTCTTGTAGCTTCATGCTTTGGATTCAGACACTTGCTAGGGTCTCTTTGACACTGCTGTAATTTTTCATTAAACTGTAGTGCAGTTGAGATGGTTGTGTACTATGCTTCATCTTTAATTAGTGTGTTTTAACCTTTCAGAAAACATCGGGTAAAACAGTGGTTAAGGTACTTGTCTGAGAGGTGGGAAAGTGAAAAGGGAGGTATAGAGCACACCTTCTAAATCGTTGGCCTGACTCCTGAAG
This sequence comes from Nyctibius grandis, assembly GCF_013368605.1. NCBI lineage: Eukaryota > Metazoa > Chordata > Aves > Nyctibiiformes > Nyctibiidae > Nyctibius > Nyctibius grandis. The sequence continues at coordinate 48,808,561 of NC_090658.1, read as the reverse complement.
GAATTGTATGTCCAAGCTATAAGCCTGTACCTCCCATAACTCTGAGTGAACCAAACATGTACTTGTCTTTAATCTGCTGGTGGGAAACATGAAGGTGACAAAAAGAATTCCCCCAATTCTTTGGTAAATCACTGCTGTGCTGCAAACAACCCAGACCTCACTTGAGTCACCAAAACAATGATGAAGTATAGCTGTCATAGCAGGGGAGTATAGCTCTCCTTTTTCCTTTCAAAGGATAGACCCAAATGCTGGATGAGGTATTTCTATAAGAGCTTCCGTCATAGACTTCAGATCAGGCACTGCAGCACGTTGGCAAACCTTGTAATTGGGTATAGTCATAGCATAAGGGAGTGTGGTACACAGTTGTGTGTGCTGCACTGATAATATATGCAAGTAAAAGCAGATCTATAAACATCAATGGCCAGCCTTCTCAAGTACATGTTCATTTGTACTTTAACCTGGAAGGGCATGGCCTATGTTTGTCTTATAGATATTCCTTGGCCACATGCTCTCACAACCTGGCAGATTTTGGTCTTTCATCTTTCAGTGGTAGATAATTAAGTCCCAAGAAACTTTCTGTATGACCAAAGTTTTTCGACAAGACCAAAGTCCTCTGTTCTATGCAGAGTTTAATAATTTCACAGTGCTGGGTTTGTTTTTTTTCCGTAAGAGATGTTGTTTCCCAAGTCTGTGAATCTTTAGCCAAAATTCACCTTCCCCTGCTGATGTCCTTTCTGCTCTTTGCCAATTGTCTGCTTGGATCCTAACCTCCAGCTGAGAGATAGAGGCATTTCAAGGATGGGCAGAGTAACTCTTTTAGGAATATCGTTTGTAAATTGCTCTGGGATGGCAGACACTACATAAATGCAAGATATCATTACTATTAAACTATCATCGAGCAGCATCCTGTGTACTTTTCTTTCCCTTGGGAATAAGGTGGAAATAATCTTCACCATAAAACCTGGTTGATAACATCTACTAAAACAGCTGGTACCCTGACTTGTTTCATAGAAGTGGGTACTTATATGAAGCTTGACAAATGAAAATGACAGTAAACACTGCTTATGTTTCTTAACAAGTAGTTTAGGTGTCTTTTGCCAAAAGGTATTCTGAGTCCCTGCCTCATGTCTGCCTGGTGATCTAGAGCTCTTAATTGTATTTAAAAGTGTTTGTGGAAGTGGCTATGTAGATTAGGTAATATATTCAGTCCTATGAAGGTAGTATGAGTAGCACAAATACCAAAACACATGTGTGTGTAGAGATCTTTCTGGAAGGAATGAAGGAGGAGGTGATGGTTTGGGTAAATATAGGACAAGTTACAGCTACATATATGAACCTTCAGAAGCTCTGTAGAAAAAGGATTGGGAAGACAACGTAACACAAGGTTCTAAAGGCATATGTTTTTCTCATAAAAAAGAATCATTCAATGCATCCATCATTAGCTAGGTTCCTTTATGATAAGGTAGTTATAGAGCTCCTGAGTGTCTCCACTGGAAAGACACTGTTAAGTGTGTGCATGTGCATGTGTCAGCCTTCCTGCAGGAAGACTGAGGCATCCTATAGTAAGGACCACACCAAATAAAACATTTATTTCCAGAAAGTATACCAGCCCAGCCAAAATCTGAGTAGGGAGGTGAAGGGGGAGCAAAGACGGAGGGAAGATTTCAATTTCGGACTTGATTGATCACAGTTCACCTGTTTTTATCCCAAAGAACTATCTATACAATTCAGCTGTTTCTGAATGGGGTCTGTTACGAATCCAGACTTGGCTAGTAAAACCTCTGCAATAAAAACATGTCTTTGATGTCCAGCCCAGTACATAAAAACCAAAAGTATGCTGTTACCAAGGTGAATGGGTGAATGGTTTGGGTTAACATCTGAGCAGTTACAAATGTCACAAGCTTGGAGAGATTTAAAAAACCAATTGAAACATCCACTGAAGCCAGGTTTCTGGTTTAAATTTAAAAGAATTGAAAATATCTAATATATTTTATGGAATTGTCAGGCATGAAATTGCATCTTTGAGAGTCTGAAAAACAATGAGAATTTAATACATGTACTTTAGGTAATGACATACAAATAAAAGAGATAGCAAATGATTCATGATGCGTTACACTGAATACCAGACTATGCAGCACGGGTGATATATGTCTGAAGATGGCATGTGGCATGATTATGATGTTGTGCTTCCTTCTGATGAGTACATACTAGGAGAAAAAAACACCTGACAGGCTTTCTCTTCACATGATGTAAGTGTGATACCAAACAAGATAGACACAAGCTTTAATCTACAGAAAAAAAAGTCTGTGAAATAAGGTTTATATTTTATGAGATAAACACCTTCCCTAGCCTTTCCTAGGAGAAATTACAGGTTGTTGCTACTGTTCTTTTCTGCTCATGAAGGAAAGCAAAACTTGGTTGGACAGAGCCATCTCCTGTGTCTTCTAGAAGCTCAGTGCATGTCCTGGCTATATGCTTCATTACCTGGAATAAGAGGGCATGAGAATGAGAGGGAAGCTGAACCCTGTACATTTGGGGGTGGAGGTGGGGAGGATAAAAGAAGAAGAAGCAGCAGCTAATTTTAACTGCTAAGCACCACTCCATGCAGTGGTTGTTATTTTCCTTGACTGATGGGGAATTAGAGCATGCTCCTGAAGGGTCCAGCTCTAAGGTTCCATCAAATCTGTGCTCCCAGGGATATACAATTGCAAGCCATAAATTAATACATACACTTCATATTTTTCTGCATCAGGAGAAGAATGTTTTTCTTGCGTAATCTTCAGGATCAACAGAGTTTTTTGATAACTGTTTATACTCCTTGAAACTCCACAAGAAGGTACTAAGGGAGCATCATGCACTCTTTGCCTCATGACGCTATTATACTGCCTGATGGTCCCAACCAGTCAATAAGTTTTAGACATAATTTCTTTTTCACAGAAATGCCAAATAAGGAAAGAAGATCAGGTTAATAATTCAGATAACGAAAAAGAAAAGTCAGGTAAAGCAAAATAGTACTGAAAGAATTCAGTAAATCTTAGGGAAATCTTTGTTTGGCAGTACCTGAAGTTTTAATGAAATGTCCGTGACTGTAGCAGAAAACCATATGTAAGTTGTATGACCAGTTGTATAGAATATTTCCATCTAGAAAGGCAAAATCAACAGGAATGTTGTGTGGGATACAGTATGGGGAAACCTTAAGCTCTTATCCTTCAAGAGTGTTTAATTTTTTTGGCTTTATGCAGTCTTAAAATCTAGTATACACCTCTGTAAGTTACGGCAGCTAAAAGAAGGATACACTAAGCTGGAAAAGATGAGAGGAGAATGTGAGCCAGAATTTGACAAGACAGTGAAGTGAAAGTTTTGTGGATTTAGGCAAATTTAGATGTAACCAAGTCTTCAGCATTATGGTTCTTTGTCCCCCTCTGGTGACTGGAAAGCTGCAGAGGTCTGTGAAGCTAATATAGCGTTTAGGGTGAAAAGGAAGGTGGTGTTTATTGTTGTTATGTTTATTTTGTTTTATATCCAGACAGTTGCAACTACTCCTAGACTATTGTTGCTTCACTGCTAACAAGCTGTACAGGAGTCTCCTGTTTCATGAGTGACACCTGATAAACCTAGTCATAGAGTATTTGACTAAGTGTGAATTGTCTTCTGTGCCTAATGGGTCTCAATGGAGGCAGAGGCAGTAAAAATCCTTTTCCCATGGCTAAATTATTTGCTCCAAATAGCCATTTTTCGTGGAATATGAGGGCAGCAGATATTGGCATTCAGAGTCACAAGTTTTTTTTCAAGGACAGTTGTTCTCACACCTGTATGTTTGTGGGGAGCAGAGTGGCATGCCACTTTGTGCCTGCTCATGTTACAGTTCAGAAAGGGGATTATGGGGGTCAGACCTTTTCAATGGTGTAGTTCTATTGTATCCTCTTGCTAAAAACCCAGTTATTCTTAGCTACTTATTAAAAGCTTAGTGTAGGAAATGAGTATGTTAATTCATGAAAATTCAGATCTGTCCAACAGTCAGAGTAAGCATTAAAAAAGGATGACTACAGTGAAATATGGGGCTGAAGTTACCAAAGCTCTGCCTAACTCCTAGATATCTGTACACTATTGGCCACTGTAATGCATTTAGTCACCCAGATAGCCTAAAAATTACAGTGGGGCCAAAGTGCTTCAGAAAAAGTGCCAAAAAGCACGATAAGTGAGGAGCTGCCTAAAATAGACAGCAAGAAAAGCTGAGGACAGATGTGAGTCTGAAGACCTCCCTTTCCCTGCCTATCAAAGTTAAATGCCCACATGTGCTCAGAGTTCACCATTGTGCTCTCTCCTCATGTAAAAATGAACGGCTGGACAAACTTTTCCTGGTCAGAAGAGGTAATGGTGGTATCATTCCTTTCTCTCCAGTACCACCATCTACCCAGAGCCCTTGCTTGGGCAAAGGTCCTGCTCCTCCTCTGGTTTGAAACCAGATCTTTTACCTTCTCAATTGTTCAGCACTACTGTATGTGGCATGGCTTGCCCTCATCCAGCTGGCTGAAACTGTTCCACTTTTCTGTAAAATGTATAAATATTCACTCAGCTAGATCAAGAGCAAGTTTACCAATGTGGTAATTCAGTATTAGAAAACTCATCTGACGTGTCTACCAGGGAAGTTCAAGTCCTTGTGCCAAAAGACTTATATATGCAAAATAGAACAAATTCCAGAGGAGATAGCCAGCACCTTAGGTTGGATTATGTTGCTGAGAACATGATGTTTAAATTTCCTCCTGCACAAAAGGAGATTTGAGATTTGAGACTCCAACACCTTAGGTGGCCATTCGTACAGCTAGTGTGTAAGAGGACGTTGCTTTCAGGTGTGTCTGATGTGAATGTAGGTACGCCTAACCTCACCTCCCGTATAGGCCCTTGAGCAGGGTAATCAAACAGGATTTATTTGGCAGTCACAGGATCAGTGCTTTTTAACTTCCTGCCCTCAGGATAGATGCAATTCTACTGGTGTCCAATAGGAAAAGTATAGATGTGGAGGGCACTTTGTTGGCCTTGGGAACTTTGATACCTTCAGAGCAAGGAAAGATTTTTTTCTTTGCCTTAGTGAAACTGTATGTTAGGCATATGCATCGGAAGTGGCGATTATGAACCTGTTTCCCTTGGGAATCTAAGCTGAAAACTCCATTGCAGATGATGTTCTAGCTGGCATCCACTGAGTTAGTAGCTGACTTTCTACCAGCTGGTGCTACACTAGTCAGCAAATAGTATCATTCGGATCTCAAACCCTAACTGCAGATACTGTTTGGAAATCTTCCCAACCTGCTTGCTTACTGCTTAAACTGAATTGCCAGAGTGATACATAATTGCACTGTTTTATTACCCATGTCTTCACTCCGTGAATATTTATACAGAACTCACCCTTTGAAGAGTCTGTTGTTGCATCTATTTGGCTCAGTATAACCACTACAAAGGGTTAGTTTAGGGTGTGATGTTCCTTCAACATTTTGGGTACACTGAGTCCAGTCGAAAGCCCATGAAAGTCAGAATTAATCAATGAATTCAGTGGACTCTGGAAAATATTTGCTTTGCCCACCATCCTAGGGTAAGAGTTGCTTTTTGCAAAATATATAAACATTGCTAGCAGTTAGACTTAATTTTATGTATTATCCCACCATCAAGATCATCTACACTACCAGCAATGTGCATGCCATGAGCACAGTGTAATTAGACAAATGACCCATGCCTGAAGCTAAAACTATAATTTTGGAAAATGCTTGTAGATCCTAGCTTATGTCACAGAGAGAAATACAAAGTGCAAATCCTTAGAGCTTTTATTATATTCACTAGCACACTGACTCAGGAAAAGGTTGTGCTAGAAAAGACTACTAGATTATTGCTAACGTATCAAGGGCCATACTAGTCTGCCTATTTATCTTCTCATTGAGCCTAATAGCAGGCAGAATTGTTCCTTCTGCATCGCTCTGAAGTGCTGCTGCAGGTCTATCTGCCTGCCTGTATGCCACAGCGGTAGCTTCTGAAAAGACTGGAATTCCCCCTAAATACCTCATTTCAAATCATTTAAATACTGAGAAAAGTGAGAAGTGATAATGTCAAGATCGTTATGTCTAATTACTGAGCCCAGGAACATCTTTCAGATGTTCAATTAGTGACTGGTCAGGAAGGGTTAAATCTTCAGGAATGTTGGAATGATTTATCTTTGCACACTCTTTGTGACAGCTTTGCCTTTTATTTATGGTAGTTGGGAAGTAATGGCATTCTGTCAGGTCACCTGTGGAACATCTGGCTTCAGTTTTGGTAAAGTAGTGCATCAAAGGAGTTAAAATTTATTTGACTATGTTTGGCATAGGTCAGAAAACATTTGGCTGTCAATACACCAGGTAGATTTATGGTTATGCATGGACAGAAAGAAAGAATTGAACAGATTTTAGAGAAATAACCATGCATTTTTCCTTTGATAAATTTATTGGAATTTCATTTTTGTTCAAGTCAGCTTCCAGCACCAGATGCAAAATGAATCTGTTTTTGATGGTACAGTACAGAGTAATATGAACAGTGAAGAAAACAAGACAGAAAAGGCTGCTCTTCTGTCATCAGAGGGCCAATTTTTGTTTTGATCACCCTCCATACAGTAGATAAATCAAAGATATATCATGTCAATGCAATGTGTGAGCTTGAAGTCATGTCTTAGCCAAAACACTTTCTGAGTACAGTATTAATTTACTGTAACTTACTTTAATAGTAGACAGCAATTACAGAATCACAGAATGGTTGAAGTCGGAAGGGACCTGTGGAGGTCATCTGGCCAAACCCTCCTGCTCAAACAGGATCACCTAGAGCTGTTTGCCCAGGACCATGTCCAGATAATTTTTTAATATCTCCAAGGACAGAGTCTCCACAACCTCTGTGGGTAACCTCTTACAGTACTCAGTCACCCTCACAGTAAAAAAGTGTTTCCCGATGTTCAGATGGAGCATCCTCTCTTTCAGTTTGTGTCCATTGCCTCTGATCCTGTCACTAGACATCACTGGAAATAGCCTGATTTCATCTTCACCCTCTATTAGGATATTTATATTCATTGATGAGATGTCTCTGAGCCTTTTCTTCTCCGGGCTAAGCAGTTGCAACTCTCTCAGCCTTTCCTCATATGAGAGATCCTGCAGCCACTTTACCATCTTAGTGGCCCTTTGCTGGACTTTCTCCAGTATGTCCATGTCTCTTTTGTACTGGGGAGCCCACAACCAGATCCATTACTCCAGATGTGGCCTCTTCAGTGCTGAGCAGAGGGAAGGATGACCTCCTTCGACCTTCTGATAACAGGCCTCCTGATGCAGCCAAGGATACTGTTAGCCGCCTTTGCTGCAAGGGCACATTGCTGGCTCATGTTCAACTTGGTGCCAACCAGGACCCCCAGGTCATCTTCTGCAAAGCTGAAGTGGTCATTTTTGCAACAGGCATCAGATTCCCTACTTTTTCTAGTTTTCCACGTTTTCTTTTGTCCAGCTGCTTCTCCCTGCAATATTCAGATTAAACTTTATGTAAGAACTCTTTTATATTGTAGTGTGTTTATCCCAAGTGAAAGTTATCCATTCTACTATATTAAATAGTAGGGAACTCCTTCTACAGGAAATACACAAAATTGCTTTTTTTTCTTTTCCATTTCTACTGTATGCTCAGGACTGAACTACCTTGTGCTGAAAACTACCATTTTCAGCAGTACCTTCACATTGACATACATACCTCTGCTATAGACTGATCATGATGCAGGTGCCAAATTGTGTTTCTAATCTGCTTCCTCATTAGTGAAGACTGAGTTCTGGGTGTTTGCACCCAATTGTCTCCTGACAAAAAACATTTACCAGGTACTTCCCTTTAGTGCATCTGTATATCTTGACTCACAAATATGAGGAATCATAAAGATATTCTGAATCTAGAAATCGTTCTGTGAAGTTATATGATCTGTGTTGTATAGGAAAGCAAGAAAGATGACTCGTCTCACCCTTGCTTGCTTTAAAAATTTGTTTACCAATGTGACTGTAAAGGCAGGGCAAGGCAGGCAGGGCTACAGTGTGCTGTCCAGATGGAGACAATGGAGTCTGTTTGGAGCTGATCTGCTCCTGTCATGGAAGGGAGAGTAGAAGGACAGAGCTGGAATATAGGGTGCAGGAGCCTGGGATAAGTATACTTGCTGTCAGCGGACTATGAGGTAGTGCTGGCAACTAATGCCTCCCGCCTCCTCAGAGAGGCCATCTCTGCACATTGATGTCTGGCTGGCAGCAAGAATAGCCACCTTGTCTCTTGGGAGGCCTGCACATACACAAGGTGGGCAGCAGTCCATGGCCATGTAGAAGCATACATAAGGTTTTGATCCCACTGCATGTGGGATGATCCTGAACAAGTGCAATCTTACCAACACCTCTAGCAGTCATGAAACATGAGACGTGAGGGATGGGGAAGATTTCAGCCTAAAACACGGAAAATCACTCTAATGTGTTCGAAATCCTTCAGCCTTTTCAGTGCATGTGGGAGCTGAATTTTAAGCAAAGCTTAGGCCAACTGATGTTTTATGAGAGATTACTTTGGAACTCAGTACCTCAGTATTATCTGAAGGCAGCCAGGATTCAGCAGCTAAGGCAAAATTGTCCTGACAGTATTTTCACTTGTGCCATCTCAGGTTCTAGGCTTGTGTTGAGGTTCAAAGTCTGAAGATCCAAAGGGAATTTGGTACTTGATGAGGACTGTTTGCCTCATTTCCTCAAATTCCTTGACAAAGATGACCCATGAAAGATAATCCAGAATTTCACAGAGCTATTTGAACATTAGTTTGAAGTCCAGTTTACAGCAGCAGAAAGCTTCACAAAGGTCTGACTGAAATTTGAAGTGGGGGAACTTAGGAACTGAAAACAAGTGATGACGCAAGACTACAGGAATTGCTAGTTTGCTCAGTGAATACATCTCAACAACATTTTCATTCAATGTTTTCATTTGTTTTTATTCCAGTGTAAAGGATTGGGCAGAAGCCCCCCTCCTTGCACATTGTGAAGGCATCCACCACACAGGCAGCTCCTACAAAGTTAGGCTGGAGAAAAAGTCAGGAAAAAAAGTACAAAGGGTCCAATAGAAAAAGGATTCATAAACAGAAGCCTCAGCAACAAGCGTGTGAAATAGTTCAGGGTGATGATCTTCACACTTATGACTTCAGAGAAGTAACTATAAAGGTGTGAAACACAGGTTTGTGTCTTCCAAGATAAATGCATGGGGGATTGATCAAGGCCAGTTCTAGGCAAAGCAGAAATGACAATAAGAATATTTCATGGAGGCCAAACCCACAACTTTACAACCTGCAAAGAAAGACATAAGACTTCTTGAACACCCTGGCTAGAAATAACTGTCACTGGAAACATAATATGATGAACAGGTTTTTTGCATTAAACCTTAAGCTATTTGAAAGAGGGTGGTATGGGAATTAAGGCTGGAAAAATTCCCCTAAGGGACAACACTGATGGAAGAAAAGACAATGCTACAATTATTTGAAATAAGAGGAAAGTAACAGAATTCAAAAGTGGAATTCTTTCCTTGAAAGGAATCTGCTTTGGGCAGGGGGTGATGGAAAGGACTGTAGCTGGAGGGGAATAGGTGGCGGCAGGGTGAGAGGGGGTGAAGGAAGAGGGAAGCATCTGGACACCTGGGCAGTCTAATGGGAAATGGTGCCAGAAGGCACTATTTTCTCTGATTTTAACTCTGTCATATTCTGTCTCGCAGCAGATTTGTATTCTGCCTGCTAGCACATTGGTTACCACCTGTACTATGTTTCTGGGGCATAAGAAGAGAATCTAACACATTTTATATTTGCAACATGTTTTGCATCCACCCTTCCATGGGATGGACTGGGCCAGGTGACCCTTATCTCACAGACATTCTTTGTAGGATCATAGGCTGATTTGTGTTGGAAAGGACCTCAGAAGGTCTCTAGTTCAAACCTCTTCTTAAAGCATGGTCAGCTCTGAGATCAGACCAGGTTGCTCAGGATCTTGACAGTTGCCAGTCAGGTCTTGAAAACCTCCAAGGTGGGAGAGAGCACAACCTCTCTGGGCAACCTCCTCCACTTCTTGATGGTAGTGAGAGTGTGAAAGTTTATCCTTAAATCCAGTCTGATTCTCTCCTTTCATCTTGTGTTATTTCTCATCCTTCCACCATGCACTGTTGGCTACATCTTGTTGATAACCTTCTCACAGGTACCGGGGTCCTGCTGTCAGATGCCCCCAATCCACCATCCAAAGATGAGATAATACTAGCAATACCCTTCTCTCACTATGTTGCAACACCAAAAAGCTAAAGGGTATTAGTATCTGCAGTATACCTATACTTTACCTTCCTTCATCAGAGCAAGGACTTTCTGCAATGGACTCATAAAGAAAGCACTGCAAAACAGCCAGAAATTTGATCTTACTAAACTCTGGTTGCTTCTCCAGGCTTTCATGGTGTTGAAATGAAAATCTCACGAGAACTACAACTCAGGTAGTCTACAACTACCTGAAGGGAGGTTGTAGTGAAGTGGGAGTTGGCCTCTTCTCCCGGGCAACTAGCGATAGGACAAGAGGACACAGCCTCAAGCTTCGCCAGGGGAGGTTCAGGTTGGACATTAGGAAGAATTTCTTTTCAGAAAGGGTTATTAGACATTGGAATGGGCTGCCCAGGGAGGTGGTGGAGTCACCATCTCTGGATGTGTTTAAGAAAAGACTGGAGATGGCACTTAGTGCCATGGTCTAGTTGACAGGGTGGTGTCAGGACAATGGTTGGACTCGATGATCCCAAAGGTCTCTTCCAACCTGGTTGATTCTGTGATTCTGTGATTCTGTGAACAAACTTACTTCTGAAATTTCTGCTACATTTTTATTTTTCCCCTTGGCATCTCAGCATTCACTTTAAACCAGCTCTGTAAATGAGGAATATATATTAAAATAAATTTTGGGAAAAGTAATTTTTTAAGGCTTTTTGTAGATTTCTGAGCCTTTTTTTTAGTTATCTGAAGTGGCTAATAGTGTCCATCAAAGATGATCCAAAGAGGTACATGAAACAGAATCAGAACTAGCTTTAGCAATTATTTTTACTAGAAGATTCTCAGAGAGAAATTGTAACTTTATTTGCAGGTTTTTAGCACCTACAGAACTTTCAAAGCCATTTGTCAAGTTTATCAGTGCTTTGAAAATTCTTTTAAAGCAAAAGCAGAAAACTTCTGTTAAATTTTATCCAGCATACAATTTGGCAATAAAATCTGTACTGAAAAAGATAAAATATCAAGCCTCAAGGCACAGGAAGCTACATGACAGTGTTTACAGTAGGTTCAACACAGACTTATTTATGTAAAAAGCTGAAGAAAATTAGTCTTACATAAAAACCTTTATCCAGAATTTCACACTTTGATAAACTATATAGAAAGGCAAAAATAGAAACTAAAATCTAGGATTTGTAAAGGACTACCTGGAAAAGAAGAACCTGAAGGCTCACAAACATTTTAATGCTCAGCTCCTAGGCCAAAGCTCCTATCTAATATAAATAGGAAGAAAATTCCAGCTAAAGCCAGTGTGAACTACAAGGTGAAACAGGCAGTGATCCAGGTCCCATCAGGCATTCAGAGTACTTAAAAAAAAAACCCCAACAACCAAAAAAAACCCCAAAACTTCCGCTACTTCTTTGTAGCAAAGGTATTTCAGCTTCTGCCAAAAGTGCTTAAACTTTCCTAGATCCTATCTGTGAGACAAGGACAGAACATAAGGCAAGGACAGAACCTGGTCAGGATCCGTAAAGTTATCCACTGTGTTGTACTCTATTTCACTGATAAATTTGAATGAAAGTTGTTGGCAAGAAAGCTGGAAAAAAATATATCCTAAACTGATAAATACTTAAAATGTAGGGCCTATCTCAGTATGCGCAGATGAACTAACCGATTCCAACCATTCTTGTGAAAGCAAAGAGGAAAACAATGTTTTCTTACTGTAAAACAAAACATGAAAAAATCTCTGGTGCTGGAGGAAAACAAGGTCAGCTTTTCTAAAGAACAGATTTTGGGGAAAGGGGTCATTTTTTATTCTCCACCTTATTGTACTGACATATAAGACAGGATACAAACAAATACTGTCAAGATCATATTGTATTTAAATATTTGCAAGGTCATTAGGCATTTTGAAGTTCAAGGGAGTTCACTGAGTGAAAGAGATTCAAGCAATAATGTGCTGTATCACCACCCTTAGAACTGAGTTGGCATCAGTGGCTGTAGAAATATTTTAAAGATTAGTACAGAAACATTAAGTTATATCCTCTTGAGATTTTTTCTAAGTCCAGGTTGATAAAGCAAAACACTAGGGTCACAATTAGTGTTTTTCTAAATCTACAACAGCATGAGCAATATATAAGCTGAATATAAGTGCATATTTGCTCAACTTCTTTTGTAATGTAGCATTTTATATGTAGTTCCACAAACTTCCATTAAATCTGCACATATATAAGCCTAAACCCATCGTCCTGTTTCAGCACCAAGCAAAAAAAAAGTTTCTGGATGAGAAACACCAATATTTAATCTGCTGCTCATTAGGAAATGCACAGGGGCCTCTGGTAAGATGACAAGCCATCATGTTCGGTTTAAATGCCCTTTTTTTTTGGTAATAATTGCTTGACTATAATTGATTGATATTTTACCGAGTGGTAGGAAATATAACGATATCTCCCAGAACAAGACTGAGAATTCATTAATGTGAATAGTTCTTACCATAGATGAGAGCTTTTCCTTCTGTAGTTTTTTTAATTCTGTTTGAAATAATCATAGCACTCTCTAATTGTCAAAAGCAATCACAGTGTTTAAAACAAAATTGTTGATCACTGGAATAACCACATAAACCGTGCAAAGGAAATTCCAAAGAAGTTTTCAAATGATTGTAACAGCTAGCACTATGGTCAATAGACTCATTCACAAACATAATGTTTATGTGTCTCTAGAACTCAAACATGAACAAGGTTAGGAAAAATCCTAGCAGAAGAGTATAAGGGTATTTTGTCCCCTCCATCGTGAATAAATGGGAAGCACATGTGTGTATTAACCTGAATTTCATCTTTGGCTGTGGTGCCATAATGCACCCAGCAATTCCCTGCAGTCTGTGCAATAAAGTCCATCGCAATTTCTGCCCCAGCACAGCTCAGCTGTGCAGAGCAACTGAAACATCCGTGGTGTGTGGTGAGTACAGTGGCAGCACCAGGGTATACACTATACACAATCCTCTCTTTTCTTCATGCTCTGGTCTGGTGAACGTGACCCATACAGCTAATCTGCATGGGTGTGCAAGGTGTATTTTCTGTTGAAGTGTGGCAAGGTCACTACCTTCTGCTTGTAGAGTACTCACTATGCACACACTGCAGCTCCCTGACTCCAGAGACCCCATTTGTTGGGGCTGTGGGATATCCAGAAGCTCTGCTAGAGGTGATGCCACAGCCAGGTCTTTCCAAAGATCCTGGACAAGTTGTTGAATCCCACTGAAATAACTGTCCCAGGAGGCAAAAGAGAACACGTGAAGAGAAAAAAACCCACCCCTGAGTGTATTTAGTCCTGCTCCTGCTTTCAAGTCACTGTTACTGTCTCAATCCGTCACAGGCACTCCTTCCTGCTGGATGAAGTCTCTGCCTTCAACCCCCTCAGCTTATTAGTGAACCAGTCTATGTGTCCTCCTATTATGATGCCAATATTTATTACTCCAATATGGGAGAAAAACATGCATGAGAGAAGGAAAAGAGCTAAGACAGTAGGGATAAGATTATAAATACATTTTCTTAGCTTTTTGCACTTATTCTGTCAAAAAGATTCATAACTGAGCAATAAAACAGTAGGATAATTAAAAGGCCATTCTTTTGGAATGTCTTCAGAAGCCCCTGTTTCTGGCATACCGCTAAAATAAAAGTCAGCATGAAAAGTTACAAAAGATTCTATTTTTATTTTCACTCCAGTGTCTTTTCCCCCCTGCTCTCCTGACTCAGATTTCTTTCTTCTTTGTGTGCAAAACTGGAGCAAATCAAGCACACATCAAAATACTTCAGCTAAGAGAGGAATCATTGAAAGGATCATTGCTTTAACAAAGATCTCTGACTTTCCTTCCATATTTTCTACAACCACCTTCATTTTTCTTCTGAAGTCAGATGTCCCCAGGCAAAACTTAACTAAAAAAAAATTAAAAGTTGCCTCATGTCCCTGCAGCCCGTAAACAATTAAGCTTATATTACTTCTTTACCATTTTGAATAGAATTGTGAATTATTTATGTTTATATTCATGTTTCAAATAGACTTCCTAGACTCATCAGATAACTCTTTTCTAGTTTTATCCCACATATACCCAGGCCACCTCTCAGGAACAGCCCATGGTCTGGCCAGTTTCAACTCTGACCTTTTATCACAAAAGCCAGATTGAGGGGTTAAATAGTCTTACAGATTTCCACTTTAGCTATCTGAACAATACACACAAAATTAAAGCAGCTAAGGGCCTGGGAACTTCTTTTGGTTGAGGTAGGTGGTTGTGTTTGAATAGCCTCATGTTTCCATTGAAATTCTACAACCTGTCAGTTGAATTTTAAGGAAAAATGTTGCGATTCTCTTCTTATTTGTTTACTGTTCTTTGTGAGGAGTTGAACTTTCCTCAGTGTTAGAAATCTAAAACAGGTCACTGAAAAGTAAATATAGATTTTTTTTTTTAGTACTCAGATCAGCTCTGACTTTGACCTACCTCTGAAACATCATTAAAAGAACGTGGATGCAGATTCATGGCATTTATAGAGCTGGATGTTATGGTGTGCTCCCAGTTTATGGCTTCCATTTATGATGTCTCAGAAACATCTTTTGTGAAATTCTAGCTTCTCTCACGATAATGGCAAAATTCCCATGGATGTCAAAGGAGCCAGACAGTCACTACTTGGCTTTTTTAGGGGCTTATTGATTGTTTTTCAGCCCTTCTTTGCACCATAGAGTTTCTGTTATCATGGTTATGTTGGTAAAACCCCTTAGTGCAAATCCAGTGCAAATGCAGTGTTTGCTGACTAGAAAAGTATTTTGTGGGTGTACTTAAACTACCTTCCTGACAGTCATAACCATAGCCAACTAGAACTTCCTTCTGGCAACATAGTGATGTTCATGTCAATAATTTTGCTGTCATAAGATCATCAGTTTGAGGAGGATGCAGGTAAGTTTTTCATATAAAGCAAATATATTCATGTCAGAGCAACTTTATAGGATAGGCATGGCCCACTTGAGGGGCTTAGGAAATGCCTGCATTTTAAAATTAGCTGTTATGGAAAAAAATTATACATAAGGAGAGAAAAACAATTTCATTACTTTGATTTGTGTTATTGGATCACTCAAATGCTCTGATCATGTTCTAGGACCCCACACTAACAAAACTTCCTAGTACAGGACCTGCACAAAACACCTACAATGTATACGGAAGGCAGGGCAGAAGAGAAAGATGCAGACACACTATGGGCATGCATAAAGAGCATTGGCACAATATCAGCATTAAAGCATTTTTAGATTTTTTTTAAAAAAAGGGCTTTAAATAATGGCTCAGAAGAGAATTAATAAGTGACTGTCACAGCTAAGAAGTCTTTCCTAAGTACAAGGAGCCACTTGAAAGCAAGTGCAAAAATGGTCTCGCTTGAAAATGCAACAAGCAGCCATAAAGGTTAACACCATAGGTCAATCAGAGGTGGAAACTGATGTCTTGATAATGAACAAGAGATAGGTGGAAGAAAGCCATGAATGGTCTTGGAAGAGAAGTAACTTTTCTTTGGGGGGCAGATGAGGAGCCAATTGTGTGCACAAGGAAGGGGTACCAAGATCAAAGAAACATGCTGGGAAAATGATCATTAAAGTAGCATTCTGAAAGAATCTGACCAGACAAGACTGCATTTGTCAAGGTCAGGGGAAAGGATGTTTAAGATATGAGTGTCTGTGTGACTTGAACTGCCTGTTACAAATCTTGTTGAAAGATAAGATTCCTTGAAAATGCAGGAAGTCAGGAAATGTCTGGTTAGTAGTGTAATGGACTGTGCACATTGATGTGGGCATAAACAAAGCATTTCAGCTCTCACTCATTCATGACCATGGCATTATACAAAAATGATTACAAGTGGGAATGAATAGCTCAAATATAGTTCAAAATTGAATATAATTTAGTGAATATAAAGTCTAAAGCACCTGCAATCTAAATTATGTTTTCTTCCTTGTTATGGTAGTTGACCTATTCACCTTCATAATAAGGTGCAGTTAGTATGGTGGTCCTTAGGCTGTAACAGAAGAAATCCTATATATAGCAAAAGATATAAAAGCATCTAAAAGCATAAAGAACAAGGAAATTTTGAAACTTGCTTAGTTAGGCTTACAAAAAAAAAAGAGATTATTTATGACTCTCTGGTGCTACTGAAATGTATGCTAGAAAAATATGCATGCTGAGCAAGCCTTCCCCTAGTACACCATTCAGGACACACATGTCTACAGATCTAAGCCTTGCTCTGGGAAAGGTCAGTATACTGCCAAATATGGTGCCAATTATGAGTGCTGGGTTGCTCATTGAGAGAGCACTGAAATTCATCTTACCAACTGGGAAATAAGAGATAGTTCTGGTAAAAAGCTAGTCAACCCACAAGCATTTTTGCAGTCAATAGTGGGTATATATTTGTTTTGCTGAGACCCTCTGCTGAGCTTTTGTCAGCACCATATTTATTTTTAGTTCACCATTATATACCTGAACTGCAGCATTTTAAACTGTGTTTAAACTGTGTTTTTCATACAGGTGGAAACATGGTTTCAGTACTGTGGCACAGACCTGGGCAAACCCTCCTAAGACATCAACATTCCAACAGAAGACCAGGTTTTTATTGGGTCTCACATCTGACTGATGCAGAAGAACGCAGCAGCACAGAGGTTTAGGGAAAAGTGAGATGCACAGGTAAGTATGCCCCAAACCTCATATATTTTCATGCAAACATTACCGTGTCAAAGCAGTGATTCCTCTTTGTAAAGACCCTCTACCTGTGTCATATAGCATGACAATTCTGAATTTCAGGTCATATGTTTGGACTGACTACATGTAGTGGCTTACCTCTATGCCCAAATGTAAAGCAAGTAAAGAATGAAATGAATCTGAAAGCATTCCTCACCACAGAGTTGGACTCCAGAGCTGGTCTCCAGAGCTGGCTTTTCTGAAATATAAACAGTGAAGTGAGAATGTTCCATTTGCTACTGCAGTGCTGTTTATTTAAAGCCAAATCTGCAAATATGATTGAAGTTTGGCTTGGTTTCAACAATTCAATATGGTATTTAAAGCTGCAGTGCCATGTTTTGAATCATGGACTATTTACCTTCTTCAGGCTTTGTGTTATGTCGCTAGGCTATTTCTCCTTTCGCTCATTTTAAAAACATTTTTAAGAGATGGTAAAAGTGAAACTGTGGGAAACTCTGCTATAAAACTCAAAACCACATGCAAGCCTCATCTGCTAAATAGAATTTGGGCCTCAGAGGCCCTTGTTGAGTTTCAGAAGATTTGCAAGAGTTTGCTCCAGGGTCATCTTGGAGCTTCTGGCTAATGTGAAACTACAACAAGAATTTGAAAGAATTTCAGGCGCTAGGAAACTATGAACAAAAAATTGTCCCAAGATCTGTAAGCCCCAATGGAGCAAACAGTGTTTGGAACCTGATGCACTTCAAAGTGAAAGGGTTTTTTAAAATACATCAGCAACATTTAATAATTCTTTACTCTTAGATGACATGATAAAACAGGCTGAATTTAGCAGAAAGCTTTCAGCTGAGTGAGGTCAACACTCCCTAGATTGCAACCACATAGTATTCTTAATTGAAAAATATTTAAAGACTGAACAAAGAAAATATCATTATCTCCTATTTCCACACAGTGAAATTAAAGCATTGCATAAATAACACAGCTTCCCTAAGGTCACCCCAAAAGATGAGTAACAATATAGGAAGAGGAGTAAGGATTTCAGATAGCTGATCTCAAGCTTCATCCTGAAGACAGCACTGTTTTTCTAATTATGAGAAGCCTGACCATCACTCAGAGAAGGAGTCTCAGATATTCACTGAAATCCTGCTTGTTCTGCTACTTATTCAAAGGAGAAGGCTGTAGTTTAGCTAGGTATTTGGAAACAAAGAGAAAATGTATACACTATTTGCACTGATAACAACAGAAGGCATGTTCTGAACTTCTGTCTTCAGGAGGTGATGATCGAATCTTTTTATTCCAACTACGACTAAATCAAAAGTACATTTACAGCACCTGCTCTTAAAAGCAGTTACCTAACTGGGCCACACGATGTGCTTCACTTTGAAATTCAGCTGACCAATACTCAGTCTCCTTTTTCTATTGATTATGAATTTAAAAAAACCCTACAACACAACAAAGCCAGGTATGCAGTTCAGTAAACAACATCATCAAACGTTTGGGAGATCTGCACAATGAGATTTAAAGTTTGGCAAGAACACTGAACAACTTTTCCGTCATATAGAAAGTTTCTTTTTTCTCTTGATTAAGTGTACTGTTGCCAAAATAGTAATTTGTAAGATATGCCCCTGCCAAAGGGACATGATATTTCATATTTACATGTTGGAAAGTTACATGTGAGCATCTGCATGGAGGCTACTGCTACTTCTCAAAAGAATTGAAGGCACTTTTACCAAATGCCTGAGGACTGTAATTCTCCCAGAACTTTTACTAGCAAGCTTTTCTTCATTGGAAAATGGAAATGTGGTTTTCCCATGTGGCAACTTCATACCAAATAGAAATTTCCTCAGTTTGCCCACAACGCCCAGAGTGGTTCAAAGGGTCTGCAATCAAGCACGTTAGTATGCCCTAAACGGTGGGTCAAATCCAAGCTGTGGATTTGCATGGACTTCAGCACAGCAAAGCTGAAGTCAGTGCTACACCATTTTACTCCAGTTGAGAAAATGGACTTCGGTTTATATCTGCACATTTTTCATCTTCACGAGACACTACTGTCTAGGAATTTGTGAAAATTAACTTTGTCTGGCAGAAAACAGTTTCTACACAAAGCGGATCACAGCTGCCTCACAGAGTCTGTAAGTGCCAGAACACTCAGCAGTTAGATGGGCCTCTGCCGATGGATCCATAGAAAATATTAACTTCACAAAAGTTAATATTAAGCCAGTACCATACATCAACTGTGTGACAGCGATGGCTGGAAAACAAGAATTCCAATACAGACACTTATACAACATACATACGCAAATGCACATGCACACCAAGTTTCTGCATTTGGTTTTATTTTGTGCAAGGAAGAAGATGGGATATCTTGAAATCCTCTTTTTTCCCTCTGAAACTCACTAAAACACAGTAGCCTGATAATGAAAAGCTACTACCCTAAGCTTCTGAAGCCTCACCACCAGTAGCCTCAGAACTCCAAACCACTTGTTAGCATGGGACACAGCATGCTCTTTCTCCTTCCCTCACCAGAAATATCATTCTGGACCTGAGACCCCTTACTACAAAAAATTTTGTCAAAAATTATATTTTTTTCCTGAAAAGTTACAGTATCAAGAAATCAGCATTTTCAAGGGAAGAGGTGTTTGATCAAAAAAATTCCTGACCAGCTTGTGTGTGGAAAACCCCTTGAGAACGTGTCGATCGGCAACTTGATGCTTGATGCATGCCTGCTTCACCAAACCATATCCTTAATATTATACATAAGTAACATTGTCATGTCTTTCATCCTGAAAGAATATGAAAGCAGTCCCAGGACAGCACAGACATGATGCAAATGACTCAGTTCTACCCTCGGTAAATCTCTGAATTCCACTTGTCCTTCAAACCAGGGTAATAGCAGCTTGTCATCGTGTGTAACTGACCCTCCAAATTAACATCAAATTTTATGGATCCAAGTCAAGAAGACAGCAGCACATATGGCACAAGGCCTATGGATGGGGAATTGCCTTAGATTTGAACCTTAGTTTTTGGTGCCAGTGATATAACCTTGTGCAGTTACATGATATTTATCTTTTTTTTGGCATATGGTTGCATGCATATGCCAGTGAATATTATGATCTTTCCTGCAAACATGTACTGCATCCCTCTAGACCCAATTACTTTAAATAAACCTATGTTCATAAATGGACACACCCATGTCAACATTGATACATAACATACATGTTGCAGTAAATTCCGTTAGAGTCAGAGCCAGGGCTTAGTTGTACCAGTCTGGCATATTTCTAATTGGAATGCTTTACTCAAAGGTTAAGTATAGAAGTGGCTATTCCAGGAACTGTGAGAGACACATTTGGCTCATTTTTATTAGCTAAGTCTGTAAGCAGTGGAGCTGGGCTGGCTGGCCACAATAGACTTTGGCCCTTGGCATTGCATAGCATAGGGAACATAAACTTGGCAAATCTGCCTTACGAATCACATACATACAAATCAGAACTGCCCAGCAAAGCTAGTCCCATTGCTAGAGTTCCTATTCCCACACACAGGATTAGTCTTTGAAGCCAAGTTGCATTAAAGATGTTTTTGTTTAAACTGTGGCAATGTAAACATTTAGGTTTCAAGGAGTTTATTCCTTCAGCATATATTTTTACAAGACAAATAACAGTTCTTCTATTTTTATATTGTTTCTCATTTTCTTTATGGAACCATAAAATTTAATCTACAATATTCTGATGAGAAAAGAATGCATATCTGCATGAAATGTCTTCATTACAGCCACTGTTTCACAATTGCTCTCATCCCACATGGCTGTGGATATTTGTTTTCCTCTCTAACATACATATGTGCATATTACTTTATACGTGCTGTAAGATATGTGTATGGAAAGTACCATGTTAAATTTTTATCTTGTTGGGACTGAATATGATATACTGTAGAACTAATATATCTGGGAAGAAGGACATATTTTGATCTATCTATCATATATTATTTGTTTCCATGGAGGCTTGCCATTAATAAAGCAGGCTTAATTTTTCTACTCCATGGAGGTTTTTGAAAGGTGAGGTTTTTGCAGATGTATTCATGCTGTTTCTGAACACAAAAAAAAATTCACACTTCCCAGTGAAGTCAGTGGACATCATATTCAGCTGTCTCAGCTAACAGTCACAGGACAAATATTCAGGAATCACTTCTGAAAAATATTGACTTTATGTACAAGTTCAAGTAGACAGTGTCTTGAATAGGGTTTGATTTTTCTTAGCCCTAATTAGTGTGGCTAAGTTTTTAAGTATTTTGGCCCTTATCCTTGTGCATCACCCACGAAAGAGACAGACTGAAACCCAAGCAGAAACCGCTTACTCTTGAAGTTGTGTATAAAGTTGCCTCAAAAGATTTCTGGACTGCAGCCAAAAATCATTGATGTTTAAATAAATACGTATGTATGTATGTATCACATCATGTAGCTAGATGCTCAGGAGGCAAAGTAATACTTCTCCACAGGCTGTAATGTTTCTTCTTTAGAGTAGAGGGAGTTTTATTGACTTGAAGAGTAGATCTCTTAACGAAAATAGCTACAAAGAGAGGAGTTCTGTTTGACAAGCCTGTTCCAAAGTAACACCCCTACGACTAGTATCAGCTTTTATAATTAAAACAAACGGATCACATCAGTCATAAATTCATTTGAGCTACGAAGGCTGTAGCTGCTGCCATTAACAATTACGTTTGCTACAACTGTGTGGGAATAACTTATACTACTCAGTGTATAATTTAATTTAATTTCTCGTGCAGCAAGAATTGTGTTGTTAAACAAAGCCAATATAGTGACAAGGTTCTCAAATAGCTGTACAAGTTCATCAGTGGAAAACAATACTGACCATTTTCACCAAATTGTGTAAATATAAAATATACACATCTGATAGTGTGTTTTTGAAAGGAAAAACATTAGTGCTTTTCTTAGGAAACTGCTACTAAAGTGGAAATGTGAAAGAGAT
This sequence comes from Nyctibius grandis, assembly GCF_013368605.1. Lineage (NCBI taxonomy): Eukaryota > Metazoa > Chordata > Aves > Nyctibiiformes > Nyctibiidae > Nyctibius > Nyctibius grandis. The sequence continues at coordinate 48,786,588 of NC_090658.1, read as the reverse complement.
GAATACTAAGCACTCACTGTATTTTCTCTGCAAGACATTCACCCTCAGAAAACTTGTACGTACAAGGTGCACAACTTCTACAGCAGTGAATTCTTCAGAAACATTCCTCCCAAGCCTTGTAGAAAGGTGCTTGCCAAATTCCTGTCTATATTTTCAACAAAAGATGCACTTAGAAACCTGGCAAAGTGCTTACAAGGAAGAGGGGTGGAACATGCCTGGAACGGAGAAGAGTCACTCTGGATGCTGTGATCCCACAGAAGGCTGAAGAGAAATATTTATTATTCTTATCATCTCACTAATGATTTTGGGGGCGTTTGTAATGATTCTTACTGGAGATTAGCCACATCAGTACCAAATACCCATTAACTGATAAAATGGAGTTCCTGTACCAGAATACACACTTCAGAGAAAGAAGATACAATTTGAACAGAAGAAATACAAGACAGAGATAAACAGAACTGAACCATGTCAAGCACCAATCTTAAATGTTACAGTGTTCTCATTACACAAGTAGTGACTTTTGATATGGAGAAGCATGCACTGTTCTAGTGGAGAACAGGAAGCAGCAGATTAGGATAAAATGGTGGGGTACCAAACCAGCAAAGGTGGTATATCAGTAAAGATTTAAATTAAATCAATGGGTAGTTTGCACACTGGAAGAAGCATGACCCGAATACCACATGCAAGGATGAGAAAGGAGGATACAACAGTATCCTCCTTTCAAGGGCAGCCTTGGTTGTAGTGACCATGAGATGGTAGAGTTCAGGATCTCATGTGGCAGGAACAGAATAGCTAGCAGAATCACAACCCTGGACTTCAGGAGGGCCAACTTTGGCCTTTTCAAGCAGTTGCTAGGGGAAATCCCACGGGACAGGGTACTAGAAGGTAAGGGGGCTCAAGATAGTTGGTTAGCATTCAAGGACTGCTTCTTCCGAGCTCAAGATCAGAGCATCCCAGCAGGTAGGAAGTCAAGGAAGGGTACCAGGAGACCTGCATGGTTAAACAGGGAACTGCTGGGCAAACTCAAGTGGAAGAAGAGGGTGTACAGATCGTGGAAGGAGGGGCTGGCCACTTGGGAGGAATATAAGTCTGTTGTCAGAGGATGTAGGGAGGCAACTAGGAAAGCTAAGGCCTCCTTGGAATTAAACCTTGCAAGAGAGGTCAAGGACAAGAGAAAGGGCTTCTTCAAATACATTGCAGGTAAAGCCAACACTAGAGGCAATGTAGGCCCACTGATGAATGAGGTGGGGGCCCTGGAGACAGAGGATAAAGAGAAGGCGGAGTTACTGAATGCCTTCTTTGCCTCTGTCTATACTGCTGGAGGCTGTCCTGAGGAGCCCCGGACTCCTGAGGCCTCAGAAGAAGTCAGGATAGAGGAGGAATCTGTCTTGGTAGATGAGGGCTGGGTCAGGGACCAATTAAGCAATCTGGACGTCCATAAATCCATGGGCCCTGATGGGATGCACCTGGGGGTGCTGAGAGAGCTGGCAGAAGTCATTGCTAGGCCACTCTCCATCATCTTTGCTAAGTCATGGGCAACGGGAGAGGTGCCTGAGAACTGGAGGAAAGCGAATGTCACTGCAGTCTTCAAAAAGGGCAAGAAGGAGGACCCGGGTAACTATAGACCGGTCAGCCTCACCTCCATCCCGGAAAGGTGATGGAACAACTTGTTCTTGGTGCTGTCTCTAGGCACATCAAGGATAGGGGGATCATTAGGGGCACTCAACATGGCTTCCTTCACCAAGGAAAAGTCATGCTTAACCAACTTGATAGCCTTTTATGAGGACGTAACCAGGTGGATAGATGGTGGTAAAGCTGTGGATGTGGTCTATCTCGATTTCAGTAAAGCGTTTGACACGGTCTCCCACAGTATCCTCGCAGCTAAACTGAGGAAGTGTGGTCTGGATGATCGGGTAGTGAGGTGGATTGTGAACTGGCTGAAGGAAAGAAGCCAGAGAGTGGTGGTCAATGGGACAGAGTCCAGTTGGAGGCCTGTGTCTAGCGGAGTCCCTCAAGGGTCGGTACTGGGACCAGTTCTATTCAATATATTCATTAATGACTTGGATGAGGGATTAGAGTGCACTGTCAGCAAGTTCGCTGATGACACAAAACTGGGAGGAGTGGCTGACGCACCGGAAGGCTGCGCTGCCATTCAGAGGGACCTGGACAGGCTGGAGAGTTGGGCGGGGAGAAATTTAATGAAATATAGCAAGGGCAAGTGTAGAGTCCTGCATCTGGGCAAGAACAACCCCATGTACCAGTACAAGTTAGGGACAGACGTGTTGGAGACCAGCGTAGGGGAAAGGGACCTGGGGGTCCTAGTGGACAGCAGGATGACCATGAGCCAGCAGTGTGCCCTTGTGGCCAAGAAGGCCAATGGCATCCTGGGGTGTATTAGAAGGGGTGTGGTCAGCAGGTCGAGAGAGGTTCTCCTCCCCCTCTACTCTGCCCTGGTGAGGCCGCATCTGGAATATTGTGTCCAGTTCTGGGCCCCTCAGTTCAAGAAGGACAGGGAACTGCTAGAGAGAGTCCAGCGCAGAGCCACGAAGATGATTAAGGGAGTGGAACATCTCCCTTATGAGGAGAGGCTGAGGGAGCTGGGTCTCTTTAGCTTAGAGAAGAGGACACTGAGGGGTGACCTCATTAATGTTTTTAAATATGTAAAGGGCAAGTGTCATGAGGATGGAGCCAAGCTCTTCTCAGTGACATCCCTTGACAGGACAAGGGGCAATGGGTGCAAGCTGGAACACAGGAGGTTCCACATAAATATGAGGAAAAACTTCTTTACAGTGAGGGTGACCGAACACTGGAACAGGCTGCCCAGAGAGGTTGTGGAGTCTCCTTCTCTGGAGACATTCAAAACCTGCCTGGACGCGTTCCTGTGTGATATGGTCTAGGCAATCCTGCTCCGTCAGGGGGATTGGACTAGATGATCTTTCGAGGTCCCTTCCAATCCCTAACATTCTGTGATTCTGTGATTCTCTAACAGTGAAACAAGAGGAGTGGGAAGGGCAAACAATCATGACAGGATCCAAGACAGGAGGGTACAGCAGAAAAAAAAATTCTGTCAGTGCTTTTGAACTGTATGTAGAAAGAGTGTAAGGAAAAAAGACTTAAAGCAAGAAAGCAACCCTGATTTAACTGAGGGAGAATAAATTATTTTAGCTGATGAGTATTGGGTAGGCTGCATTGGGGAAGCTGAGTGCCAGGGAATGCACAAAATAGGAGGCTGAAGTAGGCATGAGAGCAAAATGATGACTGACTGTCCTGGTTTGGCCTAAACCAGGCCGATTTTCCTTTCAGTGATTTTTACTTTCAGCTAAGTCTCCTTTAAGTAACTGCATTTTCTGAAACTAACTGCATGTTTTTGCAGACAGTGTCTGCTTCCAGGACTGATAACGCTCGAAGTTTGTAGTTATCACTGAGGCACCGGTAGGGATGTTGTGCAGAAAGGCTCTTGCTGTACTTATTCTTGAGAGAAACCAAGATCACTGCTGAATTCCTCATTGCTTACGAGTGAAGAGCCGAAGGGGGGTCGCAGCTGCAGTGGGGAGCAGACAGGGCAGGTGACCCAAAATTGACCAACGAGGGTATTCCATCCCATACACGTCATTCTCGGTATAAAGTGGGGGGATCACGAGGGTCTCGCTCTCTTTCTGCTATGGCCGGTGTCCAGGGAGGACTCCGTCTGTTTTCCTGCTGCCCCCGATCCCGATCCGTGCGTTCCTGAATCCAGCTCTCGACCATCGCTAGACCCAGGCTGGGCCTTCCCGGAGCCTGCCCTGCAGTGCCGGTGGTGACGTGGCTGACTTCAGGGGAGCTCAATCTTGGTTTTGTATATATATTTGTATATATTTGATTATTTTTATTATTATACTTTTTTTTTTTCCATTATTATAGTTTATTAAAACTGTTTTAATTTTCCAACCCAGAAGTCTCTCTCCCTTTTCCCTTTCCCTTTCCCTCTGGGGGGAGGGGGGGGGGGATAACAGAGGGCATCTGCCGCAGGTTTAATCGCCAGCCCAGCTTTAAACCGTGACACTGACACAGAAGAAAAATAGAGGAAGGTTTAGAAGATTATAGAGGCAAAGACAACAAAACTTGATGGGGACCCGGATATTAGAAAGTGAGGAGTGAAAAATAACTTCATGGTTGTCAATCTGAGTGTCTGGGAAGATGGAAGAGTCGTCAACAGTGACGAAAGAAAAGGCATGGGGAATGGGTTTGGAGGAAAGACAAGAATTTCCCTTCTTTCTGATTAGTTAAACTGGGGGGAGGGGACAGAGAAAAAGTCTGCACAGAGGAAGATACTGAATTTGAAGAATTAGATTGCAAAATTGCAGCATAGGCATCAGACAGGACACTGAGGTTGTAGTGAGCTGACCCGGGAGAACAGTACATATGGAAGCGTGAGAAGATTAAGAAGAAGCACTCAGGAATCTATGTGTTCACATCAGCCAGCAAAAGATGCTCGGTTTACAAACCTGTACCATGGCACCAAGCCAGCAAGCTAGAACTGCCGCATCAGCAAGGCTGACAACATCTGAAGAAGGTTGTGAGTTAGCAATTTCACTGAGGTCTGCACTTGATACAAGTCCAACAAATACATGTTGAGCCACAAACTTTCCATATGTTAAAACTACTGATCCCCCAGAAAGCTGTGCACATCTCATGGAAGCCTGAAACAGTATCTTCTGAGATACTTTAGCCTTGGCACCTAGAGCAACTAAACTAAGAACAACCTTCCAAAAGTCCACTCTCTGCATTAAATAGAAGTGTTCAAATTGGTCCTGACTGACAAGGGTCATACTGTTAAAACAGAGCAGAAGCTTCACAAAGCAGCAATATGAAGTTCACATCTCCGTGCCATCTGCCTTACACAGAGACCTCTGTATTCCTGGTCCACAAACTTTATAGTGCAGCGCTTTTTCTTTCTTTTTTTTTTTATTTTTTATTTTTTATTTAAGAGAGAAAAATCTATATAATGTGGAGGAGACAAGGATTGGTTTCAATCATCTTGGGCATTTACATGAACCATAAAAATATCTGGAATAAAAATAATCAGTTAAGATAAATGTTGGAAGAGACATTAAACCTCACACTTCCAGGCTCAATCCATGCTGTGACTATATAGCATTAGGAGAGTTTTCTACACCTTCCTGCTGATGCTGATCATGATGAGAGACAGGACACAGAGCTGCATCACATGGTGGCTGCCATGGCAGGTTCCTGTGCTCTTACCTGTGCCTGTTGCAGGTAGCAACAGTCAAAATAAGCAGTTCTAGAAACGTCCAAAGTAGAGACCTTTCAATCACCCTTAGGTTGCTCACTGTCCTTATTTATTTTTTCTCTCTTCTCAATCTCTTAAAAAAAAAAGAAGGAAAAAAGAAATCCACCATTATAAGAAAATCGTAGGCTTAAAGCAGAGCTGTTCAGAGTCAAGTGGCAGAAACAGCTGGTAAACACAACTGAACATAACAGAGTTTGCTGAACCACAGCAGAGCAGACATTATGTTTGCCATGTGGGGTCTTAACTCTTGTAACACATTTGCAGTAAGTGTCAATTTCCCATTTTAAATGAGTAAAGTCAGAAAACAAGTCACAAAATACACAGCACCAATCCTCTGCCTCTGTTGATTCCTATGAAAAACAATTTACAGAATTTAGCCAAACTTCCAATTAATTTCATACCCAATTCTCCTTGTCATTCATCTCCACTCCTCTAGGGAAAAAAAAAAAAAGACTGTTAAGAAATGAAGTTCACTGCCTAATCCTCCCTGGGAAGGTGGAGGAGAAAAGTATGAGGTGGAAGAGAAGGAACTGTTGAACCCTGTGATCTGTGTTACCATGTTTGATGGAGTGGAGGGGTAGTTGCTAAGTTGTTCCAGCGGTGGAGAGCAGTCGAAAGTATTGCCTCTCAGTGGAGTATGGTTCCTGCCTGGCACCTCTACCACTCTCTAACAACCCAGTCTAATCCCGCACCAAACAGACAATGACAATCTAGCCTTGGAACTGCCATTGCCATTCAGCTGGCTGGTGACGTACACCGTCAGCAGATAGGTGGATCTCTAACAGAAGGACCAAATGCCTGACTGGGGACTTTGGAGGACCTGAGTGCTACAGCAACACTGTCCCACTGGGAAGACCCAATTGCCTCTTTTAATCTGCCCACTTAGTCTGTGCAGGCATGCTAAATCTTAATGCAATAATTCAAAAGTATGCACACCCATGTAATGCTACTATTCAGCATCCTTCAGGCTCACTTATTTTTAACATTGCACCCTTAGCATCCCTAAGGCCTTGCTCTGCATTAAATAGTATAATACCCTGACACTACATGACAGCAGCAGCCACCAGATGAAGGAAACTCACCTGAAATCTACATTAAAGAGAACAGGAAAGGAAAAACCTTCTTTAAATTTAGTGCTGAATGTAAGGCCAGCAAAAAAGAAAAGCTGGAAATATTCCTTGAGAATTACAAAGTTGAGGAAAGCTTAGTGAAATCAGACCACTTGTCAGAGGTAACAAGGACAAGAAATCATGGAGCCTGCACAAAAAATTTTCAACATTTTCAGAAAGCAAGAGGTTATTTAAGGATTTAGCTTGCCTGTTCAGGCAGAAGAAAGTGGACATGAGGAGTATTTCCTTAGATGTTGAGGGGGATCATGAAGCATGCTTAAATGTGAAAGGAAAGAATTTATAAGACAAAGGAAAAATGAGGAAATAAATGAAATTGGCAGACACAGAGGGAGACAGCTGATAGGAGTCTGAGATGCTTTGGACCTCACATGATTAACAGAGAGCAGGGAAAAGGGAGTAAAGGACAGAGAGTTTTTCTAGAAAATGTCTGCCTGGCCTTTAAACAAACTGTCAAAATACTGGACGGGGGAAACAAATGAACAGAAGGGAGAAACCTCAGTAAGCCCATGACAGAAAAGAGTATTACAGTGAATAAGAAAGAAGGAAGCTTGTCTAGAAAAAAGAGAGCTAAAAGTGCATAGGATGTTGTCAAAGTCATGGTGCTTCCTCCAGAGATGCTGCACAGGGTAAACTCGGGAGCAAATACAGCAAAGATGAGGAGAGAGCCAAGAAAGCATACAGTGCATCACAGGGACAGACAAATCATGGGGACAGAGGTGAAATGTCTGCCAAGTGTGAAACTGAGGATAGAGTTGAAACTGGCAGGTAATACAATTAAGAAATTCTCCCACCTCTCTGACAACCTGGTTTATTAAAGTTTTACAAACGTTTGTAGTTTGCCTTAACATTCCTGAGGAAATACCTTCATGACTCTATGAGCAATCTGATTCCTTACCTTCTCCTCTGGCCACAGTGCCTTTGAATCCCTCCATCTTACAATAGCTGCACCACTTGCTCTTCAGTGGTGGTGGAGGTGTGTGTGGGGGGTTACTGTAGGATTGCCATTTAGAAACAGCTGAGAATGGGCCCAGTCATGTCTGAAGGTAAAAATCACTTTTTTAGACTGTTGCTGGCACAACAGATCTTTCTTCAAAAAACAAAAAAAAGGGACATTTTTCCCCATATTCTGTAATTTTTTTCACTATAATTTATGTAGCAAGTCTCAGAACTGTCCCTTGGTAATCTAAATTAAGTTGAATGGATCTTTCCCTTCATCCATGGAATTGACTTAATACACAGAGGGTAGAGTTAGTCTGCCGACCTTTGGCATTGAAAATGCAAATTGAATCCTGGCGTTGACAAGAATGTTTGGATTTGGTATAAAAGAGACTTAGTCACGGTACATTTCCAGCTTCTGATTATGCCAAAGCAGGAGGGCTGAGCAAATGCCAAGAAACAGCGGTTGCTGCTCCCCCCTCGAGGGAAGGAAAAACGGATAGCCCACTCCTGGCCCACACATGCTTTTTGTATTTCAGTCTTGTGAGCTGCCTGAACAGACATTTCAAAATGAGGAGATACGTGCAATTTCAAATTGTCTGTTTCTTTTTGATTCTGGTATTTGTGCAGAGGAGACTTGCAGAAGGAAAGTCCTCCACTAATGACTGAACAAGTACTTCACTGACACCAAATGGCTTCCAGAGCTTTCAAAAAAGAACATTTCAACTAAAACCATTGATGGTCCTTCCTGCACTTTTGCATGGATACAACAGTCCTTTGCACTCTGTAATATGGACTATATTAGTTTAGGTGCAGGACTTCTCAGTTCTTGCACAAAACTCCAGTTGCTCTAAGTCTTTCTAAGGACTTCTGCCTCATCTACAGGATGGACATGTTGCTGTGTCCTGCAAAGATTCTCCTCGTGTCTCTGCATGCTTTCTAGTTTATAAGGCAATAATGGGTGAGCCTTTGCAGATCCTCAGGTGAAAGGACTGATAGCAACATTAACCATCCCTAGGGACCCAGCTGGAAAACTGAAGAAGAAATTCCAGTTTTTACATAAAAATAAAAATCTAGAAAATTCATTTTTAAAAAGCAAACTCAACTCATCTTATTAAAATAAATACAGACAGTGCATTTTTTTCTCTGTTATGTTTTCATTCTGATTCACAAACAACACATTCTAAAACATAAAGTTGTCTATAAAATTGAAACAGTCCCAAACCATTAGCATATAATAATGTATGCTAAATATTAGCTTGCAGGAGACAGAATTCATAAGGCAAATGAGTATCACTTGGTCTCCTGTACACAATAAGTGTATCTGAATAAATACAGTGTTTGCCAACTGAGGGAAGGAAATGGGAATTGTATACTGCCACCTTCTCTTTCTGATTGATTAAGATTCATGGGAAACCTGTAGCTCAATTGTATTTAATGTTTGAAGGGGTTGCGTGGTGGAAACAACAAAACCACTGAAAAAAGTGGGAACTTAAGACTTGTATCTGCATGAATAGAGGAAATGCAAGAGACTGCTCAGATTCCCTTGGGACACGTCTTGTCTTCAAGTTAGAGTTTCTTTGATTGCTGACCTCTCCTGGCCATGTTTTGGCTTCTTTTCTGTATCTGTTCTATACCATAAAATCAGTAAAAGAAACAAAGATAGTTAAGGCATTGAAATTTTCTGCCAGGAAATGGAAGAGTGTAGTTTGGGCTTGGTTTTTTTTTTGCATGATAGCACCTGTAAAGATTAATTCATGGGAGTCATTAATTATTATTAATGACTTCAAGAGTTTTACTCCATTTCACAGAGCAAGTTCAGCTCAGTTCAGCAAAAGATGCATTGCCTTCATTAAATGCTGTACCTGAATAAGAACTAAAACCATGTTAAAACTAAAAATAGAAAACTGTTCAGGAAAGACCTCCCCAAAGTTTACTTTGTTCGTCAGCATGTGAATAACCTCTTCTGCAGCCTTCATATCATTGAAGGCCGGGCACTCCCTTTCCTTATCCACAAAGTCTGGCTTTTAAAGGAAAATACATTCGTCACCCAGATGGATGATGGGAGATGTGCAACACTGCATTGCCTTCTTTAGGTAATCTTGAGATTGCTAACAGAGGAAGGAAGATTTTGATCTTCCAAATGCACTTTCTCCTTGATTCTTGATAAAGCTAACTTCAGCCTCCTGACTGGCCCTCAGGGGTCTTCTATGTGAAGGACAGCTAACCCTCCTTTCCAAACAGTTAAGGAAGGACCTTCTCTAAGGAGAGCACTCAGGAAATGAGGTTGGCTTCTCAATCTGAGGAATATTACTTTTCAATTTTTTATAAGACTAACATAGAACATTTTCATATCCACTGTTTTCTGAATAAGTAGGCTCAGTGTAACACCATAAATATAGATTACCATTGAGAAAAGGGTATGCTTAATGTAATGGCGTCGCACTGGGAGTCAGTGGAGTATTCTGGATATTGCCATAAAAGTCACTGAACCCCACTTGGTTTCAAATTCCTATCCCTGTAAATATTTTTTCCAGGGTGTTACAACATCACAGGAAATCCTCAGATGTTCTGTTTTCTTCTGAGGTTACTACTTCTGGAAAAGCTCAGGTATTTTTGAAGGTAAGACATTTGTGAAAAAAAAAATCCTTCTTCCTTGTGTTTTGTAGCCTGTCTGCCTTGTAGTTGAACTTGGATTCCTTGGGATTTAACAGCTGAAGATATTTATGCTTGGAAAAGTCTATCCTTTGTGAAACAGCAGAGCATATGGATTTGTGAAGATAAAACAGCACAGCAACTGGCAAAATCAGAATTGAATAGAGTGTTAAACCTTAAAACTCAAAAGGATTTTGAAGTCTCATGCTGACAAACTTTGATGCAAGAGGACAAATTCCACTTTTAGTTGTGGGAACTGAGTTAATGTGGGAACTCCCTGCTCCTCTCCATCCACAACAGAATTGGCCTTCTTATGGTAATAAAATTGGGGGTTCTGGTCTTCATTAGGTACATCATTGCCACACAGGGGACCCTTGAGTTTCCAGCTTTCATTTTCCTTATCCTCCTCTCTTTTTTTTTTTTCTTTTTTACTTGACTTTTTGGGTGTAGCTATTCTCTGCATTAGTCACCCTCAATTCCCTTCACACATAATGGAAAGAAATGGGTATTTCAAGGGTGTGATTCATCAGGGACCTTTAAGATGTCTGACTGAGGTTTAGATGAATCAGGACTGAACTTAACTGACCAGGACTTTGTTGACTGTAACGGGAATACAGAATTGTTAGTTGTGATGGAGGTGTCCAATTTGCAGACATCACCATTCAGCCCGTTGAAACTCACCCTTTGTCTTTTTCTTCACAGGGGAAATTAATGCTAATAATAACGAGCTATTTCTGTGGTACTTTAGGGAGTTTACTGGGGGTCTAATGACAGCTCAGGAACTTCGTGTGAGTTTGCCTGAAATTTGCAGTTGGAAGTTTTCAGCACATCTGAGAGAGCGAGGCATTTACTCTAACTTTCTTGCTTTCAAAAGAGAGCTTAGTCTGGATGTATTATGCAAACCCCATAAATTCAGTTAGCAGAGTGTAGCAGGTGTGCCCCATTTCTGGCTCTTCAGCTGCTCTTGTTTCCTTTGCTTTCTTCTTGTCTTCCTCTCCCCATAAAGCTCACACACATCTCCATCTCCTGCTTTCTCTGAAGAACATTCCCATACTCTTGGTTCTTAGTGACCATGCCCATTAGGGACACCGAACTGGTCAAGGAGTCTCACATAGGCAGCTTGGGACTCCTTAGCCACAAGCCCACTTTCCTACCACAGACCCTTGCTGGCATCTGAGCCAGCTCTTCTCTTGCCTGAGAAGTGGTTGAGCAATCAGAGGAAGTCAAATCCAAAGCCTTTATATTTCTCCTGCACTGTCTTCCACCCTCCAGTATCTCCCCAGGTCTCCTCTCCATCTCACTATTTCATAAGATTAACATTGTTTCTTTTTTCTGCCTTCATTTGCTTGTTACTGTAGCTTGTGCATCATGTAATTAGTACAGATGTTGACTGGAGTGTGGAGCATGGTCCATGCCCCTTCTCCAGCCCTTTATGGCCACGGTTTGATCCTAGTGTACATTTCCTGAAGCAGACAGAGCTGTCTACGACTAGGATGTGGCAAGGACGCTGACAAGATTAACTAGTTTCCCACTATTCCCATCTGAGCTGACTTCCCTGTTGCTTTTGCTTTTTACAAGAAGCATCGGATCATTTGTGAACAATCCTCTCAGTACCAGGCCCATAAGCTTATGATCTCAAGCTTGAAGTCTGGTGAGTGAACCACACAAAGGACGGTCTTGACTCTTTGTGCCTGCTACTGGTCTGCCTGCAAACAGTATTTCCAGAGTGCATCACGCTGTTTTCTGGAGGAAAACAAACAAACAAACAAACAACAACAACAACAACAACAAAAACAAAAAACAGAGCTAGAAACAAAAAGTAGGCTTTGGAGACTGCACAGCCACTGGCTCACCACCTTCCACAGCAGAAAGAAAATAATCTCAGATTACCCCACACAAATAAATACATCATAATCAGCTAGAGAATTTTGTGGACACTCAAAACACGCACAATACAAGCCACTACAAATCAACTTCCACCACTAAAGGAAAACAGTCAAATGCTCTGTGAGGAAATGTTCTTCTCATGCATGGGGTATTTGGAGTGGTAATGTTTCAATCTAGAATAGCATGCAATTACCTTGGAAAAAACTACTGCATTTTAGCATAATCTTTGACTTCGACTGACCTCAAAGTCTGTGTAGATGATTAGGAGACTGTTTTGAGACACAGGAGGTGGGAACTTCTGGATCAAGCATTTTTTCCCATAAAAGAAAATAAACTTAGTTCTACCATTTTCATGAAGCTTCCTTCAGATAATGACATCAGCAGAGAAGATGACACAACCTATGTTTTTGGTTGAAGATTTTTTACTATGATATCATATTAGTTTATTATTGATGATTCAGAATAACTCCACTGAAGGTAAAAACATTACTCCTGATTTACACCAGGAGAGAACTGAAATTACCTCCCTCTTTCAGACACTTCACAAGTTGCACAGCACTTTGAGATCTGTGGTGGTCCTTTTTGTTTATTTTGTGTGTGTGTCCATATCTGTTTTGGGAGCCTGCAGTAATCTTGCTATAATCTGAAGTCACAAAATACCACAAAAAAGACTGTCTTACAGTGTCTCCAGCCTAGCCAACAACAAATAATTCCTAGGAATACCACAAGGAAGTTGATTTATGGTTTGATTTCTCAAACAAAGAGCTCTGGACAAGATTCAGATAAGCAAGTAATCTTATGGATGCTTATCTGGAATAAACTGGTATATCTCTGGGGCTTCACTCAAGACCAAAATGGCCACAAGATAGAAAGCAGAGAAACTGAAAAATGTATCTCATATGAAAGTACTGAAAGGGTTTAGAAACAGGCATGTTTCTCTTCAGGTCACCAGCACATTTCAAAAAGCCTAATTAATTTTAGTGTGTTTAATTGTTGTCTGCTCCCCTCCCTCTCATTTTTAATTTCCCCTTTATATAGCTTATGAGCCAAGAGTTTTTTAAGACTGTAAGGTTAACCCTGAGTGCACGGAATGTATAAACCAACTTTTCAGCAGTAGGATTTATATGAGGGGGAGAATGCAGGATTTGCCAGGTGCAGACAGATGTAGGTGATGCCTGCAGAGCTTTAATACCCTGATGATGGTAACTGTAAACCTGAGAATACAGAGACAGTGCAAAGGGGCAAAGCACAGCACCAATCTGAGCCTTGCAGAATTCATGAGTTGCAGGTGACAGAACGACAATTCTCCTCATGTCGCATCAAACTACTGTCTTAACCTCTGCTTCTGACTAGGCATCAAAGGAAAATGGTTCTTGTTTGCCCATGAAGCTGAATTCTGCTTAGTTCTGCCTCAGCTAACCCAGGTGCTGTCAACTATTTTCAAACTGGTTTAATTTTGTAGCCTAAACACCACCTATTGCTTTCCAAGGATAACAATGACTTGTTTGAATCTGAGTAATCTTAGGGCACCGTGGGGCATACATTAACTGGAATGAATTTAGTTGTGTTTGGCTATTGCGTTGCAGGGCAAACCATGGGGAGCTCTGGGAGACCTACTGAGCAGCTGCAGGGGCTGGTGAGGCTGAGGGAGTAGATGGGCTAGAGAGGGGCCAAAACCACTATGACTCTTAAAAGAGTTCAGGATGGCTAGCATGGACACATCATGGCAGCCTTTCCTAAACACCTGCGCTTGACAACCTGGTTGCTGGAAGCAGTTATCAGTATATCTTTGAATTCTAATTCCTAAGTCCTTGTGTAAGGTATATTACTCTTTGTATGTATACTTACCCGTACTAAGTATGTAGTAAAGTAGAGAAACAATCAGAGAGTGTTTTGACTTGCTGCAGGATAAGACACGTGGCATTTTGATCAAATTCCCAGCAACACATTTGGGTGTGTGCATCCCAGGGATGCCTTTATAATTAAGGTGAAGCTTTGAGTACTCTCATCCAGGCCACAGTCTAGATCATATGCCAGTCACCCACATCATTCTTCCAGCTGAAACCACAGCACCTAAGGCTTAATATCGTACTAGACAAAACAGGAAAAACTAATCCTAGTTTTGCAAGAAGTGGAATTGAAAAATAGTTCCTTATAAATTACCACATTTGTTCAAGAGTTTAAAAACAGTCTATGCAGTGTCCTGTACAGGGAGTGAAGAGTAATGTGGTGGAAAGGTTAAATTTACTTCCATTTATTTGATATGATCTGTATAATTCACTTAGGGCTTTGCTTCCTGTGACTAATCCCATGATCCAGTATGAATGACTGTAAAATTCTTTTACTGTATGACGTAATCATGTACTTCATAGTACAAATGAAACTAAAGGTCATTTTGTTGTGATATAAACAGCAAGATGACGTTAAAAGACCAGTATAAATTTGAAAAGTAAAAAAATTTAAAAGTTGGAAGAAAACACCTTAGTTCAGTGTCCTTTAATAAGTGTATTATGACATAATTTTTAATTTCGTGACTGCACAGCATTTTTTCTATCCAGTGTGAAGAACAGGCAGTTCTTACTTACTTAGCATCTATTTCAGTGGTGGTTTTATTTCCCACTGTGTCTATTATTTATGTTCTCTTAGGCTTTTCTATGTGCTTATAACTCTAAAATACGCACTTACTTTACAAATACTATTTACTGTATCTTCAGAACTTCCCTGAGGCATGGTATATATTGTCCCTGCTTCAAATACAAGGAGATGAGGCTTGTACAGTGTAAGGTCAGAAGTACTTACTAAATTCAGATGCCAAGTCTGAGGTATCTAGAACCTAATTTTTTAATGTATTATACAGCATTCCCTGTGTTCAATAGCTTCAGCTGATATGAACTGTTGTTGGGAATGAACAGACCTTTGTCTTCAGACGTAACTCTTACGTAGGTGTGCTTATATATACTGCCTAACTGATGACCGCCACTGATTATTTTGATTTATGAGATCGTATTGGATGCTCCCAGCTGAGGCAGGAGTAAGAACTGTTCCCTGCAACATCAGCTGCCTTAACTGGATTTATCTTGGTGATAGCCAACTTGCGATTCTGGCCAGGTGAAGAAGGGAGCTTTCAAGATGGTTTTCTTTCATCATGTAGCCATGATGCATCACTGGAGCAAGTCTTTCCTGTGCACCAATTTCTTTGGTTTAAAAAAAAAAAAAAGAAATTATCAGATCAAAAAGTTATTTCCAGCATTGTACTGACTTCCACATCAATTCTGAACAGAAGAAACCTTCAGATCATTTTCAGAACATTCTTGATGCTTAAGCCATTGACACAAAAGCCAACAAAGTCATCGGTAACAGCAGTAACATGTGGTTTGCCAATAGGTATAATGAGCATTTTGACAGTAGGGAAATGGTAAGACTTGAGGAGGCAGTATGATGTCCTAACCACAGTGCTGTTCATCAGTGTTCAGGCTTTTGTCCAATCCCCTTTGTCGTGGTTTAACCCTGGTAGACAGCTAGGTACTGCACAACCTCTCGGTCATCCCTCCGCTCATTGGGATGAGGTAGAGAACTGGGAGGTTAAAAGTGCAAAAACTCATGGGTTGAGATAAAGAAAGTTTAATAATTAAAAAAAGGAGGAGGAAAAAAAAAGCCAACAAGGAGAGAGAAAAAAAAAGCAAACCCAAGAAAAACAAGTAATGCAAAAGAAAAAAAATGCTCACCACCAACCAAGCAAGGCCTA
This sequence comes from Nyctibius grandis, assembly GCF_013368605.1. Lineage (NCBI taxonomy): Eukaryota > Metazoa > Chordata > Aves > Nyctibiiformes > Nyctibiidae > Nyctibius > Nyctibius grandis. Next base: position 48,770,945 of record NC_090658.1, on the reverse strand, counting down.
GCCAGTCCCTGAGCAATAGCAGTCCTTGCCAACCTCCACCTCCCAGTTTTATTGCTGAGCATGACATCATATGGTGTGGAATATCCCTTTGGTCAGTTGGGGTCAACTGTCCCGGCTATGTCCTCTCCCAACTTCTTGTGCACCCCCAGCCTACTGGCTGGTGGGGTGGTGAAAGAAGCAGAAAAGGCCTTGACTCTATGTCAGCACTGCTCAGTAGTAACTAAAACTGTGTTATCAACACTGTTTTCATCACAAATCCAAAACACAGCCCCATACCAGCTACTATGAAGAAAATTAACTCTATCCCAGACAAAACCAGTACAACTTCCTCTTATTCTGTCTCTTTCCTACCTTTAGTTCTTTCTACCAGCTCCACTTGCCAGTGCAATGCACTTTTCCTTCCCTCCATCTTCAAATGAGGCAACTTTAATTTCTCTAATGCATATGACATACTGTGATCTCTGATGTCTATGACTACGACATTTCTCAGCTATTATACTTGTTCCTGGATGCCACTCTGTCCCAAAACACCTGAAAGTAATGGTTTCCAGTAATTAAAAGATCTTATGAAATATTCTTTCCCTTTGTCTTCATCATGCCTGAACTGAAAGACTTGGAACAGAGGAGCCCGTGTATCTGACAGAGAACAAGAAAGGATGACTTATTCATTTACTTTGTTGTAATTTTTAGTATTTTTTTTATTGAAAAGAAGAGTAGAATAGCAACAATGAGGGACCAAAATGAATTGCATAAATGAGACAAAGACATGCAAAGATATGAAGGAAGGTGTTATGTTCATATAAATGTAATTTATTTCTATTTTTGCTTTGAGCTTTGGCTGCCACTGCAAATATAGGATGCTTTACAGCAGTGAATATAGCTGGTGCAGCATTTGTGTTCTCTGTTTGGTGGGCCAATGTCTTTTGGTCCCTCCTTTGTCAAAAACATCTGTCACTACATGAAAGTCATTCCAACGTGCTGCCTACATCTCCTGTCTGTGAACAGGACTTGCTGTATTCCCCTTAACTATATGGATATGTTTGAGGATTAATGTATTAAAGATTAGAATGTATGCTGATAGCGCAGCCATTCAGATCACACAAGACAGGCAGGGCTTTAGATTATGTGATTTCTCAAGGCTTCTCCCAGCTTTACATTCACCTGATTTCAATGTTTGCAATATTCATATTACATGCATATTAACACATTAAAATCTGATAATAAATATTTTTAACATGTAGAGACATATCAAAAGTTATCTTTTGGTTTCAGTAGGAAGTGTGACTGGATTTGACATGCTTTTTCAGACAAAATAATAAGTTCATTTCCTCCTTTATTTGACTTCCAGAACTTGGATTTGAGGGCATATGTTTCCTAGGGCACAAATAACATGTCTGAAGCAAGGGGTGCTGGGATTCTCCTTTGTACACTATTGTAAAATATGTAGCAACAGATGGTGTTTCAGCCACTAAAAGATAAATATAAGAGAAGCCTGAACTTGGGTCTTGAAAGGACCTTATAAGATTTTCAGATCAATTTTATGTTTCATAATAACATATTTAATTAAGTTTTTGATAATTTCATCTGGAGGGGTCATGGCGTGATAAATGAGTGTAACACAGACACAGAGCAGCTTAGGCCAAAATTTGGCAGCTGTTTAATAACTGCAGGAATGATAGGAGACTACTTCCTATGAAAAAATATTCTACATGATATATAAACGGATGAAGCAGAAAAAACAACAGAATCTGTGTTTTTTCAGTTCTTGGCACTGAAGGTGAACTGCATAGAACAAGTGATTTCTGAGCACCTTATCTGAACTTCAAAAAGCTTGCCCAGTTCCCAAGAATTTTGAAAACATTTTTGCTCAGATACTTGATTTTTCATGACTTACTATTTCTGTACAATAAACAGTAAATGACTGATGATTGAAATAACAATCATAATAATCTTACCACATGGAAAAAGAACAAAACATTTTGCTTATATTAAGATATGGGACCAATAAAAAAAAAATAATCATGAGAGTCAGATGGAAATTAAATTTCACTCAGTATTCTGTTTCAGTCTCTGATTTTCCCTATGTAAAAATGAACTCATTATCTTACCATCAGAGAAAGATTTTATTGTTATCATACCTGGAAGCAATTCTTATCTCTAATGTACCAGGTCTCAGCATCAGTACCAGTATGGTATGATCATATGCTGGTCATTCTCTCTAACAAAAAGAAGATTTCTCTTTTTAAGATTGATTGCAGTTGTGAAAACAGGAAGACATGCAATGAGTAGCACAGGAAGAAATTGTGAAAGTTTTTTTAAAGTACTTGATCTGGCTAAGTTGGAATAAGTATATTGTGTGATACTGTACTCCCTGAAATTCACCTTCAAAAGAATTGAAAATCCAGATGTGGCCATAGCAACTGCTCTTTCACAAGTTTAAAAAAAGGAAAAATCCATCCCTCAGGGCAGAAGTGAGCCCCTGAACCACTTTGAAGTCCGGTATCTCAAGCAGGTACTTGATTCCAGATTGGAACCAGAAAAAGGACACCACTGACGGTGATGCTACAGTGTCCCCTAGAGTTATAACAGACATACAATACTGTGGTTTCCTAAGGAATTGTCTCACCTGCTCTTTAATATATGAAGGAAAGATAACACAAATGTGTTCTGAGGATGATTAATAGCTGAAATGGAGCAGAAGCTTTTAATCAATCTGAAAGATCAATTATTAAAGCTAGGTTCTACTGTAAAAACTGTCATACTGGATGAAATGTGCCTCCTGTGTAAAGGGCCAGTATGAGGTCTGAGCATCTCTTAAGTCTTTAAATCTCTGCTGCAGGGTATGATTGTTTCTTAAAGATCCCATAAACTTTCAAAACAAGGGTGAATTTTATGAGACGTGGACAGATCAGTCTTTAACAGTACTGCAGACAGCAACAAAGAGTGTAAGAGGTAGCAATTTTTCTCAGACTATTATTTCTAAAACATGAGCCTAATTTGTAGTGCAGGAAATCTTCTGTGTCATGGATTTTCAGTGAAGTTAAATGAATATCATTGCAATTTCTAAGGGAAGCAGTCAAAAAAGTGCAAACTATGCACAGGTATACCGTCAATTTCAACAAGAAAAACAAAACACAGAATAAGAAGTGAAGTAAATATTGTTTATTGCTCATTGCTTTAGTCAGAGACTATATGTACAATATAGAAATATTTGGGGAAAGAACCACTCTCCATCCACTTGGGTCAGCTCATGGTGAAATACACTGTTAGGAGAGTGTGTGGATGCTATAATGAAGAAGCTTGAAATAGTGCAATATCTAGTATAACCATTCTGAGAAAAAGAAAGAACAAGACAGCATATTTTATGAGACATCAGCTTCTTAATGTGGTTTTCTAGTGCCTTACAGGACAAAGAGAATAAGGCAATATACAGCTTTACAAAATTACAGCACTCACAGTGGATCATCCTAGTTGTCCAGGAGATCACTTATAAACTACGTTTGCGCTTTCTATATCCTTCTGAATCCCTCTTTTCCCTTTCAATAATGCCTAGTTTATGACAGGAAAACTGAACACAGGAGAGTTGTTTTTTTTTTTTTATATTGTTGCACTGAACAATGTTTGTAGCTGCCATTGACTTTGTCTCAGATCCACATAGAAGGTCACACAACTCAAGTGAGGTAAAAGACTGAGTACACAGACCCTGATGGATCCTGGGAAAGTTCAGCATAAAGGAAAACAGGTCAGGTCAGAACCAAGGTTTAAGGGACTGAGTGTCTGAAAGATAAAGTTTGGGCTTTCAGTTGCAGAGCCCCAGTTCAGTGGCAAAGGGATGAAAAGTGTCATCCTGAAAGGAAGAGGAGAAAGTCTTCAGCACAGGACTTTCTGTGAAAACTTGGTATTATGTTACTACTTATATACTTTGAGAAAATGTTCTAATTGCTTTTCATTTTTACTGTGTTTAGGGAAATAGGGTTATGTATAACTTGTTTGTACGTAAACATAATTATAATTTTTCCTAAACCTGTAAGATCCTGAATTTTGGCTAACCACTTGGCTCTAGATGCAAAAAAACCCCCATCACAGGTAAAAGCAATGGACCACATGAAAACTAATATTAACAGAGGTAGTTAATTGGAATGTGGTAAATTGGGCTCCAACAGTATCATAGGAAAGGGGATTTTCAGCAGCCAGGTAACCACAGATGAGATAATATAACTGCAAGGCCTCCTTAATGTGTGTGTAGACAGAAAGTATAACACTTTTTCAAACATGCTGGTAGGTCACAATACAGGCGAAGGGAGGCTATTGAAGGTGCCCACAGTATTAGTTTACATTTGGAGGTCAAAAATTTATGCAGACAGACAGACTTCTGTGGACAGACTATGGTCAATTAGGGCATATGTGCCATGTTAAAGACACAGCTGGAATACAGCATCCACACAGCCAGAATGCTTAGTCACAGGTAAAACTCAGTGGCCTGGTGACAAGAGGCACACTAAAACTTCTGAAGCTGAAGTCAGAAGAGGAGCCAACACACTGGTCCTTCTCCTGTAAGACTCAACTGAAGAGATTCAGTGTGACATTTTTGAACAGTTTGAGCCCAGAAGCAGAGTCTGTTCAGTCTGGTTATTCTGAAAAACAAGATTTTTTCCCCCCGCTGTTTTGTTGCTTCTATTTTAACCTTGGCCAAACCCCAAAACTACAAGAGTATTGGGACTTGTTCTTTGTTTTGTTGTGAAATGCTTATTTAAAACAAAAATAATAAGATTTATCTTTTCTTGCCATCTGTTTTCCCATTTGGGTTGGTTTGAGTTTTATAGGGTGGTCTGCATTGCTGCTTGTTCATTCAGACTTGTTCACATCTCTAATTTTCCCTCAGACTTTGGAGATGTCAGTCTTGTGGCTTCAAGTCAGATTTGTGCATTCATGCTAGCTGACCATGCAAAATGGGTAATTGCAATCCACAAACCTTGTTTGTGCATGCAATTACTCATTTTGTAGATGCAGATATTGTCTGGTTCACCTCAAGTCCCCATACCAGGAATTTCAATTTTTCAACTGTTTAAAAATGATGATGTGATTTACAAAGTCATGATTAGAAGTTAATAAATTAATTTTTATGTACTTCAGCTAGTTTGTAGGGAATAGGCTGCATCTAATTTGCCTGTTACACGCATTTAAAACATAGTTGTGAAAACTTTGTAAATATCTTTTTTTGCTGTGTTCATTGAGCCTGATGTTACAGTCACTATATAACGAACAAAATATACTGTTGACAACAGACATGACTGATATGTGTGTTTGGTGCTTGTTATCATGCTGAAAGACCTTGTGACCAACAATAAAGGGGAAGTGGATTTCCTAATGGGTTAATTCCTCCTAGAAGTTGGTGTTTCCCTGCCTCAACCATCCCATCCTAAGACTGTGTCATTTTACCCTCTCATTTCATCAAAACAATAGAAGCCACAGTAAGTGTTCCCCATCAGGCATCTACATGTGGTATCCAGAGTTCCTGTTAAATTAAGTCCTGTATTCCTGATTGACATGTAAAAACAGCATAACCAAAAACATTGTCATAAATGCATAGCTCCAGCATGTGCATATATGATGTTTCTAATCTCATTGCCTATCCCATCATCAGCTTTATATCTAGCAGTTTCGTAGTGAGCTGTAAACAGGAACTATTAGTTTTTCAAATGCCTGTGAAGTGTGATGAATGATCTGGACCTTCAGCTCCCAATCTAAGGCCTCTCTGACTTGAATGCAAGAGACACTTGAGTGTGAATATCCAATTGCTCACCAGTGTTTTGATTGAGAAGTATTGCAGGATTGGTCCTAATGCCTAATCCTGCATGTCACTAATTATTGCAAAGCTGAATTGCACGCAAGGCAAAAAAAAGCCATTTGATGTTATTTCTCTCTTGAAGTAGACAAGCTCTCTCTAAGAAGCCCAGAGACGTCAAAAAAGGAAAGAGAATGAGTATTCTAAATAAATCCCTCTTTTGACGTGACTTTGCAACCAGATCTTTAACGGAATTAAATAGTGCCCTCTTGTGTTCTCTTTCTCATTTTCACTTGGAGAAAAGTGATTTTCATGCAAGAGAAGTAGCTATCATTTCAATTCTGTAATTAAGTCTTCTTGCAGTGTTTAGAGTAATGTAGTCGCATACTTTCTGTAGCTCACGTGTCAGACATGTAATATGCCTTCCTTTGAATTTCTAACATAAGATCATCTTTGTCAGCAACATGGACCGTGGGATTGAGTGTGCTCTCAGCGTTTGCCGATGACACCAAGCTGTGTGGTGCAGTCGACATGCTGGAGTGAAGGGATACCATCCAGAGGGACCTTGACAGGCTTGAGAGCTGGGCCTGTGTGAACCACGTGAAGTTCAACAAGGCCAAGTGCAAGGTCCTACACACGGATCAGGGCAATCCCAAACACTGGTGGAGAATGGATTGAGAGCAGCCCCGAGGAGAAGGACTTGGGGGTGATGGTTGACGAGAAGCTCAACATGAGCTGGCAATGTGCACTTGTAGCCCAGGCAGCCAACTGTATCCTGGGCTGCATCAAAAGAAGCGTGGCCAGCAAGTTGAGAGAGGTGATTCTCCCCCTCTGCTCTGCTCTCATGTGTACTGTGTCCAGCTCTGGGGCCCCCAACATAAGAAGGACATTGAACTGTTGGAACAAGTCCAGAGGAGGGCTAGGAAGATGATCAGAGGGCTGGAGCACCTCTCCTATGAAGAAAGGCTGAGAGAGTTGGGGTTGTTCAGCCTGGAGAATAGAAGGCTCCAGGGAGACCTCATAGCAGCCTTCCAGTATCTGAAGGGGGCCTACAGGAAAGCGGGAGAGGGACTTTTTACAAGGGTATGTAGTGACAGGATGAGGGGGAATGGTTTTAAACTGAAAGAGGGTAGATTTAGATTAGATATTAGGAAGAAATTCTTTCCTGTGAGGGTGGTGAGACACTGGAACAGGTTGCCCAGAGAAGCTGTGGATGCCCCTTCCCTGGAAGTGTTCAAGGCCAGGTTGGATGGGGCTTTGAGCAACCTGGTTAGTGGAAAAGTGTCCCTGCTTGTGGCAGGGGGGTTGGAACTAAATGATCTTTAAGGTCCCTTCCAACCCAAACCATTCTGTGTTTCTATGGATATATGATTCTATGAAGATACATATAGCTTCCCTCTCTCTGATGGAATCAAAACTGAGATTTGCTCCTTTAAAGCCCAGAAGCCTCTCCAAAGACACATCATTCTTCAAATCTTCTGCCTGCAGTTGAGACAAGATCACTGATAGTAGACAGGACAAGCACACAGTGGCTTGACCAGTGCTGTTTGTTTGTGCGTGCATCTCCCTGAGTTCTCTCAGGGAAAGTATTGCTGGCAGGAAACACTTCAGTACCCTTTTTTACATGAAAACAATGCTTTTACACTGCACTGCACATTTTCGTATTACCTACCTTTATCTTATACTGCTGGCTATATCAGCTAAGTAACAAAGGTACAAGTGACTGTGAAGTGACTATTTGTGGAGGAAAATATCTGTAACTATAAATAGAAAACTACAGTTAAAGCTGGCATTATTTATAGCTCGATCTGGAACTGACTCAAAATGTGGGTCTTGTATTTCCAGTAAGTATCTGCCAGGACTTAAGTAGAGTCACTGCATTCAGGTATTTATTGGCAAGTCATAAATTAATGGTTAAGACCAAGGTGTCCCATGGCTACTCCGAGATACAGACTGACATTTTGTGGCTTTCTGTCCTTTGTGCCAACTTGGTCAACCTGGGTGTCCATTTTCAAGATTAATCACTTGATGGCAATTCTGACTGACTAAATTGGGAGCTAATTTACCTTCTCTTTTATTAGACCGGCTGTGTGGTATCACAGTGGCTCTGTAAATAACCTGAATACATCCGGATTTAAGAGCTACTTTCTTACCTGCTAATGAGAGATTATCTTGGTCATGCCCTTTTCTCAGCTATGAAAAACCATAAAATTAAACATGTTGAGGGAAAAAAAAACCTGCAAAGGTCTGAAAATGCTTCAGGAGCTGCAGGTATGCCCCATGCCATGTTGCAGAGATCCTAACATGTTGTCATGGCTTCTTGTTTGCCTGAAACATGGCCAAAGCGAGTTGGTGCCCATATGGTGAAGTTCCCACTGACTGGAAAAGGAGAAACATAGCCCCCATCTTCAAGAAGGGGAAAAAGGAAGACCCGGGGAACTACAGGCCAGTCAGTCTCACCTCTGTGCCTGACAAGATCATGGAGCAGATCCTCTTGGAAACTAGACTGAGGCACACGGAAATTAAGATGATTCGTGACAGCCAGCATGTCTTCACCAAGGGCAAATCATGTCTGACAAATTTGGTGGCCTTCTACGACGGGGTTACAACACTGGTCGATAGGAGAAGAGCAACTGATGTTGTCTACCTGGACTTGTGCAAAGCATTTGACACTGTCCCGCATGACATCCTTGTCTCAAAATTGGAGAGACATGGACTTGACGGATGGACCACTCGGTGGATAAAGAATTGTCTGGATGGTCGCACTCAAAGAGTTACGGTCAACGGCTCAATGTCCAAGAGGACACCAGTTACAAGTGGCGTTCCTCAGGGGTCATTATTGGGACCGGTTCTGTTTAACATCTTTGTCGGCGACATGCACAGTGGCATTGAGTGTGCCCTCAGCAAGTTTGCCGATGACATCAAGCTGTGTGGTGTGGTCAACATGCTGGAGGGAAGGGATGCCATCCAGAGGGACCTTGCCAGGCTTGAGAGCTGGGCCTGTGCAAACCGCATGAAGTTCAACAAGGCCAAGCGCAAGGTCCTGCACATGGATCGGGGCAATCCCATGCACAAATATAGGCTGGGTGGAGAACAGATTGAGAGCAGCGCCGAGGAGAAGGACTTGGGGATGATGGTTGACGAGAAGCTCAACATGAGCCGACAGTGTGTGCTTGCAGCTCAGAAGGCCAACCGTATCCTGGGCTTCATAACAAGCAGCAAGGCCAGCAGGTCGAGGGAGATGGTTCTGCCCCTTTACTCCACTCTCGTGAGACCCCACCTGGAGTACTGCTTTCAGCTCTGGGGCCCCCAACATAAGAAGGACATGGAGCTGTTGGAGCAAGTCCAGAGGAGGGCTACGAAGATGATCAGAGGGCTGGAGCACCTCTCCTATGAAGACAGGCTGAGAGAGTTGGCGTGCTTCAGCCTGGAGAAGAGAAGGCTCCAGGGAGACCTTATAGCAGCCTTCCAGTATCTGAAGGGGGCCTACAGGAAAGCGGGAGAGGGGCTTTTTACAAGGGCAAGTAGTGACAGGATGAGGGGAAATGGTTTTAAACTGAAAGAGGGTAGATTTAGATTAGATATTAGGAAGAAATTCTTTCCTGTGAGGGTGGTGAGACACTGGAACAGGTTGCCCAGAGAAGTTGTGGCTGCCCCCTTCCTGACAGTGTTTAAGACCAGGTTGGATGAGGCTTTGAGCAACCTGGTCTAGTGGAAAGGTGTCCCTGCCTGTGGCAGGGGGGTTGGAACTAAATGATCTTTAAGGTCCCTTCCAACCCAAACCGTTCTATGATTCTATGATTCTATTCTATGGAGCCCACTACACAGGCATGTGTGGCCTCAAGGACATGCTACTCAGCACCCACTGGCCTTGTGCTAACTGAAGGCTTGTAAGACCATACCCTGTTAGCATGAGATATCTTCACTTATGTAGGGATCGGTTCCTTGTCCCCCTTTTTTTTTTTTTTTCCTTTCGGCATTGTCTCAGAAACCGTCCTGTGCCACGTGCTCAGACGCCATCTTGTGGAGGCCCGGACTGCCTGACCTTGGCGACATTTTATGACGCAAGAAGGTAGGCGCCGACTTGAGAGGGAAGTCTCCGCCCCGCACCCTCCACCTCCTCCGGAGAGACACATCCGGCGACAGCCTGGCAATGGGCCAATCCTACGGCGCAGGAACCGGACATGTCCCGCCCTCGGACCTGTGATTGGTGCGAACTGTTGACTGGCGGCTCCATGTCACATGACTCTGCCGAAAAACTCTATAAAAGAGGCCATATCGCCCGACCACGAGGGCCCCCACCGCCATCTTCCGAGAATCAACAAAGATCCCGCGGGACGCCGCTGGATCCCAGAGTGGTGACTATCCTTTCCCTCTCAACTGTTCTCTTTTCCTCTCTTTCTTTTACTTCTCTCTCTCTCTCTCTCTCCCCCCCCCCCTTCCTTGCTCACTGAGTTGCCTCATTGTTGGACTTAATAAAGTCAGAGTTAAGTTTATTGATACCATGCCTCGGTTGTGCTTTGTCCGAACTCAAGGATCACGAATCTATTTTATTTCAGGTCAGGATTTTGGGGGGGTGCTTTACCTGCAGGCAGGTTAAGCATACCGGGTGATTTATAATCTGGCGGGCCCCGCGTGGGCTGTCTGCATTGAACCAGGCACACCCCACGTGGGCTGCACTGGAGTTACTAATCAGGCGGGTCCCTCTCGGGGACTGACTGCATTGTATTTCTAGATTTACTTTTTACCAATCAGGCGGGTCCCTCTCGGGGACTGACTGCATTTTATTTCTAGATTTACTTTTTACCAATCAGGCGGGTCCCTCTCGGGGACTGACTGCATTTTATTTCTAGATCTACTTTTAAGGCGGATCTTAATCCAGAACCCGACAACTTATAAACAGGTGAACATGATCTGTGTCTGAACTGAAAATGAGTAACGTTCAGACAAATTCGTGGAAGGGTCTGCTGCAGAGCTTCCCACATATCTCCACCTATGTCTTCTCCATTTGAATGGCCATCACTGTCTCACCACAGGCACCTACCACCTTGCCACAGTTCCCCATCTCTCTGTTTCACTCCCCAATCTCATCCTTTCAGGTTTTCCCTAGTTTGGTTTAAGCTGATATCACCCACTCCTATTGTTGACATCTGCTGCCATCTTGTCTGTGGGCTGCTGACGACCATCCTGTTGTGTTTCTTCCGCAGCTGACAGTCCCAACCCCTCAGGTAGGGGTCCAGGAAGCAGAAAGCAAACAAACAGGCCAAGATCAAAGCAGGCCTTGGTGGTCTGCCCTCACCCCTGGCTTCCCCTTCCCATCTGTTGACAATGAAAGGAGCTTCCTTCAGGGAAAGCAAGGGCTTCTGAGCTTTACGCCCCATGGCTGGGTAGTTGCGTTCTTTGAGCCTCTGTTTTTTCTTCTCTCCTTTCTCCTCAAGGAAAACAGAGGGAGAAGAAAGGATGGAGACATTTTGTTGGGAAACCAGGGCTGATACTTAGTTATGTGCTACAGCTGTGGCCAAATTCACACAGCCAAATGGGAGCCCTAAATACTGGGTGCCAGGCCCAGTAAAGGACCTAAAACCCTAAAGCTGGAGACAAGTCAACCCCAGGCCACTCAATCAAAAATCACAGCACTTAAAATTCCTACTCAGCTGCTAATTGTGGCAATGAGGGGACACCACAACACAGCCTTATGAAATGTTGCTGCCTCGCAGCTTTCAGTCACGCATCCCCAGGACAACAACAGACCTAATAGCTCTGAGAGGCCCCTGACCCACCTCATGGTTTGACCTGATTGAGAGCTAGGAAATATGTTTTGCTCTAGGCTAGGGAATTCAACATGCCCAGGAACATTTCCAGACGCTGTGGCAAACCAACACAGAGTAGGCTATAGCTCATGTTGAAGCTCATAAACCTTCTTAGGATCCAAAGCCCCGTGGAGGTAGGAAAGCTGTTTATTGGGAATAGCCCCTCAAATGCTCATATTCCTGAGCTGTGCATGGGGATATTTCTGGGCACCAGCAGTCTGCCCAGGCCACAGCTGTGCTAAGGATTGTTTTAACAATGTAACCATCCACATAGCTGACTGGGAGCATTTCACAGTATTATTTCATTTATTTATGCAGAGGTGGCCTACGTCTTACAGACCCCAGGTCTCCTGTTGGCCTTGGCTAGGTACCCACACAGGAACATACCAAGCAAAGCAGCATCCAACCCTGACAGATATTCTTGTCTTTGCAAATTTCTTTTTAATACAGTAGTCTTGTTTTATATAAGAATATTTTGTACATGTTTTATGAGTACATTTGCAGATGTAAAGGAATTTGAATTCTAATTTCCCAGACCCTAGGACAAGTCCTTCTTCAGGTTAAGTGGGAATTGTAGCGGCTGATAGAGCTGATATTTACAGCTCGTGGAGAAACTATTTGACTGTACAGAAAAGAAATCATTAATGCAATAGAAGAAAGCAAAAGCATATGACAGGGGAAATCCCTGGGTCCTCCTTCCTGCTGCCCATATCATTTCTGTATTTTGCTTTAAACAACTGCTGCTGTAAACACTGAGTTATTACATAAAACAGAAGAGCAGCCTGACTACACCACACCATACTTCACAGGAAAAGGTGTTAGACATGTGGCCGGGACTCCCAAGAGTGTAAAGGCATTCCCATGCAGCTTTCAGGATGTTCCTGCATGCTGGGATTTTAAATATATCCTGTCTTAAGTGTCTGGTAGGCATGCACCTACAGTGCATGGTGACTTGATGCTGCCTGTTTTGAGCCCACTGGGGATCATCAGAGTCTATTTAAATTCTGTAGGAAGATAGCTTCTGATTTAATTTCTGTTATGCTGCTATGGTCCTAATTAAGTGCTCTGATATTCAGCATTACAACACGCTAAGTCCTTGGTGGATTTAGTCTGCAACCCGTAACAGAAGATAGGGGGCCAGATTCCAATCTTATTTAATATTGGAATAGCACAAGTTTCTTTTTATTTAATGAGATTATAATCTAGCCTCCTGTCTTTTCATGGTCCTACCATACTGCATATTGCAATTTTCACTCTTCAGGCTTAAATAAACATCAGCTTAATACTTAGTAAACCAGTTCTACTTTAAGAGAATAACACTGATTTCCAACCCAGCTCATGTCTTTAATCTCTATGTACGTGGCACCTCACCAAGCCTAGAAGGCTATAGTTAAAGTAATAGTAAAGAAAGAAAAACAAAATTTCAAGAGCTCCAAAATGAGAGCTCCTATAAAAGAGCGCCTATTAAAATATCCTATTTTTTTAGTGGTAGCTTTTCTTTTTGAAATAAATAAATGAGTAAACCATCTCCTTTGTTCTGCTAAGATTAAATTATATGGTGCACTGTATTTTTAAGGCAGAATTTCTGGGGTCACAAGCAAGAAGGCTGGCTGTTGCCCTTTGGAACAGGAAAACACAACAATGTTTAGGTGGTAACCTCAGAGAAAAACAAAGTAGAGACAGCAAAGAGAGAGAGAGGACTTTCCCCTCCCTCATTCTCCACTGTGAATCTTTCCCGATAATAGATCAGCGTCAATTGGTGGTATAGTGAGCACTACTTGAGAGTTTAAAATCCCAAAATGCTAATTTCAGGCCTCTACCAATTTCAATGATATTTTCAACTAGTGATGTTTCTTGTGGACAGGCTGGAAATTCACATGGAAGCACAAGACAAAGTGTGATCAACCCAGCCCAGTATAACTGAAGGCCAAGTATAAGTCACAACAGGAACTTGCATTTGGCCTTTCTACCTCACAGGCTATACGCCACTCCCAAGACTAACAGACATAGGAGAGGTTTATTTTCTTGATTTCTCATTTCTTAATTGGTCATGACAACCTTCTGCAGGCTTCAGTTTTATCCCACTGTAGAATGAACAGACACAGTGGCTCAAAAAAAAAAACCTCAAGAGGCGTTCCTTTTTGAAGTAGTATCCTTCTTTACCAGGGCAGCTTCCACGAATCAGCTTCCAGATATGATACAAACCCACTCAATCAATGTATGCCAGCAAGAATGGTAGCTACAAGTAAAGCTCGAAGTCAGGTAAAATGGGATTTTTTTTAAACAGATTTTCATTAAAGCTGCAGAGGATCAGTATTTCTCTCCCTCGCATTTTTAAAGTCCCTCTTACACTGGTGTAAGAAACTCAAACATACATCATTGTGCTGGTTTTGGCTGGGATAGAGTTCATTTTCCTCATAGTAGCTGGTATGGGATTGTGTTTTGGATTTGTGCTGAAAACAGTGTTGGTAATACAGGGGTGTTTTAGTTACCTCTAAGCAGTGCTTACACATAGTCAAGGCCTTTCCTGCTTCTCACACCACCCAAACAGTGAGTAGACTGAAGGTGCACAAGAAGTTGGGAGGGGACACAGCTGGGACAGCTGACCCCGACTGACCAAAGGGATATCCCAGACCATATGACGTCATGCTCAGCATATAAAGCTGGGGAAGAAGAAGGAAGGGGGGGACATTCAGAGTGATGGCGTTTGTCTTCCCAAGTAACCGTTACGTGTGATGGAGCCTGGCTTTCCTGGAGATGGCTGAACACCTGCCTGCCCATGGGAAGTAGTGAATGAATTCCTTGTTTTGCTTTGCTTGCGCACATGGCTTTTGCTTTACCTATTAAACTGTCTTTATCTCAGCCCCTGAGTTTTCTCACTTTTACTCTTTCGATTCTCTCTCCCATCCCACTGGGGGAGGAGTGAGCGAGCTGCTGTGTGGGGCTAAGTTGCCAGCTGGGGTTAAACCACAACAGCCTTGTATTGCCTTGTATATTGATTTTATATCATTAGCATGCAATTTTTTGTTCTCATTTTTTAGAAAAAAAAACTTTTATCACACCCCTAAAGTTCACTTCATTCATTGCAGTGTCATGTTGCATTGACATCAATAATGTTGTCTTCTAAGGAAATCAATCCTTTTCAAGGTAATTTAGAAAGTGTGCAGAATATGTACTTGATGTTGCAACTGAAAAAAACAACAAACTAATCCAAAAAACAAACTCTAGCATGTATGTCAGTATTTTAGCTTTCAATAATAGAATGGAAAAGATAATAACTGCAGTACAAATGGACACACACAGTCAGCCAGACCCACACAGTGGACCATAGCCCAACCGCTGTTTTTCTATAAGGTTACAATTCTCTACATGAGAAACAGCAGCTGGGCTCAGCTTAACATTAAAGAAACCGATTCTGCCACCTACCGGCTGCTCGATACGTGCTCGGTGAAAATCTGGTGAATTATAAACGTGATAAAAATGAAGCAGGATATGCCTCCGAGTATGCACAAATTCCGTCAGGATGAGCAATAAAAAGACAATAGGCTACCCGGAATTGTTCTCAACCTGTCAACATATTTTGTTTTGGTATATCATTAACGAAATGAAAATTCAGTCTTATTTCGGTGTCACCTAATGTTTTTATTAAAGGTAAAATGGACTAAAAAAATCAGTTTGGTTCCATTAAAAAAATTAGGGCTGAAAAAAAAGTTTTTTCCTCTCTCACAATTTTATGGTTCAACTACCAAGTTCCTAACTCCCTTTATTCATAAAACTTTCTCCTCTCAATGTGCCCTATGTTTATTCCTGACTTCTAGCCATTTCTGAGTTATTTTTCAGGTTACAAGGTGTATTGTACTTCCTTTAGCAGAAGAGTCTCTCCAAAACATGGGATAACCCATGATAACACTTTCTTAGCCCACGGTCAGAAGCAGTGATACTCTTAAATTTACTGTTAAAAAAAGAATAATTTTTCTATTTAGATTTTGCTGGATTTTCGTTCAATACGCAGAATGGCTGGCTGATGCTTATGCACATTAAATGCTCCAGAGATACCTGAAAGGGTTGTAAGAACTACACAACTTAGGAGCTTGATCCAGAAAATACCAGGCTTTTACATGGGGATTGTACTTGGGGAGGGTAGTGAAAGGAAAGAGCTGCAGGTCAATGCAAACCTCAGACAGGGTCACTAAGTCAATTTGGAGTAGACCAAGCTAACACTACTCTCAGGACCACTTTGTGGTCTTGTTTCCTCAACATTAGAGGTATTTACCTTAGTCTCTGGTATAGTTTGGGGGATGGTTGGCAGCATATGGTAGTATTTTTGTTGATGCAAACCAGCAAAGATAGCTTTGGTCCACAGTAGTTTCAGTGCCTTTAATAAACTTTTCTCATAGACACGTAAAACCTGTGGGTTGAAGGTCTGGGGTTTAAGTTAATATTTACTGGTGAGTGCTTGCTGAAATCAAATCATGGATATACTGCAGCAATAACTTATTTTAAGATGCTAAGCTTTAAGTTCCAAAAAATGTAGGCATCAGTTATGGATTTAGGATTGAACTTTTGGACATAGTTCAGACAGGACAAAGAGAACCTCTGATGTCTTTATAACCTGTGACTTCCTTTTCATATGAAAAATAGATAGGACTACTCATCTTTCTGGCAGTGATTTTGCTCCAGAGTCCATGTAAGCCCAGCTGTCTGTATAAGAGTGAGAGATTTAGCAGGACTGACTTGCCCTGGATGAAATCCTGTGCACCATGCTTTTGCCAGCTCACCAGAGAATGTGTTCTGAATAAAGCAGCAGCCATTTCCCCATAATTTCCTTTTGTGTAGGGAACACCCTAAATAGAGAGGAAAGAAAGGGATTCCTCAGTATCTTGCAGTCATATGCAATGCAATGATATAACAGACAGGGCCTAGAGGCAAAGACCCCTTCTCAGATGACTCTGGTACATCACAGATCCTGGAGGACTTAAAACAAGATGTTCTGGGACTTGTTACACATGGTCTAACAGAAACCTGGCCCTCAGAGGACACAGTCTGAAAGGTTTCCCCTCACCATGTATCTTGTGTCTTCCCTCAGTGGGGAAAAACAGCAAAAGCAAACATGAAAGTTCACCGTAAGAAGTGTGAATAGAAATTGCATGTTTGGGGGGGGAAAAAAAGAACACTTAAAGATTTCCAGCAAAAGCTAATGCTGAAATCTAGGGCCCCAAATTCCTTTCCTTTGAAGCTGCACCTACAATTTCTGGCTTAATCTCTAAGACAAAGCTAAACTCTGCGGTTGAAGATGATTCTACTGCACGCAAATATAGGCAGCAGCCACACAATTCAGGCTGAAAGTTGCCAAGGGAAGAAAAACACAGGTTCATCAGATCTGCATCTGATGTGGATGCCCTCTGCAAGGGAAGGATTGACTCCCTTTATTATGCTCTGTTGACTAAAATACACTAGAGAGTAACTGCCCTGTGGTGCAGAACTTGGGTCTGAAGACAGATGATGATCTATAAATATAAACAGGACTAGTTTTGTATCACAGAAGTTCAGGCGTCCAGGGTACACTGTACTCCCCACAAGCAGATCTTAATATGACGTCCTGGAGTACCCTGTCACATAGATAGCCTTGGATGTGTCATTCTAACTTTATAGTCTTATGAATTGAACAGATCTGGATAAGCTAGTTCCAGGACACCCAGCCTGTTTCTGACTATTCTGTTTCATTTTACTATCAGGTCTTCAGCCCACAACTTCAATACATCATCATTTTCTCCTCCTCTGACTCACCTTTATCTTAAAAAGAAAACATGAGAGATTATAAAAAGTAACACATTAGCAGTGAAGAAAACAAGCCTGTATCAATTCAGGCCAGTGAAGGGGATGACTCTGACAATAACATTCATATTCTCATCACACATAGAATAGAGAGATGTAAGGTGACATATATTTACTGTGCTTCACTGGTACAAAGAAAGTCAAGACCTTTCCAATATGCTGAGAGCTGTCAGCTAACACTGCCAGCTCCTGGGGGGATCCAGGCAACCTGCAGGTAGGACTGGATCAACTGGGATTTTCAACCCTGAGCCTAGACAAGGAGAAGAGGTGAAAGAGGAGGCTACAGCAATGGGACACAGAGGTTGCAAGACATAGTTTACAACAGCTGTTTTGGGAGTAGGCTATGCTGCTTCAATCAGACAGTTTCCAGCACAGCTTTCTGGAACGGAGTTGAGAATGACAGCAGTTAACTACTAAGTCTGTCATCTGTGTTACTTTAACATGTCATGTGTGATAACAAGGAAGGCTAAAATGCAAACCAGGGATGTTGAGCTTGATATAAGATACATTGACACGAGTATTTCTCATGTGACATGATTTGTAAAGTTCTGAAACAGACTTGGAAATGGTGTAAAAGGCTAATTTAATCTGAAGAGAACATGACAAGCAATGAGTATGCACTAAGATTATAGGAAGGGGTAAGCCACAAAATCAGCTGAAAGTGAAAACTTCCTTTTTAATTACAGACTTAAACATAACAGTGCACATACATTACTACATTTATTTTTGTAACTGTTTCTCATTTGCTAACCAAAATTTTAACCTTGCCTTTTCAAGAGTGAATTTATTTCCTTTTTCAAATTGATGCCATGTGAAATGTGAGTTCAGGCAGCTCTAGCAAACACAAGGTACATTTTTCAGAATCAATATTGATAAACAAGACAGCCAGGGTCCTTTCTGTAGTCCTGTGGCCAACTGGCAGAGTCTGTCTCCATATTGCTAAATGCTTTTAGTCTCCAAACAAGGCTGGATGCATGAAAATGGTTGTTGGGAATGGCCCATGGCCTACATCCACAACCAGCTGTCTGGGAATCGTTTGTTACCTTGACAAAGAGCTGAGACAGAGACTATTCTGGTAGTTCAAGTACAGATAATCAAATTGCCCAAGAGAGTCCTTGACACTGTTTAATTAACTACAATAGGCTGTGTCCTCAGAATTCCCAAATCCACAAGCAGTACTACTTTTCTGAAACTTTTTTTGGTCGTTGCCATCAAATAAAAGGTTAGGAATGCCAGGAGTGTGTGTTTATTTTCTACCAGTCTCCCAGGATCAGTTTGGAGACAGGCAGATGCATCTCCTGATGGTTGTTATCCTCTGTCCTTCTTCCAGGTGGCAGGAAGTGGAAGCACCAGCCAGCACTTCAGTAATCTCCTTTTTGTCACAGCTTGTCCCTGGCTTTTAAAAACTACAGTATTCAAACAGTGATGTTGCTTCCACATGACTAACTATTTTTCACAGAAAGAGTACTCATCATCATAAGCTTGAGCAGAAATTGGCAATGCCTACGAAAACATATGAACCAAAGAAAACTGACTGTGGAAGTCTTCTCAAACATTAACCAAAGAACATGAAGATGAAGCATCCATGCTTTTAGAAATAAGATTTGTTACGTAGTCACAACAGAATTATGAGGCATTTCCTGTGATGAATATTTGTGTGCATGAGGAGTAGCAGCATTCTAGCCAAGCTGTCCATGTCAATGCGTTTGAGGCCTAAGCTTATTTTCAGTCATCCAATAAGCAATAGGCTTGTAAATGCTACATGGCACACAAACTATCAACAGTAACATAAATGGCTTGTTGACTATGTGACCGGCTGGGGCAGATGGCTCAGCAGAGATCATGTGAAAATGAGATTGCATTATGTGTCGACGAGGTGTATCTATTGCTCCAAAGGCTTATCTGGAGAAGGAGCCAAAAACTCAAGTGCTTCTTAGAAGCAAATCCAAACTTCTCAATTCATAATCTAACAACCACAGACTGATGTCATCACAACAACATCTATTCTTGAAAAACTTTCCAGGTCCTACTGGATCAGAAATGGTTGGTATCAGATGTACTTAGCTACTTCTTTTTAAAAACTAGGCTGAAATAAAGGGATAAAGAGATGAAGAAAAACAAGAAAGAAACTAAATGAATATTTTTAACCTCAGAGGGCATTTTGCCTGAGTTTGGGAACATGGTTTCATTTAGTTTGAAAGAATTTTTCAGCCAAATCTAATGAGAAGAGAGTCTATATTTTTGGCATTTGCACAGGAATTTTGTGTAGTATTTAGCCATCAGACAATTGTTTTCTCATCTGGTTTACATTTGGGATTTGAGGGGAGAGACATACAGCCTGTGCTGGTGGTCTTTTATGTTGTAAAATCTTCCTCAGCTGCTATATTTAGAAGCAATTTCCATCATCTTGTTTTAACTACTTTCTAGTATGCACTGTTACCAAGACAAAGTTCAAACTGAGGAACATTTGAGGGCTACTTCACCTATGCATTGAACGTAGGGAACCAGTTCTAGCAGTAGACAGAAAGACATGGGTTGTGCTGTCAGCCCCTTTGAAACACATGCTACTTTGTTTTGCTGCTATGAAATGCCTAAAATAGGAATCCTCTGACACTGAACAGCTTGCAGTATCAAACAAGGCTTTTGAGGTGAGTATAGAGATAAAAAGCTATTGCTCAACCAAATCCCCTCAGTATTTTTCAACCAGGAATAATTTTTGTACCTGCCTCGTTAACTCACCAATGTCTGGAAGAAAATTCTGGAGTGTGTATGTAACTGGACAACCAAAATGTTTTGCCTGACAATTCATATTGCCTTCCTACACTTCATAATCACCTTAAGATAGTAAATGAGCACATATGCCATGTCTCTCTTCACCCCTACCTGGTATAACACAACACTTATCTTGATATGGCATTCTAGTTTTGTATTTTAAGAGATATAAAATGAAATTATCAAACCTAGCTATAACACATCCTTTGAACATAATTTGGTTGTGAAATACCTCCAGTCAATTTTCAGTCCAAACTGGGATTTCTCATCTTTTCTGTATGCATGAGTAAGACCACCCACCAGAGGGTGCCAGGAATCCATGTTAGTGGCCTGAACGAGCCCTGTATGGACATTTAGGTTCATCAGCAGGGCTGCAGCGAGTTTTCCTTAGTGTACAAACCCAAGCATGCGTATTCCTTCAAGGTTATAAAGCCAACTCTTGAGAAAAATGAACAGTATTAAAAAAATCACAAACTAGAACAACAAAAAGCTACCTAAGTCAAAGACAGTCCCCTGAAATAGGCAGGAAGGGCTGAGCTTCTGTATGTGACATATTGCTACGAGATGTAATTGTGACAGAGAAGCTGATTTTAAACCGTTCAATTTGTATTTTGACTATTATGGTTGCTTGAATATTTTCAAGTTAATACAGTAGTGTTTCTTTCTCCTTTTAAAAAAAATATTATTTGTACTTCAGTTTCAGGGCTTGATACATTTTTTTCAGTTCCTCTAGTGTAAAACTGAAACAATTTCACTCAACTTATCAAAACTGCAACTGATGTGTCCCAGAATGAGATCAGATTTGGGATGTGACTGCCAAATCTGTACAGTGAAGGTTGCTGACTATCTTCTTTCTCTAAGAAAAAAATGTTAAAGTGAACAGATTAAGCACTAAGAGCAAGAAGTAAAACTAAGCATAAACTGTTCACAAGCGTGGTTGCTCTCAAGCTTTTTAGATCAAGCACTTCCCACTACACTTTCTTGTTTTCTGTGAAGTGGATGAAATGCTTTTAACAGGACTTCTGTCTCCTGTAGTTTCCTTTCCTCTTCCAATCTTTCTGCCAAAGTCTGAGGAAAGGTACTTCTTTTCAGCCTATGCAGAGAAAATAAATATCTCCACAGACACAGTAAAGATAGTGTTTTCCCCATCAACAGGTACATACACTAGCTTGCCAAGGAGAGATCGAGTGTATGAAAACTCCACAACTTTGTGAATTACAAGGAAATATTAGCCAGCCTCCTTCACTGCAGGGTACTTCTGTCCTGAGCTCCGAGACTGAGAGGCTGATACTTTACTTACCAAGAAATTCAAGCATTAAGAAAACATTTTTTCACCATTATTCATCCAACTAAAAAGACTGAACCATTGTTCAAATACATCACCCAAATCATGGCCTTCCCTCAGATTTCACAGGATAAATAAAAAAGACACACCCTTCCTGCTTCAGCTGTGCTGGCTGAAGACGTTATTGTTACTAGCCCAATGTCAGCTGCACAGCATCACCTGAGATCACCTCACCTGCCAATCTGCCAATCAAGTATTAAGTGTGATGACTCTCTGCTCTACTTCAGTCCAAATAAGCCAACTGGCAGAGACACCATATTGAAATAGCTTCAGCAGTTCTGGCTTATTTTGACTGGAAATAGCTAGAGAACACTTATAAGACCTATTTTGTTCAAACAGCAGAAGTAACAGGAGTCCTGATGAGCAGTTTAAGGTGGTCTGACAGTGAAGCTTCACAGTTGTATCTAAAAAAGGACATGAGTCAAGACAGATGGAACTTCCAAAGCCCACTGGACAAACACAGTGTTAATCTGGGGGTAAAAAAAAAAGTCTCTTTTTGAAAAAAAAACAAATCCAGCATTTATTAGTCCTACATTTAATGATGCGGAGGCGGGGAGGGCGGGAATGAGTCTTCACTGTTATGCTGAGGTTTCAGAGTTCAGAGCAGATCCTTTCTTTTTGTGCTCTTTCCTGAACCTGAGTCAGGTTTCCTCTTTCTCAGGAATGGCCAAGGAGAAGTTTCCAAAGACCTAACAAAACTTAAGTCACTTGGCCACCATATATCAAACTGCCAAGAAAAATAAGTCTTTTTCAGTCAAAAAGAATAATTTCAATGTTTGGATTAATAAAGGAGTAGACTTTCTCAAGTTTGAGAAAAAAAGTCTCTAGGGTAATTAATTGTCATACAGAAGTCAATATCAGATGTTTCATGAATAATTTAATTTAGGGTTTATAATTGATTTAAACTGATTCATAAACAAAGTTAGTAGTGAGTTTCTGCTTCTTCCTTGTTCTGAAAAGAATACTAATTTTTTAAAAAACTCTTTCCCTCCTGAATGCTGAAATGTCAGTTTGTCTTCATGGGTCACTTTAAACTCTGCAGCACACTTGTGATTACAGGAAAAAAAAACAAAACAAAACAAAACAGAAAAAAAAAAAAGACTGCAAACCCAAAAAAATAACCACCAAAAAAAACCCCACCAAGATAAAATTTGTGTGTCATATAAATATTATCTTTGTGTCTATTTAACCCAGTCTGGAACTGTGAACATATTGCGGTCAAATGACTATTAAAAGGCATTATTGAAGGACACCACTGGAATGATCGGACAAATTCTGTATCTAAAAATGTCTAACACAGAAGCACAATGTGATTTTCTGGCATTTATGATGTTATTTCTTGTTTGAGCATTTGTGCATACTTCATCCTGCATGTAACATTACCCAGATAAACTAAAAATATTGTCATATGTTACTCTGTCCTAATATACCTTCCAAATAACAATAGGACAATTTTTACAACAAAAATTAAGCAAGCACTAAAACTGCTGAGGGCTTTAATCTTGTCCACTCAGTCTTGTATTTTTATGCCATTTTACACAGGATTGTCTTTTCATAAAGGACTATACCATTACTTTGGCACACAGAACAAAAACAATAAAAACTTGTCTCCAGCCTTTGAAGGTTATGCTTTCCCCCTTGCTAAACATTTCCACAAAGGAAATGAACAAAAGCTTAGACTTAGTGGAGGTGAAGTCTGAACTCTTCCAGAACATAAAGTACGCTGGACTTTCACAAAATACTACAATGCATTGTAGGAATGCCCTGCAAACATTGTGGCAATGCCCTGCAAACATTGTGGGAAAGTCTTCACCCCTTTGAGGACATGACATATTTGGCTTCTATCAGCAGACTGCAAGACTGAATATGAGTCAAAATCTGAGTTGCTCTGTCCCTGCTCTCTTATAACCTCATTAATTTGTTTCTATGTGCATGTGATCATATAAACAGAAGTTAATAAAAATTTTTGGCTGCATCTTTAGACCAGCCAAGAGATGAAAAATGGGGCTGTAAGAGGAATAGATTGGTTAGAGAATTGGGAGAAAAGATCTTTCTTCGGTTCCCACCCACTGGAGCACATTTTCCAAGTGATGCTGAGCAGAAGCCTGAGGGGAGCAGGAGAGACTTTACCAAGCCAAGCAGGGCTGTTGGCTGATGTCATGAGCCAAGCCCAAAGTATGCTGTAGCTAAAAGACACTCCAAATGTTCCTCACCCTGACCACAGCTCCTGGCTGCTTGCTTCATGTTGGTTCTTGGCACACTCTCACCCCACAGTGAACTGTGCAGGAAGCAACACCGGTTTTCTCTTCAGCAGAAAACTAATTCCACTCACAGGTAAATAAATATTGCCCTTTCTACTAGTGTAGGAAGGCACCCTAAAGGGCCAGACGAGTGCAGATGCCTGCAAAGGGAGGCCAGGGGCTGGATGACAAGGGAGAGAGTTGGTGGGACCAGCATGCTCACAAGTGAGTGGGTGGGTTGTCACAGCTGTGTCTTCCAATGGCACCCTAAGACATGGAAGAAGAGTAACAGAATTAAGACTGTGGCACTTATTTTTCTACCGCTACTATGGAATAAATCCAGATCTTGTCCCTTGTAAATCCTATGACTTCCATCATAAAAACTTTACAAGAGCTTGACTTGTTCCTCTGGAAGAGTTGTGCTTGTAAGTCTGAGACTTTGGAGCATATAAATGACTTTTATTTTAAGGGAGTTAGATCAGAATACTGGCTTCTATAGACCCCTGCCCCTGAGCTCAGGAGGTAGTTTTTCATTTCAAGAGTCTTTCAGTGTTTCAAATAAACCCACATTTAACAGCAAATTAGGGCAACCTTAGTGAGTGCTTGAGGGCTGAGGAAAGGCAGTTCCTGCAACTTCAAAATCGTGGCTGAGCTAGATTTTAATTAAAGCTCCATGAATCTTTCCAGAATGAGTTCAAACTGAGTTCATGAATGTTTTTGATTCAGAACAAGTATGAATGTTTTTACATGTAGTGAATTAAAACTAGATCTGGAGATATTAGGTCATCGTATTATTCCTTGGTAAAATCTTGATGCAAAAGGCAATTTACAGGATCAGTGGGTTCCTCAACAGGGTGTCAAAGTGGTGCATGGGATTTCTGTTTGACAGAAATGGAAATCAACTTGAGGTCAGAATAGAGCATATGTGAGTGAAAATGATATATTTTTTTCTTTGTATTGATGCTGAAATTCAGAATCCCTAGTGATCAAAAGCTTTGTGAATTTGATTATTAAATAGGAGCTCAAGCCCTTTGTGGAAAAAATTTTTAATGAAAAAGGAGAAGGATACAGGCTGAGCACTAACTCAGAGTGGTCTAGAAAAATGTAATGGCTAGAAAGGTTTCTCTTGCATAGTATTTAGTAAACTTTTGACAGACTGAATTTCACAGCTGTTGAAGATGACTCAAGGAAAGGCTTTGAAGCAAGAAGGCTATTGTGAATTCTCTACTGAGATCACTACCTGAAACAATCTGAATGATGTAACATTTCTTTCTCACTCAACTGTGGACTCCTTGAGTTCCCTTTCTTCTTTATGGGAAAGAAGCTGAATTTATAGCCAAACCCGATTTTAAGGAGCTTGTGAAATATTACAGCATTAAAATTCGTAGCATGCTGACGAGGAACTATGATAGATATCACACTGTAGGAGAAAAAGAGAAGCTGAGAGGAAAAGAAAGGAACTATGTCAAATTCCATAACACCACTTTGAGCAAAGCCAGAGAAAAACCATGTGTGAGGTCAGAATTTTGATATGGATACTGAGAGCTGGATGCAGAAAGCTTCAGAGCTCAGGGTGCTGGCTATTGCGAATCTCACTCTTAGGCTCCATGCTATCCTCATGAAACACAAAGGGACTGTTTGTCACCTAGTTCGGGGCTATTTTGCTTCCCCTAGATGAACAGACACTGGAAAAGCTAATTATTAAAGTACCTTGTTTTTTGTTTACCCTAACTCCCCTCTTCCCCCTGAAACATCCCCAGGAAATGCTTTTCTCTGTGTCTGAGCCATTTTTGCATAGTTGTGCAGAGAAGAACAATGTCAAGAAGCTGTTTCAAGCATCCCTGCCCAACCTGAATATTTTCTTAACTTTTATGTACTTGCCAAGTTGTTTCTATTCTGATTTTCAGCCCTATGTCCTCTAAGAAACCTCTCAGATCTCAGTCAGAAGATTGAAGATCTTCAATCTTCAGGACTGAAGAAACCTTCAGTCTCAATTTAACATGCTTTATCTTTTTGTTTCATATTGACTTTTCAAGATGCATTCATAGCAAATGACAAGAGACTATATGGCTCCTTCTCAAAACAGTGTTCAATGAGGAATATAAATGACATAAATCTTTACTTATGGCAAAACAGCAAACTGTGGAAAACTCTGGTGTGCTCACAGAAACATGCTATATCTTCATTATTCTATCTATCTCATTTGTTCAATTATTTTGGCAAATACTTTAGAAAGATGTGAGTAATGATCATATGATGAAAAATAATTAAATGACACAAGACTTATGCTTCCCTTAAAACCTTGAAAATGCAAATATACTGCATTTTGGACCAAGAAGAACAAAACATTGGACATGAATTCTATCATTATTGATACAACATATTGTTCATAGAGACAGTTGATGAAGAGTGCACTATATAAGGTGAAATTTGATAATGATTTGATTTGACTGGTGTGGCCCCACCTCGAGTACTGTGTGCCATTTTGGGCACCTCAATATGAGAAGGAGATCACACTATTAGAGTGTGTCCAGAGGAGGGCAACCAAGATGGTGAAAGGTCTTGATGGCAAGTCTTACGAGGAGTGAGGAGCAGCTGAGGTCACTTGGTTTGTTCAGCTTGGAGAAGAGAAGGCTAAGGGGTGACCTCATCTCAGTCTACACCTTCCTCAAGGCAGCAGCAGAAGGGGAGATGCTGATCTCTCTCTGGTGACCAATGACAAGACACGAGGAAATGGAATGAAGTTGCATCAGGGGAGTTCATATTGGACATTAGGAAAAGGTTTTTCACTGAGAGGGTGGTCAGTCACTGGAACAGGCTCCCCAGGGGAGTAGTCATGGCACCAAGCCTGTCAGAGTTCAAGGAGCATCTGGACAACACTCTTAGTCATATGGTTTAGTTTTAGGTAGTCCTGTGAGGTGCAGGGAGTTGGACACGATGATCCCTATGGGTCCCTTCCAACTTGAGATATTCTATGATTCTAATGAACACCTTCATTTAGTACCTCAGTTTTATACAAACTTTTTTTATCCATAACTCTCCTCTGATATTTTATAAACAAGGCAATTCCCTTCTTTCATCAAAAAATATGCCTTTTGTTTACTGAAGATCTGGGAGCAATTGCAGTATTAGGAAATAGAAAAGCCTCAAGTCTTGAAGAATAATCCACAAATGAATCTGTTCATTCCATAAAAAGTATACAGTACTCAGTTCCAGCTTGCCCCTACTTAGAAGCAATCCTTCTAAGACACAGCTGTTGAGAAGAGTGAGAGGCCATAAAAAAGTGGTACATAACAGCCCATTTGTGCATCCCGGTTTACCTTTTCCCATTATGCAAAAATAAGAGGAAATTTGGTAACAGAAAAATGCAACAGAAGTAACTGCAAATATTTTTCATTGAACTCCTCAGTAAAAATGCTTTATGGGATTCACTGCTACTCATTGTATTGGCTTATGTCTCAGACATATTTTTTTAAGACACTGTTGGCTATGTATTCAAGTGGTAGTTCAAGAACATTTACATTTTTTGCAATAGGATTAGAAAAGCAACTAATCCTCATGCTTCAGAAGACAACTTAAAATCAGTGACTGAAGTCAGGAAAATCTTTTCATCAAGGCACTGTATAGCACTATCCCTTCCAGTTAATGACAGAAAAAACTGTGCCTTCATGTTGGACAAATCTTCCCAACCTAGGGACTGAATAGCAAGCAGAAAATCTGGGAACCGTTTGCTCACAAACATACAGACTTCACCTCCTCTGAGAATTGGTTTGTATAAGCAGTTGCTTCACCAAGAACTTACTGGGGCGATGCAACTAACAACTGCAGTGCATATAGGCACGATTTACCTTTGTCCAAGACTAAAGTGTGAAAGAACTATGCCATTGCAAAATATAGTTTAGCAGCAAAGGAGATACCACATTTCTCATTGCCTCTGGTGCTACCTGCACAGATCTTTGCAATTATGCACTGTAATCATTCAGTTATGACTTGAAACTGATCCCCTGATCTCCTTTGAAATGAACAAATGAAAAGAATGGACAAATTGTACCAGTAGCTTAGTCAAGGTAAGAAGCAGAAAATATTTTTTTACCACTTTCTGTTTGGGCTATACTGAATTCACCCACCTCTGGAACCTGAGTTCAGAAAATTAATCAACCTTTTCATTTACTGCTATGCCACTGGATTACAGTGGTGCTATCCTAACCCCACCCCACTCCTCTCTGAAGATGAAGCTGGCTCTGAATATAGTGGCAAATTTTTCCTCCCATTGTAACTTATGGGAATCTGTCACTGATAAAGATTTCCACTGCTCTGTCTATTTGAGATTGATATTCAGTCATGAAGATATCACGCAGTAGTCAAAATTAGCTTGGCAGTTGTTCCAAGAATCCTGTTCTCTCTATCAAGTTAGCAGGTTTAGTCTGACTTCCTTTCAGTATTTGGACACATTCTTATAATTCCTTTTCCTTTAGGAGACATAGGAACCTGGTAGATAATCTTGAATCCTCTTCTATCCTTTTTGGCGATATTTTTCTCCATTTTTGCTGAACTTGTGCACCTCAATAATTGAATTACTGAGGTCTCTGCCAAGAAAGAATATGTTTGTTATTTTTCCCTCTCAGGTATTTTTCTCAGCTGCCTAGGGACAGCATTTTGTGAATAGATATGGAAGGTATTTGTAAGTGTCTTATCACTTAAGGGCAGGTGTCAAGAGGATGGGGCCAGACTATTCTCAGTGGTGCCCAGTGACAGGACACGGGGCAATAGGCACAAACTGAAACATGGGAAGTTCCATCTCAATATGAGGGAAAAATTCTTTACTTTGAGGGTGACACAGCACTGGCACAGGCTGCCCAGGGAGATTGTGGAGTCTCCTTTCTCTGGAGATATTCAAAACCCACCTGGACATGACCCTGTGCAATGTGCTCTAGGGGAAACTGCTTTGGCAGGGGGTTGGACTAGATGATCTCCAGAGGTCCCTTCCAACCCCAGCTTTTTTGTGATTCTGTGATTTACTATGAATAGTAACATAAGTAACGTAATTGTTCTCTTTCCTCCCATTATACTTATTTCTGATTTCAGCTTTATCCAGTTTCCAGATTGCAGTCTATCAATGATGAGAGGAAGACTCTAACACCAATCACCCTTGTTAGTGCAGGTGGTCTTGATGGCTCATGCTGTGCTGCAATCAAGTCCCAGAGACATGAGCTTGTAGAATGCAAAAATAGAGTGTTATTGCACTCCAGATACTACAATGTTCAAAGACAATGTTATCAAACCTAGTCAGTCTCCAGAGTCCAAGATGAATGTAGTCTTACGGTTTACTTTTCTCTTTCATTTAACTTAGAGGACTGGCTAAACTGATTGTTAATGAGAGTATGCGTATGGCTAACTTTAGGATAAGGTTCAGAGTGGCTAAGAACCTGTCTCCCTTTCCTGATTAAAAGGTCCCCTTGAGAATATTATCGCTCGCTAAACTTAAGTTGTCCTTTGTCATCAAGTTCCTTATTTTTTTTTTGTCAGAAACGTTACTCATGCAACTGCTTCAATTCGTTTTTCTCTGTCTGATCACTGCATAGACAGCAGTATGCATTTTGGAAGCATGTCATGTCCTTTTGGCAAATACTGATTTTTACTTCATATTTCTAGTAGAGGATTTTCAAATCCATCTATCTAGATTTCAAAGACTCACTAGATAGAAGGATTTCCCTCACAGAAGTTCTCCTTGTTCATCATTCCTTGTTCATCATTTTCTTGATAACTAAGACATTACTGTTCTCACACTTTGACCTTAAAGTAGAAGAAGTAAATAAAATAGAATTTGTCAGACATCAAGCTCCATACCTCTGTGCCTTAAGTGGCCACCCACTTTCTCTTGTGAATAAACTCCAATTCCGTTGGAGGATATTCCAGAAATTGGTCCTCTCTCCATGTTACCCCACTGTTTGCATGACATGAGCATGTCCATTACATACTATATGACAATGCCAGAGAAAAGATGAGAAAAATTGAAGACTGAATGACTGCTATTGTCTAGTTTACACTAGCAGAATACTCTATTGACTGTTTTCTAGTCCCCATGCTGATAATTATGTCAATTGAGCTCATGGTGAACTGGAGCTGGTGAATATAATGTAAGTCAGCTGAGATGATCAGATGCCTTTATGCAGTCGATAAAAGTGATATTGATTTGCACTCTCTAATCCATGATGGTCTTCAGCAGGCACATATTTTACACAGGACTTGCTGGAGCTGAATTCAGTGCCTTGCTAAACCTTGCATTCATTTCCTTTTGCACCCTTTTTTACCTAAATTTTCTTCTACAGCACAGTCATGCTGCAGTCAGTGAGTTCTTCCTGGGTATCCTGGTGGGACTCCATATTTTCTGTCTTCAAGAAGTGAATAAGATTTCATAGAATCATAGGATCATAGAATGGTTTGGGTTGGAAGGGACCTTCAAAGATCATCCATTTCACCCCCCCTGCCATGGGACATCTTTCGCTAAATCAAGTTGCCCAGAGCCCCATCCAACCTGACCTTGGACACTTCCAATGATGGGACATCCAGAACCTCTCTGAGCAACCTGTTCCAGTGTCTCACCATCCTTATTGTAAAAAATTCTTCCTTATGTTCAGTCTATACCTACCCTCATTCAGTTTAAAATGGTTTCCCCTTGTCCTGTCACTACAGGCCTTGGTAAAAAAATCTCTCTCTGTCTTTCTTATAAACTGCCTTTATATATTGAAAGGTTGCAATAAGGCCTTTCCAGAGCATTATCTTCTCAGAGCCTCTTCTCAGCCTCAGTCCAGGTTGGACAACCCCAACTCTCTCAGCCTTTCTTCACAGGAAAGGTTTCAGCATTCAGATAATTTTTGTGGCCCTTCTCAGGACCCACTCTAACAGGTCTGTATCTTTCTTGTGTTGGAGACCTCAGAGCTGGACACAGTACTCCAGGAGAGCTCTCATGAGAGTGGAGTAGAGGGGCAGAATCACCTCCCTTGTCCTGCTGGCCATGCTTCTTTTTTATGCAGCCCAGGATACAATTGGCTTTCTGGGCTGCAAGTGCACATTGCCACCTCATGTCCAATTTTTCATCCACCAGTATCCTCACGCCCTTCTCCACAGGACTGCTCTCAATTCATTCATCCTCCAGTCTGTAATGATACTGTAGATTGCCCCAACTCAGGTGTAGCACCTTGCACTTGACCATGCTGAACTTCATGAGGTTCTTACAAGCCCACTCCTTAAGTCTGTCAAGGTCCCTATGGATGGCATTCCTTCCCTCCCACATGTTGACCACACCACACAGCTTGGTATCATCTGCAAACTTGGTAAGTGTGCATCCAATCCCACTGTCTATGTCATTGATGAAGATATTAAATAGTACTGGTCTCAGTGTAGACCCTTAGGGGAAACCACTTATTACTGATCTCCACTTGGATATTGAGCTATTGACTATAACTTTTTGGAGATGGACATCCAGTCAATTACTCATTCATCTAACAGTCCATAAATCAAACCCATGCTTCTCAAATTTAGAGGCAAGAATGTTGTGGGGGACCATATCAAAGGTCTTAGAGAAGTCTACATAGATTAATTCTTTAGCTCTTCGCTTGTCTACTGATGCAGTCACTCCATCATAGAACGTCACTAGATTAGTCAGGCACAATTTGCCCTTGGTGAAGCCATGTTGGCTGTCTCTCATCAACTTCCTGCCTTCCATATGTTTTGATATGTCTTCCATTGGGATCTGTTCCATGGTCTGACTGGGGACAAAGGTAAGGCTGACTGACTGGTAGTTCCCAGGGTCCTCCTTTTTATGCTTTTTAAAAATGGGCATGATGTTTCCCTTTTTCCAGTCACTGGGGACTTCATCTGACTTCCACAACTTTTCAAATATGATGGAGAGGCACTTTCTTTTCACCCCAGATTTCATTGCCAAAATCTGTTAATTTCATCTAGGTGATAATGGTGGAAGCAAGTGCACTTAGCAGTTCTGATGTGAATTGCTTCTGACTGTTTTGTTACTCTCCTGACTTGACATAGCATCTACCTGTGTTGTCACTGTTGGACTAATACCATCTTGAATTTCAGCACAGAGTTTCCTAATGTAGCCTCAACTTCAGTTTCAACCACAGGATTTTCAGCATGACTCCATCTGTCTTCATATTTCTTGCCCCTGCTTTGCTTGCTTGTCTTCCTACACTCCTCTGTGGCTTTGCCTAATACTCCAAAGACCTTTGTATTATGGGCTTTTCATTTCAGTGCTCTTTCCTCAGTGAAGCACTACATCTCTTGTTTTTTTCAGTTTGTACTCTTCTTATGCTAATATCTGGCTGCCACCACTGTAGCTTAAATCATACTGGTTGTGGCTGCTGCCCATTTCCTTTCAGTTTGAGTCCAGTCTCTCTTTCATGTGCTTCTGAAGGTGTATCTAATCTGTTCCTCAGATTCAGCTACAATATCTTGTATTTGTTCTTTGCTTTCAGTTTTGCACTGTTGATTTTCTTCGCTGATCTCTGTTCAGTACTGTTCTCAGTTGTACTTCCAGTTTGGCAAAGACTGTGGTTGTGGCTGATATGTGCTGCCTGGAATACCTTTACATCTTGGAAAGATGGCCTAAGCCTTGACATGTTGCAGATGTGACAGATCCAATTTTCTGTATAGCCGCCTGGAGAAACCCAGGTTTGTGTACGATTTTGTGATGGATGAGAGTGCTCAAAGAGCAGGGGTAATCACCATCTGCAATGAGGCTTCACAGACCCTGCTCTTTCTGTTCAGCAGTAGGGACATCCAGCTTTAACAGCGAGATCCTATATTGCAAAAGCTAACTAATGTCTTAGCATCTATCAGAAACACTTCACAGGCAACAAAAAACCTTATCTTTTCCTTTGTCACTGTGCTCCTTTCCAGTTTTAGTAATCTAATTACTCTTCTGGCATATATTGATTAGTTTGTATCTCATCAGTGAGCATCCTTGCCCTCCTGTTGAGCATGTCTTTGATCATTCATTGTCTTTGTGCTAGAAGATACTTCTCTTGCATGATAATTTTCATATTTATATCTCTGAGTGTACACCTGTTGGCCATAGGGGTTTCCAGTTTATCCATAAATATTGTTATGTTCTTAAGGCTTATTATAGCTGCCATATGTAAAGCGTTTCTTTCCTGCTAATTTGGCTCTGATGAATAGCCAGATACACAGACATTTACAGCAGGAAACATTAAGGAGCTAATGGATTTTTCTTCAGATTATTCAGTACTGAACTGTAGCTCGATTCCTTCTCTGTAAAAACGGTATTTTTATCACTTTACGAGACCCGGATCTAAAACATTGTGCAGCAAGTAAGGTTCATAAATGCATCACTACCCACAATATCTCACTTCTCAGAAAAATAGTTTTAACTTTTAGCCAAATGTTTGAAGTTTGACAGGAAGGGAGGAAAGAAGGAAAACATGATAATTTATATTAGAAATTTCTTTAGAAAGGGCGAATAGCTCTTTCTTCCAAGTTTTTTTTCTAGTTTTTAATCTGCTTCTGTCTTGATTTGGGATACTACTTCCTTGAGAAACAAGTAGAAAGGGGAAAAAAATGTGGTTATCCACAGCATTTTTTTTCCTCAGGTGTTTCAGGACAACATAGCTGCACCTAGTCCTTTCATAAAGCCAGATGTAAAGCTACAGCATACTGAAATCAAAAGAGGTATGACAAAGGGATGTTCTCTTGTTTTTAAATGACATTCATCTTCCCTCAAATTCTACTTATCTAGTGTTTTTTTTTGATCAGTGCCAACACCAACACTTAAGATGATGTGTCACGATCCTATATGCCTGTTACTACATGCTTTATTTCCTGTGAGATGTTGAGTGAAACCTCAGTATCTATGAATGAACCTTGATGTAAAGTCCTTTGGTTTTTTTGTGGTTTGCTTTGTTTATTTGTTTGTTCTGTTTAGTTTCATTTTTTTTCTTAAAGTGCATAGAGAAACAGATCGAGGTATTCACCAGCCAAAAGTAGTATACCAAGGGAGGATAATCTTTACACTTTTGACAAACCTATCTTTGATTGTGTTTAGATTTTAAAGTGACAGCCAACAATGAAAAAAATCAAAGTCACACCACAATAATTCATCAGTCTATTATTCTGGGATGGTTTTCATTGTTTTTTTAACATCTGTTTTATAGCAATGAGTTTGCAGATTATTCATATTTTATGCTGATTTTTGAGTTTAATTGGATACCTTTGGAATGATCCATCAGCCAAGAATTTAATAAATCATATGGAAAAGCAATCAATATCTCTTATTCTGAGATCACCATCCTTCTACTGTTTCTAATCCTTATAATTATTTTGACAGTGAGACTCAGTTTAAAAAAAAAATTGATGATGACAGTCTATTGGATATACCAAGAAGCATAGATTGAGTAAAAAAATTAATGTAATGTAATGCAACTGGTATTATTACCACTACAAATACTCATATTACAGATTTTATTCTCTGCTATGAAAAGAGGCACCAACTAGGCAAAGATGTAGGTTTAAATATCTGAAGAGTATCATGAGGTCTTTCTTTCCACAATCCCAACCTTTACATTCAAGCATGGACATTGCATTCAAACAGTGTAGATGATAGAGACGTTGGGACCAAGGCTTCACAGAATCACAGAATCAATCAGGTTGGAAGAGACCTTTGGGATCATCGAGTCCAACCGTTGCCCTGACACCACCCTGTTGACTAGACCATGGCACTAAGTGCCATCTCCAGTCTTTTCTTAAACACATCCAGAGATGGTGACTCCACCATCTCCCTGGGCAGCCTGTTCCAATGTCTAATGACCCTTTCTGAGAAGAAATTCTTCCTAATGTGTGACCTGAACCTCCCCTGGCGAAGCTTGGGGCTATGTCCTCTTGTCCTATGGCTAGTTGCCTGGGAGAAGAGGCTGACTCCCACTCCCCTACAACCTTCCTTCAGGTAGTTGTAGACTGCAATAAGGTCAACTCTGAGCCTCCTCTACTCCAGGCTAAACAACCCCAGCTCCCTCAGCCATTCCTCGTAGGTCAGACCCTCCAGACCCTTCACCAGCTTGGTCGCCCTCCTCTGGACTCGCTCCGACACCTCAACATCTTTCTTGAAGTGCAGGGCCCAGAACTGAACACAGTACTGTCACGGTTTAAAGCTGGGCCAGCTATTAAACCTGCGGCAGATGCTCTCTGTTATCCCCCCCCCCTCCCCCCAGAGGGAAAGGGAAAGGGAAAAGGGAGAGAGGCTTCCGGGTTGGAAAGTTAAAACAGTTTTAATAAACTATAATAATGAAAAAGAGTATAATAATAATAATAGAAATAATCAAATATATACAAATATATATACAAAACCAAGACTGAGCTCCCCTGAAGTCAGCCACGTCACCACCGGCACTGCAGGGCAGGCTCCGGGAAGGCCCAGGTTGGGCCTAGCGATGGTCGAGAGCTGGATTCAGGAATGCATGGATCGGGATCGGGGGCAGCAGGAAAACAGACGGAGTCCTCCTTGGACACCGGCCATAGCAGAAAGAGAGCGAGACCCTTGTGATCCCCCTGCTTTATACCGAGAATGACGTGTATGGGATGGAATACCCTCGTTGGTCAATTTTGGGTCACCTGCCCTGTCTGCTCCCCCCTGAAGCTGCGACCCCCCTTCGGCTCTTCACTCTTAAGCAGTGAGGAATTCAGCAGTGACCTTGGTTTCTCTAAGAACAAGTACAACAAGAGCCTTTCTGCACAACTTCCCTACTGGTGCCTCAGTGATAACTACAAACTTCGAGCATTATCAGTCCTGGGAGCAGACACTGTCTGCAAAAACATGCAGTTAGTTTCAGAAAGTGCAGTTACTTAGAGGAGACTTAGCTGAAAGTAAAAATCACTGAAAGGAAAATTGGCCCAGTTTAGGCCAAACCAGGACAAGTACTCAAGGTGTGGCCTCACCAGTGCCGAGTAGAGAGGGACGCTCACTTCCCTAGACCGGCTGGCTACACTATTCCTAATAGAGGCCAGGATGCCATTGGCCTTCTTGGCCACCTGGGCACACTGCTGGCTCATGTTTAGCCGGCTGTCGATCAGCACCCCCAGGTCTCTTTCCACTGGGCCACTTTCTAACCACTCTTCCCCCAGCCTGTAGAGCTGCATGGGGTTGTTGTGGCCGAAGTGTAAGACCCGGCACTTGTTCTTGTTGAACCTCATGCCGTTGGTCTCGGCCCATCTATCTGTCTAGATAGATAGTGCTTCTGTTTAGTGCTTCTGTTTAGAAGGCACTGGTAGTTACCTTGATTGCATTTTAAATTGTTCAACTGTTAAAAACTGATCTAAATTGAGTCAGAAACAATACTTATAGATAATATTAATTTTTGTATTTGTAAACAGTGGACAAGGACTTAGATAACAGCTTCTCATTTTTACTAGTAGAAATGGCCAGTGCTCTGAGTTCCACTATAAATTACTATTCAGAGGCAGACCAATTTAAAAATACTTCAAGAAGATGTAGATATTCTATTTTTCTTCTCAATGTTTTTTCTTTTGATCTCACTTTGGTCTTACAATAGGAATTATATGACCTGCTTCAGACACTAGTATACCTACCCAATTGGTAATAAGTTTACCTATGAGCAGTAGCTCCCAGGCTATTATTTCTCACACTGTGAAATTAAGCATTCTTTCCAAAAAACTTCCAGTTTTAGAAAATGAGGTCTGAATATTCAACAGTAAAGACTTTATTTTAGTTTTCATTGTCTGCTACGCTTGACTGTACAGGAGATTCAACAGTATATACTATGATAATACCCTCCCAGTCTCAGCCAAAATTGATGAAGAAATGTTTACAGATATACGAAAATGCTGAGGTGTGATTTTAAGACACTCCAATTCCTTTAACCTCTCTACATATACACTAAATTACCTAAGAGGTTGTTCTGGAGGTATGTGACTACACAGTTTATTTTGACAGCTCAGGTGGTTTAAATCTTCCTTTAAATACAGATTTGTTTGTGTATCTAAACTCATTTTTCTACAGCAGTACTAAAAATCTTTTCCAGCTGGCTTAAATTGATTCAGGAATAATTTAAATATGAAGATGAAGGTAGGCGTAGAAGAGGGAAAATAAACCTTCTGCCATTTCGCCAAAATTTGCAAGCTACCTTATATATCCTTCTGTATGTCACCTTACTCATTATTTTAGTAGGACAACTTTGCTGAGTAAAATATTCTTTACTGTGCATGAGTGAATGTATAATGAATTAGAAAACCTAAATATTTTATATGCAATCTTATGGTTAGGATAGCTTTATCCTGTAAATCTTTTTAATTTAATAGCTTTAAAATTGAATTCTCTGAAAAATATCTTCTATCAATATTTCTCTCAAAAAAAAAAGAGATTAGTACTGAATTTTTGATAAAATAGCAAAAATATTTTAAGAATCTCTAAAATAAAATTTTTTTTGGATATATTTATACAGTCTGGGCTAAATCTGAGTCTAGATCTAAAGTTCTCTGAAATATAATGAATTATTTTAATTGGCAACCTTGGGCTTTGGACTGGGCACTGTGAAAGCCTGTAATGGAACATTTGAGGACTGCCTAAAGTAGAACTGAAATAGATCTTCATTCTATTCTTTTTGAAAAATCGCAAACATCCATGATACATGCTGATATTTCTTGGCTTATAATTCACTTTTTGAACATACAGGCACTACAGGTTCCGTGTTTTTTGATAGTACAGATAAACAATACATTGTACCATAGTGAATTAGGAGTTTCAGTCAAGATCCATTTCAAAATTAAGTAGCCAGTAGAGGTTGCTCCAAGCTACGTCAAAATGCAAGGAATGATCAGTTTCATTAAAGATTTAAAAAACAGATGTGAGGTTCTAACCAAATATATTACGGTAAGTGTGACTTAGTTTGTTCAGACAGTAATTAGATAAAAAACAAAAAATTGTGAACTGTTCAGCACATGGACACAAATATATATAAAACATAGAAGCTAGATCCCCTCACACTGATCTTTAAGTTCCCATTTACTGCAGTGGCTTTATGATTACCCAGACTGGTTGTCATTTTCCTGCTGTGGGTAAAGGATCACCCAAATCACATTTCATAAGCAAAGACATGGAAGAGATACTTCAGCAGCTTAAAAATGAGTTTTTTTCTGGCAGAAATCAGTATGTTTTTTGGCTTGTCAATTAGTAATGATTTTCCATGAACAGCAATAAACACTCCTCACCACTGTCTCAGACAGTGAGGACTAGAAGTGCCTTTTCCGTGTAGGCTTTTTTGCTTTATATTCTACAGATGTGTCATTAAAGAAGTCTTAACAGTAGCTATAGACTTTGGCACTCATTTCTGCAGCCGCATGATCTGTCATTTATTAGATATTACTTTTTCCACTCATTTCTTGTCTGAATTCTTAAGTCTTTTTCAATGGCAGAAGGCATGAATGATAGTTTGTCATATGATCCTGCAGAGAAAAAGAGCTGTTTTCTGTGAACAAGTATACATTTTCTTTATTTAAGAATGTGAAAGAATCTAGTGAATTAATGGAGAAATTCCTGTTCCTTGAATTAGGTAGTATGTGCCACATGTGAGAACCAGGAACTTCGCAGGAAAACCCAAATGTAAATTCTATCATCAAATCACATGAGATGCCACTTATATAGCTACTTCTATATAAATGCTAGAAGTCTAAACACCAAGATGGGTGGACTGGGATGCCTGCTTTTAAGTGATGTAACAGACATCTCAGAAACTCAATGGAAAGAGGACAATTAATAGAGCACTGTAATACCAGTGTGTAAATGACAAAGCAATAACAACAATAACAACATAAGTTTTGCCAGAGGAGGAATAATGATATAGTTAAGCATAGCTTGAAGTTATTAAAAAATTGGCCTTGTCAACAGACAATGCAGAATCCTTACACCCATATATGCCTCAGTAGGGAAATAATAACAGGATGTGATATCGGATATGACTGTGATGGCAAAAGTGAAAGGGAAGCAGTGGCAGCAGAAGGCTTCAGAGATCCTGAAGGTAGAATGGTTGAATGTCGTGACAGAATGTGACAAAAACAATAAATTTTGAGCTATAGTTTCTAACTGTTTTCAGAGACAAATAGTCAAAGAATGCACAGAGGCAGAAGAAATTCTGGAAGCAGGCCTGAGCAGCAGCCAGCTCAACCAGACATTGACAGACCCTCTATCAGGATATCAGTATAAAGAGCTTCTCTGTAGTAGTAATTGTAACATACAGATATTAAAAGTCTTTAGGGAAAAGAATTATCCTCCACTTAGCAAAAAATCACTATAGTAGCATCAGCTTCTAAAAGGACATCAACATAAATATGTGGAAGCGTTAAAAGAAAATTCAAAGGAGCAGTTGAAAGAGTGAAACATTTGCAAGTGGTACGGAATTCGTTAATCTCAAGGTAAATGTGCATTCCTTATGAAAAAAAATGGTAATACAATGAAGAAATTGTGACAAAGTTAAAATTCAGAGTAAAGGAAACTATAAGAGGTAAAAAAAAAAAACAAAAAAAACATTCAAAAATTTGAACTTCTATCCAAACGAAGAAAATAAAAACAAAAAAACAACAATACACCAAAACATTTGGCAAGTTAAATATAAGACTGTACTAAGGCAGGTCAAAAAGGAGGTTTGAAGAACAATTTACTAAAGGCAAAAAAAATTGAATGATGCTACTTATTAAACACAGAAGAAAGAGATCTTGTCACAGAGTCACTAGGACTGGTAAACTAAGAGATGTAAAAAGAAGATTCACAAACGATAAGGCCATTTGAGAAAAAATAACTAGGTTATTGTTATTACTTGTAGTGAAGGAATTTAGAGACATTCCTACACTGAATCCTTCCTTTAAAAAAGTGGCTGTGAGGAACCACCTGAAATTACAGTGTCAGTGTAAGAGTCTTTGGAAGAACTTAATAAGGTAAAGAGTCATAGCTCTTGGAGACTGGAATTTGAGAAATAAGGGAAAGTAAATAAGAACTAATACATTCCACTCTAGCATACTTTTGTATTGGAGGAATGGAAAGTAATACCTTTTTTATAAAGGGTTTCGAAGAATAACAGAGCAATAAGACTGACTTCCATACCAATACAGCAAAAGTAAAGTAAAATAAGGTTTAGTTTAATATACAGATACATAGATATAATCATGAAGGTAAAGAGTCAACATGCCTCATGGAAGGTAATTATGTTTCACTGTCTGCTAGAGAGCACTGAATAATCATCAAACGTGGCACTAAGGATAATCAGTTTGATATAATGCACTTGGGATTTTGGAACTACTTTTGACATGATCATTCGCAAGAGTCTTAAAACGTGGGTTGAACTGTGTGGAGATGAATCCCAATGACCTGACTGAGCTGCTTTGGGCTTATTTCACATGTGTTCCCTAATGGATGAAAAGAGGTGAGAAAAGGGAAAAAAGGAGAAAAAATCTTGTTTTAACCTGGAAAGCATATTTTGTCCTAGAAATTCATACCAGCAAGTAAAAAAAAGTTATCATGGTGTATGAGAAGATCTGATTTTTTGACTTATAATTAATGAAAAGAAGAAAGAGCAAAAGGTACAGAGAAATTGCTGATTTTGTCAATGGAGACAGTTTATAGGTATAATGTTGTAAGGAATCAGTGAGACTTGTATTGCTGAATATGCTAACAAACGAATAGGAAAAGGAGATGCATAGTAATGTAATATTTTGCTGATAACACACAGCATCAAGAAGAGTCCAGAAAAAAATATGGAAGAAAAAATCACTCAAGGGTTTATTGCACACAAGTTGCAGACAGAAACTGCAGTTGAAGAAGTCCCTAAACAACAGTCTGCTAGAGTGCCACTGTTTTAAAACTCTTGCTTTGTTTGTATTTGGCATTAGAAGCACTTATCATTTGACTGTCACTTGACTGAGGATACTGTACTAGGTGGGCGGATGGTCTGCCCTAGGACCTTGGTTGTTATTCCTATGTTCTGCAGAAGGGACAGAGTGGAGGAACAGAAAGATACTCTAGCATCTGCTCACAAAGTAGAATCTACCTGTGTGATCACCAGTCAGATGATGCTCCCAGAAGATCACTGTGTTGTTGAGAAAACAATTCTGCAGTCTTCTTGAAATTGCTTGCTCTTTAGGATTGTGAATATAAACACAAGCTCTGCAGAACTTCTCAGGATTAAAGCTGATATCTTGCAAATGCTGATTTCCTTGTGCTGCTGAAATGACTGATCACTGTTGGTGAAATTTGTGGGTTTGAGACTCTCTCCTTCCCTGCGTCATGTGGACAATGTATAGTGGTAATATTTGCACATCAGTTTTACTAGTGTCTTTCTAAGATGAGTGTAACAGTGTCCCAGAAGTCTGTGCAGACTGAAAATGTGAAGACATAGTCCTGTTTGTCCTGAGGAAACTTCTACTACTAACAAAACAAGAAAACAGTCTGTCAACACTTTTAGAATTTGTGAAAAGTACGTACCTTGTTTCACTTGATTTACTGGTATCTCCCATAACTTTAATAGCTGCCAATGTTTTTATGTTCCATTACCTTTTTTTTAACGACTGCTGAGATTTAGAAGACTGAAGTAGCAGCTTCAGGGATTTGATATACTGTTACAAATCTTGAGCAGAACTGGTTTTTTTTAAAAGAATGTAAATCAGAAGCTCTATTAAATGATCACTCTGTTGACAAATACTGATTTAGGCAAAACTATCTAAATATAATTGATCTTCATAGTTTAAAGGTGAAGAATTCAGATCGTTTGAATCATCTGTGATTCCGATACCAAGAAAGTATCCTTTCGGACACTTTCGCAGGAAGGTGGCTGTAAACAGTGTTCTTCCTCACTCTCTTTCTGTCAGTAGCTAGTCCCATCTTGACATCTTGGTCAATTTGATTTCACTGAGAGGCTGCTCTTTCCCTCTGTGAAGGTGTAATGAAGAGTGACACTGGGTGTGCAGAGACCCCTTTGTCTCTTCACCATCCCTGGCTGTGCCTTCTGTGGCTCCCACCAGCTCCACGGAGGTTGCAGCTCTGCTCCAGCTGGGGAAGTGAGCTCCCAGCCATGGAGATGATGGTGCTGGGGCAGCAGTTTCCCTCCTCCATCTCCTGCCAAAAAGGATGAGCTGTCACAGTGAGTTTCGGGCAGGCAG
The DNA here is from genome assembly GCF_013368605.1 of Nyctibius grandis. Taxonomy (NCBI): domain Eukaryota; kingdom Metazoa; phylum Chordata; class Aves; order Nyctibiiformes; family Nyctibiidae; genus Nyctibius; species Nyctibius grandis. The sequence continues at coordinate 48,728,969 of NC_090658.1, read as the reverse complement.
GGCTGGAAAAGGGGAGGTGAGGCAGGCAAAGGGTGCAGGTCCAGAACACCATGCAGCGCAAGGCACAAGATTAGCAACAAGGATCCCATTGCAGTACAATCACCCCATAATTTTGCCGTTGTGGATATCATTTTATATATGGAGTTGCAGAACTACCATTCCACTGATATAGCACACATCCTTTCTCCTAAGACAGAACAACGATTTGTCTTCACTTTCAAGTAGCAAGATACTTTGCAGAGAACAAGCCCCCACAGTCCTCAGTGTGGAAAAGCCTGTCTAAGTCTGAGATGTTCTGACAGTTGGATAATTTGGCTGTTCAGTTTTACCATGTTTGTCCTGTACCATTCCCAGGCTCTAATCTCTAATTCTTGTATGAATCAGAGCATGTGTAAAATGAGAGAGGTGTTAAAATATCTAAGTATACTTATAGAGAGAAATACCTATTGCATACAATGTAATGTTCTTTCTAAATCTGTAGGTTGGACTTATAACATTCAGCTCATATATTCTTTAGTTTAAGCATCCATTGAGGTGCACCAAGATTGCTGCTTGACATTAAAAATTTCATGAATTAGTTGTAGAATGTCCACCAAGCTTGCACAGAAGCCTGACTGAGCAATGACAGCCATCTCACTGCTCAGTATAAAGCTAAGCTTTTGTTCTACTCCTTTAGCAGTCAAAATGGGAAATGATTTTTCCTTACTGCATTTCGTCCACAGAACAGTAATCTCTGAATCTTGACCAAGAGAGAAAAGGTTGTTTTGAAACTGTGGTGCATGTAGCACAACCTTGAATCTTACATTTGATAAAAGTGCAATTTTTACTTGTCAGAGCTTCAGATCGAGTATACTGGGTTAACATTCCTTTAATTTCAACAGTAATAGTTTTTCCTGAGCTTCTGTTTGATTTTCATGATCAATTCTGTTTTGATGATATACTGAAATTCGAAGTGTAACTGAGATTTGCCTTTTCTTGAATTAGAGGGAGACAACTGTGTTGCTCTGAAAGTATCACTTAGCTATGTCATAGAACAACATTCAACTGGCCCATGCAATATTCTGTAATTTCAGAACAGGTAACCTTAGATGCTCTTTTTAAACACATGACTCCTTCCTTAATACAACATATTTTCCCTTGCAAAAAGCATGCATAATCATTACACTTGCTTATTCTTTTTTCCAGATGATATATTTCATTTGCGACAAATAAGCTTGTCCAGGACATTGGTGTTTTTCAACCATAATCCTGTTATTTATTGTCTCTTAGATATTAAGACAATGCATCTGTTATGTATTAATGCTCTTCTGAGTCTAACTTGGGACAGAAATATTACAGGAATATAATATTTTCAGGGAAGCCTATTTTTCAGACAACACTGAAGTGTAGAATCTGGACCAGTGAGAAGATTACTTTTGGGGCAATAAAGAAATGGGATTAATTGAAGTGTCAGGTCCAAAATGTTTCCTTATTAGTGCAAGGACAGCCTTGCAGTTATGGCTTAAACCTTGAATATCTAGATTCTGTTACTGACTTCTGTTTTAAGCTTCTTGTATGGCCTATAGCAGCAATCATCACCCATGTCTTCAGAGTCAAACACGGTCTCTAAGGAGCCTTAAGCAGGAATGTGTTGCTTTTTTCTTTCTGTGCTGTTCCATTATGGAAAGCAGACTTCCATTATAACCTATCTCAAATATTATATGATCTGATTTATTAGTAATTTTTGAGACTCTTGAAAAAACTGAGCTACTGAGTGCAAATAGTACTGTTATTACAATGATTATCTGCATGGCATAACCAATATATAGGTATTAAAGTCAATTTTCAAAAAACTTTTCAAAAAGTATCCAGATTTTAAGCAGACAACTTCTAATTTTCAATTATTTTCCATTTTTTTTAATTTCCGATCTTGAAATTGTACAAAAAGCATAAGTGAGCATAACAGCCCAAAAATAATTGGCTTGGGTCAGACAATGGTCTAAACCCGTTTTCACAACCATGGCAAATAAATGATACATAGGGAAGAATATATGAATAAAACTATGCATAGACCCATAGTTCTGACCTTGATTTCCAGCAATTTTCAGCTTAACACTTTCAGATAACTACTCTACTGCTCCCAGAAGTAAAAAGAAAAAAAGAAAAAAGAAAAAAAGAAAAAAGAAAACAGAAAAAAGAGAAAAAAGAGAAAAAAGAAGCAGAGTTAGTATCTGGGATATCTTTGACAAAGGTAGGAGCTTAGGTGGTAAAAAGTGTATTTAACATTCTATTTTTAGGATTAGCACTCCAATGGAACAGATTCAGGTACTTACATTTTTAATAGCAGGTGAAATTCAGCATTTAGGCATGCAATATGATGCACATGGGAAAAATACTTCTAAGGGGTGTGCCACATGAGCTTTTGTGATTAGAAAGGAGGTCTCACTGTGGATAGTCCTCTGAAAACATCATCTCCACATTCAGTGATGGTCAAAAAGGTAAATATAAATTACAGAATCACAGAATCACAGAATCACAGAATGTTAGGGATTGGAAGGGACCTCGAAAGATCATCTAGTCCAATCCCCCTGCCGGAGCAGGATTACCTAGATCATGTCACACAGGAATGCGTCCAGGCAGGTTTTGAATGTCTCCAGAGAAGGAGACTCCACAACCTCTCTGGGCAGCCTGTTCCAGTGTTCAGTTACCCTCACTGTAAAGAAGTTTTTCCTCATATTTATGTGGAACCTCCTGTGTTCCAGCTTGCGCCCATTGCCCCTTGTCCTGTCAAAGGATATCACTGAGAAGAGCCTGGCTCCATCCTCGTGACACTTGCTTTTACATATTTATAAACATTAATGAGGTCACCCCTCAGTCTCCTCTTCTCCAAGCTAAAGAGACCCAGCTCCCTCAGCCTCTCCTCATAAGGGAGATGTTCCACTCCCTTAATCATCTTCGTGGCTCTGCGCTGGACTCTCTCTAGTAGTTCCCTGTCCTTGAACTGAGGGGCCCAGAACTGGACACAATATTCCAGATGCGGCCTCACCAGAGGAAAACAAACCAGAAAATATCACCCTGCCCATAAACAAAGCTATAGTGTGCCTGTGTTTTGAGTAATGCACACTCAGTGTGTATTTGTAGTAACACAGGAGAAAAAATATCAGCTAGAACTTTGAAAACTGCAGATAAGTGACAAGGACAGCCCGAGGCACGAATGCCTTCTGTAGATTTCACATGTAGAATGACTGTTTGATATAGAAGAGACATGACTGAAGCAGAATAATCATGAAGGCTGCAGAGAAATGGAACGAGGAAAGCTTGTCTTAAAAGAAAAATCAGGAATAAAATCTAAATCAAACAGAAAGAGTACCTTTCCACATGGCACTTAACTGAGGTACACTTGGCCACAGAACATGGTGGAAGCCAAAAACATCAAGTAAGGGATTAGACAAATTTGTGAAGCTTAGGCTCACTGGGGAGTATTAAACCTCTTAGTTCAGATCCAACCTCTGCCTCAGGAAGTCTCTAAATTGCTAATTTCCAGAAGCTGGGTGTACAGGGAAAAGATTATTCTCTCCTTGTGATCATAGCATTGGGAGCAATCCTGCATGTTTGCGGATGAGCTGAGGGGTGGCAAATGCTTACTCATCTCAAATCTATGGCTGCAAATTATTATCATTACTTTGCCATTTGTTTATGTTGTGGGTTTTTTTTTTTAATGGCAAGAGTTATTACTGGTACTTGATGCCATATTATTATTGGCAGACACGATTCATAACATATGGTATTCACAATAATGGTCTCATTCTGTGGTCTCTCAAACACCGCTGGTCTCACAAAATGGTATCAGATTTGCTGGGTTTATACTGCTATTTGCTTTATAAAATGCTGTCTTGTCTTGCTTGTGTAAGGACCTTCTATTTCTCCATCTACCCTGTTTCCCCAGCTGTCCTGGCCAAGTGATGGAAGGCTGTAAAATTCTATCTTTTCTTTCAAATGATAAACTGTGTGCTATTAATCTCTCTCAATACTGTTTAGTGATTTAGAAAACATTGTGGAGTCTTTTTTCTTCTGAAGTTTCCATCTGATGCTTTAGACACAGTCACAACCATGTAACCATCAGACCAATTCATGACCAACTCTCTCTGCCTGCTCTAAAGTAGTAATTTCCCTTTCTTCCAATAGGAGGAGAGAGGACGTCACAGTATTTCTGTCGCTGTCACTTCGACGATGAGAACAACTTTCCTGAATGCCAGAATCCATCTCTTTTTGCTAGAAGAAACTCTGCCTGTAACTTACACTTCTCACAATGCTCTTCCCTTCCTGAGAATTTTACTTGAGGTGATTGAAATGAGCTCTTGGTCAGTTGCCTCTTGGTAGCTTTTATTTCCCATCCTTCCATTCATGTTAGTTTGTAAGGTGAAAGAGCTGGTATGGGTGGTATGGTGTGAGACAGTCCAGTCTTCAGCACAAATCCTGCCCCTGCACTGGCAGAAGAACATCGAGGGAGGTGGGTGAGACTGCTCCAACAGACGGTTGCCCTCAGTTCTGTAGTAGCTCTCTCTCCATGACAACATCAAGCATTTGGGCCAAGCACAAAATCAATTCCAAAGCACCTCTGGCCTTCAGTGGTGTTGAGTTAATGTTATTAAAATCCTTTCCTCTCCTGAGCTAGTTTGTGGTCTTCATCACAATCTGAAACAGTATGGGTGGGACTTGCCTCACCTGGCTTTGGACAATGTCAATGCAGAGGGGTACAACTGAGGGAAGTCACCCTCTGCTCTCCTTAACGTGAGCGTGCAGCAAAAGGCATCGTTTGAGCATGGATCATCTGCCTTACTTTAGATCTGCATTTTGGGATGAGACAAAGCATGCCATGGAACTGCCTGTTTCTTTGCATCAGGCAGCCTGCAGAGACTGGTTGGGCTGTGGGCTGAATCTCCCCGAGGGAGGACAGTTTCATGGTGTAACTTAGCTACCTTAACAGCAAGCTGCTGTCAAATGAGCAAGCCTTATTCCTTCCTCTTTACCACTTCGTGTTCCCCCCATACCCTTCCTTTGGGTAGTGATTTGTCTGATCCCATGGTGACCCAGTTTCTGGGACATAACTGGCAAAAGTGCATATACCTGTTTTTTTCAGGGCTAGCTTTATACTAACTTAGTTTCTGGAACCAGCTCATGACTAAAAGAGCCAACAAATGTCCATGCCAGATCCAAGAAATTGGTGGGAGCACGCTGACAGGGAGAAAGAGGAGAACTCTGTTTCAGCAGCAGACAGCAATTAGACAGTCTTTTCTGTACCATCTTTCTCCATACACTGTGGTTCCAATTACAATGGTTGCTGTGGAGTAGATAGGCCACATCAGTCTTAAAAATAAATATTTCAGTGTAAACACCTTCCCATCCTCATGCACAGTTGCAGTCCAAGAACTTCAGTGCAGGAGAAAGGCAGCTGGCTCTGTAGAGTGGCTACCTACCAGGCTGGGCTGGAGAAGAGACATGAGGAGACAAAGGTTTAGGTCTGGCTACCATCAGACTGACCACTCTCAAGAAAAGGTGAAGGAATTAAAAATGGATCTCAATGAAGTTACACTAAATATGTCTCTTTATGACCTAGGTGTAGCTCTCTGTTTAGCTTTGCCATTTAAGTAGCTGGTCTCAAATGTTGATTTCTCTGCTTTGTGAGAAGCAACATTTCACTGACATCTTTGTTTTTACAATTATTTTTGAGCTGTTAAAAAGTTTAGTTTGGATAAAGGGTCAAAGATTTGAAAAGAGATGATGTTTTCCACCGAAAGTTGCATGAGGAACTAGTGAAAACTATATGAAGTCACAATGTCATATGGATTTGCTTAGACTGAATGAATAATAATTCACATGTACACTTTATAGTCTGTGTGCTAAAGCTTAGCACAGCCTTCCTTTAAATCCTGACATGTGTTTTTTTCCTAGCAGAACAGAACCTAAATCCTTGGTAAGTGGTGTAATGCAGTGGTAAAATGATAAAACTCATATTCAGCTAAAATTGTGCTTTACTGCCCTCTTGTTTCTTTTGGCTCAAGCAAGAAGAACAAAGAAAAAATTGAAAAGAAAGTCTTAATGAAAATAGGGAATGGTGGTGCCAGACAGAGGATGTGACCTGTCAGAGCACTGATCTCGGGAGATTGCTCTAGCAATCCCAGCCAGGTTGGCAGCTACTGTTTGCAGCTTCTTGCTCCAACATCACACAGAGGTTCCTAAAGGCAAACAGTTGGAGATTTTCTTCACTGAGTTCTAACTGACAGGATCCTGATTCCTTTTAAGAAAAGTGTGTTTTCCAGTAGTTTCCAGGCACAGTCTTATTTTCTATTCTAGCACATGGTGCATCAGTGATGAAGACGGAAGGAATTTTGTTTTAATTTAGCTTAAGCAATGCACGTCTGTCTTATGTGTATTATTGTACGGATGCCTTCGCTATTTCATACTGGATTGGGAAAAAGTTTTGAGAAAAACTCTAAGGACTGGCAGATGGATGTGGATTTTAAAACTTCTCCAAAGCCTGAGGAAGCCATAGTGATTTTGTTTGGCTGTTGTTCAGACCTTGAATGACTAACCTGGTCTTTTCCACCATTAAATGCAGGTGTATGAAAGCAGAGGGAGGCAAAGGGGGGTAACAAAGTCTTGTTAGCATGGCTTCACATGGCAAATGAGCCTCAGGGCTTGTGATACGTTAGTAATCATGTGAAGTCCTGTTCACAGTGGAGTAGACTCCTCTCATTAGAGATCACATCCTAGGTCTAAACTTGCAAAACACATTTTCTCCCAGGCATTGATTTTCTCCCTACCTTCTGTAGGTAACACTTGCCCAGTGTGCCCATTCTCCCCTACTCTGAATGCCACTTACAACAAAAACAAGTTTCAGTAAAGCATTCACAAAAACTATTTAACACTCATTCAGAAGTTAACATTTAGGTCCTAAGCCCCTTCTGAAACATCCAGCCAGCTAAGAAAATCGGGAACAGAGATATTTGGGGGAGGGGGCAGGGGTGAGGGGAGGGGAGTGGTTGAAAAGGTAATTTTAAAATAATCTGGAAAACTAATTTTCCACATTCCTTTGTTAAGAATAGTAATAGCTGCCTCCTGAGAGCTAATAATAAACAAAATGGTATTGCACTAAGTTTTGTAGAAAAATGTCCTTGAGCTTCTCTCGTCTGGAAACTGAGCACAAATCTCATGAGAATGGAGGTCTTTCTCTCATGTCTGAATACAGACAGACTTAAATTATCATGACAGTGGTATGCATCCATCTATGCAGTGGTTTTAGAGGAGAACCATTTCCATAGAGGCTAAGGAGTAATAAACTGAACAACATTGAATAGATAGATATATATATTTGAACCTCAGAAGTGGGACTATGAATCACTAAATAACATATGCAACTTTATGTGGTTTGCATTTATGCCTTTTTTTTTCTTTAGTCCTTCTTTTTTCCTACACAAAATTAATTCATTGCATATAAAGTAGGCTGAAATGACTTTTACTCATCTCTGAACAGATAAAAAAAATTTACCTTACCAGTGGTTTCAAGAAATGTTATGTTTTGATGTGCCTTGTTAAGTCTTAAAACAGATCAACATTAACTCTGGCTATGGGGAAGAGAGGAGACACATTATGTTAACTTACGTAGCAGCAGCTGTGAGTAGGTGCAGGTCAACATTTAAACCTCTGCTTTGGCCTACACCGCTCTACTATGAGCTGTGCAGCTAAGCTGTCACTTTCCCATTGTAAAAGAAATCCACTTAGTTCCGTTAGCTTTGGAGAGAGGTCCTTTGACCAACCTTGTTCTTTTGGTAGATTTCACTCTTTGGGGAAAGAAGAAAAAGAAAGTAATTAAATTAGCAAGTTGGCCAGCTGCAGTGGAAAGGAAATAATGATGGGCTCTGCCCAGGATAGAACCTATTTCACCTATACCTATTTTTGAACTGTCATTTACTTTGATTTATAACCATGGTTTTGAAATATTTTAATGACGACAATGTAGCTTGCTCCAAGATTTGAAATAGCACAGATGTCAAAGTCAATAAATACCACACCTTGAATTCAGACAATAAACCACACACACCAAGAAAGGGACAGCATTTTTAATTAATTAGGTTTGTGCAGAAGAGAAACTATTCCTGAAGAATTCCAAGGAAGGGGCAATCTTCACTGAAATGCTGTCATCTGGCCCATGATGCAGGTCGTCACTTAGAAGAAAAGCATGTTTGCATAGACCCTATCAGGAAAGATTCCCTATTTGGTTTTGACATGATACCTCATATTCAGGTGCACTGTGGTATGTGTTTAAGTTCATACCAACAACAATTGCCATACAGATCTGCAGTAAGTGTCCAAAAGAATCTTTAGCTTGTTTGTATTGAGCAAACAGGTAATTATCAGTGATCTTTGAAGTCAGGAAAAGAATCTAGTGTGGAGATTTAAGAGACTAAATGGCTCACCATCCTGGTAAATGGACTGAGTATTTTTCATGCCTAAGTCACTTGCCTAGATGCATCTAACACTAATACTACACTTATGTCACTATTATCTCCTGTTGTTTAAAGAGCAGATGCTATGAAAAATATTAGGTGATCTCTATTTAACTCTTACTGAGCAAATAAGCATATGTCAATTGACACTGGATTGGTAAAAGGGCAAGCCAAACTGAATAAAATAAAAGCCCATATACATGCCCTTTTCATTACCACTGTTGAACCAAACCTCTCTTTGTATTACTGGAATGTTTGCATAAGCTTTATTACTTTCCCATTTCCAGACAGCACTCCAACCTGAGCTGAAGAAATACCACAAGAAAATCTGCTCTTACTGAATTTCCAGATGCTTGAAGCAGGTTGGCCTGGGAATTGCAGTGTATCCCTCAGACCTCTTCCCTCCTTTTCTCTTTACAACCCTCATGATCCTGGTAGATGACCACCTTCCAGATGTGGTAAGCAACACGGATGTCATCTTCACACAGCTGCACTGTCCTTTGTCTATCACCTAGCAAGGGAGAGGGAGGGGAGACCCAAGGGCTGTGTGGTAAAAAGATGGTAGATATTGCCCTTCCCCTTCCTTTATCCCCTGCATCCCTCCACCAAGCAGTTTCCAGATTTAAGACTGAGCAGAGAGATGTTGCTGGAATGATCAGAGAAGAGCTTCCTGACATATTAGAGACAGGAAAATATAGCTCCCAGAAGAGGGGTCAGAATAGGTGATAGAAAGCATGGCTTAAACAGCAGGGCAGAGCAGCTAGTTTTAAGCTGGTTAAAACAAGCAGTTTGGGGACTGGCTTTGGTTCGAACAGCCATGTGGCTTAGCTCCTCCAGCTCAGCCTTTCCAGGAGGTATCATTTTTTTTCTTTTTCTTCCCCCCAGAGGAAAATTGTTTCATGGTATCAACTATCAGGCTAAAGCCCAGATGACCAGGTAAGTTCGTGGTGATGAATCAGGTGGTTCATGGTGATGACCGAGGTCAGGCTGGGAAGTTAGCTGCTGGGTCAGGGTCAGGATCAGTAGGGCACATGGACAGGCAGGGTCAAGACTGCAAGTGAGGCTAAAGGTGAGAGATTGTTAATCAGCTCCCATGGAAAGGGCTGTCAGCCCTGGCTGAGGCCTCCACGCGGCACTGCACGGACATACTCTTCCAGGGTCACCATCTTGCTGTATGCACATGTGAGAGAAAGCAAGGTTCATGCATGCTACGGCAAAAGGTGGCAAAATTTGCAGTGGTCTATAATTTCATGTGAAAGTGATGGTTCCACTATTTCTTAGTGTCCCAACTAATCCACCCTTGCCAAGGACATGTCCACAGACCAGCACCACCCGTGTTCCCTCTGCCAAGCATTTTAGCCATCCTAAGATGAGATTTTTGGATGCCTGAAAGATGGTGACCAAAAGCCATTTCAAACCTTTAATTTACAAACTTGATTTAAATATTTCTTTCCACTGCTTACATAGAGATCCAGTCCTGTAACCTTTCGAGAGAGTGCGTGGGCAGGATTGTTCTCTGTTCTTTCTTTCTTAAATGCTATAATACTTTATTTGCATTCTTCTATTTTGGAAATAGAAGGATTCTGCTGAACCACTCCTAGAGATGCACTTAATGCTGTAAATGCCTAATTTAGAGTCAACAAGTGCAACGTAAAATATGCACAGTCTATAGACTTACAGGTAGCATGTGGATCACACTTAAGTTAAATCTGTGGCACATTGGTGAAAAAGTGTTGTAAAGCCCTGATTCCAGCTATACAAAGATTGTTTCAGAGCAAGTGAATCGTCAGGTGGCACAAGCAGGCGCTCTCCTGAAGGCTGCAGTAATAACGCTTGGGGCATAATACCGTCACACTTCACAGCCCTCCCCACTGCACTGAGTCACCAGCGTGATTCAGAGCAACCCTGGTAAAGTGCCCTAAAACTCTCCTTTGCCCACCTGCACAGCCTCCTCAGGTTGTGTCAAGCCTTTACTACCTGTCAACAAGTATTATTTAGAACTGTTGACAAATCACAATAGGAATTGCCTCCTGCTTTAAAAAATGATATTCATACAGAACTTGGCACTTGCTGTTGTGTTATTTCAAGAGTTCCACTTCTAGTTCCAACTTAAAACCCAGAAAAGCAGAAGTGGAAATATTTTTTTAATAGTTGATCAAGAATTTTCAGACCTTGACATGGCTTCAGATTCGATCTAGCTTGCCAAATTTGGGATGAAGTTTTGAACCTGTTTAAAAGTTTCACAGGAATCAAAAACATCACAGAGCTGTAGTTAGAACAGAGAATATGAAGCAAATGATCTGAATTATTTTTCAGGTAGCGTCCTGGGATAGATGTACACCCACAGAAGAGTTCTGAAACTCTCTATCTCTGTTTCTAAATAGGTATACAGGAAATAATAGCTGTAATTATACCTTGTATAACACATGCAGTATTTTAAAATTATTATTTAATACTGTTCCTATTAGTACTGCTCTGAAAGGCAGTATAAAAGTGGTTAAACAGCAAACAAAAGACGTGTTAAAGCTAGATTGCATTAAGGCCCAAATCCAGCTAAACACTTAAGCACATGCATGACTTCAAGCAATAAGTATTAATGTCTCTCACATATATAATATTATGCATATGTTTAAGTGCTTAACTGGACTGGAGCCTAAATTCAGAAAAGCAATGAGGACTAGATCTCTACCCTTAAATTTTGCACCTTTGCCTAATATTCACTTTAATACTCCTTACATTCAAAATTTTCTTTATATTTGCAGAAAAAAATGTTGTGCTTTAATATGGTGAGTATGTGCATGTGCATGTGTACGTGGGCGTGTGTGTGTGTGGCTGTAGTCTAGGCATCCTTTTTAAAATGCTCCCTATCCTTCCTGATGTAAATATTTTCCTATTCATCAGATCACCCACATGCTACTGCATTTACTGAAATAACACCAAAACATTTTTTTATTTTAATTTTCCCACCAAAATGAGTACACTGGCATGAATCTCACCTTTGCATTTGTAAGACACTATACAGCCCCGCAGCCTCTAAGAGACCAAAACGACACCACTCAGCCCTGATCTGAAAGCTGTGCAAGTCTGTTAACCAGGTACTGTGTTTTCAGCAGGGCTTATAGTGTTACTTGCACATAGCACAGTGCTTAATGAAACAACCTTCCTTCAAATGACATCAGGATGGTGTACAGCCACCTGGGAGAGCACATGGAAAGAACATAGGTCTCTTGACCAGTGGTCATAGAGACAGAGCAACAGTCTGACATCATTAACACTAGGAAGCCTATGACAGAACTTAGATATGAACTTCTAAAATTTTTGAGATGAGAGCCATATTCAGTGCTACTATAGGTAGGTGTGATTTTTATCCAAACAAATACTGTATGTTACTTAAAATATACTTAATCAAAAACTGGATTTTATTCTTACCAAAACATGAAATTATGACTTACATGGCTTAGTTTTCAAATAATTTTTAAAAATAAATGTAACAATGACTTTCCCCTATTTCTAGAATTAAATGAGACTGTTCCAAAAGTTTCCAACAAAGATGGGTGTGTCTCAAATAACTTAGAGTTCCAGTTTAATTTCACTAAGGGCCCAAATCTTCAGATGTTTATCTAAAGTTCCTCTGAATTAATCAGACCTTCAAGTAACAAACTTGTAGATGTCATAAGGGAGTCTTTCTCATGATCAGTCAGCTTCTCTTCCTTGGATGCCCTCTGGAACCTGGAAGCACAATATCCTTTGTTTGACTGAATCATATCTCCCACAGAAGAAGGTCTTCATCTGAAAGCATCAGTAGCTGGAGAACTCACTGCCTCTCTATAAGCCATTCCATTTGCTATTTAACTTTATTGTTAGAAAATTGTAACCTGTTTCCAAATTGCATAGATGTGAAGCATCATCTTCTTATATTTTTTCACTTTGACTTGAAAGCCTTGGCAGTTAGTAAACTATTTTCTCTCCATGAAGGTACTTAAACCACATAGTTTCCTGATCAACACTTCCTGCACATTCTTTTCAACCTTCTTTCATTGTCTCCTCCCAAACCCTCTTTCTAGTTGTTGTCAAGAGAAGGAAAATATTTTATTAATGATATATTTAGTTTCAAAACTAAAAAGTGTCCAAGTAATTCTTGATATCACTAGCAGGTTAAAATTTTTGTCTTTTCTCTCTTTTCCCACCCCATCAAACCCATTTTTATGACCCACTTCATAAATTCACCCTAGCATTATGTTTTTTTTCAGTCTTCTCAATGATTTTAAATCCTGTGAACCACTGCAGGACAATCTCGTTCTTTGTTACTTTGACTTCTTATATATACAGTCTTCATCCTGAAAAAAATTTAAAAAAAGTTACTGTAGATTCAGTGGTGATCCCGGTTCTCTCCTTGAATTTCTTTGGCAAAATTCTGTAAATGGAAATACAATTGGAAGGAAGAAAAACAGGCACAAAGAAGAAAAAAACTTTTTATTAAGGGTGTTTTCCCCAATTTTAAGAAAAAAAAAAATCTTTTCTCGTTTCTTTTTCTATTGTGAAACAATCTAGGATCAGATCAAGAAGAATACTTGAACTGTGCAACTTGTTATTGTTACATTGGTGTAAAACACATATTTTAGGATTATGTTGGCCAGAAATGGATCTAAGCATATGCTAAAAGGCCAACTTTGCTTAATATTTTAAATCTGTGTTTTAGTTTCAAGTGTTCCTGTAGCAACAGTCACAGTGCTTTGTGGATCCAGGTCAGTTTAGGAGCTGCAGGGTAATGATAAGACCTCAGTGGGCTCTGTGGCTCCATTTCAAATAATGGTCACTTTAAGCTAATCCAAAGCTTGTGTGATAGATTCAGTATTGAGAAAATGGACTGAAATATTCAAACTAGCAAGATTTTTTAATCAGATTTAAATACTCTATGCTTTGCATTGGATCACAACTGGAAAACTTTGTTGTCACATTTTCTGTTAGCTCTTTTAGTCTTCACTGAAGAACAGAAATCAAATAATCTATAAGAAAAGTCTCCCAGAAGTCTTGGCTTCAGTTTTTTTGTTGTTTGTTTGTTTTTTTAATGGAAATTTGATTATATTCTTATTTTTCCATTCCATTTATGACTTTATTTTATGCTTGTGTCCAAAAACACCATTGAGAAAAATGATGCATGTTTGTTAGATACTCAGTCTAAGACGAAGCTGAAAAAGAAGTTCCATAATAAATCTACTGCTACAGACAGATCTTGTTTGAGCTTCTTTGTCCTGAGGGCATGACAATGAGAAGTCATGCTAACACTTGTAGAGGATGTTCGTGTTAAAATACATATTTTAACTCAGCTCCCACCCATACTGTGTATCTAGAAGTTGTGAAACACTAGTATCTTTCATCACAGGCAAGTTTCTGACACAAATAACTGAAGGGCATGGGAATTTAGAAGAGGGAAAATGCAGAAAAGAAGAATGAAGAGATGCCTCAGAGATACTGGAGAAGACTAGATGGAAAAATATTAAAAGTTTTTATTTCTACTAAAGAGGTTAGCTGAGCAAGTGGTCAGCACCATATAGCACCAGTATATCATGACTGTTCCATGGCTTGACTGCTCAGAAATGCCCTGTTTTTCATATTTCTTTTCATATTTTTAAGCCAAGGAAATAATAGAGATCACAGGTATACTATCATACCTGAACTCTGAAAAGAGTGTCACTCCTAAAAACTGATGTATAAACAAAAGCAAATTTGTACCTACTGAAATGTTGAACAAGAGGCATTTCCTTAAATCTTGAAAACATGACAGAATAAGTTTATGTTTTAACAAAGTGTTACGTTTTGGCCTTTTTTATAAGAACCATTTTGCTCACCAGACACTATGATAAGAATGCACTCCCACAAAATGTTGGTATCAACATATTTATTTTGGAAGAGAACAATACAAACCTTCATAGTTATTCAAACTAAATCAGTAACAAAATGCAAGAATGTCTGTATAACAAACATTATCAAATAAACAGGTAAATGGATCACTGAAGAAGAAAAATACAGACTATACAGAATAATCTGTAACTTCTACAGATTAGTCAATGAATACAAATGCTTGACTTTCTTCCTTTAGGTGTTTTAATTAAGGATAAATGCATAGAAACAGTTTTCTTTTGGGCAAAATGAAGCTTTCACATTTTTCAGTGTTCAAGACAAATAGCTTTGCTAATTTACAAACTCCTGCCATTACTTCTAGCACAGATGTACCTACAACTACAACCTCCAGCTCCTGGAAAACGCTCACATCTTAAACCCTTTTAATCTAATCCCAGCACAGCAGCACAGCAGTATCTTTCTTGTTCGAGTTTCCAACTAGTAGGGCTTCTTTCAGGATTATTTTTCCTGCTTTATTAGAAACTTGGAAGTATGTCAGTCTAGAAAGACCTAAGCCACCAAGCTTTCCTTGGTTTTATATCTCTGAGGGTAACCGAGGTAGCATTTGTAGCTGGCTGCAAAATAGAATTTGTATGAGTCCCTTCCAGACCTCTGATTGAAATCTTTTTTCCCACTCTCTGCCTCAGAGTTCTGAAAATATCATGTGTGTAAATCAGTGACCAAGAAATTGAGAAAAAGGCAGATTTACATTATTTTGGCTTGTATAGCAGTTATTTCATTTACATTAATATGTAATAACCTTAAATGGTTATCCAAAGTAAGCTTGTGAGTACTCATGAGCTGAGGGGCAATGCTTTGCAGTGCCTTCAGGAATACCAAGCAGTGTATATTTAGATACAGGTTCTAGAGCCTTCATAGAAATTCTATACACTATTCTCTTGGTAATTAGTTTTAGATCCACTTCATTCATTTCCATTTGGAGAAAATCTTTTAACTGGCACTAGCAACTTTAATTGTTGAGATTACAATTCAAATCCTAAATATCAATTACTGTTGTTTAGAACCGTAGAAATTCAATTAAACTTCCAGTTAAAGTTCACAACAACATTGAAATGATAATATTTTACTGTGCCGTAGGTTTACTAGAGATACATGATTTCCAACAATAACAAAGGACTGAATTCTCTGACTCAGGTGGGCTTTTCCAGTCCTAAATTCCTATATTAAAGACCTTTATACAGTAAAAGCAGTGTAGATGTTGTGAATTTAACCTTAGTATTATTATCATTCAAGTAGAAAATCTATAAAATGTTATTTGCTGAAGAATGATTTTCTGTCACAATTTTAAATCAAAACTTGACAGTTTTGAAATGTCTTTAACAGTTTTCAGTTGTATTTACTGAAATTTGTTTGACTGAATTAAGGTAGAAGCCAACAGGTCACGTCTAGTCAAGGAAGCTTTTATTTATCCATTGGCTGGCACAGGATGAGAAGCAGATGACAGCTTCCTCAGCTTCTCATCCCAACACATCTTACAGTTTATTTTGCTCCCTGAAAACTAGATAACATTTCTCTGATGGAGTTCTCAAGTATTTTCCCTGAATGATTTGCCAACTATTTTGCCCACTGCAGAGATCCCATCGAATTTAATATACCACAAATGCATCATTCCCTAGCTCTCTGACAAGAACTTGTAGCCAACTGATGACCTGAAACAAGAGAAGAATAAAAATTGCTTTATAACTTTTATTTATCTTTCTTTTTTTCTTTCCCTTTTTCTTCATCATCTGTTTTTACAAGCCTACAGAAGGCAAGAAATAACTTGGCTGCTGGTATAAACGTACACTAATGGAAGAAATTGAATTTAAAACAAATCAAACCTTTTTCCAATAATTCAAATGTTGTGCCAACAGCAGGAAGAGCTCAAATAATGATTGCTCTGGTTCAACCTCCCTATAACCAAAACCGTACTGACACTTAAACTAAAAGAGGATTTACAGATAGATGATGAGGAAAAAAATGAAATACGATAAAAAGATTGACTAATAGGTGATAGTTATTTAAATGTAGTTGACCTGCAGGTGATATCTCTCCAAGACTCAATTTTAACATTTTCAAAATTACCAAGACAATTCAAAACTAAAATGTAACATCCACCCTTAAAACTCTTCAATAGTTCAGTTGATCTAAAAATATATATTTTGTTGGAATATATAAATTCAAGAAAACTAGTTTAAATACCAGAACACAGAAATTTGCTATACGTACAATTCAAGTATACGGCAAAGAAATCAACAAAAACAATCTTGGGTAGTATTGCAGAGATGTTCCATTTATACACACTCACGTTAAAAATCACAGTTAACCCATCACTGAATAGGAATGGTATTAAATCCAAATCTCAAGCTGTTTTGTTTTTATATATCAATATGTTATTATTAGATTACTAGATTTTTGAGTCTGTTTGACCTATATGTGTATATATGTATATAGTGCAGACTTTTATCAACTGCAAAATGACTTCAAGACTTCAGTAATATTCTGCATTGCAAATGTAGTCTTGGGAAAATACACTAACTGCTTTATTCTTCAGTAAGTTTCAATAGATACTGTTGAGTAATGGAACAAAAGTGCTTAGGAAAAAGTGGTGCCCTCAGACTTTCCTTGTATTCCATGAGAGTTGTATCGTCATGTCAAAAAGTTGGCTCCCGCATAATGTCGCATTGAACAAAAGGGTGGTGTGAGGAGACGGGGTGAGGCTGGGATTGCTTGCAGAGTTTTGTTTCTTCTCCCTGGGCAGCTGTCCATGGCATTTGTTCACCTGCCGCATGAATGTTGTGAAAGAATGTGATATGTTGAAAAGATGCTAACCTCAGAGATGATATCTGAGGAACTGTCAGTGTGCTTTCAAGCGTACAGTAATCAACAAAGAAGATTTATTTTAGAGAGATGATAAGGGTGGGGTTGACTGCAACTTTTTGTTTAAAATGAGAAGATTGCTATGGCAGTGTCTAGGGCAACAGCAAAAACAAGGAACCAGCCAATATAGCATAAACATATATTACATATACTACCTCTTTTACATCAGCTGATATGGCAGAGCTTCAACTCCTCTAATAGCTTTTCCATTTGGCCCATGGAAACTTAGTCAACCTTAATTTCAGATGGAGTGAACACCCATTTTAGCGATCATTTCAACTGTCACTAGCAGCCTAGTGCAAAGGAGATTTACAATATGTCCAAACTACATAATATTCCTGGAAACTCACGCTAATGTCTTTAAGTAAATGGGTAATATTTAAGATTTTTTAGTATGATTTTCAGTTTAGCAGGTGCCCAGAATTTTAACACTTTCTCAAGTACAATAAACATAGTGAGAAACTTGCTGAAGTTCTGAGTATCTCTCTCCTCCACCCCTACTTTTATTCTTTTGTTTCCTTATTTATTGATTTTTCGTGAAGCAAACACAACTATACATACACTCAGAAAGGGATTCATAGAGAGTGCCAGACAATATTAGCCTCCTCAGCTGGCTTTTTAAAGACATCATTATGTTCAACTCTACCAACTGATTGTGTTACTTATCAGTTAATGGCTTATATATTTTTATTTCCTTTTGTTTAGAGTTCTGGAACCACATCCCTCTAATTTATCTTTATCCAATTCTAAATAATTATTCTATTATTCATTATTTTGGTGGAAAATAATACTTTCTACTTAGTGTCATTCAGAAAGACTGATAATTTTTGAGGGTTTCTCAGAAGCCAAACAAAGGAAAGAATCAAATGACATGTAAGTTTTGCAAAGTTCAATTGAGTAAAACATAAGGTGAGAAAAATTAGAAGATCTGGACTCACTGGACCAACGTCTTTCAAGAGCCATTAATTTTGGTATATTCATGTGTTGGCCCGTATGCACTTACCAGAATGGAAGTGTCTTAGCTGGTAGATGGGAAAACCTACAAGGGAAGATTTGTGACAAGTATCTATTCCAGCTCGTGCACATGTAAATAATGACATTGTCTTTCCACCAACAAAGCATCTTGTCATGAGAGCGTATAGGGCCAGGATTCCCAAACCTATTGATTTCGGGTTACTGAAATTGTGAAGTTCAAAGCCAGTCTGTATTATGGTTCTGTAAGAAATGCAAATATTTTCAGGCAGCTAACTTGCATTTTTCATAGAAATTAAGAAGTCTGTAATTTGGAAACACTGCTTGCTTTCATCTTTCTCCCACTCTTAAATGTAACTTTAAACATTTTGGAATTGGTCACTGGCTGAAATGCAATAGTTTTGCCAAAGGTAGAAGTCAAACAAGGAAGACAGATTAAGTGTAAATTCTTGGGAGCTGGCAGAATTAACTAGAATTCTGTTTAACAACTCAATTATGAAATTATTAATGACTTGTCCTTGCCAACCTAAAAAAAAGTTTGTAGCTGTGGATTTCTTCTAAAGCCATATATCTTATTAATTTTAATACATTTTCAGTGTAATCAGTCATAATACAATGGAAAACTCATTGGACATAAAATAATCCATAAGCTGCTATATGGATTTCATTTCTTGAGAGAGAAAATTCATAAGGAGGCTGCTCTTCAAGTTAACTGTTCCATAAGGGTGAAATAATCAATTTAGAATATGGACAAAAATCAAAGCATGTCTTATTTTACAGATGTAGTAATTTGGGATTAATCCTTGCTCCCACTGAAGTCAACAGTAGATTGTTGCTGACTTCAGCAAGAACCTAATCAGTACTGCAGTTTGTGACTGCCCTGGTTTGGCCTAAACCAGGCCGATTTTCCTTTCAGTGATTTTTACTTTCAGCTAAGTCTCCTCTAAGTAACTGCACTTTCTGAAACTAACTGCATGTTTTGCAGACAGTGTCTGCTTCCAGGACTGATAACGCTCGAAGTTTGTAGTTATCGCTGAGGCACCGGTAGGGATGTTGTGCAGAAAGGCTCTTGCTGTACTTAGTCTTAGAGAAACCAAGGTCACTGCTAAATTCCTCACTGCTTACGAGTGAAGAGCCGAAGGGGGGTCACAGCTGCAGGGGGGAGCAGACAGGGCAGGTGACCCAAAATTGACCAATGAGATATTCCATCCCATATACGTCATTCTCAGTATAAAGCGGGGGGATCACGAGGGTCTCGCTCTCTTTCTGCTATGGCCGGTGTCCAAGGAGGACTCCGTCTGTTTTCCTGCTGCCCCCGATCCCGATCCGTGCATCCCTGAATCCAGCTCTCGACCGTCGCTAGGCCCAGCCTGGGCCTTCCCGGAGCCTGCCCTGCAGTGCCGGTGGTGATGTGGCTGACTTCAGGGGAGCTCAGTCTTGGTTTTGTATATATATTTGTATATATTTGATTATTTCTATTATTATTATTATACTCTTTTCCATTATTATAGTTTATTTAAACTGTTTTAACTTTCCAACCCGGAAGCCTCTCTCCCTTTTCCCTTTCCCTTTCCCTCTGGGGGGAGGGGGGGGGGATAACAGAGAGCATCTGCCGCAGGTTTAATAGCCGGCCCAGCTTTAAACCGTGACAGTGACAATAAAACACAGTCTCCTAACTGACTCTACAGAACAATACTCCTGGACTTGGAGTATCACCTTGTATTTTCCCTGGATACTTTGGCTTTGCGAGTTGAGTGTTAGCTGTGTAAATAATGCCAGATCTAATGCCAGATCATTTGCGCATCCTAAAAATTTGAGTAACTAGTTTTGTATAGGTGTTGGCTGGTCTGGCAGCCTAGATCTTCAAAAGCTCATCACTTTGCATTCAGCAATCATGGTTTTTCAAGGGAGTGTTTTTAAGTGAGTAGTTTTTCACCTGCGATAAATCACTTCAGTACTATGAATACCATTAGCTGAGGGAGCACATTTGCCTGTCTGTGTCTAAGAAGCCAACTATGTCCCAATCTGACGTGCACATTTATCTGTTTTATGTTTTCATATAGAAACTAATCTTATACAGAGATTTATATAAAAATTAATTTTAGGCATATAGAATTGTAGAATAGGTCGGGTTGGAAGGGTCCTTTGAAGGTCATGTAGTCCAACCCCCACCCTGCAATGAGCAGGGACATCTTCAACTAGATCAGGTTGCTCTGAACCCCATCCAGCCCAATCTTGAACATTTCTAGGGATGGGTCATCTACCTCTTCTCTGGGCAACCTGTTCCAGTGTCTCACCACCCTCACTGTAAAAAATGTCTTCCTTATATCTAGTCTAAATCTACCCTCTTCTAGTTTAAAACCATTACCCCTTGTCTTATCACTACAGGCACTGCTAAAAAGTTTGTCCCCATCTTTCTTATAAGCCCCTTTCAAGTATTGAAAAGCCACAATAAGGTCTCCCTGGAGCCTTCTCTTCTCCAGGATGAACAACCCAAACTCTCTCAGCCTGTCTTCATAGGAGAGGTGTCTCATCCCTCTGATCATTTTTGTGGTCCTCCTTGGGACTCACTCCGACAGGTCCATGCCTTTCATGTGCTGAGGACTCCAGAGCTGGACGCAGTACTCCAGGTAGGGTCTCACCAGTGTGGAGTAGAGAGGCAGAATCACCCCACTCGACTTACTGGCCATGCTTCTTTTGATGCAGCCCAGGATACAATTGGCTTTCCGGGCTGTGAGCGCACATTGCCGGCTCATGTCCAGCTTTTCGTCTACTAGTACCCCCAAGCCCTTTTCTGCAGGGCTGCTCTCAACCCCTTCATCCCCCAGCCTGTATTGATATGGGGGGGTTACCCCAGCCCAGGTGCAAAACCTTGCACTTGTCCTTGTTGAACCTCATGAGGTTCACATGGGCCCACTTCTCAAGCTTGTCCAGGTCCCTCCGGATGGAATCCTGACCCTCAGGCATCAGCCACACCACTTAGCTTGGTGTCATCTGCAAACCTGCTGAGGGTGCACTCGATCCCACTATGTCATTGATGAACATATTAAACAGTACTTGTCCCAGTACGGATCCCTGAGGGACACTGCTTGTCACTGATCTCCATCTGGACATAGAGCCGTTGACCACTACAATCTGGATGTGACCATCCAACCAATTACCCATGCACCAAGCAGTTCATCCATCAAATCCATATCTCTCTGATTTAGAGAGAAGGATGTTGTGGGGGACCATGTCAAAGGCCTTACAAAAGTTGAGATAGATGACATCCGTAGAGGCTGATAGGTCAGTAGTTCCCAGGGTCCTCCTTTCTACCCTTTTTAAAAATGGGTGCAATATTTCCCTTTTTCCAGTCACCAGCGACTTCACCTGACTACCATGACTTTTCAAATATCATTCAAATATCAAATATCATATACATTGTTGGGCTCTGAATCTGTAACATGAGGGACTGTTGTGACTACATGGATTCATTTAAAGCATTTTCAGCGATGTTCAATGAAGACTCACTGACAATGAAACATTTTTATTGTCATAATGTAATTATATTTCTGCACTGGAGAATTTTCAACACCATTTATTTTAAAACTGGCAAGCCAGAATGGGTTCTGTTTTGAAGTCATCATTGGCTTCTTGGTAACAATGAAAGATTATAAAATAAAGGTCCTTTGAAGGAAAAAGCTTGAGGACAAAAAAAACCCTGAATGAAACAAGGTTTGGCTTTTTGTAAAAGAATTACATTAACTTTAAATATCCAGATAATATGTGAAACTGTGGTCTAATAATAACAGCAAACTAGGAGAATGATCCAGAAACCTTTTTCACATAAGATTATTTCCTGTTCACACAGGTAATCTCTTAGAATTGAGGGCTAGTTGAAAGCTAGTTGTAAGAAAGGCTAGTAGAAAGCTAGTTTTATTTTTCATTAGAAAAAAATCCTGTCATTCTTATTCCTAATCAAAAGCTATAAGGACTATTTACTTTTATATATATGTATGTACACTTTGGTTTAAAAAAACAAGAGAACCGAATGTTTTTGTCTCCTTTTTTTTTTCCCCTTTGTCTTCCTCTTTCTATTTCATGACCAAAAAAAAAAGAAAATGGAGAAAAGGAAAGATAACATTTTGTTTTTCGTCTTACACTTTGGGGGATCTGTAAAAGTACTGAGCAATTTGTATGGGAAATTTAAAAATCTTTGTCTTTTTTTTTCCCCTAAAATGGAAATGTACTTTTCAACTTGATAAGTTCATAAAAATTTTTATAGAAACCATTTTACAGGATCAAGTTCTCAGTTTCCTTTAAAGAAGAAAAAAATCAAGAAACTTAGGGCAGTCTTCCAGTTTAAGTTAATTTCTTATGCTGTGGTTCAGCAAGACCAGCAGTCTAAAAAAATAACCAATAAACCCTTTCTCACATGAATGAGACTCAGCAAGTTATAAACACAGGCTTCGTCAATGCTGCAGTTTTTATTATGCAGCAGAACCTTTTGAGAACAGAAATGCTCCCCCTTGCTAGCATTTAACTCATATAGAGGGTCTTGGTTGCAGGCAAGCCCACTGGCAGCAGCACTTTTCAATGCTCACAGCATTATCCACCAGAACCAGGGATTGCCAGCTTGCGGGATGACTTGGCTATGATGCACATTTAATGGGGTGTGCCTCCTGGGAACCCCATGGGCTACCACTGCCCAAGTGCCCAAGTTACTTGGCAGTTCAAAACAGTCCTCGTCCATCCCTTCCTGGAAGGGCACATCTGAAGAGGTCCCCAGCAGCTGAATGCCAGACTTGTACCTTTTGCAAGCACATCCCCATTCTGACTGACCATAAGGTTCTGCCTCTACCCTGGAGGCCCTGGAGCACTATAGGGAGTGCAGGTCAAGTTTATGGGATTTTATAGTGTTTGAAGCAGAAAATTAGGGTAGAAGTTGCCTCAGACCCAGATGCGATATACAACTGGGTACAATAACAGAACGCTTTTTATTTCGACCTGTTTCAGATCCTAAAATACTGCCTTTCTAAAGACACAAAGTCCAACGTAGGCCACGGAAGCTCCCAAATATTTTCATTTGTGTTCACTACCTTTCAGGAGAGAGAGTCCTATAGGCATCTGCTCTCTCAATCAAGTTTTCTGCTTACACATCTTAGCAAGTAAACGGGTTGCAGAAACCACTTGGTTGAGAAGTGAAGGAAGTTTCCCTAGGCAAAGAAAATTGTTTTTATACGGAGAAGTGATTTTACAAAATTTTCTCCCTCATTTGTACTCTGTATGCTATTACTACATGCATATAAAGCATAAGTAATTTCTCTATTCACTAATCCATTGCACTCACCCAGAGAACCACAGGATGATTTGGGTTAAAGGACCGCCTGGTCTCTACGCCAGCCTTCTGCTAGAGATTTTTGATGTTTTGAAATCAGATCAGGTTGACAGGTTTTGAAAATCTTCAAGGCAATTTGGAGATTTCACAACCTCTCTGGACCCCTGTTTCAAATTTGAACTGCTCTCATTGTGGAAAATGTTTTCCTTACATCCATTCTGAATTTCTCTTGTTCTAGCTTGGGACTGTTGCCCCTTATCCTTTTAATGTGCACCTGTGGGAGGAGTCTGGCTCTGTCTTCTTTTACACCTTTCTTCAGGTAGGATCATCACACAACATCACGGTTCGCACGTTCATCCTATCGTCCTGGTTTCTAACCCTGCTGCAGAAATACCAAAGAGACCCTGCTCTCATTATTCACTTTGTCTTCACCTTTCAGGTGTCCAATGGTCCTTTCTCTTGTACTCAGATCGTTGTTTTTTCATTCATACCTATCTCTTACCTCGTTGATTACTTGGTACTGCCTCATCTCAATTCCAACATGCAGTTCCAATAAACAGCGGAAACTTCAGGCTGAAGCAGAGTCAGACAAAATATATTTTTCACTGGTTTGCCATCTTGTAGCAATTTTGATACCTGATTCACTATAAAGGTACAGATTCTGCTAATAACGGTAATGGAAATAGAATTAGTCATCCACAGTCACAAATTAAAAAGAACCTGTTAAAGTGTGAAGATACTTGAGCAAAAACCTCAAGGTAATTATAAAGAAGGAAAATACTACACATTCACAAATCCAAAGTTAACTTTCTTTCTTTTTCTCCTTCTAAAAGCAACACAATTGTGTTAGAAAGTCAGCTTTCAAGATTTCAACAATATAGGAATGCTAAATATTTTAAGACTTAATCAATTTTTCAACCGATACAGATCTCTCTTGTCAGTGAATTGTCCGTGAACACAATCTTTTCTAGCAATAGTCTTTAATAACTGTTCTATTCCTGATTATATGTAAAAACAACATTTGTGAAGGTTTTGGGTTGCTTATCAACTCTATACTTCAGCTTAGCTCTTTTTATTTATGTGAAATTTAATTGGGTATCTCTATCCAGCTTTTATCTTCTGCTTCCTGAGCAAATACACTGGAAGAGGATTTCAACATCATAGAAGCTACTGGCAAGATTTTGTCTTTCATAAACAGGTTTTTGCTAGAAATGAATATGCTGAAAACTCATTTAAATAATTTTTATTTCACATTTTTTCTTGCAAGGAATTTTCCCAATGTATTTCCATAACTCTGACAAAAGTCTCTACAAGCAAAAAGGGTTTTCTTATCTATTAGCATTTACAGGGACTTGGACATAGGACAGTGTGTTTTTTAAGGTAAGCATGCCTTATATGCCCAGAATATATTTTTTTAACAAAAAACATTAGAAAACTCCACAAAATTCTCAGGAATAAGGTTGATCATGTATCATTTAAATTCTCTATTGATTTCAAAATAGTTCAAATTATCTACATATTTCAAATTTTCTTGTAGAGAAAGGTTTATTTGTATTGCCTTGTTTTTAGCTAAGAAATCTTGAAAATTTAGAATGTATCTATCTCTTTCAACTAGGGTTTTTTAAAAAAACATAAATGCTATACTTAAAAAAACATGTTATATTTTTTCTTTTGTATCTGGATGGCAATAAAATGTACCTACATTATACATTTCATAAACTGACCTTAAGGTTCCATCTCAAGATCAGTTTTTAACTTACCAGTGCAATGCAAAATGTAAATATTATGTTCCTATATGATCCTAGAGGGGCTGCATGTTAGTTCCTTAATGTTCAGTTATTAAAAATTAAGTAGTTTTAAATGTCATTGTTAATTCAAAATTGTTGGGTTTACCTCTGAGTTACTTACAATTTGGATGATATTCTGTTACAAAACTGTCTACAAAAGAACTTTGAGCAAAGACCTTAACATGTAGTTCTATATCTTCTTAAAATAACATTTTCAACTAATAAAAATGTTACTTTTATCAGATACATTACAAATGGATTTGTCACCTGTCCTTCTGGTGAAGAAACTTTTGAACTTTACACATCTGTTGTCTAGTTCATCCAGCAACTGAAGGTGAATAGATCTGCTACCTGCTTATACAGCATGTGTCTGTGTATTTTAAAAATTCCCACCAAAACTGGGTACACCTTTCAGTCAATCATCCAGGGTTGAAATGGCCTTGCATCTAATAAAAATTGAATTGGAAGAAGAGATATTTCAATCCCAGTCTTTGTATTTTTCTCCTCAGGTTGGCAAGAGTTGGGAGAACACATACTCAGTTCCAGAAAAAAAACCCCACACATTTCAACTCCTGCTTGCAGCTCTGGTTTTGTCAAAGTATGCACTAACAATTATTTTCTTCTCCCTGAGAGTTCCTGACAAATTATAAGCCATATTTAACCCAGGATAATGGTGCCACGTTTTCTTTAGCTAGCTTTATGCCACCCTAGCTGTGAGCCAACCATCTCAATTTGGGATGTGGAGAACAAGCGAAGATAAACTATGCTATCTGTAATTTTAACCAGCCTTTCACTATCTCATCAAACTGAGCTCTGCCTGACTTCTTAAGCATAATTTCTTTCAAGTGAGAAAAATTTTATCACTTTGATCTCTTTCCTTAAGCCTGTGTAGCTCTATTGAACAAGTGTTTGCCGTTTCACCTCTCGCTCCCCTTCAGTTCACCCTCTGTGTTCCTTTACCCACTGTCATATTGTCATTTTCCTCTATTCTCTAGCTCCATCTCAATGTGTGCCCTTTATTCCTAAACTTACACCAAGCCCTCGGCTGAGATGAGGTTAGCCCTTTCAGTGGCACTTTCCAGGGTCGGCAGTGGAAACTCTCACCCTTCAACTCCCCCACCACCCACACAAGGTGCACTCGGGAAGCTGCAAGATTCCTGCTGCTCCAGGGCTCGCAGCAGGAGGCAGAGAGCATGAGAGGGTTGTTTTCTAGCTGAGTTTGTGTGATTGGTAGTAAAGGGTTTTGTTTCTTTCTTTCTCAGCAAAAAGACAGCAAATTTTTCTCCCCAAGGCCAAAACCCAAAAAGCATCCTGCTGAGCAGCAGTGAATTAAACACAGCACTGGGTCCAGATTACAGCCCAAGGTGTTACTAGGATTTATGAAGGGTCTGTAGGTGCCATGAAAGGCAATATTAGTCACTGGATATACTGGCTAGTAGTCAAAGTAAAAGGTTATTGTGAGGCTGCAGTCTACAACGCTTACTAAGGGTTCCCCACACTGGATGTTATTATTCGCATGACTGCCATATCCCGTAGTCATTAATATGGGCCAGTGTGCTGTATGTTGTAGAAACACAGACTCAGAAGATTAATCCTGCCTGAAAGAGTTCCCCCCTAGGGAAAACCATGGAGGAAGGAGAAGACTCATAAACTTCAGACAGTAAAGAATCAAGGAGATGATATTCCTCAGCATGACATGGTAATGCTCTCACCTGCTTAACTGCTGCCAGTTCTGGGAGGAGATGTAGTGTAGAAAGGTCTTGTCCTGATACAGGTACAGCCATGATTTGTAAGGGAAGAAAGTGTGTTCTGACCATCTCCCCCATGGCAGGTGTTTATGTTATGCCAGCTGGCATTAACTGAAAAGCTAAATCTCCCCAAATACCCCAGTAAATCTGCCCCCTCCTCTTTCCAGCCAATGCGTATAGCTCATTTTAAAGCACTAGTTACTAAAACAAAATGTTCCTTCTTGGTCCGTAGCACACACTGCACACACTTTGACCTCAGTCCAAGCATGAGTGTGGGCATGCACT
This sequence comes from Nyctibius grandis, assembly GCF_013368605.1. Classification (NCBI taxonomy): domain Eukaryota; kingdom Metazoa; phylum Chordata; class Aves; order Nyctibiiformes; family Nyctibiidae; genus Nyctibius; species Nyctibius grandis. The sequence goes on along the minus strand of NC_090658.1, from coordinate 48,701,593 downwards.
TGGGTTCAGCATACCCTTGGACCCAGCACAGCCCAAGTACTCGTCTGCTTTCGATTGAGCATGGGGACAGCCACAAACATGCACCAGCTCCCAGCGGCACATGCTCTAAGGCATTAAATCCACTTGAAATGGGGAGGGAAGAATAGCACAAGATTTCTCTCTTGTTTTTGCTTTATGGCAGCAGGAACAAAAAATGTAACTGCAAAATGTAGGTTCATCTCAGATTTTTTCAGAAACAATGCTCCAAGCAGATGGATTTAGTTACACAGGTCTAAACTAGTTTAATTTTATGTACAATGATTTAACACTGGCCATTGAATACAAAATTAGCTGCAAAGCAGGTGAACACAAAAAAAAAACTATAGAGGAGAAATAGTAAATGGAGATCACACTGCTTTTTCCGTCTCCATTTCTTTGTATCTTTTTATATAAGGATTTTGAAACACTTAACCAAGTTGTCTGTTGAACATATTTATGCTTTTGGTAATTGATTCCACATGCTCAACACTATTTACTTTAAAATCTTTGCATGCACTCTCTCCTTGTTTCAAATTTCATCCTTCTAAAAGTATACTCTCTTTTTTTTCTTGTCTGGACTAAGTTCATCCTGTTCCTTCAGAACACTAAAACCTCTTTTTTCTTTTTTTTTTTTTTTCATTTCACTGCCTTCTCCTCTGTAACATATTCTTTTGTCTTGCAGACCAGGTTCCTCTCTCTTCCCTCAAGCTTAAAACAAAGGTTAATTCCACTTTGTTTAACTTAGAACTAGAGGCCTAAACCCAGAGTTCATATATACCTGACCTAGCAGTTATAAAGAGGCGGTTTTCATTGAGCCTTGATTCCCAGAAAAAAAAAGTAGTTTTTCCAGTCCCTATATCATCAGTCCACTGACTGTTGTCTGCCTGTCTTCTCCTCTTCCCCCTCCAAGTAACCTTTAACCTTATTAGAAAAATTCAGTTTGACAAAAAAAAGTGGACACCTGTAAAGCACTAATCATTTAAGAACATCATAAAAATCTGCTGAAGAGCAGAAGAGATGAGTTAGTGCCCCCACTCAAAACCACTGCATGATCTGAACAGTTCCTTCTCTGGTGCTCTCCAGCTGCCACTTAGCTGTACAAGACAGCACAAAACCTGCAAGCAGGTGAGGCATGCCAGCTGGCACGCCAGCCAGACAACCAACAAACACATAGCCCTGAACACAGCCCAGAGCACACCCTGCCCATTTCCCTCATAGTGATTAAGTGTCACCGGGGATCTGAGGTCATTTCAGCAACTTACTGTCAACTTATGTGCAAGATCAAGCTCAAACTGTGCTGAACTGTGCTTGATTGGTGTCCGTCTGATCTTGCAAAGATATCAAATGCATGACTAGGAAAAAGATCCCTTTCATACTTGCTCTTTTTCCTCAAGTTCACAGACTTCTCTAGTCCTTCTCACTTCTCCATCTTTGCTGCTGTTTTTGAAAACATCACTTCTGCCTCACTGGCAGGGATTGGGGCAGGAGAAGGCAAGAAGGCACTGCTTCCTTAGTCAGACGTGGTTAGGACAACTTATTTTGCAGTAGCAGCTGGGAGCACAGCTTGCTGGATGTACTGTGTAACAACGGTTATACCAAACTGCAATTAATCTCCTCCAGGACCGTCTTAGATGCTCAATAAGCAAGCTGTACAAATGCCTTAAACCTTCAAAAAAAAAAAAAGCTGAAGAACCTTATTTAAATCAGCTCTTGCCCTACCCCTCAATTTCTTGTTTTTCACCCAGTAAAAGTTAGAATCCCTTTAAACGTCTTTCTCATAATCATTGAGAAACATTGCTTGTGGTCTTGGTGACTGGAAATGTAAAAGTGCACTAAAATGACAACAAAGGGAATCTGTGACACAACTGAGTGCAGCTTTTCCATGAGGAATCTGGCAGTTCATGTCTTCCCCAGTCTATCTTCCTTGTCTACTTTGTTTCAGTAAGAAAACATGCAGGAGAGAGTGAATCAAGATTAAATTTGCACACATGATTCTTCTCTGCTTATTTTTCCTCATTGTCTTCAGCCTTCAAGACCAGTCTTATTTATGACAATGCCAAATACCACCAAGCTTGGAAGGGTCAGTCCTGCCCTCCATCCCTGTAACTCTGGCTCACTTTCTACATTTGACACTTGTTCCAGAAATCACCTTGAAATGTCATTTACAATTGCAGAAGGACAAGAGAATAACAGAAAAGTCATACAGATCATTGCTGTTAGAGGGAGTATCTTTCAAAGATAGGTCTGAAATTCAGGTGAGAAACCGGCTTATTGTGAGTCTGTAGATGAATACAGTGCCAGCATCTAAAATACTCCATTATCTCTTCTGGGAGAACCAGTAATTTATTGGCTTCAAAAGTAACAGCCTTTGTAGTACAGTCCTGGATGGGATAAAATAAATCACAGAATCACAGAATCACAGAATGGTTAAGGGTTGAAAGGGACCTATGGAGATCATCTAGTTCAACCCCCTGCCAAAGCAGGTTCACCTAGAGCATGTTGCACAGGGCTGCATCCAGGCAGGTTTTGAATATCTCCAGAGAAGGAGACTCCACAACCTCCCTGGGCAGCCTATTCCAGTGCTCTGTCACCCTCAAAGTAAAGAAGTTCCTCCTCATATTCAGATGGAACTTCCCATGTTTCAGCTTGTGCCCATTGCCCCTTGTCCTGTCACTGGGCACCACTGAGAAGAGTCTGTCCCCCTCCTCTTGACGCCCACCCCTAAGGTATTTGTAAGTATTGATAAGATCCCCTCTCAGTCTTCTCTTCTCCAGGCTGAACAGACCCAGCTCCCTCAGCCTCTCCTCATAGGAGAGATGCTCCAGTCCTCTGATCATCTTTGTAGCCCTTCGCTGGACTCTCTCCAGTAATTCCTTATCTTTCTTGAACAGGAGGGCCCAGAACTGGACACAGTACTCCAGATGTGGCCTCACCAGGGCCGCGTAGAGGGGCAGGATAACCTCCCTTGACCTGTTGGCCTCACTCTTCCTAATGCACCCCAGGATACCATTGGCCTTCCTGGCCACAAGGGCACATTGCTGGCTCATGGTGAACTTGTTGTCCACCAGAACACCCAGGTCCTTCTCTGCAGAGCTGCTCTCCAGTAGATAAGCCCCCAACCTGTACCAGTGCTTGGGGTTATTCCTCCCAAGGTGCAGGACTCTACACTTGCCTTTGTTGAACTTCATGAGGTTCCTCTCCACCCAGCTCTCCAGCCTGTCCATGTCTCGCTGAATGGCAGCACAGCCTTCTGGTGTATCGGCCACCCCTCCCAGTTTTGTGTCATCAGCAAATTTGCTGAGTGTACACTCTGTTCCTTTGTCTAGGTCATTGATGAATAAGTTGAACAGGACTGGGCACAGTACTGACCCCTGGGGAACACCACTAGCCACAGGCCTCCAACTAGACTGAGCACCGCTGATCACAACCCTCTGGGCTCTGTTGTTCAGCCAGTTCTCGATTCACCTCACTATGCACTCATCTAAGCTACACTTCTTGAGCTTTCCTATGAGGATGTTATGGGAGACAGTGTCAAAATCTTTGCTGAAGTCAAGGTAGATAACATCCACTGCTCTCCCCTCATCAATCCAGCCGGTCATGTCGTCATAGAAAGCTATCAGATTGGCCAAGCATGATTTCCCCTCGGTGAATCCATGTTGACTACTTCTGATGACATTCTCCACATGCTTAGAGATGGCATCCAGAATGAGCTGCTCCATCACCTTTCCAGGGATGGAGGTGAGGTTGACCGGCCTGTAGTTGCCTGGGTCCTCCTTCTTACCCTTTTTAAAGACTGGAGTGACACTGGCCTTCCTCCAGTCCTCAGGAACCTCTCCTATTCTCCATGACCTTTCAAAGATGATAGAGAGTGGCTGGGCCATAACATCTGCCAGTTCCCTCAACACTCGTGGGTGCATCCCGTCGGGGCTCATAGATTTGTGGGTGTCCAGTTTGTCTAAGTTATCTCTAACTTGATCCTTGTCAACCAAGGGAAAGTCTTCCTTTCTCCAGACTTTCTCTGTACCTCCAGGGTGTGGGATTCTTGAGGGCTGGCCTTAGTAGTAAAGACTGTGGCAAAGAAGGCATTCAGTAACTCCACCTTTGCTGAATCCTTCGTCACCAGGGCACCCTCCTCATTCAGCAGCGGGCCCACGTTTTCCCTAGTCTTCCTTTTGCTGCTGATGTACTTGAAGAAGCCCTTCTTGTTGTCTTTGATGTCCCGTGCCAGATTTAATTCCAGGCGGGCCTTGGCCTTCTTTGTCGCCTCCCTGCATACTCTGACAACCTTCCTATATTCCTTCCAAGAATCAACTGCGTCAGTATTGCTCAAATGCCTTAAAAAAAGTTAGGCCAGAACAGCAGCAAGAATGTAAGGCAAAGTTCATTTAAGTTCAATAGAAATTATACCAGCTAGGATTTTTGTACTTTTAACAAATATCTAAACTATCACCCTCAGCTGGCTTTTAAATGAGTAACTATTCCTCTCAAGCAGAAAAATTCTGTTGCAGACCATCAGCTGCCAGTAAACTACTCACTCTTGCTCCAGGATAATTGAGCAACTGATATATGTGACTGATAGTTGCAAATTCCATCAAAAGGGGTAAAATTCTGCCATACAAGTTTTTGTGACTGAGCTCAAGCATGACAGAATTTTACCAGTAATCTCAGTTCAGTTCATTTCCCAGCAGAACTAGAAAAATATTCATTAAGACTTGTCATGGTAGATTGGATGTGACACTCTAGTTGGCAGACTTGCCAAGAAGGCTGCAGGTGTAATGGTCAGTTTAAATGAATTTTCCTTTCCCTGGCTTCCTATGTTAGAATGGGAACAACTGATGAAATAGTATCAAGATCATCACCACCAGGATCCTACCATCATCTGTTTAAAACTATACAGGCTGCCCAGGGAATTGAGTCACCATCCCTGGAGGCATTTAAAAGACGTATAGATGTGGTGCTTAGGGACATGGTTTAGTGGTGGACTTTGCAGTGCTAGGCTAACGGTTGGAATTAATGACAACAGTCCTTTCCAACCAAAACGATTCTATGATTCTATGATTCTATACTGCAGAACCAAACTCAGCCTTCTGAATAACAAGTTAAAAAAAATTCGTGCCACTTGAGAAGTCACACCAAAACTTCCACGGTATAAATAAAAAACAAGGTTGAATAATGAAAAGTAATATATATCTCCAGAGATATCTTTCTTCAAGAAGAACTGGGCAGTCTTATTCTTGTCATTCATACAGTATCTTTTGCTACTTCTAAGTGTGAATTCTACAAATGAAATAAAGCTCAAACACAGATTCCTTTGGATTTCATCATAACTTTATTGTCCCACAAAGTAACACTGATTTCTCAATATCAGTGTGATTTCAGAAGTTTTATCATTGGGTAGGAGGATGCATAAAGTATTTCAGAAATTACAGCAATCCGATTTAGTCATTGTCATCTATATATATATATTAAGAATTCATTAAGAACATAAGGTATGTTATTTACCAGGTATGGTTGAAACAAGCCCACAGCAAAAGGAATTTCAGTGATCCTGGAAAGGCTGAAAAAAATGTTAATTTAATTACTTAAACTCTTCAGAAATTTAACATTTTTGTCCATATAGCAGAAAAGTTTGTCCAGACTATGCAACTGCTGCGAGATTTCTCCAAACTTTATAATCTGAAAAATTAGTTTCTTTGCATAAGAAGATGTTAACATAATAGAAGCAAATCTATAAAGACTTCATTGCAGATATCTAAAGTGAATTTAATGTCTACTGTGTGATTTCTACTAGGAAATCCATCTTGTTCCAAGAGAAAAAAAAAATAGGGACTCTGTTCATTGATGTGAGTATTGTTAAAGATGGGCTAAAATGGCTTGTGAGAAAAAATAGCTCATCTAGAGGGAAACATTGTCTAGACCAAGACGTGACTAACAGGACCTCCTCCCACAGAACACAAACATAATAGCAAGACACTGAGTTTCAGAGCTATGCTCAAAGTCTGTTGAGGTAGAATAAAGGGGTGAATTTTATTCAGACTTGGAAGATGAAATCTTTTATGTTTTCACTGCATTTTTTCATTTTGAGGTTGTTAACTGAGTTGTTGATAGGGTGCATCTCCCAGCTTTTTCTGCCCGTACTCCCAGGCAACTAGCGACAGGACAAGAGGACATAGACTCAAGCTTCGCCAGGGGAGGTTCAGGTTGGACATTAGGAAGAATTTCTTTTCAGAAAGGGTCATTAGACATTGGAATGGGCTGCCCAGGGAGGTGGTGGAGTCACCATCTCTGGATGTGTTTAAGAAAAGACTGGAGATGGCACTTAGTGCCATGGTCTAGTTGACATGGTGGTGTCAGGGCAGCGGTTGGACTCGATGATCCCAGAGGTCTCTTCCAACCTGATTGATTCTGTGATTCTGTGATTCTGTATTGTTACTAATTGAAGGAAATGGGGCTAGAGGAGGGTCTGCAGGTCAAGAGCGGGGAAAGGACTCCAAGTCAGAAATGCTTCTTTTGGAAGAGTAAGAAAATGAGAAAGGATGTGTCTTTGTCATTAGACACTTTCAGAACCTCCCTGCTGAATGCTTGCTGCTTCTCCATGTTCTTATATTTCATCTGTGCTCCTTGTTTCTTCCTGCTCAGTTGTTTTTTGGCAAAAAACTGTGTGGTTGCACCTCTTCTGTGCAAAATAAATACTGATTTTTTTTACAGTCAAGTAATATGTGGCATGGCCATATCATCCAGCAGACAGTGGTACGAAACCCACTGGGAAGTGCCAGTCTGAGTTGGACCACCTTGCATGGCTCAGTACTGAACCCTGTGGAAGTAGATGCTGGATCCAAAAGGAGTCCCAGAGGGACTTTTTAGCACCAGGCTAGCACTGAACTGACACAGCCACACGGTTTAGGAGTCTGCTCAGTTCTCAGTCTGAGCTTGATGTGTGCGGTGCCATACTGAGTATTTTTCTGACAACGGCAGGCAGTTTGTAAACTGAAATGTTGTATAAAAGCAGAGGAAGAAGACTTAAGTCATGGACAGCATTTGAAAAGCAAGAGCACACTGAGACAGCACTTTCCCAAGCAGAACCTGCCGCAGAGAGCAGCACACGGTCAGTCTGCGTACACAACTTGTTCTCCTGACATAAGAGGAGGCACAGAGCAGCTGAACAGCACGTGTTATCATTCAATGAACTGATTTTATACAGTTTTATCAGTAACATTTTCAAATGTTTATTGTAAGATCATAGTATCTAAATTTTAACTAGGAATTCTTTGAGTGGATGGTGTAAAAATGCAGTTATTATTTTTAAAAAATAATTTCTGACCCTAGTCTTTCAATTATAATGGGCTTAGGACCTCTCTGTGACTCTCAGTGTAAGAGAGAGCACCTACGTATTATATTTGATGGTTTATGAGCTGAATTACTGAAAATCAGTGTTACGGTAAGAATTTATAATTACAACAAGTATAACATAATTATAAGCATCATAATACAGAAGGTTGACACTGTTGGTTTTCTTGATGTAAAGAGGATGATTTTTACGAAAACATGAGTTGCTGTTACAGTTATCAAAATATATATTTGCAATGCCGCATTCATTATAATGCTTCAACAGTGGCTTGTTACAATAAAAATTAAACAAAATCCAAATGAATCAAAGATGAGCCCACTGAAACTAAGGAAAAAAACACGACTTTGTTGTAATTACAAAAATCTCCAAGATCAAAAGAATGGAAAAATAAGCACATAAAGGAGATACTGAACTACTAGTTCTCCTCTTTTTTTCCTAATCTTTCTGTCAGCTCAGCGTTTGAATTGGACAGAGGTATTAGTATTAACTCAGTGTTTATATTGGATTAGAACATTCCTGACTTTTACAGAATCCAAGGTAAATATTTTAAACAGGCCCTTATCAGAATCAATTTTCTTGATGGCATTGCTATCTGTACATTTTTCTTCCACTGGCCAAAATGCATCTGATGACCTCTAATCCATCCAGGGAGGAACAAACCATTCTTTAAATCTGCATCAATGTAAATACTACATTTTTGAGGGTATTTTAGCCTAATTTCCTGTCCCTGTGTGGAAACGTAATTCAGAAGAAATTCCATGTTTAACTGACTAAGCATGAGGAAGAGTCAAACCTTTTTATTTTTTTTTTTGGTTGTACTTGCTAGAGTGCATTGGATTTAGTCGTGGATTAGTTTCATGTGACTATATTTCTGCATAAAAAGAGTCATGAAAAGGGCCAAGGAAGTCTTGCTAAACACATCTTAATACTGCACTGAACAACACTAAGGTTGACTTTTGGTGTTCTCAGTAACAATGTGCAGAACCCATCGGAAATATTTCCTGAAAACATTACAAAAGTCTGATTTCCATTAATCTAACTGTTATTATTATTAATGAAGAAATGACCTCATGGAGGTTTGTGACAGGGGAACAGACTCACTCTGGTGTCCAGGAATGAGGCTTTATGTCTTATCTGAAAGACTGTGTTGTCTTCTTTTTCCATAGCATATGGGATATTTGGCAAAAACTCTCTTTTGCTAAGGCCCCAGAGGCTGAGCTTTTAAAGCAACTCGCAAACCTGCAGTTGATCTCCTTACCCAGAACTTTTGAGAGCGTGAAAGATGTTGTTTGGAAATGTTTCATGAAGTAAAGGTAAGAATCTTTCAGGTTTGCCATGTCCACAGGACACAGACTGTATGATGTAACCCAGATGTAACTCAGACTGGCACTTTTATATGGAAAGCCTTTTTTTTTCTCCTGACAGAAAGGGAAAATAATTCCCTGAGAAATCTAAGAACTATTTGGCAGTTTAATTCCACTCATTTTATTTCTTTTTTTTTTTCCCCAGTAACCTGTCTGAACTTTATTGTACTGATATAGTCAGGAAATGCAATTGCTTTAGCTACAGAAGCGAACTCAGTAAATGATGTTAATGAAGATTCACTCTTGTTGGCACTCAGACAAACGCACTGCACTGGGAGAAGACGATGGAAGAAACACTTTTTCTCTCAATCTACAACTCCCATGTAAGTTATGGGAAACCAGTATCTTTTTTACTCAAGAGACCCCAGTGAATTTCCCCCCTTCATGGCTTAGGACCTACGCTGGAAAATTTGTCTTATATGCACCCCAAATGCTTAACATCTGGAAAGCAAATAAAGGCAATGCAAAATACGTTTATACTATTTTTTTAAGCCAATGTAATTTTTACAGGAGAAGAACAGAACCATCCCACAATTTTCAGGAATTTGCATTTACCAAGATCTTCTCGAACACTGCAAGGTATTATTTCTCTCCTGGGATACTGCATCACAAGCATTTTGATTTAAACAATTTATAGGCACTATTGTCTCTATACTTTTTTTCTATTAAATTCATTGATTACTGTTGTGCTGTTTTGAGACCTTGTGCAAGATGAGACTTCAGTGGGCTACATGCCCTGTTAAAAATGTCTGTGTAGTGCAACTTTCCATTGAATTTACCAGCAGTTCATTATGGATTAAGAAGGACTATGCCTGAGCCAAACAGTTTACATGCTCATTAAGCCACAACACATCAACCTACTGTACAAAAAAAAATCAGGATGACTGGAGGTAGAGGAAAGAGGAAAGAAAACCATAAAGAGGAGAAAGAATAACTGATTCTGAGACACCATGGTATAAATATGTTATCCATTCTTAAAATTTGCCTTACTATTTAAGCCCAGATTTACGCACAAATTTAGATGACTAACTCTTCTTAAGTAACTTTAATTCAAATGGCAATTAGATAGAACTTATGTACAGAGTTGGGACTGAATCCTTAACCACAGGCATACTGATGTCAGTCGATCCAGGGGATAAGATTCTTGACTAATTTTAGTGGGAAATAGAATGAAATAAATGCAAGGAAAAGTTTGATACAGAGATGTAGACACCATCAATGGAGTATGACACAACTGATAGAGATTATGGGACAAACAGAAATGGGAGAAAATGAAAAAAGTAGCTTGGTAGAGCATCAAGACTCCAATAGCTTTCAGAGGAAGGTAACACGGAGGAGGGTGATGAAGAGCAATAATGAAGACAAGGAAGGAGTAGAAAGCAAATGAAGTGTTTGGTCTTTGCCATGGTGAATTTAAGCTGGTGGTTTAACGTCAAGCAGGAATATATGAAAGGCAGGGCACAGTGTAGAACTAAAGGAGAAGAGACATATCTGGAGGGACAAATTTGTGAGTTATCTACTTCAAGACATTATTTGGAATGGACAGAGAAGAGATTATTCAACACACAGAGAATAAGTGTACAAAATCCTTTGTATTTTGAAACAACATTTCATCCAGGATTCACTTATATGTAGATAAATATCCTGAATAATTTTCAATTTTTGGTCTGAATATAAACGCTGCTACTGAAATAACTTAAAATATAGAATCATAGAATCCTTTAAGTTGGAAAAGACCTTTAAGATCAAGTCCAAACGTAAATATATAATATATATATAACAACAATGAAGTTAGTCCACAAATGTACATTCTACTAGAAGGTTTTTATCACCATTTTCACATGAATACTATTTTAATGTTTTCATTTTTCACACAATGAAGTTTAAAAGATCCCATCTTTTTTCCAAAAGGCATTTTAGAATTTATCAGTCATTTCCCATTAAAGAATCTTAGAAAAATAAAACTGCACGGGCCCTTCATTGCCTTGTCTATTGCATTCAGAAGCAGACAAAAAAGTGTTTCAATCTTCTTTGAGCTTACACCACTACACATGATTATAAAAAGTACTAACCAGTAGAGAATGACACTTACTGTTTGACAGGGGCTGCCCAAAGAACCTTGTTTGAGGATGCGCATTCCTCTCCTGTATTAGAAATAATTGATACTGACAATTGTCACTGACATTTTTTTTTTTGTTGTTAGTGAACAACATTGATCACTATGTACAAATCTTCATACAGTCAGAAGTATTTTTAGAGTCCAGAACTTATGCTTGGGTGGTTTTACCATCCATGTAAGCTATGTCTCCCCTAGGCTTAGGTTGTTAAATTGGAACAAATTCTTAAATAATCAGGGTAGATGCTGACAACATTGTACTTCTCAGTCTTGCAGAACAGAGAAAGGGGGAAAGTCATACTATTGCTAGTACTGCAAGAATTCCTCACCCGTAACTGCAGCACTACATGTAGTCCACTAAAATAGGTACAGACATAGACTATGAAGAGCAAAAAGTGTTACACAACTAGCTGCCAGCTGTCCTTTTTCAGCATACAAGGAATCAATGAGCTCTTTGTGACCTCGACCATCTTTTTGTAAAGTGACTAATGCAATATCTGATGTGTTCTAGAATAAAAACCATAAAGTAGGCAGTAAAAGTGGAGCAAATGGGTGTAACACTACTTATTCCTTTTCTGATGGAAATTATCTCCTTCCATATTACATGAAAGTGAATCACTTTAATGCATATTGTATTTGGATGTGGGCATGTCTGTAACACAGCTGTAGGCACTAAGCTTGAACAGTGTCAGACGCCAGAAATTTAATGCTAAATTCACAGAGAGAGCTAATCTCTTTTCTTAGATTGATGGATAGTTAGAAGGAACAGTTGAGTTCTCAGGCTGACAATCACTGGTTTACACAGACACGTTATACTACTGGTTCTTAAGAAGGTACTTTGTTTTATATAGCACTGTATGTAAAGTACATGCTAACATAGAAAGTTGATTTGTAGTGGGGTTTTTTGGTTTTTTACACCCAGGCTGAGGTTTTTGAGTCTCTGTAAGAGCTTTAGGAGTTTAAATTTGCATGACATACAAAGAATAGTGTATGTCTAATACCTCCTCAATGGCAGACAGATACGTGCCTAGTATCCTTACATGCTAACGGCTCTTTGAATTCCTAAGCTGTATTCCTGTTGACTTTTTTTTTCTTTTTTTTACTGGTTATATTGTTAGATGGAAAATAAAGCATTAGTTGGCAACAATGTATGTTTTCTAAAGAAGCATAGATAAGTTCTGTCTTTGTTTGTACTAGTACAGACCCAACAAGAGAATTATTCAGAGATACAGCTTGACTATGTTCCTATGGCTGTTTTTTTTTCTCTCATTGCAGGAACACTTTTATTTTCAGGTCTTCTGTCAGAGTCTAAAGAATAACCAATCAGTGGCCTACGGGATGTGGATTTTTTAGTCTTAGTTGGTTCTTATATGAAAGGAGTCAATGTCACAAAGAAGTCATCCTACCTTTGATATTATTGGCCAAACACGATAATGCCAAATTTTTTGTTGATAAATGTGTATGGAAAAACAAGCTCCAATTCCTCTCACTGGTTGCTTCCTAGAAGGGTTATAGGTGTATTGGGAGAGAATTATGATGAAACTTGCATAGTTGCTGGCCTTTCTTAGTCTTTTCTGATGCTAGATAATGCACTTCAGCTGTAAGGCTGGCACATTTCTTGAGCACTAATTTGACTTTTTAAAAATCTCCTTCTGACCTAATGTAGTTTCAGTGGTAGCATTGACCTCAGAATAGACTAAGGACAGAGATAAGACAAGCCTTATGGGTAGAGGTAATACCATTTATTAGAAAGTTACTGTAGCTGGGAAATCATGTAAACTTTCAAGCACACAAGGCTTTCTTAGGTCATTTAGTTACTTTAGCAAGTATCTTTGTAGTAACAGAACTTAATCACACAATTAATTGTTTGTCTTCAGATGCCAAGATATTAGCTATATTAAAGGAATCACACTGCCAAATAAATCTTTTATTACAAAATAGAAAACACATTTATATGAAAAGCATTTTCTACTTGCTTTCCAGAGGCTTGCATACCCCTTCACAATACTTTGCTCAAGATCCGAACTTGAATTTCAGTGACACTGCTCATGAGCAAGTAAGTTCATTTTTTGAAAAGTCTTCTGAAATCTCAGCAAATAATGCCAATACAGCTATTTCAAACAAATAAAGAAACAAACAAAGATATTGCAGACATATCCATATAATAATTATCAGATTAGTTTAGAGACAGGAATTTGTTATCTAGGAGTATCCAGAGAGCAAGTCATATAACATAATGTGGAAAAAAATACTGAGGCATATGCTACAAGCCACAACTGAGCCTAATCATATTCAACTCTCTCGTTTAAAAAAACAAGAGTGAGAAAAATTACACATCTAAAAAGCCATATTTGCTTTAGGGAAAATGAAATAAATTTTTAAGGCCATAAGAACCGTTAGATATGATCAGAGCGGGAATAAAACTGTGGAAAACCACGAAAACTAATCTAGAATGTTTCTAGTGGGATTCTTTCAACTTTTTCTTCTTATAGTGGAAAAATGAAAACTTGTTCCTTGTGTTACAGTTTAAATTGTGTCACCAGTCTAGAAAAAACTGATTGGCATGGGAAAATTCATGAGCTGAAGAGGCATATTAGAGCTACTGAGGTAGCATGAAACTTGTACTATCTCTCATTTTTATCACACCTATTTAAGGTTTTCCAAGGCAGATGTTTAATTTTTGAAAAAAGGGGCTAGGGCTGTGCCAAGAACTTAATACAGGATATCCCAGAAATGTTTAATTCTTTCTGTCAGTAGGGCTAATGCCATACAGTTCAAAGGGACTTGACTCAGAACTTCTGCAGGATGCTGTATTTCACAATGTAGAAAAAATGACACATTGAGCTATATACACATTGCTTTTAAAAATTTTTGTTTAAGAAAGGGCATAATCTAATATGACAAAGTCACTTTAGACTTCTGTCAAGGTAAATTTCAGTCTAAATGTGTTCGAAGATGTCCCAGACTCCTAGCAATCAGCGTTGGGATGAGGAGGGTTTTAATAAAAATTCACTTTCAAGAAAGCCTACACAATTAGTAAATTTGGAATTATTTTGCCATACAGTTTTGACCCACATCAGAAAGCTGAAAAGTATCGTGCAAAGGTCTGATAGGAGAAGCATCTCAGGGGTGTCAAAATGAACCACTTTACAATTCTCCACTTTTGTTTTTCAGTAATTAAAAGGAAAGCTAATGAAATGAAGGACAAGACTAAAAAAATTCGTTATTTTTCTTTTGTCCAGACAACAAGTACCACAAGTAAGCATTTCTATATCTAAAGGGTTTTAGATTTACAGCTCACTTATCTCACCAAAACAACTTTTAATCTACCTGTTAGAGTACTTGAAGACTGTTTTTTTTCTCCAAAACTGTGTTGAGAAAGTTGTAACTTGACTAAATTCCGATGTTTTAAGCTGGCCTTCCTTTCGTGTGACATTCCACAACACCTAAACCATTACAATTCCTTGTATAGCTTCTCATTCCCATTTCCATTCTGCACTGTGTTTTCCTTCTTTTTTCCTGAGCTGTGAAATGTGAGTTAGGGGATCCACCCATGACGTAATATTAGACATCTAAACTGCAGTTGTGAGATAGTTACATGGGGGCCAGGGCAAATGGGGAAAGAAAAATAATTCTGCAATGAATTCATTGATGTAGTAAATATCTCTGTAAAAATGTGATGAATTGCACTCAAAAAATGCCCACTTTTCTCCACTGACTGTAGAAGGATTCCCACAAGCCAGCTGAGATATTCATATTTATACTGTAGATGTCTGTAATGAGGAATATTAAGCTTGATGTTTATGAAAGCCTGTATGTCTTTTTAGAAGGGACATAATCAGGTCAGTGTGGTGAAGACAAAGCATCTGTGGACACACTCTCATTGGTCTATGAATGACTGAGAAAGTAAAGTAAAGAAACGCAAGCAAAGAAGAAAAAAGAGTGTTGTGGTTTAAACCCAGCTGGCAACTAAGCCACAGCAGCCACTTGCCCACTTGGGATGGGGGAGAGAATCGAAAGAGTAAAAGTGAGAAAACTCAGGGGTTGAGATAAAGACAGTTTAATAGGTAAAGCAAAAGCCATGCGTGCAAGCAAAGCAAAACAAGGAATTAATTCTCTACTTCCCATGGGCAGGCAGGTGTTCAGCCATCTCCAGGACAGCAGGGCTCCATCATGTGTAACGGTGACTTGGGAAGACAAACGCCATCACTCCAAACGTACCCCCTTCCTTCTTCTTCCCCCAGCTTTATATGCTGAGCATGAAGTCATATAGTGTGGAATATCCCTTTTGTCAGTTGGGGTCAGCTGTCCCAGCTGTGTCCCCTCCCAACTTCTTGTGCACCCCCAGCCTACTCGCTGTTGGGGTGGTGTGAGAGGCAGAAAAGGCCTTGACTCTGTGTCAGCACTGCTCAGCAGTAACTAAAACATCCCTGTGTTATCAACACTGTTTTCAGCACAAATCCAAAACACAGCCCCATACCAGCTACTACAAGGAAAATGAATTCTATCCCAGTCAAAACCAGCACAAAAAGTCAGCAGAGAAACTGTGAATGCGTAACTAACTTTGTTTTGTATTTCTGAATGACCTGGAACAGGCCAAACAGGTCAACAGCTGCAAAGCCAGGTTGAAAGGCTTCAAGCCGAAGTAGAAAGGCTTAGGAGCATTCGGGAGGCTGAAATGGAGATAGATACACTGGTGGAGCCAGGCTTTGCCCTCCCTGCAACAAAAATGGGAGCACCTGCCAGAGAGCTCCCAGGATCGAGGGACACCTGTACTCTGCCCCTCTCAGGTGGAAAACAATAACTTAGAGGAGAGGAGTGAGTGGAGGCAAGTCTATGGCCGTGGCAAAAGACGAGTGCCCTCCTTGCCTACTTTGCCTTCACAGGTGCCTCTGAGCAATAGATATGAAGCCCTAGTGGAATACAGCTGGTCCAATGGGGATGTGGTGGAGGGGCAACCTATATCAGAGGTCCCACCACAGTCAGAAAAACCTGACAGGCGTATAGCTACCTCCTCCACAAGGAAGAAGAGGAGAGTTTTAGTGGTTGGAGACTCCTTCCTAAAGGGATCTGAGGGCCCAATATGCAGAGCTGACCCCCATCACAGGGAGGTCTGCAGCCTGCTTGGAGCCCGAATCAGGGATATCACCAGGCAACTCCCCAACCTGGTGAAGGCCACAGACTACTACCCCCTGCTGATCTTCCAGACAGGTGGGGAAGAAGCTGATTCCTGTAGTCTGAGGGGGATGAAGAAAGACTACAAGGCCCTAGGACGGTTGGTGAAAGAGTCAGGGGCACAAGTTGTTTTCTCCTCCCTCCTTCCATTTTCAGGTGATGACGTGGGGTGGGATGGAATAGTAGGATTCTCTCTATTAATGCCTGGCTACGAGACTGGTGCTACAGGCAGGGCTTTGGGTTCTTTGATAATGGCTGGTTTTATAAGACACCAGGCGTGACGGTAATACATGAGAAAGGTTTATGTCGTAGGGGCAAAAGGGTTCTGGGACAGGAATTAGCAGGGCTCATTCAGAGAGCTTTAAACTAGATTCGAAGGGGGATGGGGTAGTAGCTGGGCTTGCACTACTGGGGCAACGCTCTAGTGTTGAGGTAGACCAGGAGGCCTCCCATCCCCCTGGGGTGAAATCGGTGTGCTCAGCTCGCTCCCTGAAATGCCTGTACACCAATGCACGCAGCATGGGGAATAAACAGGAGGAGTTAGAAATCCGTGTTCGGTCGGGGGGCTATGATCTAGTGGCAATTACAGAGACTTGGTGGGACACGTCGCATGACTGGAATGTGGTCATGGATGGCTATGTCTTGTTCAGGAAAGACAGGCCACTAAGGAGAGGTGGTGGAGTTGCTCTTTATGTGAGTGAGCAGCTAGAATGTATTGAGTTCTGTCCAGGGGCAGATCAGGAGCGAGTTGGGAGTTTGTGGGTGCGAATTAAGGGGCAGGCTGGCAGGGGTGATACTGTTGTGGGTGTCTATTACAGGCCACCGGATCAGGATGAGGAGGGTGATGAGGCCTTCTACAGGCAGCTGAGAGCAGTCTCGCAATTACAGGGCCTGGTTGTCGTGGGGGATTTCAGCTACCCTGATATTTGCTGGGAGGCCTCCTCAGCCAGCCATCCTCAGTCCAGGAGGTTCCTCCAGTGCATTGATGATAACTTTCTGATGCAAATGGTGGATGAGCCAACTAGGAGAGGAGCGCTGCTGGATCTTATCCTCACTAACAAGGAGGGTCTGGTTGAAGAGGTGAAGGTTGAGGGCAGCCTTGGTTGTAGTGACCATGAGATGGTAGAGTTCAGGATCTCATGTAGCAGGAACAGAATAGCTAGCAGAATCACAACCCTGGACTTCAGGAGGGCCAACTTTGGCCTTTTCAAGCAATTGCTAGGGGAAATCCCATGGGACAGGGTACTAGAAGGTAAGGGGGCTCAAGATAGTTGGTTAGCATTCAAGGACTGCTTCTTCCGAGCTCAAGATCAGAGCATCCCAACAGGTAGGAAGTCAAGGAAGGGTACCAGGAGACCTGCATGGTTGAACAGGGAACTGCTGGGCAAACTCAAGTGGAAGAAGAGGGTGTACAGATCGTGGAAGGAGGGGCTGGCCACTTGGGAGGAATATAAGTCTGTTGTCAGAGGATGTAGGGAGGCAACTAGGAAAGCTAAGGCCTCCTTGGAATTAAACCTTGCAAGAGAGGTCAAGGACAACAGAAAGGGCTTCTTCAAATACATTGCAGGTAAAGCCAACACTAGAGGCAATGTAGGCCCACTGATGAATGAGGTGGGGGTCCTGGAGACAGAGGATAAAAAGAAGGCGGAGTTACTGAATGCCTTCTTTGCCTCTGTCTATACTGTTGGAGGCTGTCCTGAGGAGCCCCGGACCCCTGCGGCCCCAGAAGAAGTCAGGATAGAGGAGGAGTCTGTCTTGGTTGATGAGGGCTGGGTCAGGGGCCAATTAAGCAACCTGGACGTCCATAAATCCATGGGCCCTGATGGGATGCACCCGCGGGTGCTGAGAGAGCTGGCAGAAGTCATTGCTAGGCCACTCTCCATCATCTTTGCTAAGTTGTGGGCAACGGGAGAGGTGCCTGAGGACTGGAGAAAAGCGAATGTCACTGCAGTCTTCAAAAAGGGCAAGAAGGAGGACCCGGGTAACTATAGACCGGTCAGCCTCACCTCCATCCCCGGAAAGGTGATGGAGCAACTTGTCCTTGGTGCTGTCTCTAGGCACATCAAGGATAGGGGGATCATTAGGGGCACTCAGCATGGCTTTACCAAGGGGAAGTCATGCTTAACCAACTTGATAGCCTTTTATGAGGACATAACCCGGTGGATAGATTATGGTAAAGCTGTGGATGTGGTCCATCTCGATTTCAGTAAAGCGTTTGACACTGTCTCCCACAGCATCCTCGCAGCTGAACTGAGGAAGTGTGGTCTGGATGATCGGGTAGTGAGGTGGATTGTGAACTGGCTGAAGGAAAGAAGCCAGAGAGTGGTGGTCAATGGGACTGAGTCCAGTTGGAGGCCTGTGTCTAGCGGAGTCCCTCAAGGGTCGGTACTGGGACCAGTTCTATTCAATATATTCATTAATGACTTGGATGAGGGAATAGAGTGCACTGTCAGCAAGTTCGTTGATGACACAAAACTGGGAGGAGTGGCTGACACACCGGAAGGCTGCGCAGCCATTCAGAGAGACCTGGACAGGCTGGAGAGTTGGGCGGGGAGAAATTTAATGAAATATAACAAGGGCAAGTGTAGAGTCCTGCGTATGGGCAAGAACAACCCCATGTACCAGTACAAGTTGGGGGCAGAGCTGTTGGAGACCAGCATAGGGGAAAGGGACCTGGGGGTCCTAGTGGACAGCAGGATGACCATGAGCCAGCAGTGTGCCCTTGTGGCCAAGAAGGCCAATGGCATCCTGGGGTGTATTAGAAGGGGTGTGGTTAGCAGGTCAAGAGAGGTTCTCCTCCCCCTCTACTCTGCCCTGGTGAGGCCGCATCTGGAATATTGTGTCCAGTTCTGGGCCCCTCAGTTCAAGAAGGACAGGGAACTGCTAGAGAGAGTCCAGCGCAGAGCCACGAAGATGATTAAGGGAGTGGAACATCTCCCTTATGAGGAGAGGCTGAGGGAGCTGGGTCTCTTTAGCTTAGAGAAGAGGAGACTGAGGGGTGACCTCATTAGTGTTTTTAAATATGTAAAGGGCAAGTGTCATGAGGATGGAGCCAGGCTCTTCTCAGTGACATCCCTTGACAGGACAAGGGGCAATGGGTGCAAGCTGGAACACATGAGGTTCCACATAAATATGAGGAAAAACTTCTTTACGGTGAGGGTGACCGAACACTGGAACAGGCTGCCCAGAGAGGTTGTGGAGTCTCCTTCTCTGGAGACGTTCAAGGCCCGCCTGGACGCGTTCCTGTGTTATATGGTCTAGGTAGTCCTGCTCCGGCGGGGGGGATTGGACTAGATGATCTTTCTAGGTCCCTTCCAATCCCTAATATTCTGTGTGATTCTGTGTGGAACACAAAGTGAAAGCACAAGTGTTTGTGTGTGTTTCTATGTATAGAGATGGCACTGGAAAGAGTGGAATAAGTCCTGTGAAATCCCTAAACCACTGTGATTAATATCAGTCATTCCAGTGGATTTAGCAATATTGCTTGCAAATTTATTGTGGCATTTAGTTTTCCATACTGGTATATTGCCTCAGCTAGCAAGAGCCATCTCATACCACTTTAACTGAAAACCTAATGCATCTCATACTAAAATTGTTTACAAGTCTTATTTGTGAAAGTGCAGGGCAGAAGCTATGTGTACTGAGAACTACATACATGTGGATCATACAGAAGTGAAAATTCTGCTGATCCGAAGATTCAGGTCTTTCTGGGATTTGAACAGTCTAGCCCGAAAGGAATAGCAACAGAGATCTCTGAGTCTTTTCGAGATTAGCTAAGGGGAAGCAGTGGCAAAAGAGAGGGGAGGTTTCATGATATATCTTGCTTGGTGCAAGGGTATTTGTGTTCTCAATCATTCTTTGCTGTCCCTCTGCACTTCACACTAAGACAGCTCTGAAATGGAGACCAAACAAAAGACTGACTGGTCAGAAGATAGGCAGGTTTTCATTTCACAGAGTCATAAAGAAAAGTTCCAGAAAGGCTAGGAAAGAGGAGATAATGAATGGAAAATTCCAGGGTAATTTCAGCAGATAAGTGAAAACAATGAGAACTGAAACACAAATGCATAACTTTATGAATGCAAAACCATATTAACATTATGGTTATAACAGAAAATTAATGGAAATGCAAATTTTAAAAATTCATTGAAAATTTAAAAAATATGTGAATAATCAGTTTTTAATTAATATAAAAATAATTGAAAATAATGTGTAAGAAGAAACTTTTGCAGGGCAAACCTGCACAACATTTGCCCACGAGAATAACAGATTGAAGTTTCCCACTTCAATTTACCTGTTTTCTCTGTCGACTTAAGGGACTGTTCATTGGCAGCAATCCCCACTATGCAAATATTTCTACCCAGAGAGTCTTGGTGTCATATAAGACTAGGAAGAAGTACTACTGTGCTCAGTGAATGTATTGCAAGTGGTTATACTGCATATGGCCTATGGTGCTGCTAGTCTTTGTTTATAATGGCACCTTACTTGAATGTTTTTTTCTAAGGAAGAAAAAGGAGGCGAATCAGCGGAACAAACCCAAGATAGTTCTGTCCTTGAGAAGGAAATCAGCATTACAGCACTTAAGTGTTTTTGGATTTAAACATCTCCTTGAGATATTTGCCTGAAAATTACATGAGGAAGAAGCACTTGGCTTTGAATCAGCAGAGCACCCTGGTCTTCGATGGATTAAAAACTGGCTGGATGGTCGAGCCCAGAGAGTGGTGGTGAATGGGGCAAAGTCCAACTGGCAGCCGGTCACTAGCGGTGTCCCCCAGGGCTCAGTTCTGGGGCCGGTGCTGTTCAATATCTTTATAGATGATCTAGACGTAGGGATTGAGTGCACCCTCAGTAAATTTGCAGATGACACCAAGCTGGGTGGGAGTGTCGATCTGCTGGAGGGTAGGAAGGCCCTACAGAGGGATCTGGACAGGTTAGATAGATGGGCCGAGACCAACGGCATGAGGTTCAACAAGAATAAGTGCTGGGTCTTACACTTCAGCCACAACAACCCCATGCAGCTCTACAGGCTGGGGGAAGAGTGGTTAGAAAGCAGCCCGGCAGAAAGAGACCTGGGGGTGCTGATCGACAGCCGGCTAAACATGAGCCAGCAGTGTGCCCAGGTGGCCAAGACAGCCAATGGCATCCTGGCCTCTATTAGGAATAGTGTAGCCAGCCGGTCTAGGGAAGTGATCATCCCTCTGTACTCGGCACTGGTGAGGCCGCACCTTGAATACTGTGTCCAGTTCTGGGCCCCGCACTTCAAGAAAGACGTTGAGGTGTTGGAGCGAGTCCAGAGGAGGGTGACCAAGCTGGTGAAGGGTCTGGAGGGTCTGACCTATGAGGAATGGCTGAGGGAGCTGGGGTTGTTTAACCTGGAGAAGAGGAGGCTCAGAGTTGACCTTATTGCAGTCTACAACTACCTGAAGGGAGGTTGTAGGGGAGTGGGAGTTGGCCTCTTCTCCCAGGCAACTAGCCATAGGACAAGAGGACATAGACTCAAGCTTCGCCAGGGGAGGTTCAGGTTGGACATTAGGAAGAATTTCTTCTCAGGAAGGCTCATTAAACATTGGAATGGGCTGCCCAGGGAGGTGGTGGAGTCACCATCTCTGGATGTGTTTAAGAAAAGACTGGAGATGGCACTTAGTGCCATGGTCTAGTTGACATGGTGGTGTCAGGGCAATGGTTGGACTCGATGATCCCAGAGGTCTCTTCCAACCTGATTGATTCTGTGATTCTGTGAAATCCCTTCTTTGGGGGAAGCCCGATCTGAGCTGGGTTGTTTAGTTCACCCATGAAATGCTGGAGTTAACGCTGTCCATAGACTTTAGGCTTCTGATAATCTCAACTGTTGGTAGTTGCTGGTACTGGGTACTGCTGTTTGCACTGTGCAGTGCACAGTGTCTAGCATCGTTTCTGAAGGAAACAAGATTTGTGCGATTATGTTGCATGTTTGTTGGCATGTGTTTATTCAT
The DNA here is from genome assembly GCF_013368605.1 of Nyctibius grandis. Taxonomy (NCBI): domain Eukaryota; kingdom Metazoa; phylum Chordata; class Aves; order Nyctibiiformes; family Nyctibiidae; genus Nyctibius; species Nyctibius grandis. Next base: position 48,679,603 of record NC_090658.1, on the reverse strand, counting down.
CCAAATACATTTTGAATCTGTTGGCTAATTTGAAGATGTCTTAGGGAAAAAAACTCTTGAAGATTTAACATTTCAAAGTACTTTGTGAAGCTGGTGGCAGGGGAGAGGAGAAAAATCCTCTTAAGAGAAAGACTGCAGGATCAGTTCAGCTCTTGAACTGATAAGGGAGAGGGTTGTTGTGAATGTCCTACTGACTGAAAACTCTTCAGGCAGATTTCATGATCTCCTTGGCAACAAAGCAGCCAAACATGAGTCAAATCCATGGAAATCAGCCTTGATTATCTCCACTGCTCTCAGGATTCCTTGTTCTAGTGCTGGCAATGTGGATTTGCATTCATTCTCCAAGTAGCAACAGAAGTTTAGAGAGCACACTCAGTGGCCCTTGAGAAAAAAAACAGGAAACTATTAGGAAATTATGAAGTTTGGTGACCTGTACTCTTGAGAAATGGCAATTGCCTACATTCATTGGTACCAGACTTCTCTGTAGCTGACCAGAAATTTTCCCATCCTTTGCTGAGAATATTAAAAGCAAAAAGTGCTTCTTTAGCACTTTGAATTCAAGATACCAAAGATATCATTATCCAAAAAAATTAGCCGCCATTTCAATTTCAGGTTTTCCATTCCAGGACATAGATTGCAGACATTTTATGGGGAAGCATGCTTGCTTATACCTTCCATATATAAAAGTCTAATTTATATAGAAATAGTCCTATTGCTCTTTGACTTCTCAAACTTACTCTTTTTTTAATAATACCTGAATTTGGAGCTGAATTTGCAAATTGTGTCATTTTAAAGTCTGACTGGAATTTGAACCATACCTACTAACTATCAGTCTTTATAAACACTAAGTCTAGCGATGTCTTACCTGTTAATAGCATTTAGCTCAAATTTTTACTATGCAAAGAGTGAAAACTGGTTTCCTCATCACATAATTCCAGTGGAAATTTCTGTGAACACATTCATCCTTGGCATCTCCCATGCAAATCCTGAATTTTTATTGCTACAGATACATCTGCTTCATAAGGCTACCCTAGACTCCCTTATAAACAATTCTTCCTGTGTTTTTATTGTTCACCTCTCAGTCCATTAAGAATTTACATAATTCTATCTCAGGTAAAATAGAACTAAAAAAGTGAATTGGTCTGGAAAAAGTATCACTACCTTTTAACATTCACTAGCTCTCTTGTGACATCTCTACCAAATTTCCAAGATATTTTTAATAACCTGCAAGTGGATCATCTAGCAATATTCTCCCTGTGTTTGCTGCTACAGCTGCATGTAATTTGAGGATCTAGAGACGGACAGAAATCTCAGTAAACCTCGTACAGACATGCAAATGCATCATCATCTTTTAAGTAGAGCTGAATAAAAACGGCAGTAATCTTCAACAGCCAACTTTTTCTGCCAGTGAAAAAACAGATTTTTCTCAGGAAAATTGACACAGACTTTTTTTTTCCTTCTAGTATATATTAGTAATTTTTGTGTTACATTCATGTATGCTTAATATTAACCCAAAATTACTCTCAATAAGGCTACACTGATCGAAGGTGCCTGATCAAGGGTGGATAACACTTCAGCCTCTATAATACACAGTGGAGAATCACGTGACCAATATTCCCATTCACCCACTTTCTGAACTTGCCGGCCAGCTGACCACTTACATGTTTATAGCTGGGACTATTTCCATTGCAAAACTAAAGTCAAACTTCCAACTTCTACTAATCCTTCCTGTACTTCCAATTTTTTGAAGGCAACAGGCTTACATTAGGGAACTGTTGTGTAATAGGCCATCACTTGTGCTCTCAAGAGCCTAGTGCAAATACCCAACTCTAAACCCTTTAGAGATATAAAGTATCCTGCAAATACAGTGTGGATTTCCATTATAGCAAGTCATTAGAGAGGCCAAGCTCTTGCCAACTTCAATATTTTCCATAGTTATATTCCCTCCCTTCATAAAAGTGGACATTTTTCTGTTACAAACCTACAACAGATAGCTAAAAGTTATATTCTGGACATGACATCCTCAGCTTTCTCAGCAAACCTGAGTAGTCAGCATTGATCGTCGTTGTTGCATCCTAGAGATGCTTACAGAAAATAAAGTAATGTTTAAAAAAAACCCAATAAAGTAATGTTTAAAAAAAACCCAAACAGTGCAACAAACAGTGCAAGGACTGACTTATAAGAAGTTGGGCAAACTTGTCTCAAAGCATATTGGGGTCATATCAAGGATCCCTGCTCTGAAAAGCTATGGTGATCATAGCAAATATATTGTAGTGTTTTGCATTTCTCTGAAAGTAACAGCTTTTGAAGTAATACAATTATAAGAGAATTTGAACCTCTACTGGGAATGAATGAATACAGACATTTCCAGAACTTAAATATCTGAGTATGCCAACAATTCCATTGTCTCTTGTCCTGGTTTCGTGGGGATAAAATTATAGACTAAATTTTCTGTTACATTTTGTTTTAGTTTGTGGCCAACCGTGGTATGGTGATCAAGGCCATTAGCAGTAAGCCAGGGCAGCTGACCCAGGCTGGCTCATAGGTGTATTCTATAACATTAACGTCATGTTCTCTATAAGTTGGAAAGCTCATTAATGTTCAGCCTTTTTGCTCTGCTCTTCTCTCCCTCTTTCTCTTTCTCCTCTTTTTTTCAGTGGTTATTATCCATGGAGGGACTTGCTACCACTCTGGGGGCTAAGTATAATCTTGTGTCTTTTGTATTAGTATTGATATTTGTTTTCTTATTTTATTCAATCTGTTTAAATTTCAACCCATGGGTCTCCCTCCTTTTCCCAATTCCCTTTCTTGGTTGGGGAGGGGAGACTGGGTGATAGAACAATTGCTTATTGTTTAGCCCTGGGTGCAGGCTAAATGGAGACCCTCTTACTGAGGTCCTTGTACGGTGCTTGTCAGATTATCACATTGCCTTAACCGGGATTCATCACCCCTAAATATAGCTATCTAAAAGTACAGCGTCAAGCCTAAGCTGTTTTTCTAAGGCCCCTTTCAGTAGCCAGCGAGGCTTGGTGACCAGGGCATAATTCACTGTTTAAATTCAGCGCTTATTTTAACACAGGGTGACTTAACCCCTATGAATGTCTCCCCATTGGTTACAGAGTGATGGATAAACTTAGATGGAAGAGCTAACTTTTAGGTAGCTAAATGAGTTAACATCAACCATGCTAGAAGTGTGTGTTCTTCTATCTTCTTCCTAAAGGAAGGAATATAGTGTGCCACATGTATTTTAGATGTATAAGGGTTTTTTATGTGTTTGTTTTGGTTGGGAATTATGTTTGTTCAGCTTTTCTTTCATATTTTAATAATAGAAGAGAAATTCAAGAAATACCCTTATACCACTGCCACATATTATTATTACTTCTGCTGTTTTGGGGGCAGCTTAATTTTTAAGTTACTACTATGAATATACACTCAAGATTTTTGGATGCTGGAGTTAACTATAGACAGTCATTTCACGGGAAGTGAAATGCTGAATTAGTGCTGAAACCATTGATATGCACTAGGATGCCTGATAGAAACAAAAAGAGCACACATAAGTTCCTTGTGTTTTTATACTAGCATATTCCATGTGCAAGTAGTGCATTTCACTTGCTAATTAATAAGAAGCAGAGAAGTTTTAGAGATGGGAAATAGAAATACTCTTTAGTTTTATTTTGCCTGTGACAAGTGATTTGTTATTTATTAGAACAGAATGTTAGAGATTGGAAGGGACCTCGAAAGATTATCTAGTCCAATCCCCCCGCCGGAGCAGGACTACCTAGACCATATAACACAGGAACGCGTCCAGGCGGGCCTTGAACGTCTCCAGAGAAGGAGACTCCACAACCTCTCTGGGCAGCCTGTTCCAGTGTTCGGTTACCCTTGCCGTAAAGAAGTTTTTCCTCATATTTAAGTGGAACCTCCTGTGTTCCAGCTTGCACCCATTGCCCCTTGTCCTGTCAAGGGATGTCACTGAGAAGAGCCTGGCTCCATCCTCATGACACTTGCCCTTTACATATTTAAAAACACTAATGAGGTCACCCCTCAGTCTCCTCTTCTCTAAGCTAAAGAGACCCAGCTCCCTCAGCCTCTCCTCATAAGGGAGACGTCCCACTCCCTTAATCATCTTCGTGGCTCTGCGCTGGACTCTCTCTAGCAGTTCCCTGTCCTTCTTGAACTGAGGGGCCCAGAACTGGACACAATATTCCAGATGCGGCCTCACCAGGGCAGAGTAGAGGGGGAGGAGAACCTCTCTTGACCTGCTAACCACACCCCTTCTAATACACCCCAGGATGCCATTGGCCTTCTTGGCCACAAGGGCACACTGCTGGCTCATGGTCATCCTGCTGTCCACTAGGAACCCCAGGTCCCTTTCCCCTATGCTGGTCTCCAACAGCTCTGTCCCCAACTTGTACTGGTACATGGGGTTGTTCTTGCCCAGATGCAGGACTCTACACTTGCCCTTGTTATATTTCATTAAATTTCTCCCCGCCCAACTCTCCAGCCTGTCCAGGTCTCTCTGAATGGCTGCGCAGCCTTCCGGTGAGTCAGCCACTCCTCCCAGTTTTGTGTCATCAGCGAACTCGCTGACAGTGCACTCTATTCCCTCATCCAAGTCATTAATGAATATATTGAATAGAACTGGTCCCAGTACCGACCCTTGAGGGACTCCGCTAGACACAGGCCTCCAACTGGACTCAGTCCCATTGACCACCACTCTCTGGCTTCTTTCCTTCAGCCAGTTCACAATCCACCTCACTACCCGATCATCCAGACCACACTTCCCCAGTTCAGCTGCGAGGATGCTGTGGGAGACCGTGTCAAACGCTTTACTGAAATCGAGATGGACCACATCCACAGCTTTACCATAATCTATCCACCGGGTTATGTCCTCATAAAAGGCTATCAAGTTGGTTAAGCATGACTTCCCCTTGGTAAAGCCATGCTGAGTGCCCCTAATGATCCCCCTATCCTTGATGTGCCTAGAGACAGCACCAAGGACAAGTTGCTCCATCACCTTTCTGGGGATGGAGGTGAGGCTGACCGGTCTATAGTTACCCGGGTCCTCCTTCTTGCCCTTTTTGAAGACTGCAGTGACATTCGCTTTCCTCCAGTCCTCAGGCACCTCTCCTGTTGCCCACGACTTAGCAAAGATGATGGAGAGTGGCCTAGCAATGACTTCCGCCAGCTCTCTCAGCACCCGCAGGTGCATCCCATCAGGGCCCATGGATTTATGGACGTCCAGGTTGCTTAATTGGCCCCTGACCCAGCCCTCATCAACCAAGACAGACTCCTCCTCTATCCTGACTTCCTCTAGGGCCTCAGGGGTCCGGGGCTCCTCGGGACAGCCTCCAGAAGTATAGACAGAGGCAAAGAAGGCATTCAGTAACTCCGCCTTCTTTTTATCCTCTGTCTCCAGGGCCCCCACCTCATTCATCAGTGGGCCTACATTGCCTCTAGTGTTGGTTTTTCCTGCAATGTATTTGAAGAAGCCCTTTCTGTTGTCCTTGACCTCTCTTGCAAGGTTTAATTCCAAGGAGGCCTTAGCTTTCCTAGTTGCCTCCCTACATCCTCTGACAACAGACTTATATTCCTCCCAAGTGGCCAGCCCCTCCTTCCACGATCTGTACACCCTCTTCTTCCACTTGAGTTTGCCCAGCAGTTCCCTGTTCAACCATGCAGGTCTCCTGGTATCCTTCCTTGACTTCCTACCTGTTGGGATGCTCTGATCTTGAGCTCGGAAGAAGCAGTCCTTGAATGCTAACCAACTATCTTGAGCCCCCTTACCTTCTAGTACCCTGTCCCATGGGATTTCCCCTAGAAATTGCTTGAAAAGGCCAAAGTTGGCCCTCCTGAAGTCCAGGGTTGTGATTCTGCTAGCTATTCTGTTCCTGCTACATGAGATCCTGAATTCTACCATCTCATGGTCACTACAACCAAGGCTGCCCTCAACCTTCACCTCTTCAACCAGACCCTCCTTGTTAGTGAGGATAAGATCCAGCAGCGCTCCTCTCCTAGTTGGCTCATCCACCATTTGCATCAGAAAGTTACCATCAACGCACTGGAGGAACCTCCTGGACTGAGGATGGCTGGCTGAGCAGGCCTCCCAGCAAATATCAGGGTAGTTGAAATCCCCCACTACAACCAGGCCCTGTAATTGCGAGACTGCTCTCAGCTGCCTGTAGAAGGCCTCATCACCCTCCTCATCCTGATCCGGTGGCCTGTAATAGACACCCACAACAGTATCACCCCTGCCAGCCTGCCCCTTAATTCGCACCCACAAACTCTCAACTCGCTCCTGATCCGCCCCTGGACAGAACTCAATACATTCTAGCTGCTCACTCACATAAAGAGCAACTCCACCACCTCTCCTTAGTGGCCTGTCTTTCCTGAACAAGACATAGCCATCCATGACCACATTCCAGTCATGCGACATGTCCCACCAAGTCTCTGTAATTGCCACTAGATCATAGCCCCCCGACCGAACACGGATTTCTAACTCCTCCTGTTTATTCCCCATGCTGCGTGCATTGGTGTACAGGCATTTCAGGGAGCGAGCTGAGCACACCGATTTCACCCCAGGGGGATGGGAGGCCTCCTGGTCTACCTCAACACTAGAGTGTTGCCCCAGTAGTGCAAGCCCAGCTACTACCCCATCCCCCTTCGAATCTAGTTTAAAGCTCTCTGAATGAGCCCTGCTAATTCCTGTCCCAGAACCCTTTTGCCCCTACGACATAAACCTTTCTCATGTATTACCGTCACGCCTGGTGTCTTATAAAACCAGCCATTATCAAAGAACCCAAAGCCCTGCCTGTAGCACCAGTCTCGTAGCCAGGCATTAATAGAGAGAATCCTACTATTCCATCCCACCCCACGTCATCACCTGAAAATGGAAGGAGGGAGGAGAAAACAACTTGTGCCCCTGACTCTTTCACCAACCGTCCTAGGGCCTTGTAGTCTTTCTTCATCCCCCTCAGACTACAGGAATCAGCTTCTTCCCCACCTGTCTGGAAGATCAGCAGGGGGTAGTAGTCTATGGCCTTCACCAGGCTGGGGAACAATGGATTGTCTTCAAAGCAAGTCATTCATGTTGCTGTACATTGCCCTAACAATGGTTTTACCGTCTTATAAATTCTGCCACACTCAACAGTTGATTTCTGTTTTGACCATGGCTGTAGATACCTGCTGCCTGCTGCTGACATCTCAAATAAGGCTGGACCAAGCTTTTAGGCACAAATCTTCTGTACAATATAAAGCCTGGAGAGATGTTCTCCTCTGGGCTCAGGGGAAAAGCACTATGAGCATGATATGCCCTGTGTAACTTCAGCCCACACTGACGCAGATCCTGCTTGGTTAAGTAAAACCCAAGTCCTAGCTCTGTTACTGCAGTTCTGCTGCCCCGTTACCAGTTGCTGGTGGCTGCCTGGGATGTTAAGTGTTAGCACTGCAGGCAGGAACTTTACTGGGGTCTGTTCCCATCATCCACATGTAACCAGCTGTGAGGATTGCAATAACCTCACTGCTCTCACAGCTGCCTAAAGCCATAGGCTGCAGAAGACCGCACAAGAAATGTTAAACTAAGAGCTAGATAGTGTCTTTGGTAGGGTAAGGCTATTTAGTTGTCTCTTGCACAGCAGTGCCTAAATAGATCTCCAAGTTAGTGGAGCCTGACAAAGAATTAAAAAATAAACAAGACATGGTGAGAATTTTCTTATCATTATGAGGGAAGACATTGACATTCTGATCTCTCAAGGCAGGAGTGTGTGTGCAGGGAATCATAAGCAGCCAGTGAAACAGGTCAAAAGGCATGGGCCCATCTTCCAGCAAGTGCTCACTTCACTACGTGCAATGGTCATGGTCCTGTCGTCTGTCCCTTGTACTTTACTGATGATCCAGTTTAGTAAGAACGGGCAAGGAGCCTGGGAGGGAATGTTAAGCTGTCCAGGAAAAACTTTCTTTTGACAAGAACAAAGCAAGCTAGCAAATAATGAAGCCCACCTTTTTAGGCAGAGCTTTCCTGAAGATCTTTCACAAAAGGAATAAGCAATACATCCCATTCTTCTCCAGGAATTATTAAGTCTTTGTCTATTTCCAAGTGTTATTAAGCTGTCAGCAGCTGGGGGAAAAAAAAAAAAAACAACCAAATGCAATATACAAATATCAGTTGTGTGGTTTGCATTTGATTCTCAGAAAACAGCTGTGCGTTTGGGAGTTTTCCCATGAGAGACAGAGGGGACTTCTTTGTCAGGGCCCAGCGTTTCCATTGAATGTACCACAGGAGAGACCATGATGTCACCATTTACATATGTGATTATTTTTATAGAGCTTAAAGTGTAATTTCATTGCTACAAGTGTATAGTTTAACCTTAGCTGGGTGATAAGCAGCTACTTCCTCCCATAAAAGCTAATAAAAATTAAAGTAATATACAGCTCAGTAGAAGTTTTCTTTCAAAATGTTGACTTTTATTAAGAAAACTGAAAGAGATCTGACTTCTGCAAAAAAAAAATCAGCTTAGCTGCAACCATCATTGAAAATTTGCCTCTGTTGGAGAAATTATTCATCTAGTTGCTTGGAGACAACTTCATGCTGTGAAGTCTTTAATTGTAACTACACATTCAGTATAAACAACATAAAAGTAGCATAGTTATTCATATTCTTGGTGTTCTGCAGATATAATGCCTCCAGGTATTGCCTAACTACCAGTTGTTTGAACATGAAAAATGCTCCCCATTCAAGAACAAAAGCTGCTATTTTCACTGTCATCGTGGAGGAGAGGAGCCTGAAAAGAGACCCTGTAAAAGTTAGCCTGGAGAAGAGGAGGCTCAGAGGTGATCTTATTGCAGTCTACAACTACCTGAAGGGAGGTTGTAGGGGAGTGGAAGTCGTCCTCTTCTCCCAGGCAACTAGCGATAGGACAAGAGGACATAGCCCCAAGCTTCGCCAGGGGAGGTTCAGGTTGGACATAAGGAAGAATTTCTTCTCAGGATGGGTCATTAGACATTGGAACGGGCTGCCCAGGGAGGTGGCTGAGTCACCATCTCTGGATGTGTTTAAGAAAAGACTGGAGATGGCACTTAGTGCCATGGTCTAGTTGACATGGTGGTGTCGGGGCAATGGTTGGACTCGATGATCCCAGAGGTCTCTTCCAACCTGATTGATTCTGTGAAACAAATACAGTTATTCCCGTGCCTGAATTTTTTGAGATTGGTGTTCAAAGGCTACAGTGACGAAGTGCCCAGGGCACAACTGATTGTTTCCTGATGCCCTCACTTTTCATCTAAGAAAAAGATCTCTGCCTTCCACAAGCTGATAGAACAATAGTAAAAGTTAAAAGCATATGACATATAAAGAGGATAGATCCCAAGAGTCAGTAAAATTCATCACATAACACTATTATCTTATTGCAGTTATAGTAGAATAATGGTAATTTTCAAGTAGTCCTTCTTCTACCATTTTTAAGACCTTCAATTACACATATCATATACTAGCCAAGAGGAAAAAAAGCTGCCTTCTTTAGGGTCACCCCATATTGCCACTCATGCATCGATCAGGACATTCTCCCCATCAAGCAGCACAGTCCCTCCATCAGATCCTTGTGGTCCAGCAACCACTAATAGAAAGAAATGTCCAAACTACTTCCTGAAAGCAAACATAGGATGCCCTTGGTCTTACACGTCAACATAGAACACGTGGGCAATTATCATTAGTGAGGAATCTGGAGAAATGAGATTTCTCTTGTTCTCTCAGAATCTTAAGTTCTGGAACTAAAGGGTCAATCAGTTCATACAGCTAAATATATCTTAGATATGCTTGCCATACTTTCTAAGGTGTTCTTTTGGTCTTACAGATCAGAAGAGAGTTCACTCTGACACTGTTTGAGAGTTTTATTTTTTTATTTTAATTTTAGATGCACATGAAAGAAAGTGACTTAGATAGCTTTTTCATTACCTGAGGGGTACACTTTGCTTAGTTTCGTGTTTGCAAAAGTTTTGCGAACAGTACATCTTTTGGGGTTTTGCAAAACCCTCCTGCGCTTTCACTTTGTGTGTGTTGATAAACTTAACTCAAAAAGACATGAATGCAGGTACCATAGGAGCAATAGTTAATGTTTGTCATTATGTTGGCAGTAGCTAAAAATTTTACCAGCCAGTTTTTCGGTGCGTTTCAGCAGTTAGATTGTTGGTGCTCATCTTGCTAGGATCCATGGAAAATGTGGTATCTTGTTAAACATCAGAGGGAAAGGGAGTTTTTAGATGCATATAGAAACTCTGCCATTCACTTTGGCATCATGTCAGCTGGTGAATATTTCTTTTAATGATGTTGTGATGCTGTGACGTAAGTGGCTATTCCAGTTACTGAGTATCCTGCCGAAATGTTCTGAGCACTAACTTTGTCCATGACCCTAGAAATGCCTCTCTTCCTTGCCCACTTAAGCACTATATAAATTCACTTAATGTGCACCTGCAGTGACAATAACTGCAGTGATTGATAGGCAATACAAAGTTACAGATGTCAGGTGTTTTACTAAATAGTCCTCAAAATTTTTAAAAGGGAGTGGCTTTTAAAGATGATATAACTATATAAAGCTTTACTACTTTGTACAGCGCTGTAGAGCTCAAATGAGATTGCTTTGCACTGAGTTCCGGCATACATCTCCAAAACTGTCCGTAAATCAGTGTTAGTGGTGATTTCAAACAATACTTTAATGCTTAGCTAGACAGAGTTACAGAGATCTCTGCATGGAGGTTTCTGCAATCTGTCCAGCGTGGCTGGGCAGTCACTGGCTGTTGCACACTAATGACTCTGCATAAAACTACCAAATCAAAATGGGGTCCCTGAAGAAGAGATGGATAGTTGATGCTGCCTTTCCTCACATCTTACCTACTGCTTCAGTCATTCACATGAATCTCAAAACCTTCCTTTGCCTCATTATATTTAAAGTGTTCAGAGACTGGTTAAACCCAAAGGAGTGTTTGTTTCCTGAATGCAGCTTCCCAATACAGCACATGAAAAGCCCCACAACTGTAAAAATTGTCATTTGAGAACTAAATACTGATGTTGTTGAATTTAATGTTAAACTTCCCATTGATTTTAATGAGATGAGAAATGAGCCCCTGGGGCTTAAAAGAAAAAAAGAAAAAAAAAAAAGAACTAAGAAAAAAAAAAAGCTTAATCTGTCCTCTAGTTTGGAAGGCAAGGTTTTTACAGGATTCTCCAAAGTGCTGATCTAACAGCACCTTGTCCCATAGTAGAGCTTATGTCACTAAGTGCAGCTGTACAAAGAATGCTTTGAGTCAGATGCCAGGAATTAGCTGGAAATTAAGTGTCACTCAGCTAACCGTGTCACTTGTTCAGCCCACAAGCCAAGAAAATATTGTGATGCTGTTCACAGAAGGGGAATAATATTTTGCACGCAGTTCACATTTTGTTCTCTTCCTTGTCACAGCAGCTGAATCTGAATGACATCTTGTTTAATTGTTCTGCACAATTTCTGAACATATGAACTTCTTTAGCTTTTGTCCCTATGCACCACTACACCGAGTTTTAGAAAAAAAAATATTTGAGTGGAGTATGTATTGATGTAGTTAAATTTCAAGTAAAGAAAGCATGTTTTCAGCCACATTAATTCCTAACCATCCGGCTTCATTCAGCTGTCATCTGTGGTATGCTTTGATATGTTTAACAAGCTGTCTCTGTCATAACCATAATACCTTGGAATATTACCATTTTTACATTTATCAGCATGTTGAATCTAACTCAATTTCTCTCCTGTAGGAGAAAGAATAAGCATACTTTCTTCATGTAACACAAACAGCTGTGGACTTTCAGAGCTTCAGAACACTGTGTTTGTTTGTTATAAAAGAAAATGTATATGTAGGAATTGTAAAAAAGGGGCTGAAAGACACATTTAATTCAAAGCAGATGCTATATAAATTGATATCGTATTTTCTCAAGCAGAAAAACAAGAGAAATCTTAAATCCCATTAACAAAAGACAATACAAATTTGTTTAGTTGCTCCATTTAATAGCTTTGATAATTCTTTTAAGTTCATAAAACAGGCTAACATAGCAAACAAGCATTTTAGGAATATAACTGTAATCCAGAATTCAATGCTTAAGTGCATCAGACACTTTTCAAAATCTGTGGTTGTTGCTACCAGCCATTTCCAAAGGCAATAAATAAATTTTTTAGAGTTGTATGAAATTTAATTAGTTAGCCACACAGAAGGCAATTCATGAAGTTAATGAGAACCCCCAGCAAAACCTCTGCGAGATCGGTATGTTCAATCCTTGCAGAAGGACATAATGTCAACTATCTTTTGGGTTTGACTGATTAGCCACTCTAAAAATACTACCTTGAGTAGCTGTCCTCTGTTTGTAACGGTCCTTCTGTTTGTAATGGTCCTTGAAAGAAAAAAAAACACCACAAAAAAACATAATCAGGTTCTGCCATTCCCTCTGCACCCCAGGATAATTGAAAGGGAGAAAAAAGGAAGGGGAATGGGGAACATTTTTTCCCTTATCAATTTGAATGTTTGGATGAAATAAAAATAATCAGAGAATAAAATTTAAATAGAATGGAGCTATATGATAATGGAATCTATTACAGACAAAAATACACGCAATGGAAGACCCCACTATGTAAGGAGATAAAGAAAAAAAACAACTATATGAGTTAATAATAGGGAAGTAAGAATGAGAACAAAGAGAAAGGATCTGAACTAATGTAAAACCTTTTCCATTCATCCAGTTATCCATAGAATAGCATTGCAGTCAACAAGACATCTGAGATCCATTTGCTAACAGGCAGGAAGGAAAGAAGGATATCAGTAGTAATCCTAGTTGTTTGGTAATAAATCAAGACTTCAGGTTTCACAGCTAATCTTAGTTTGAAAGCTACACAATCCTTTTTATTTTTATTTAGAAATAGATGTGTAGCACGTATCAATGGAGGAATGTATAAGATATATAGATATATAAGATACATCTTTAGCAGAAACTTGTGAATGATTAGTCTGATTTCTGTGAGTTGCAACAGACCAACTCATTGACAGAGGACCTGGTAGAATTGAGGTTATGAGTATAAAAACAGTCAGGGATTTCACTATAGGATAATCCTGAACACAGAGATACCTATGTGCCTAACTCCTGCTCACTTTAGTGGAATCTGGATGAATTAGTTTACAGAATCACAGAATCACACAGAATCAATCAGGTTGGAAGAGACCTCTGGGATCATCGAGTCCAACCGCTGCCCTTACACCACCATGTCAGCTAGACCATGGCACTAAGTGCCATCTCCAGTCTTTTCTTAAACACATCCAGAGACGGTGACTCAACCTTCTCCCTGGGCAGCCCGTTCCAATGTCTAATGACCCTTTCTGAGAAGAAATTCTTCCTAATGTGTAACCTGAACCTCCCCTGGCGAAGCTTGGGGCTATGTCCTCTTGTCCTATGGCTAGTTGCCTGGGAGAAGAGGCCGACTCCCACTCCCTTACAACCTCCCTTCAGGCAGTTGTAGACTGCAATAAGGTCAACTCTGAGCCTCCTCTTCTCCAGGTTAAACAACCCCAGCTCCCTCAGCCGTTCCTCATAGGTCAGACCCTCCAGACCCTTCGCCAGCTTGGTCACCCTCCTCTGGACTCGCTCTAACACCTCAACATCTTTCTTGAAGTGCAGGGCCCAGAACTGGACACAGTATTCAAGGTGCGGCCTCACCAGTGCCAAGTAGATCCCCTTGAGAATATTGCCCAATATGTCAGATTTCCAGCTGTTACATTTCTCTTGTAGTACTCGATTAACACCTTCCTCCACAGAACCTAAGGGCTGTCCAAGCTCTTTGACTTGAGACTGTGGAACTTTTTCTTTCTCATATGATTAAAAAACCCAAACCTCAAAATTATGGTGTGTTTTGTTTTTTTTTTAACTAACTGCTGAGAATTTTAGTTAACAGTCGTTCGTTCTGCTTTTTAAGTATATGACCATATGACACATTTCTTCACATCTGGCATGAGACACTCTCTTGCCTCAGCAATTCCTTTGTGCTCACAATGGTTTGCACCTGCTGCTCCAAGAAGCCTTATCCTAGAAAACCTTAGTCTTTTGTGAGCCCATAGGACTGCTTAAATTTCATTTTTTATTAAATGCTTACAGAGCAAATACTGTTTGACATGGTGTCTTTATTAATTTGAGCTTTTTTTTCTCTCTCCTGATGACGTTTTTCCAGTAGGAGAAAGGTCCCTTGTGTATTTCACATTTAGGAAAAAAAACCACCCTATAGCAGTTTGTATACAATACCAACTGAAAATGAGCATCTAGGGGCTCAGTAAACTGGGACACATTAAAATGGTTTCCAAACAACTTAAATAATCTGAGACTGTACCTGCTGGATAGCTGTCAATTTTTGAACTGAAATAAAATGAAAGATGATCAGGTAAATCTGATTTATTTTTCCTCAGTCTAATCTACTTACTACTAATCTACAAATACTTCTGTATTTGCCCAATGTAAATGAACACTTCACTCTACTTTTTTTTCCTCTCTCTCTCTCCAGTATACTCCCAAATAGTCATGTATATGCCTACTGAAACATAATTTCTTTGAACATATTTTAGACTCTTGATTCAGAAAATGATGCCTTGAGTGAACAGACAATTAGTATATAGACATGCAGAGGACTTGGTCATGAAATGACCAAATTAAGCACATGCTGATGCTTGGAAAGTATTTACTCTTGCTGTGTGAGAAGTAGGAAATGTGAAAGGTGCAAGATGCTGGCTCTCAGCAAAAATCATAATGTAACATACATTATATTATTTGATTTACTTGTGTTTTACTTCATTTGTTTTCAGTTGTGTTCATGTTATGCTAGATATAATTCCTGCTATGAAGCATTTACATTATAAAATACTGTTAATATTTATGTATCATTTTTGCAGATACATTTTTTTACACTGTAATTAGATAGTCCATGGTCTAGAATATTCAGTTAAAATATGCAAATGATATTTCTTCTGTTCTGCTATGGCATCATCCTCTAGTAATAGCACATTGAGCAGATTGTTCAGATAATGTTGACATAGTTGTCTCTGAAGTTAATTAATTACTGTCACACATCAATTAATTTAGGGGACTTACAAGTTAGTTTGAACTAAAAATGGAATCTTTGTATTAAAAAAAGTTAAGCCAAAATTTTTTTGGCAGTGTCAATACTTTTCTTTCAAAAATAAGAAGGTTTTTGAAAGCAACCCATTCTTAAAAAGCCTCTGTTTCAACACTTGACATTTTCCAAAGGAAAGTGTTTCATCCCAGCGTTCTCCAACAGCTCTAAACATTTCTCTAGTGTTAGGCCAGCACACATGGGAAGTGTTCATTTCCACTGGCTGCATGAAAAATTGGTTTCAGGACACAGATGTTTGCAGTACAATAAAACTACTAATTTGCATCTGAGTATTAACTTCTTTTCAGATCTTCCATTATGGAAAAGTATGCTTTCTCCAATTTTCCATCCTCCCTCTTTATAAAAACACTGGTTTGCTTTTCACGCCAGAGTTGTAAGGTCATTAAGAACCCAAGTTAAACAAATCCTGAGCTTTTCAGAAATTTTATCAAAAAGCCAACCTTTCCATATAGCTGAAAATGTAGAATTCAGGATTCCATCCATTCAGTACATTACATTCTACTTTATGAGTACCTGTTAAAGAATAAATTGAAAGAAAGAGAAGTTGTATCATAGCACAAGTCAATTCTGTATTCTGTGTAGTTCATAACACTTCTGGGTATTTCAAATTTCATTCCATTGATAGTCCACATTGTCAATTAGTTAAATAATGATCCCAACTTCAGTAGTAGCTTCACATATCTCAAGGAAAATGTTACAATTTTTTTTTCTGTCTTTTGCATGGTGCAGGCCCTTAAGACCATGATTTAACCTTTCTTTCAATTATTTTTGAATGTATTTGAACTGGGGTTTTTATGTCATTCCAGTTTGGCATTTAATGCTTAAAGACATGTACTTAGGGTGAAACTTTTGATATACAGATGCCACTGCACATTTTGCCACAGATTCAGAGAAGCTGGGATGTCACTTTCTGGCCAGGCAGACTCCCAGTTTGGAAGATGGGCTTCTTCATTCTGTACATGGAAGACATCATTAGAATACGTAGTTCTGCTGGGCTGATCAGGGCTCTGTATGGAAGCGATCTTCCTACTTTCCTTTGGCAAAGAGGTCAAAAAAGGGGCTCAATAGATGGAATATATTTTCCTCCATTTCCCTGTTTCTCTAGATGTGAGAATGACAACTGATCACATGTTGAGAGACTGGCATAAAAAATCTTTCAGTGGAGAAAATTTCTTTTTTTTCGCATTACCATGTGTCCTTCCTAATCTCTAACAGTTAATTTTCCCATTATAAAGTCTCATGAAGCTATGCAAGTGCTTCTGAACTGTGCATTTATCTCTTCCTTCCAGACCAAATCTCTTCAGGCCTAAGGGATAAACCTCTAGTCCAAGCAAAAACCACCTCACTGCAAGTCAAGCTCAGATAAGTCCTTTCATCAGTGTCAGTATGATTTGCCAGGCATTTTACTGCTTGCTTCATAATTAACAAACACTGCAGATACTTCCAGGAGCAGAAAGCAGAATTTCAGTTTATTTGGAATCTGATGGGTATTTTGAGTTTTTCATGCGATAATAATGCAGCTGAAAGTTGTATGCTGAGGAGCTGGATTAATTCTCCATTACTTTTAGAGCAAATTAATGCAAATTTTTACAAGCATCATTTTGTTACGCCCTAAATAAACAGGGAGGAGGTCAATGCTGTGCAAGATATTCATACATTAGAATCAGTAGAATTAGATCTGCAAAACTGTTCCCATCGTTTTATAATTAACAGATAAAGATTGTTACATAGTGAATCTGTTTAGCAAAGGTTGATTGCTGGATACAGATCTCTTTCCCACCAGGCAGAACACGATGGGCAAGATCCATGCCTGTCTGTAAAGTGTGTTTTCAAATGCGTCACCAAGATTGCTTCGGCAGACAGTGGAAAGAAATATGAACTTTTGAAAGATGATCCTTGCCATCTGAGACACTGGTCTTCTTCAGAGGCAGCAATTTGTCCTTTGCAGGTGACTGTAGACTAGAGTCAAAAAAACAGAAAAAAAAAAAGAGAAATTAGACATCCAATTTCGACGAAGTTCTGCAAAGTCATTACACACACTGTTACTTCCTTCTCACATACAGCCTGATAATAAAGACAAGCCATGTAAACAAGATAATTCCTACCATGTCTGCCTTGTACTGATAATTGCAGAGCTTTTTCACCTCTTCAAATGATCCCAGAAATATTTCATGGTGACATCAGGTGCACTGTCACAAGCTACCTCAGACATTAACAAAGTTGTAGCTCTGCTGAAATCAGTGTAATGCATCTCTTTTACCATTGATGGAATCTCAACCTCTGCTCAGACATTTTCTCCCCATTAAAAGCCAGGAGTTTTACAGTTAACTACAGAACAAAGCTATTTATTCTTGAACTGAAGATCAGAACAGATTCTGCCTTGTGGATTTCCATGGGAAAATGACTCCCCAGTTGTAAAGAATCATTCCTGAAAGTTGCAGCTGTAATTACTTCAGAATGGTATTGAGAACATACAAAATAATCCTCACATTTAAGCTATAGAGAGAAATCATTAGAACAAATCAGAAAATTGTCTAGGAGGTATGTAATATAAGGCAAAGTTTCCTTCTTAGGTCTTCTACATGCATGTTGAAGGAGGCAGTTTTCCCTTACTTTTCAAGGACACAAAGAAATTCCAGATGGCAATAGGCTAATTGTGAACGAAGTCCAAATATAAACCAGTGGGAAAACTGTAATCACGAAACAATCAGACATGATTTCATTACGATCCTGCAGTTAATGCTTCACTGATTCATCACATCCTGACTAAGGATATTTCCACAGATGTTTTGAGCAACAAGTATGAAAACTCCACTGGGGCTCAGCAGGCTAATGGCCAGGTTGCAGGGTTGGCAAGCGCTACAGCAGTGCCGCGTGGACGCATCCAACCTATAGATGGTTCCTCAGAGGCTTTGTCCCCCCTCCCTGCTATTCTGGCCACTTCATCTGTTCATTTGTGAACCCTCTTTCCTCTCTTTGCTCCCTACGGTCTTACCATTACTAACAGAAGCTTTTATACCATTTGGAAAAACTTTTGGAGGTTCCGAATTATTGGGGTTTTGGTGACCGGTTTTTTGCTTTTATGTCTTACCAAATAAGTTCTCACACCGATGCAATAGGTCGTTAAGTCTCTGAGATGAAGACTGTCATTTCCCTCATTACACAGTGGAACCTGGACATATCTTTACTTTTACAAGCAGTAATATCTGTTGACTGCATTTACAGATGAATTATAATCCCCAACTCTAATTGCATTCCATGCAATCATCACAGTTCTAAATTCTAGTTAAATGGTTCCATCCAGCTTTCCCAAACATTGACTTTGATGCACGTCCATTATTTTCCAGCTCACTCTACTTATGAATCATCTATTACTGTAAATGAAAAAAAGCAATCTCAGAAAACAATTATTTTATAAACTCTTTTCCTGGCTGAATCTCCAGCAAGAAAATTTCTTTCCAAAAGTCTTTCTCCAGGGCATCTACAAAAGAAGTAGGAGCCATTTTTATTTATGTCTCTCTCTCTCTCTCTCTCTCCACGATATCATCTACCAGATCTTACCATCACCTCTCATATACTACATGAATCTTTGCCTGTTACAAACTGTACTAAACCCAAACATTCTCTAGAAAATAACCTGAAGCTTCAATTTCTTTCAATTGGCTGTGAACATTAATACATTATTTTACTCCTGTCCTCAGATTTAACTTGAATTGTTTAAACCTCATAGTCTTTCATGCACTACCACCTATAAAGTAGGACTTTAGTTTCAACAGCATTCCAGCCATTTTGGTGGAATTTCTCCTTCCAATGTCTGATTTTGTTTGATGTAATTTTCTGTTTTAAAATATTTTATTTTTCTGAGATCATTATGGTGTGAGAACTAGACAAATGCTCAGGCATAAAGACACAATATGTGCTTTCATGCCATAAAATGTTTACAATCAAAGAGAAGAATTTATAAATTAAGATATTACTTATCTCAAAACAAGCAAACAAAGAAAGAGAGGAAAAACATCTAAACACGACAAAAAGTTGTGGCAAATGCAGAAAAAAAAAGAGCAGCACTCATAATGTTCAAATACCCTATTTGGGATTGGGTTTGTTTTTTAAAATCAGCAAAAGAACATTATAAAACTGTACATGAATGTGTAAATAACTTCAAACTACACAGTGCATTTAATCTGTGGTATGTTTGTCTTCTAATGTAGTAAGGCCTAGATTCAGAAAGACATCAGACACCTTGGCTTCACTTTTAGTGAAAAAGATACAAAATGCTAATTCCATGGATAAGAAACACCCTATGCACCAATTAATTATCCAGTGAAAGAGGTCTGTAATTACTCAGTGGAGCTCACGTGTCCTTCAGTAACAAAAATAAAAAAATAAGAAATGGTGCTGTATCAAAATTTAAATGCAGGCAAGCACCCATATTTCCCAAAACATGCAGAAAAGGGAGGTTTATATTCAAGTTAGTTTTTTATTTTTATTTTCTTATTAAAAACATATTGACTATATTGTTTCTATACAGCACTTTCATAAGACTTGTTCTATCACTGGAAAATATTTGAAAAAACAACCCAACAGAAAACCCCTTCCCCAAACCCCTCCCCAAAATCCCCAACACTTACAGCCAGCCAAATATGAGTACATTTTCCAGTTTGTTTTCCATGGACATTTTTTGTTATTGCATACAAACCTCTAATAGAAAACAGACAGATATATTGCTAAAGATTTTCACATGCTAATAAACATAATTCAAGCTGCCATTACATCACTTCCCAACAATATAAACATTTCTTATTTCAAGGACCAGGGTCTGGCACTCTACTTACACTAAATAGTGCCTACTGTGCATGCAAGATCATTCATTTAAAACAGTAAGGCGTAAATCAGAATTAGTAGAGTTCGAACCGGTAACTGCATGGCATTGGTTTAAGGGTGATGATGTTGTTTAAAAGGTAAACCATTCTGCCACACAGTTTTGTGTAATAGATTTACTTCTGGACCACATCTATACGACACTTTTCATGATACTTGGAAACCATTCCCGAGTCTTTGCAGAACACGTGTATTGGGAAATGACCACCTGACAAGAGAGAAGGCTTTGTAGCCTTGAAATGTACAGAAAACTGAGCTCATTGAGGGTTTGCCTGTGCACTACTATACTGGATGGTCTATGGTTTATCCACCCTATCTAAACACAGAGAACGAAATGTGGATCACGATCATTGATCTACAGTAGCTTTGCCCCACCAGCACGGGAACAGCTACCGCAGGTTTGACAGAAGGCCAGCCCACACCAAGCCACCAGAGCAGGCTCATAGCCTGGCAGTCCAGTACTATAATAGGAACCGGGTGAATGTTTGTTTTCCCCAAGTAGCTCGTTCACTACAATCAGCAATTTTGTGACCACTGAAACTGTTCACAAATTCATCTCTAATTTCGTAATAAGTTCTGAATGAGGGTAAGAAAGGTTTTATTGCTTGTTTCCAAGTGGTATATTGAGACCACATGCAGTTATGTTTGATTTTTAAATATTTTCAGAAAAAAAAATCCAAATGAGTAATTTCTTTTCAGCCAAAGAGAATGTTTTGTTAAGCTGGAACAAAAGTGTTGAGAGTCTCTGTTTTATAAAGTAATTGGAAACTTTTTCATTCTGGATCAGCAGAAATTACATGTTGAGTGTGTTTGGGTTTATACACCTAACTGAAAAAACAGTTGTTTGCACAGCTGTATACTAGGAGGTCTAGAAGAGCTCCTGGCAAATTCAAAGAACATTCTCTACACCCTCATCTTTCACCCTTTCTTATATCTCAGCCAAACCTCCTCCACCACCCCCTAGACCTCATCCTTCGCTCAGAATCTGATCCTTGCTATAGGTGATCACATTTGAGCTGTATCTAAACATTGCAAATCCTTTATGCCCAATGTGTGACATCTAAGTAGGGACTTCCTTATCTATTCATAGAAGTAAAAATGTCTCAGAAGCTCTTCTTATCTCTCAGGCATTGTCTGAAATAACCTTTCCTACAGCAAGGCAGATACAGGTGTTGATTTCATCTCAGAGTGTTTCCTTCTCTCCTATCAAATACCCTGACCTAAGCATCAAATATCCAGTTTTCGGCTGTACTTTGACAACTGTTCAGAGCAACAAAACCTATTGCTTACACTTTGTGACTTGTAACTCCAGTCTTCTTTCTATAACTGCTAGTGGTGGCAGCAGCAAGCACTTTTGTGCTTATTCCCAGTGACCCATCCCATTAGAGACTACCTCCCCAGTAATACCTAACCCTCCTTAAAGACACTCAAATTTCCTTATGCAGATCATAATTATGGGTTTAAAAAAACCCAAAACCAAACTCCAACCCTGCCACCAGTTACATTGTCTGTGTAGTGATGTCCTTGCATTTTGACTGCTTTGTGAGTTTTCTAGTGTTCCCTTGAATTTACCTATTGTCTCTTATCTCTTGTTTAGGTTTCAGATATTTGGACTTTTGTCTTCAAGGGTCTCATATATTGCAGTCTCTGGGTATTCTGATAGCAGTAATAGTGACTATCATCATTATACATCAAATACCTGTGTCCAGAGCCCCACTGGTTCCAGGTGCCAGTCCTCTACAAAAAGTCACCAACTCCTGTTCTTCTCTATTGTCCTTCCCATCCTGTCTCCTTTACTTGCCTTTCAACATCTTTATTGCAGCACTGCAAAATTTTAGCAGCAATATCAACCTTATGCATACATCTTTTTCTAGGGCAGGTAGAAACTGAAAGTCAATATGTATATATTAATCCTGTAAAACCATTCCTTTTTCAAACACAAAACAGTGTCATGCTATCTGAACTGACTGAACCCTGAGTGCAATGTCTACTTCTAAAGAATATTTCACATAGAAGATTTTAGTCTGTCTTAAAGAAAGGATTCTTTCATAGGAACAGAATAACTAACTTTTTAGTAGACAAGCAGTATAGCTGGGAACCAACACCCTTCCCCCCCCCCCCCCAAAAAAAAGAAGAAGAAAAAGGAAAAAAGAAGGAGGTTTTGAGACCCACCAGCTATCTCTAGGCAATGCCAGTATACAATTCATGATACTTAAAAGAGTGCTTGCTTTATTCTGTCAAGATTTTATATTCTAACAAAAGGTGTCCTCCATGAAAAACTTTTTTCACTTCTATCCTTAAACCATCATAGTTTCAGCAACACTAATTCTCCGGCATACTCAGTGTTGACAAATCACTGTTATATGATAAGAATGTTTTGATTTTCTTTTGAAACTAAATAAATCACTCATCAATGT
Organism: Nyctibius grandis; assembly: GCF_013368605.1. Classification (NCBI taxonomy): domain Eukaryota; kingdom Metazoa; phylum Chordata; class Aves; order Nyctibiiformes; family Nyctibiidae; genus Nyctibius; species Nyctibius grandis. Next base: position 48,657,123 of record NC_090658.1, on the reverse strand, counting down.
TCTTCCAGATGAAGACAAAGGAGTATTTGAAAGGGGCAAGAAAACATAATGCAGACCAGAGCCAAACAATATTTAATGATAAACAAGACAGAATAATTCATATGTGCAATGATCTGATAATTATAATTACCACTCTATGATTAATTTAGACAATAAATCAATTTTCACATCATCATCATGTATTTTGGAGATAAACTTGCACTGAACTGATCCAAGAGGTCATGCTTTCCATCTGGGATCAAATCATCAGGAGAGCTAATGTTGAACAAAAGCTTATGTTCCTCCATGTGGAACAAACCATTTTGCCACACTCCTGCGGGCAGAACCAACCAGCCCCACTGCAGTGTTTAGTCCAGTACTTAGCATGGTTTCTCCAAACACCTACACAACCTATGAAGACAGCAAATGACATAAGCCTCCTGGATGATCTGCAGCCCATTTGCTTCACTTAGGTGTTTCCGTGCTTTGACCTGGCATGTGCAGGGAAAATTGTGTGTCCCCAGAGTTAATTTAGTGAGACATATATCACTTCCATGTACAGTGTAGGCAACCAGTAGGAAGGTTTGGGGATCTGTCTAATGCCTTCTCACAAGGAGCACCTAACCAATCAAGGCATAGTGGCACTGCTACCAGTATTGACCCTTTTGAAAAGATTCACTCAAGAATTATGTGACTTGTGATCTACACAGCCTTATCACCTACCAGTCTCAGGCCAAACTATGGAAAAGATTGCACTCTGCACTTTATTTTCAAGCCATGCCACTATGAAAGCAAGCAAGCAGGAGTCTTGGAGTTGAGAGAAGAGTACATAAAAAAGCTTGATCCTAGCTTACAACATGCTGGAAGTGTTTTTATTTAAAATCTTCATCAATGACCTGGAAAAGGAAGAGAGAATAGAACTTTCCAAGTCTGCAGGTGATACTAAGTTCTTCTGAGTAGTCAAATGCTGTGTGCCTGATGAGGAACTTCAAAAAAACTCACAAAAGTGAAAGAGGGCAAAAAGACAGCAGAGACATCTTGTTGCAGATACAGGGAAAATAATACAATAGGGGAAAATAATCTAAACTACGTATGCTCACTGTTGAACTTGGAGATATCACTGGAAAAGAGTATTTTTATCATATTGTTTCTCCTCCCTCCTTCCATTTTCAGGTGATGACGCGGGATGGAATAGTAGGATTCTCTCTATTAATGCCTGGCTACGAGACTGGTGCTGCAGGCACGGCTTTGGGTTCTTTGATAATGGCTGGTTTTATGAGACACCAGACCTGAGAGTAATACATGGGAAAGGCTTATGTCGTAGGGGCAAAAGGGTTCTGGGACAGGAATTAGCAGGGCTCATTCGGAGAGCTTTAAACTAGATTCGAAGGGGGATGGGGTAGTAGCTGGGCTTGCACTACTGGGGCAACGCTCTAGTGTTGAGGTAGACCAGGAGGCCTCCCATCCTCCTAGGGTGAAATCGGTGTGCTCAGCTCGCTCCCTGAAATGCCTGTACACCAATGCACGCAGCATGGGGAATAAACAGGAGGAGTTAGAAATCCGTGTTCGGTCGGGGGGCTATGATCTAGTGGCAATTACAGAGACTTGGTGAGACGCCTCGCATGATTGGAATGTGGTCATGGATGGCTATGTCCTGTTCAGGAAAGACAGGCTGCTAAGGAGAGGTGGTGGAGTTGCTCTTTATGTGAGTGAGCAGCTAGAATGTATTGAGTTCTGTCCAGGGGCGGATCAGGAGCGAGTTGAGAGTTTGTGGGTGCGAATTAAGGGGCAGGCTGGCAGGGGTGATACTGTTGTGGGAGTCTATTACAGGCCACCGGATCAGGATGAGGAGGGTGATGAGGCCTTCTACAGGCAGCTGAGAGCAGTCTCGCAATTACAGGGCCTGGTTGTCGTGGGGGATTTCAGCTACCCTGATATTTGCTGGGAGGCCTACTCAGCCAGCCATCCTCAGTCCAGGAGGTTCCTCCAGTGCATTGATGATAACTTTCTGATGCAAATGGTGGATGAGCCAACTAGGAGAGGAGCGCTGCTGGATCTTATCCTCACTAACAAGGAGGGTCTGGTTGAAGAGGTGAAGGTTGAGGGCAGCCTTGGTTGTAGTGACCATGAGATGGTAGAGTTCAGGATCTCATGTGGCAGGAACAGAATAGCTAGCAGAATCACAACCCTGAACTTCAGGAGGGCCAACTTTGGCCTTTTCAAGCAATTGCTAGGGGAAATCCCATGGGACAGGGTACTAGAAGGTAAGGGGGCTCAAGATAGTTGGTTAGCATTCAAGGACTGCTTCTTCCGAGCTCAAGATCAGAGCATCCCAACAGGTAGGAAGTCAAGGAAGGGTACCAGGAGACCTGCATGGTTGAACAGGGAACTGCTGGGCAAACTCAAGTGGAAGAAGAGGGTGTACAGATCGTGGAAGGAGGGGCTGGCCACTTGGGAGGAATATAAGTCTGTTGTCAGAGGATGTAGGGAGGCAACTAGGAAAGCTAAGGCCTCCTTGGAATTAAACCTTGCAAGAGAGGTCAAGGACAACAGAAAGGGCTTCTTCAAATACATTGCAGGAAAAACCAACACTAGAGGCAATGTAGGCCCACTGATGAATGAGGTGGGGGCCCTGGAGACAGAGGATAAAAAGAAGGCGGAGTTACTGAATGCCTTCTTTGCCTCTGTCTATACTTCTGGAGGCTGTCCTGAGGAGCCCCGGACCCCTGAGGCCCTAGAGGAAGTCAGGATAGAGGAGGAGTCTGTCTTGGTTGATGAGGGCTGGGTCAGGGGCCAATTAAGCAACCTGGACATCCATAAATCCATGGGCCCTGATGGGATGCACCCGCGGGTGCTGAGAGAGCTGGCGGAAGTCATTGCTAGGCCACTCTCCATCATCTTTGCTAAGTCGTGGGCAACAGGAGAGGTGCCTGAGGACTGGAGGAAAGCGAATGTCACTGCAGTCTTCAAAAAGGGCAAGAAGGAGGACCCGGGTAACTATAGACCGGTCAGCCTCACCTCCATCCCCGGAAAGGTGATGGAACAACTTGTCCTTGGTGCTGTCTCTAGGCACATCAAGGATAGGGGGATCATTAGGGGCACTCAGCATGGCTTCACCAACAGGAAGTCATGCTCAACCAACTTGATAGCCTTTTATGAGGACATAACCCGGTGAAAAGATGATGGTAAAGCTGTGGATGTGGTCTATCTTGGTTTCAGTAAAGCGTTTGACACGGTCTCCCACAGCATCCTTGCAGCTAAACTGAGGAAGTGTGGTCTGGATGATCGGGTAGTGAGGTGGATTGTGAACTGGCTGAAGGAAAGAAGCCAGAGAGTGGTGGTCAATGGGACAGAGTCCAGTTGGAGGCCTGTGTCTAGCGGAGTCCCGCAAGGGTCGGTTCTGGGACCAGTTCTATTCAATATATTCATTAATGACTTGGATGAGGGATTAGAGTGCGCTGTCAGCGAGTTCGCTGATGACACAAAACTGGGAGGAGTGGCTGACTCACCGGAAGGCTGCGCAGCCATTCAGAGAGACCTGGACAGGCTGGAGAGTTGGGCGGGGAGAAATTTAATGAAATATAACAAGGGCAAGTGTAGAGTCCTGCGTATGGGCAAGAACAACCCCATGTGCCAGTACAAGTTGGGGGCAGAGCTGTTGGAGACCAGCATAGGGGAAAGGGACCTGGGGGTCCTAGTGGACAGCAGGATGACCATGAGCCAGCAGTGTGCCCTTGTGGCCAAGAAGGCCAATGGCATCCTGGGGTGTATTAGAAGGGGTGTGGTTAGCAGGTCAAGAGAGGTTCTCCTCCCCCTCTACTCTGCCCTGGTGAGGCCGCATCTGGAATATTGTGTCCAGTTCTGGGCCCCTCAGTTCAAGAAGGACAGGGAACTGCTAGAGAGAGTCCAGCGCAGAGCCACGAAGATGATTAAGGGAGTGGAACATCTCCCTTATGAGGAGAGGCTGAGGGAGCTGGGTCTCTTTAGCTTAGAGAAGAGGAGACTGAGGGGTGACCTCATTAATGTTTTTAAATATGTAAAGGGCAAGTGTCATGAGGATGGAGCCAGGCTCTTCTCAGTGACATCCCTTGACAGGACAAGGGACAATGGGTGCAAGCTGGAACACAGGAGGTTCCACATAAATATGAGGAAAAACTTCTTTACGGTGAGGGTGACCGAACACTGGAACAGGCTGCCCAGAGAGGTTGTGGAGTCTCCTTCTCTGGAGACATTCAAAACCCGCCTGGACGCGTTCCTGTGTGATATGGTCTAGGCAATCCTGCTCCGGCAGGGGGATTGGACTAGATGATCTTTCGAGGTCCCTTCCAATCCCTGACATTCTGTGATTCTGTGGTTCTGTGATAACTGATAGTTGCCCAAAATCATCTCATGTTTGAAAAGGAAAAGGCTCACGGGCAGCATGCAGGAGGATAAGACTGAGGTTTATGTAACCATGAAAGCAGCGAATAAGCTGAAAACCTAGCTGCTGGTCACCAAAACCTGCAACAAAAGAACTGAGGGACAGTCAATGCCACATGCAAGTAGAAAACAGGTAGAAGAAATTTCTTCTTTACTTAATGGGTTAGGAGTTTATTGCCAGGAGATGAAGGAACAGATTTGAATGTTAGCACATTCAAAAAGACATTAGACAAATTCATGAATAATGTGTCTGGAAATGGATATTAAAAGCACAAGACAGGAATGTAGCCTCTAACATCTCTAATAAGACAATTCTGTTTACCGAGGGAAATGACAAGAATGGATGACCAGAAGTGTCCAGGCCTTTGCTCACTCTCCATTGTGATCTCCATTTGCCATTGCCAGTGACTGAATAAGGGCAGATGGACCATTTGTCTGGGCCAGTAGGGCATTTCTAATGTTCTTAATTTTCCTATCCACCAGCAGCTAAACGGAAATAGGTTTCAAAAATCGTTGGGAAAGCAGGCATGGTGTCCTTGATATTAGGCTTCCTTTGCCCTGTAGTACAGCTGATTCTGCACTGCAATTTTGATGTTAAAACACAGATGTTTTGCATCTTCTCTGGAACTTGAGAATAGCAGAGATCAACCACAGATTTAGCTCTTTCAAAACTGTACTGGAAGCCAGATCAAGCCCTTCCATTTCACCGACATAAATGGAAGTACACCAAAGCTTAATTTTGTCTCTGTGTTTCCACCAAAAAAAAGATTCAAGAAAAATTGTATTTAACTCAAAAAAGTTAGCTACCTAGATACACATACACACACACATAATAACAAAATAATTTGATTACGTCATCTTCTAATATCTCTTCTTTTTAGTCAGACCTTGGGTCTTATTCCTACTGAGTGCACGTCTTCCATAAGGAGATCAGGGATTCATTTTCTCCTCCTGTCTGCCCGCTGCTTGCTGTCTTGCTCCTTCCTCTGAGGCTTTTCATAGTGACCGATGTCTATCTTAGAGCAACAACAGTAGGTCTGATCAAGCCTATGAGTTTCCATGTTCTTCAAGCCAAAAGCCACAAAACTATTTTGAGCACCCCTCACAGTTATAGTGAAAATACTCTCTAAAAGTTAGGTGAATCCTTTTCCTCCCACCTGCTTAATTTTATTAACATTTTTCCACCTGTCTCTTTTCTTCAGACAGAGAAGCCATCCTCTTGCCACGTTATCATGTCAGTGGCTGCCATCTCTGGTAGGCCAGCACTGACACCATGCTTGTCTTCATTTCCCCAAAAATCTGAACTCCCCCATCACGTTTGCCAGGCAGGCAGCAGTAGCCCCATGCAGGGGTGCCACTGCAGATGCACACACCTGTCCCAGCACCACCAGCCTCTGCTAGCTTTGCTCATGGGCACATCTTCCCTTCAGGAAGGACCTGGCTCCAGAGCCAGGTGCCAGCAGAGCCACCAGTGGCACTGCCAGCCAGGGGCACAGTGGCCACCCTGTGGCCCCCACAACATGGGAGGACAAACGCTCTCCCAGGACCCTTGCACAAACCTGCTGGAAGGTCACAGCCCTCTGTCAAGGTCCTCTCCAGCTGCAGGGCCTTAGCATCCAGGAATCTCCATCTGTCCCCAACTTTTTTCTCAGGTGCTTGCATATACCAGCCTGTTCTCATTCTGGTTTTAAATTCTCCCAGCATCTGCTGTTCTGTGTGGTGGGGTTTTTTATTGGGTTTTTTTGTTTTTTTTTTCTGTTTTGTTTTATTTCGGAGACTTTGTCTTTTGCAAGTGCTATTCTGCAAATGCTGTTTAGAACCAGTGCTTATAGCACCCGAGAGAGCTTCAACTTTTCTAGTATCTAATACTATATCTCCTAGATGTCAGACAAGTATTCCACTGAACAATTTAAATTGAGATAATTTTTCGTTATCATTAATGTAAAAAAAAAAATAAATTCTTAGTGGGGCAGAAAGCACGGAAAAATTCAGAATTTAATCATGGAAACTACATTTCCTAAGGATTGTTCTGCCATCAGCCTCCGAAGGACTGAGATGCATCATTGCTCTTGAAGCTTTCTTCTGGGTCAGGTACTCCCTGAAAGCTGCCTTCCAGCTGTGGTGGCAGATCTTTGTTCTCCCAGTTTCCTTCCCAGACTGAAGCAAATTCTACCAGGTCAGGTTGCCTTTGCCTGAGGGGAATGTGCAAGTGAGTACACAGATGCACAGTAAGAGCCTGTGAACAACTAAATAAGGATGTTGCTGGAACAGTAAGAAAAGTTAAATACTGATATCAAGAATATAGAAGTTTTATGTTTATGTTAAAGGAAATTAATATTAAAGATGTTTTTCTATACATAGAAAAGCCCCTTCTGAGATGCCCATGGTTAGACTTTTATAGTGATGTATAATTTATGAAGCTGCATACTTGACTAATGACAAAGCTAAGCAACCAGGCTCAGGTCTGACTGGAAATTAATTTTCAAGTTGTTATTTCTGTTTTATAAAGAGATTGATAGACAGAAGCTATAGAGTTGATTTATTTCTGCAGAGAATCCAGTGATAATAAAAATAAGTGTATCAAAAATTTATTACAATTCTGAACTCCATATTGGACTAAATCCAGCCCTAGAAATAATAGTACCATGTACGCTGCTCAAATTATATTTTGATAAGGGTTCAGACTACAAATTGCCCAATACAACTACAGGAATATAAGAACAAAGTCTGTAAACATTTATTCTGAAGTCATTTAACACTACCAAGAAAATAAATTTGTCTACTACAAATCTTCCAACCTTCAGGCCCTAAGGCAGTCATCAATACAAATTCCTGACATTTAAAGCATGCATTAACATCAGAATTGTACATATTCATTAAATCAGAGAGGTACGCAACGCTTGGAATTTTTTAGCTATGCTTACATCGTCATGCAAATCCACTCTGTTTTGCTCATGGATTATACATTTGAGATATAAGGAATAAGGAAATTTCCTTTCAAATAAGGAAACAGAAAAATCTAAATAAGCATTCAGGTGATTAAATGGTGTGAACTAACAATTTTTTGTAAGTAAAAAACACTTAAGATTTTTCTTGCCAGACATCTCATAAATCATTGTTTTAATGAATATCTACTTATCATAAGAAAAGAGAAAGCAGTAGAAAATATAAGATGTCAATATTGTAAGCTATCACCTTCATCAGTGACAGTGATTTATACTTGAAACTGTCAGATGGAAACAACTAATATTAAGGGCAAGTGAAAAAACTCCAAATCGGTAACAGCTTTTCATTTATTTTACTTAATTTTATCTTCATTTATTATATATTGTCAGAACTATAGCCTCAAGCTGACTCTAGAAATATTTCTACCAAGCTTTTTTCCCTCAGAGAAAGTCTGTTAGAGTGAAATAAAAACCAAAAGTCTTCTCGACCTTGGATCTCAGGTGTTGCCGGGATCAGTGCAATACAGTGGATATTATTCAGGAGAATATGAAGTTTTTCACTTCAACTGACTTTGGAGCACAAATATTAGATAATTTCAAGAATGAAAAATATTTTGAAATAAAGTTTCAGTGGGTTTTATAAAAGGCCTAGTAATATGAGTTTTCCCATTATTCCCTGGTAGCACTGCTGAGAGAGTATTTTCATGTAAGAAAATGTGCTGTACCATGGAGCCATGTCAATAAAATACAAGTTATTCTCTATTTTAAAAATGCATAATCTTAAAGTACACTTTCTGTGGCTTCTGAAATATGAGCACATGCTTGCTCCTTTGGGAGCCCTATGACACAGCACAACATGAATGCCTACAGAAGGCCTACCCTGGCTCATCTGACTAGTTTCAAGTACTTTTTTTTTTCTATTATAAAATTCTGTTTTATTATGGTACTTGGAAAAGATCAGTTAAGCAGAGTGAAAAAGAAGAGATCAACATAAAAGTGGAAAAATAATTATTTCTAAGCCACATTTAAAATATAAAAGTCAAAATCTCCAGCCAATGCAAACCAAAGGAAGAACCTCTGGTTTTGGGGCTACATGAGCTCTATGGCAATTGTCTGTGAAATGAATTTACATCTAGACATTGAAAACTGAATAGCTGCAAATGTTAAAAGGAGGATGCAACTGCAGTTTTGTGCCTGTGTTGAAGAATGATTACCCAAAGAAAAGGTTCAACTAAGCCTCACAGAAATGATCATCTATTGGAACCTCAGTGGATAATAATCCTATTTTCTAACATATTTTGTATATGGTATGATGTAACGCAGGTTAAAGCAAAACCTAGTACCACCACAAAAAATACACATGTCAGAATTTCTAACATAAACAATTTTTTAAAATGAATTTACACTGCAACAAATGGGGCCAAAACACACAAAAAAAACCAAAAACCAAAAAACAAACCAAAACCCCAGGTATTTCAGAAGCTAGATGATCTATGTATCTATTTGCTAATGACTATACAGAAAAGGAATAATATCCAGCAAACTTGTAAAAGTATGCCAGGAAATCATAACAATTTCTCTAATAAATATTTTTCTTCATCAAATATTAAGGAACAATTAGAATCAATAATATAAACACAGGTACCATTATTGATAAAAATGTATATATATATATGGAATTTATAATATTTTTTTCTCAAAATAGTTAAAACATTGAGTATGAATGAAAGGTACTTGTTTTGAAAGTCAAATTCCATTGATAACCGAAATACTCATTATAGTGAAAGAGTGGGCTTAGTTTCTATTGATAGGCTTTGCAAGACAGAAAGAAAGCAAAAGCAGAAGAGGCAGATGTTTATACATTTTGATATCTGAACACATGTAACAGTCCATTATCTTTTGATGTTGCTTTAGCTTCCTTTGGACTGAAGTTATGAACACACAGCAAATACCATGTAACCTCAACTTCTAAGGTAGCTCCAACAAAGCATGTCTGTTACATCTTTCGAAAGTTATCAGATCAATCACAGACTCGAAAACACTCCAAAATCGAATGTTTCAGCACTGTCTTTTCCATCTCATCTAGCTACTGTATTCCTATCAGCCATACAGCACGTGGATTTGCTGACAGTTAACTTGTGTTGTCAGCTCTGTTCCTGTACAACCTATTAACACCATCTCCTGAAAACATTCAAATAAATAATTTCCCAGGCATTTCCTGAAGAGCCAATGTTGATTACTACAGTTACTAAAGAGATCAGTAAGCTACTTTCCATTAAGTTCTCTTCTCAGTAACACAATATTCTTATACATGGTTGTATTAGAAATGCATTGACAAACCGTGCAGCTTAATTTTTATTAAGTTAAAATTGAATTAAATGTCCTCAAATATCCCTCATCCTACCTGGGAGAGAAACACTCAAGGAAATGGTGAGACAGCTGTCATTCTCTGATAGCAAAAATATGTCTAAAATGTTAGAGAAATTACCAGCCAGTGACCTGAGCATTTATTCATGAGACAGTATATAGTACCATTGTCCATTGTTCTATATACCAGATTTTAGGGGATTTTGGTCTAGTTTTGGTTTTCCTAAACACTGTGGCAAATATAGCTTTAAAGAATCAAAATTTGGCCACACATAAGCAGATCATATGATCCAGAGACTTTCTGTCTCTGGCCTACGCATGGAGTGAAGGCTGAGGGTCTTCCTGGGGATGGTTTTCCACATGAAGATGCAGCAACTCTTAGCTGTGATAGAAGCATCTAGATGACTCCCTAAACTGACTTGTAAAACTCTCCAAGCTTTGATGCAATATGTCTTCCATACTTGGCATTTTGAAACGTTTGCTTCAGTACCTAGCTCTGAAGTCTGTAAATTAAATATTGCCTCATGTGCTGGGAAATATAAAGTGAAAGAGCATTAAGAATAATTGGATAAGTAAATTACTGGAAGATTCTGAATGTGGAAAAAGAGACAATATGTATATAATTGTTTCAATGCACCATGTAATTAGAGCACGCTGAGTATTTGTAATTGCTTGTCAGTGCAAAGCAGAAACATTTTCTATAATGCTGTTTGCTCTTCAAAATGAGGAACATATTTCACCAAAAGTAAGTTTTATAAAATGAAAATTTTAGGATTATAGGGGAAAAAAGATCTGATTTCTTCATTGGACATTTTCCACTTTTTTTTTTTTTCAAAACTAGCTATCTCTAAGTTAAGAACAAACAAACATTCGAGTTTCGCACTAAAACAGACATTCACTTCAGATACAATACTGAAGTGTTTCATTTCATGTGAACAAAGGAAATGTTTTTTATTTTTGCACTTACCTTAAAAAAAGGTCTTAGAGAAGTTAAAATGACTTTTCACTAAGAACCAGTAGATATCTATTTCTACTTGTAGAAAAGATGTAGAACTTTTCCTTCTATTTCAAAAAAAACTATGTTCCTCAATTAGAAACAAAGCATTATGACCTCATTAATGTTTATAAATATGTAAAGGACAAGTGTCATGAGGATAGAGCCAGGCTCTTCTCAGTGACATCCATTGACAGGACAAGGGACAATGGGTGCAAGCTGGAACACAGGAGGTTCCACATAAACATGAGGAAAAACTTCTTTACGGTGAGGGTAACTGAACACTGGAACAGGCTGCCCAGAGAGGTTGTGGAGTCTCCTTCTCTGGAGACATTCAAAACCCGCCTGGACGCGTTCCTGTGTGACGTGATCTAGGTAATCCTGTTCCGGCAGGGGGATTGGACTAGATGATCTTTCAAGGTCCCTTCCAATCCCTAACATTCTGTGATTCTGTGATTCTGTGGTTGTGAGAGTGGACAAGACCCTACAGGACATTGAGCATAGAACCCCATAGCTGGAAGCAGTCACAGGTTTTCCTTGTAGGTTGATGAGCACAGAAAATGAGTCAAACAAAAAGTACCATACTTCTTGCTAATATCTTGGGCTTGAAGGACTGAAAATTCCTTTAATTGTGAAACAGAGAAACTTGATATTATATTAGTCTTAAAGTAGACAGAGAATAAGTAAGAGAGAAAACAGACCTGAGGCACTGTGGAATGAGCTGAAAAAGAAGAAAAGCAAAGAGGGGCATATTGAACAAAATACACACAAAGGCTGGGTTTTGGCAAGTCGTTCTTGCCTAAGTTGAGTTGAGAGATGGTTTCACATTGGTCCTGAGAACCACAAGGTGCCATTTCCAAAATGAAGTGTTACAAGACGAGACAAACAAGCATACCAGAAACTTCAAAGGAAAAGACAATGCTGGTGTCTTTGCAGGCAAAGTTCAAGAACAAATGAATCTGACCTGATAACACTGAAACCCAGAGAAATTCTGAGCACCTAGTTGTGAAAGGTTTACTAATACACAGACACAAGAACTAATAAAAAAGAGTCTCTTGATAATTTCTTTTTTAACAACAAGCATTTTCAGAATACACAATGTACCCATAAGGGTATCCTTAAGACCCTGTCCCAATGTGCAGGTTTCATTCCAGAGCCCAGATGTGGGATGGGCTGATGTAATAATGCATCAGCCTGAGGCCTTAACTTGAAAGGAAATATATGATACAGAGTGTCTACTCTGCCAGACTCTACAAAGGGAATGTTCTTAATTCATGACTGAGGGATTACCCAATTCTAATAGCTAAAATAAAGTAATTAGAATTTTCTTGCCAAAATATTTTCCCTATCATCAATTTTATCTTACATGAGAAAGAATGTAAATCTTTGGAGAAAATGTATGAGCCTGAGAATATTGGGACTATTTGTTTACATTACTTTGTTGGAAGCTATTGGGATATATTTTGCCATTTTTTTTATTGCTTCAAGATGGGGTAGTATCACATGGTTTGCGAGCAGCAAGTTTTGTGCACTTATTGAAAAGGCCTGTTTGCCTAATTCTTCATAGTATATCAGGTTTGGAGACAAATTTTCAAGAAATATTTAAATATAAGGAGACAGAAATAGGAAAAAAATTATAACATGGGTTTACCAGAGGTAAAATACGTAACACTAGATTGATGTCTTTCTTTTGATGAAACAGTTGATTGTTTAAAAAAGGCAATAATATAGATCTCATTTATCTGGACTACTGGCATCTGTTACTAGTTAATATGGGAAGTCATTAGTTAAACTGGAGATTAGTAGGTTCTCTGATGAAAAATGGACTAATGGGGGGAACACGAAAAGAGTAGTGCTGAATCCAGCTGGAGGAGTTTTTATCAGGAAAGGTCTCCCAGGACTGGACTGAGGATTGATCTTGAAACTTTTGCATTAATGATATTGCCTTAAAGACAGCAGCAATGAGCTCATGATTTGCAGATGAAACAGAATCAGGAAGCATCACCAGTTCAGAGGAGGCATGGGATATCATGAGCTGGAAGCACCTGAGTACAAGAATGATGGAAATGAGATGAAAATAAAACATTGTATGCAGGCAAGGTTAATGCAAGAAAGAACAAATAAGAATTTATCCTGTAAACTGGATGAGCATAAGCTGAAAATGTCTACAGAGAATGAGGACCTGGCAGTACTGACTGGCTGCAGAATGAAGAGTCTTCAATTCACGCTATAGTGCAGCTGCAGGTAGGAAACCAGCATGAGCACAGACTCATTGCCACGGGAATACACCTCCAAACAGAGCTGTTTTCTTATTTTACCATGAACATACAGCTGTCTTATTTCTGATAAGTCAATCAGATATTCCTAGCAACCTGATCCCTAATCTGTACAAACAAATAGACCAATTGTTAATACAAATTTATCTGTTTCTAGCTAAGGAAAATCAATATAACAATTGCTCAACATCAAGCTGGCTTTCTGAACTTTGCCTATGAAACATCACCATTCTTCATTGTTGGTTGTCTTATTGCCGTTAATATGACAAAAGCCAAATGAAGACCATACCGTTTAAAATTTTATTAGTGCTTTGATGAAGTGTGTTGCTATCTTATATTATTTTAAAGTTACGCTATTGATTGTACTAAATCAAAGTAAGCACTAAAAGGATAGATCTATGTTGCACGACTGTGATGAAATAAGGAAACTCAAAAAGCATTAGCTTACATAGCCTGTCAGAACAAAGGGTAAGGAAGGTATGATTCCCTTCTGCAGACATTTGCGGAAAGACAGGAATGGGATATAGGAGGAAAAAGATCTTCCAAAACCAGCAACTAAAACATGCAGTCAGGCATTAGCAATGGATGCTTTTCCAGCACAAATACAGAGGAATGTCTTTTCATAAACACAGCTCTGAAGCAACTTTCTAGTGACTGTAGTAGAGGAAGGAAACCTAGTCAGTTTTAAAGGTGAGTCTTCCTAAATTTCTGAAAGGAATTACTGGAAGTGCTTGTCTGCAAATAGATAGGATGGGATTTTATGTTATAGATCTCTTCTAGTTCTGTGCTCTTGTATTTCTCATTAAAAGTTTTTTAAATTCTAGTCTTTTGCCTCTGTTTATACTTATTGATGACAAGGTTTACTAAAAATGATAGAGATCAGAAATCCCATTGAACAGGACCTCAATGAACAACATAGTGTGAGTGTGTGTGTGTACATGTCTACAGAATCATATATAGATATATCCACAAGTTACAGCATAGGCACCATAACTTGGCTTAAATAAAGTATTACTAAATAGGTACTAATATGAATTTGGCAAATCAGATGATACTAAGAACACATCTCATTCTTTCACTATGGTAATTCTGAGTAAAAGAATTATTACTCACGATATAATATACATTATATTTGTGCTATTCACATAGATATGATGTTTAATGTCTTAAAGGTCATTTGGACATCAAATCCAGTAGCACGTTCGTCTTTTTACTAAACTATGGGAAACCATTTGGAACACAAACATGTAATTATAGATGAAAGAGCTCTTAGGTCATCTTGTCCTATCCTGGCCAATGTATGACTCTTCCCTATAATATATGCCTGAACCCTTTATATGGGGTGATATTTTATGTAATTTAAGTGATGGATCTTTCACTACTTCCCTTAAAATATTATTCTTCTATCCTCTATATTTTTATGTCAATATGAAGTTCAAATCATATATTTGGAAGCAAATATATATAGTACAGTTAACTGATCTGCAAGTACTGGAATGTTGTTACTACTCCTATTCATGCAGAATATTTCTGGGTGCACAGACTAAGCAATACTAAACAATAAACAAAGGAAAACAAAACAGTCATTTATTTAGGAATGAACGCTCTGAAGAATCTTAGTTCATAAGCCAAATCCTCTGTAATCAGAAGTAACTAGGCAGTTCTAGAAAGCCACCCTATAGCTGCTCTGCATTTTTCTATACACCCTAGTCTCCAATGTATGTCTCAGCAGCCTATAACAAACTCGCAGTCTGTAATAAAAAAACAAATGCTACAACAGGTGACCAAAGTGTTAAGGATATCCATAGTGTCCTAGGCCCTTGTAGTAAGGTAGTATAAATAAAATTCACAGGTCTCAAGAGCCAGACCTATTCCCACACAACAAATAAGACAATCTACACCCCTCTCTTTCAAAATCTTCTGTGAACATTTCCACATAACTCTTCACACCTTCATTGTTCTATCCTCCCTTAGATCACTCAAGTCTTAATTTTTTTTAACATTTTTCCTCACTACGATTAATCATCTGGGTCTTCATTACTACTCCCAATATAACCCTGTTGAGCCTCAGGTTAATATATGTATATGTTTCCCAGAGCTTCTTATAGATCTATTTCATATTTTTCTTATAACTACACCCTTAGTCAGGTAGACCTGATTCTTATTGGTGAAGATATACTTTCTGGTCTTCTGTTTTCTAGCTTGTCTTCTGTCTGGTCATTATCCTTATATGTCTAAAGGACATGAACATCATTTCTCATTGAATTCCATTATATCTCTTTGCACTGGTTGTCGTCTTTGGGGGATTAACCATCATCTGATGCTGCTTGCTGTAACCTATAACCCAGCCAAAATACATTACCTTTCTTGCAGTGCTCACCTACATCCTATCATCTTCATTTCCTGCAACAAATCTGATATTCCACATATTGTTGGCATGGTTGCCATTTTTGTCTTCTTAATTGTCATCAGAAACAATGCAAAGCAAAACATAAGTTCAACATAAGTTGTCACTACAAGTTCTCACTTCTGTATGCTGCCACATGCTAACTTCCCCTTTCCTTCACTTTTACAGCTTTCTGCCGCAGGCGGTGGTTCTCTGTTACAGTTGTTTTGTTGGCAAATGCACATGAAGATTTTTTTTTTAACATGGTTCATTTTTCTGATCAAATTTAAAACACAGTTGCCCAAAAAGCACCGGCAAAACAGAGAAGGACCTGAAGGGATTTTCCAGGATTAGGGGATTTGAAGAATTTGTTCATCACCAGGAAAACAGCAACATTTTACTAGAGCTTGCTTCCAGCACAAACCTGCAGGAAATTACCCTATAGCAGAAGCAAGAACCCCCTGAGCTCTTCTTTGTAGGACAGGCATTCAAAAGACTGACCAAGCCCAGTCTGGTTTATTATGCAGGAGTAACGTTTCTCTTGTTGAGGTGGGGCTGAATTGCTTTTAGAGTTTGCCTATTATGTTCATCAACTTTTGAAAATCTAACAAACCTAGCACAACAAAGGTATCTTTGCTGGTCTTTGAAGAGATCAGTTCTTTGTTGCTCATATCACTCTCCAGAAAGGATAGCTCATCATGGCCTAGGAAGCCTGTAAGAGGCCATAAGCTTTATTTGCCTAAGGATAATATACACCTGCTCCCATATATCTCATCTTCATGCCAACCATATGACTCCCTAACTATTTCTTTGATCACTAGAGAGGAACTTGGAGTGTCTAGCTTAGGCTTCACTGTGCAATTCATTTATTTGAAAATATATTGCTATTATTTTTTCAGGGAGATGACAGACATAGAGAAATTTATTCATAACAATAATGGCATTTCCTGGAAATGAAGGTTATAGTATCTAGTCAACATGATGCATACATGCCATTCACTGAGTTACAGCTTTTAAAGACACAGAGTGTATGACCTTCCTACACAACGCCAACAAATTCTCAATTCATACATGAAAGAGACAACCAGCAGGCAGCGTTTTCCAAAGAATCACTTTCCAAACCCTGGAAATAATAGCATACTCTCAGCCAAATCATGACCAGCTTAGCTTTCCTTTTACCCTCCCCTGCCTCACTCCCCACCACAGGTAACCCCCCTGCATGATACTCAGGAACTCTCTCTCTTCCACATCTTTCAAATCATAGCACAACAAGGGTAACATCTCTGTGTCCATAATGTACTGTTCTTCTCTATTTTATTACTTTATGAACAGTAAAACAAAGTAAAAACTTCATAAATTGAGTTGATACTCTCTGAAATGAAAAGGGAGAATATTTATGCATCAGACCTGTCAGTTTAAGCTTTCTACTCAACCTGGAAAACATTGCCACTGTACCTTGCCTCTACCAGTTTGCAGATTTTTCTCTAGAAACATGGCATCTACAGCCTACAAGCCTATTTCTCTTTTATGCAGGAGTATCTTTCTACCACTCTGGTAATTTTGCTCCACTTGTAAAGCTCTTTGCTTTACTTGTTTTTAGTGCAAAGAATTTATTTTTTTTTTTCCAGAGCAATAAACCTAGTATCTCTCAGGAGTATTAACAATCAGTCCAGTTCAGTGTGGTCTGGCTCATTCACATTGCAATTACTTGTTAAATAAATAAATATTAAGCCTGCATCATTTGAAATTATGCAGTTGTGCAGTATCAGCAGAGTATACTTTTTTTTTTTAATCATTGTTGCAAAAGAGCATAACACCACAGTTGTAAAAAGTGTGTGATTCCCATGGTGAGTAAAGGCTACAGATGTCACTTGTGTAAGAGTTGCACTTCAGTCATACTGCGTTATCACTCTCTTGTCAGAAAAGGAAACAGGGTGGTGACTCATGACCCACCCCACCTCCATATGATTGCTATGACAATACTCAAACTTTTTTTTTTTTTTTTACATTTACTTATGTGTCCTTTTTTAGGATAATAACCGTAAACTAGGCCTGAATCTGCAAGCAACTTAGCCTCTCAACAACAGATATATTCAACACAAATCAAGGCTATCTTTTGGGAATCTTTAACTGGTCCTTGAATGCTCCTCTTTAATTGTGGATTGCTGGATTCAGGAATAGCTCTTCTCTGTGAATTTAATAACATGGATTCCTCAACCTGGATTTATACTTTGGCAAAATAATTCAAATAATTCACATGGTAATTTTACATACTAACAAGACTCCTAAAGCTCCTGCAAAAAGTCCATTTCAATCACTTAATAGTTTGGGAAAATAGAACAAGAAACCTTGCAAGGTGGCTTTTGCTAAATAATATTCTCTGCACAATTAACCATGACAGCTGGGTACATTTATAACAACCAACGCACGAACAACATCTGAAAAGTGAGAGAAAGATAAGGTGTTAGGAAAGAAAGAAACCCCATCTGTACTTAATTACTGCAAGAAATAAAGTGGAAGAAGGCAATCTTTTCAATCCCTCAAAGAAAGAGTCAGCTATGCATGTTTTTTAGCCATCTTTTTTTTTTTCTTTTCACAGCCACACAGATACATCATCATCATACGTGTGATGGATTTCTTATATTTTTTCTCCAGTTTCCACCCCATTGAGGTAGCATGATTCCTTCAAGACTTCAGCCTGCAGAAGACAGGTAAATAGACATCATGGTTGCAAAAATTCCAGGAAATGGCTCTTAAAGAGGAGTTGGCTATACCAACTCAAGGATAGCTGGACACAGTTACTTAACTATACGATGGCTTACCAATGTTTTTAATACATGTTCCAATTCAAGAACTAGAAGCCATCAAAAGATATTATCTGGAGAAATGCTCGAAAGCAAGAGAGGTTCTTCTTTACATAATGCATAGTTTAAGCATGTGACTTTTTGCCACAGGACTCTTAAAATACCAGAAGTTTACGCATTGAAAAAGTAAATTAGTGGAAGAAAAACATACCACATTTAACACAAACTTTTCTAGCTTAAGGAGTCCTACTGCCACAAATGACCTGAACAGGATAAAAAAATAAGAGCCTGAATAAGACTGCTGTAGGGAAGAAGAAGAAAACCAGAGATTTCAGACAAATCAACTTTAAAAATTGTAACTAGCAAGAAGATTAAACAGCGTGCTGATAAACAACAACATCTGAACAGAAAGACAGACATACCAATGATTAGTCAGTGTTTATTTCTTCACAATAACAACAGTAATTAAATCAGTCCAGGAGAAGAGTCTCAGCACAAGCCAAACCTGTTAGAATGCTCCTGATCTACAACAGAAAGGTTGCCAAACAGCAGGAAATTGTTGGAAAAAGGAGTTAGTCCTTAACACTCAGAGAAGTTGAAAATTTCTCTCTTCTCTACAAAACACAAAAAGAATTGTGTACAATATAAACTGTACCTTTGTCTGTGTGCAATAAACATCTATATTTCCAAATAAGAAGGACTAGGTTCTTGAATTTTTTGCATTGCCTTTATCTAGCAAAGTAGCTTGTCTAAGTAAGAACTGAGCACTGAGCAATTAAACCTCTTGGTCTGAGCTGATACTGTATGTTTTTACTAGTATAAAAAATTAAATATTAATTTCCTAACAATTTCCATGAAATTATTCCCAAAATATTAAAACTTTACCTAAAAAGTGCACTGAGTAAGAAGCAAATGAGAAGATTATCAGCAAGTGGAGGGTTGACCCTTTAGGACTTCAGGTGTGTGCATGTTTAAATTGTGCATATATTAATCCAGTGTGGTTTCTAGTCCACTAATAAAAATAATAGACACATCCCCTGCTGATCTTCCAGACAGGTGGGGAAGAAGCTGCATCCCGTAGTCTGAAGGGGATGAAGAAAGACTACAAGGCCCTAGGACGGTTGGTGAAAGAGTCAGGGGCACAAGTTGTTTTCTCCTCCCTCCTTCCATTTTCAGGTGATGACGTGGGGTGGGATGGAATAGTAGGATTCTCTCTGTTAAAGCCTGGCTACGAGACTGGTGCTACAGGCAGGGCTTTGGGTTCTTTGATAATGGCTGGTTTTATAAGACACCAGGCGTGACAGTGATACATGGGAAAGGTTTATGTCGTAGGGGCAAAAGGGTTCTGGGACAGGAATTAGCAGGGCTCATTCGGAGAGCTTTAAACTAGATTCGAAGGGGGATGGGGTAGTAACTGGGCTTGCACTACTGGGGCAACACTCTAGTGTTGAGGTAGACCAGGAGGCCTCCCATCCTCCTAGGGTGAAATCGGTGTGCTCAGCTCGCTCCCTGAAATGCCTGTACACCAATGCACGCAGCATGGGGAATAAACAGGAGGAGTTAGAAATCCGTGTTCGGTCGGGGGGCTATGATCTAGTGGCAATTACAGAGACTTGGTGAGATGCCTCGCATGACTGGAATGTGGTCATGGATGGCTATGTCCTGTTCAGGAAAGACAGGCCGCTAAGGAGAGGTGGTGGAGTTGCTCTTTATGTGAGTGAGCAGCTAGAATGTATTGAGTTCTGTCCAGGGGCGGATCAGGAGCGAGTTGGGAGTTTGTGGGTGCGAATTAAGGGGCAGGCTGGCAGGGGTGATACTGTTGTGGGTGTCTATTACAGGCCACCGGATCAGGATGAGGAGGGTGATGAGGCCTTCTACAGGCAGCTGAGAGCAGTCTCGCAATTACAGGGCCTGGTTGTCGTGGGGGATTTCAGCTACCCTGATATTTGCTGGGAGGCCTGCTCAGCCAGCCATCCTCAGTCCAGGAGGTTCCTCCAGTGCGTTGATGGTAACTTTCTGATGCAAATGGTGGATGAGCCAACTAGGAGAGGAGCGCTGCTGGATCTTATCCTCACTAACAAGGAGGGTCTGGTTGAAGAGGTGAAGGTTGAGGGCAGCCTTGGTTGTAGTGACCATGAGATGGTAGAGTTCAGGATCTCATGTGGCAGGAACAGAATAGCTAGCAGAATCACAACCCTGAGCTTCAGGAGGGCCAACTTTGGCCTTTTCAAGCAATTGCTAGGGGAAATCCCATGGGACAGGGTACTAGAAGGTAAGGGGGCTCAAGATAGTTGGTTAGCATTCAAGGACTGCTTCTTCCGAGCTCAAGATCAGAGCATCCCAACAGGTAGGAAGTCAAGGAAGGGTACCAGGAGACCTGCATGGTTGAACAGGGAACTGCTGGGCAAACTCAAGTGGAAGAAGAGGGTGTACAGATCGTGGAAGGAGGGGCTGGCCACTTGGGAGGAATATAAGTCTGTTGTCAGAGGATGTAGGGAGGCAACTAGGAAAGCTAAGGCCTCCTTGGAATTAAACCTTGCAAGAGAGGTCAAGGACAACAGAAAGGGCTTCTTCAAATACATTGCAGGAAAAACCAACACTAGAGGCAATGTAGGCCCACTGATGAATGAGGTGGGGGCCCTGGAGACAGAGCATAAAAAGAAGGCGGAGTTACTGAATGCCTTCTTTGCCTCTGTCTATTCTGTTGGAGGCTGTCCTGAGGAGCCCCGGACCCCTGAGGCCTCAGAAGAAGTCAGGATAGAGGAGGAATCTGTCTTGGTTGATGAGGGCTGGGTCAGGGACCAATTAAGCAACCTGGACATCCATAAATCCATGGGCCCTGATGGGATGCACCCGCGGGTGCTGAGGGAGCTGGCAGAAGTCATTGCTAGGCCACTCTCCATCATCTTTGCTAAGTCGTGGGCAATGGGAGAGGTGCCTGAGGACTGGAGGAAAGCGAATGTCACTGCAGTCTTCAAAAAGGGCAAGAAGGAGGACCCGGGTAACTATAGACCGGTCAGCCTCACCTCCATCCCCGGAAAGGTGATGGAACAACTTGTCCTTGGTGCTGTCTCTAGGCACATCAAGGATAGGGGGATCATTAGGGGCACTCAGCATGGCTTCACCAACGGGAAGTCTTGCTCAACCAA